>NC_137137.1:8005807-8640807 GCF_949319135.1 Squalius cephalus
CAATTGTGAGAAACAGAATCAGAATTGTGAGATAAAGTCACAATACCAGTTAATAATCCAAATACATTTACATTCAGCTCATTACACATGAACACTGAACTCCAAGAGAGAGGGAAGTTGCACTGATTGGCTTGCGTTGCTTGTGAAATTACAGTCTGACAGCAGGATTTAAAATGACTGACTCGCTCTGTTCATCTGGATGAATTAGTTTACTCATTCAACCTGCATGCTAATTATTGTTTGCAGGAATTTAGCACATTTCAAGCATGGAACTTGTAGGAATGATTAAAATTAGGTGCAATACCCACAATCCTGCACTAAAATTCAGGACCTAATATATGCATTTATATATTCAGGATTAAAAATATATATTCTGACTGATAACCATATATTCAGTATTTACATTTATTCAGAGTTATAACTATATATTCGGACTTATTGTAACTATATATTCAGTATTTACATTAATATATTCAGACTTATAACTATATATTCAGATTTATATATTCAGATTTGTAACTATATTCAGGCTAAAAACTATATATTCAGGATTTACAGTAATATATTCAGACATAACTATATATTGAGATTTATATTTATATATTCACGATGTACATATAATTATTACATGCACACACTTTTTTTAAAGACAGTAATACTTAATACAAGGATGCATTTAACTGATAAAATAAAAAATTACAGTAGACTCACACGGTTACAAAAAATATATTACAAATAAATGCTGTTCTTTTTAACTTTCTATTCATAAACAAACTTCTTTCATACACACGTTGGGTTTTCCCGTTTTATGGGGAACAAAGTCACAAACAAAAAGATTATTAAATAAGACTAATATAAAAAGATAATGCTAATACCTCTTTCAGCACATCACCCACTATTTCCCGGTACACCTCCTCTATTGCCATGCTGATGGTTTCCTTGACAATGCCCCTCGTTAGTTTCCCAGAATTCATCATCTCCAGAAAGGCCCATACAGAGAAGCCATTCTGCTGAACAGAATCCTGGGAAATGAAGTCCTCGAGTTCAACAAGGTTCAGCTCAACACTCATGGCCATGCATATCTTCTTGAGTAAATATTCAACCTGTGAAAAAAAATAAAAAATAAAAATATTTTTGTGTGTTATTCTGTGAGGATAAGATCAACTATCTGATGCTGCAGTTGTGCATTTACCAACCATTCAAACAGGCTCAATGCAAACACTTATTTGTTTTAATACTGAAAATATTACAATTGTATTGTAGCTACGAAGCGCCAAGATATGTCTTTACTCCATTCTGTCTTACTTCTCTTCTATGAAACTGTCACAAGTTACATTATGATTTTACCAACAGTTGCAAAACGGGGCACAGGAAATCAATCGAGCTGCAAGAAAAGAAACAGCACAAGGGTGGTGGGAAAACACACACATTCAGCACAAACACATAAAAGAGAGAAAAAAAATCACCATGTAAATAGGCTACAGCAGCTCTGACATCTTCCCACTGACACCAACATCACCCTTGTTTCCTGACAAAAGCTATTTAAAGCATATATGCACGTATTGGCATTGATGTGCCGTTCACAATGAAAAGCAAACAAAATAAAGATGAACATGACATAGACTACAAGCAGATTTGGCAGTATGATTATCAGAAACTGAAAACCCTGCAGGGGTTTTGACGATTACCAGTTTCGGATGAAGTGGAAAAACTGAAAATAGCATATAGTAAATGGTGGTCCTGTGGTTAGCAGCAGGTTTACAGGCGTCTGATTTGATTTACACTCAAGTTCTAAGAAAGTTCTCAGAGTCAAGAGACAGACAACAGTACAAAACATATTCTACTTTTAATAGGAGAAATATTGTAGCCCTAAAAGTATTTTTAGGTGTATTTGTAAGTAACACTTGAATGTCATTGCATTAGATGTTAAATGTTAAACTAAGAGGAATCTGCAAGTCAGTTATGTTACAGCTTTTCTCAGAACTAGGTTCACATTTCTGAGGCATTTTTGCACTGTGAAAGGGGCCTTTTCACAAGATGTAAAATAATTCTTTGATGTCCCCACAGTGTGTATGTGAAGTTTTAGCTCAAAATACCCCACAGATATTTTTATATAGCATGTTAAAATTGTCCCTTTTTGAGGGTGAACAAAAACGCTCCGTTTTGTGTCTGTTCCATTAAATACAAATGAGCTGCTGCTCCCGGCACAGGGGGCGGAGCTACAACAGCTTGTGTCTTGAAAATTTCAATGTTTTTATGTTCAAACCGAAGTCAGACAAAGATGGCGCATTTCTGACAACATTTCTGAATGGTTAGTTGATGGATTTATGTAGCTTATGTGTAGATATCTTCTAGTCATTGATTAGCATATTCTGTCAGGGTTTATGTAAACTTTAGGGTTTGTGATGTCACTAACCCGGGAGGAATGTTGTGTAGTCCCTACCAGCCGTTTGTTGTAGTCCTTAAAAAGCAATCTCTTAAAAGAAAATATCTCCCTTTGCTTTGACCTTTGAGTGTCGTGACTTTGCAGATGTTGTTTATGCTCAAGCAGCAACATTACACACTACTTAATGTTAAAAAAAGTGAAATCATAATCAACCACCCCTTTAACCAATTGGTCCATATGAATGCTTTTTTAGACTAACCACAAATGAACTTCAACACATTAACTATTAACAAGATCCAATAATGTCCGACAACCAGAAAGTGTCGAAAATATTTGTGTCTTAATTTTGAACAGTATATTTGTTGTTTTATCATTTGAATACATTTTTGAAACGGAAGTTTCGATAGTCTTTTCTTCTCTATTGTGACGTATATCCAAGTGAAATGGCTTCTCAAACTAGAAAATGGAGGGCGGGACTTGATTTTGTTCATCTGGAATTGATTGGATGGTTAGGGTTTTGCTATTGGTCGATCTCATGTGAGTGACAGGTTGTCCCGCCCTCAAACCAGTAAACACATCATCAGAGAAGAGAAAAGAAATCACTGTTGTGCAAATGATGTGCACGGACACATCATTAATAATAAATAGAGCATATTTCATAAAAAGACAAGAACTGTCCATTTTGATTTCAGATTCATGACATTAAGTGTGCCCAATAATATTTGGTGCCACTATTTAACAGCCTTTCAGGTAAAGAAACATCTAGTACTGCATAGAAAAACTGTGTACTGATGGGATTATTTAAGGCTTCTGAAAATGTATCTAAATGACAAATAAGATGTTTATTTTAGGTACTGAGACGCATTAAGTACTGTAAACATGCATCTCACCTCATCAGGGATTATGACCAGTGGATATCTGTCCTCAGAGAGAAATATGAACAGACACCAGAGCCGGAAGGCGTCTTTTCCAGGTAAAATGCTCTTTCCCTCAGGTCTATAGTTCTTCTTGGCAGTAAGAGTCCAGCAGAGCTCATCCACATTTTCTTTGATAAATGTTCCTTCCACCACCTTACAGAGAGGAGGCAAACTCTCAAGTCAGAAACTATAGCATCAAGAAATGCAAGAATGTTAATGATAAATCATTGATGTCAGGCTGAGTTTATGATGAATGCCATATCGAAAACGCACTGATTCTGAGTGCTGGAGGAACATACATACCTTCATAGAAATGCACTAACATATTGTCTTGCACAGAATGACATAAAAGCCTGGGTCTCAAAACAAAATGGCTACTACAGTGTATGAGAATGCATAGCAAGGATGTGTACCTTGTCCAGGATGTATTTATTGAGGTAGGGCATGTATCCCTGACTGGACACGGGACCGTCGTCATCGTCTCTGAAGTGCTCCTCGAGAGCCGCCGGATCGTGCGTTATCCCCAGAACTGTGTATAGATTATGAGACAAGACCTGCAGAGCAACAGCCACACATCTTAACATTCACCAATGGTCATAAATACACAAAACATTACAGGGGATTTCATTGATGCAGCCTTTCGTAATTGCAAAATTAGAAAAGAATGCAAAAGACATGCATTCTCACACTCTTCGACCCCACTTTATGTATAACTGAAAATCAACTTGTCCTGAAATGAGGCAGACCACAGGTAGAAGTATTTATCCATATTCATTTTAGCATTCTCTGCTCTACGAGGTTTGACTGAATTTATGATACTGGTATCATAACAAGTCTTATTTATTTACTCATTAATGCTTTAACAGGCAAGATTTTGACACATTATTTGCTGTTAGATTCCAAACAAAGCATCACTAAACCCCTTCCGGCAACAGCAGGGCTACATTGCATTACTTCTCTAACTTTGCTTAGGAACTTCTCTAAATGTTTCTTTGAAAATGACAGAGCTGACAGTGTGGACTAGAGATGAGTAGATCAAACAGAGTCTGATCACACAGCACACATCCGGTGGCCACCGTTCTCAAAGCTGAAGATTCAAAGATGATCAGTTTGAGCCCATTTACCGCTTCAGGCCCACAATGCCCCATGGTCAGAGATGCCCCATTACAGCTGGCTGGTCATCTTGAGATATGGACTGGACTAAACCTAATCATGGGACTAAACATTAGCAACAATCCGTAAATCCATGCAAAGCCAGCGTCTGTACAAACATAACAAGGCGTCCTGCAGTATAATTAGCTTGATGAATACACAATTTTGCAAAACTAAACAAGAAAGCACCAGTGGATCTCAGACACCTCAAGCCCTATGAGATCAGGCATAATTTGCTTTTTAAAATGCATGAGAAAAAGAAAATAAATCATTTTGCATTTCCATAAAAATAATATATTTAAATCTATGAATGTACAGATCTAAGGTAGGCTGCTTTTATAAATGGGCATTTGAAAATTAAAACCTGTGACCCAGATATTCAGCAAGTTCACCATGTGGCAGATGATGATTTGCTCACACAGGAAACACATCGCAAGCAGTTAAAACAAGTGTATGGCATTTTTAAAGCATAAGATAGGAAGGAAAAAGAATAACTTCATGTAATTCATTGATCCTTTTTCTCTCTATTGGATCAAGGAATACATTTTTAAGACCTTGAGGTCTGAGAGCCATATGGAACCCCATTTTTTCAGCATCCTAAAGTTTCATCATAGTTCATTAATGAATTTGCAGCTCACCTTTAGTTGTGACTTGGACACCTTTCCACTCTTCTCCACATCTAGAGCGGTGAAAGCGTACCAAATGGACTTGAGCAGTTCTGAGCGCAAGTCCATGACTGCACCAATTTTACTCTCCGTTTTTCCTTTTTTCACTGCCTTCTCCTTTTCTTGCTCTGTCGTTCAAGGCCACCCACACCCACCGCACAAGTGTGCATCCTCCAACTGGCAAATGACACCCCCTGCTGGGCCAAAACTCAATCAAAAAGGAATAAAGTTCAGCAAATGTTTTGATTTGAACAGAATAGAAGTAATCACAACAAAAAACATAGTATAAAAAAGTACTTTCTCATACATAAATGACACTTGCTTTGGGTCAAGTCAAACTCACTTTAGATCTTGTAACTAACAAAGAGCCAAATCCCTTTTCTAAGTAAATCTACAGTTCATCTGGTCTATTTATAAGCTCTGAAAGAAGAAGCACTCTTTTGGCCCTATGATGCCAAGTAACCCACACTTAAAATTCGTTATCGGAGAAAAAGAGGAACAAAGAAAGAGAGAGAATATAAAAATAATGTTCACTCTTGAAAAGCGAAAGGGTTCTGATCAAGGGAACTTGATTAAGCCCTAAATGAAAGATGCTATCTTGCAACTTTTGAGCTCTACAAACCCTAAATCGGAAACTTTTTAATATTATTATTATTAAATGATATATATATATATATATAATAAAAAAAAAAAATAATAATAATAATAAAAAAAAAAATATATATATATATATATACACACACACTTTCTGGGTGAAAAAAAATTAACCCAGTCAAGATATTTCACCCCAAAATCAACAGAAAAACTAAATAAAATAAAGCTTGCTGAGAACTATCTAGCATTGTGGCATTTTCAAGTTAAGCATTTTCACCCACAATTCCTTAAAAAAAAAAATTCCTGCATCATTAAATGTATGCATCATGCTAGTATTTGTTGTACCATATTTTATTTATATTGTTTTTTTTTTTTTAAAGAATCTAAATTATTTTAATCATATACATATTAAAATGATGATAACACTTTATTTTACAGGGTCTTTGTTACATATCTTACATGTACTTACTATAGTAACCACAGTAAATTATGCATAATTTCAAGCAACTAAACCCTAACACTAATTATAGAGTAAGTTCATGTCGTTAACTAATATCAGGAAAATAATGTCACAATGAAGTGAAATATGACCCAGACACTGTTCAACTTTGGTTGATATTTCACAAATCTTCTCCCTGTCAAAACACAACTTATATGTACATAAAACAAAAACTGGTTTTACCACCATAGAATCTATAGATAGATTTCCATTAAATAGTAACAACCAAAAATAAACAACAACATAATGTGACATTCTATACCAAATGTACAGTTTACTGATGCAAAGGCAAGAATCATAACCCGTTCTTTAAGAACTGCACAACTAGGTTGTTTATTTCGTGATAACTGATACAGGATAAATGTTATACATTCTTTTTTTTTTTTTTCAAAACACTGATATTTTGTCATTTTTCTGTTTTAATATGTAAAAATTACACCAAACAAAAGCAAGGATTTGGCGAGATTGATATGATACATGATCTGGATGTGTAACAAAATCGACTATAAATCATGAGCAGCGATTGACGGGCAACACTGGCAATTCTCTGTTCAGTTATAAGAGACGATGATAACAAAGAACACAAAACAGAGAACTAAAACGAGGACGTTACGGATAAGATGCCAGTGCGCGCCAGAGTAACATAATTCTTCCAGGTCATCATTCATAGCCAAGAAAATGCACACAGAATAATCTTTCTGCTGTATATATGCAATTGCTCAAGCTCTTGAGTCGACTGTACTGTACAAAAAAGACATACAGATGTTGTAGACATACTTTAAACCTAGTCTCTCAATACTTCAGTATAAACAAAACAAAACTCTGGTTTCAGGAGCTAAAAACTACAATGGACTTTCTTAAAAAAGGAAAAGAAAAGTTTTTGACATTCACATTTCTGAAACGTCTGGTAACGGCATTGATCATGATGGACTAGTGTTGAGATGTGATGCTTTTCAATGAGGCATTCCCTCCTTTGAGCAGCTGTCTGTCCTCCTTAAACCACTCCTGTCTGTTCGGCGTGATTCGGCTGAGCGCGTTTAATCTCGGCCGTGAGAATGAGTGAGCGAGAAAGAGACAGAGAGAACGAGATCACAAAAATCCATCCCAAGGCTTGAGGTTGTTACGGTGAGGCGGGGGCCTTGCTGTTGTAGTGCACCTGGTACCTGTTGACATGTAAGCCTTTGACCTGCACGGACACGCAGGTGGTCTTGCAGGGGATCATGTCCTCATCTTCTTCTCCCATGAGCCAGTCCTGCACGCTGCGCTCGGCGGCGGGGGACACGTTATCGCTCAACCAGCCCCGGTGCCACTGTTCAAAGCGCTCGTGTTGAGCCCGTGCTACTCTGTGCTGGGACTAGAGAGACGGGACACAATGAATAATAAATACACTACAGTTCAAAAGTTTGGAGTCAGTAACAGTTCATATTTTTAGGTGCTGAATGACTAGAATGAAAAACGTATATTGACTATAGAAAAGGTCAGGATTTGTTTTTGCATTGTATTAGCAATTTTATTTGATCAACATACTCTCCGGGCCTTCACCAGGGCTCCTCGGCGGTACATGTAGTCTTCGGAGTTCATCACAAACACCATCTTGTGCGTGTTGAGTTTGAAACGGCAGTCCAGGTTCCCGGCTGTCTCCACACCCATCTTCCGATGCCACTCTCTCCGGCAGCGCATGGCTTCCACCTGCTTGAGCTGCCAGCCGCGGAAATGCCTCAGATTCCTAAAGGGGAGACGCACAGAGGAGCCCAACAAACATCAGTCTACTTTCAACTGGCCAGACCAAATTAAATTGACATAAACCAATTTTTGGTTTGTTAGAGTTAAGTAACAGTGGTCTAGTAATGAAAGCTTGTTTCCACCACAAATTAAAAAATGTAATTGCAACTTCTCACAATTCTGACTTTTTTTCCTCACAATTTCGAGTTTGTATCTGGCCATTCTGACTTTATAACTCGCAATTGCAAGATATAAAGTCAGAATTGTGAGATATAAAACCTCCAATTCGGAGAAAAAAAGTCAGAATTGCGAGATAAAAAAAAAAAGTCAGAATTGCCAGATGAAAAAAAAGTGAATTGTGAGATAAAAAGTCGCAATTATGTTTTCAAATTGTTCTATTCCGTGGTGGAAACAAGCTTTCATAGTCTAGGACAGGGCTGTTCAATTGGCGGCCCGCCAGTCATCTTCATCCGGCCCGACGGCCAACCTCCCTCCTCCTCTTTTCCTGGCGGTACGGCTAATTTAGTTTGATACTCGCTCCGATTGACCTGAGAAAAGTTTTACGTCCGAATATTTCAGCTAGGGATGGGACGGTATGAAAATTTAATATCACGATTATAGTGACCAAAATTATCGCGATTATCAATATTATCACGGTTTTGTTAAAACGAGATAAAAGTGTTCAAAAAGAGTTGATGCTCACACTGAAGACATTTCAACAAGTTTTATATTTGAAAAATCAACAAACAACAAATAAAACAAGCAGCTCTATGCACTTTTTAAAGCATTTCCTTCCTTTTAATGACGGTCGTCAATAGCAACGCATTATAACACCGCGCACAGCCATTGTAACGGCCACCTAGTGTAAAGTAGTGTTCATGACATGAATGTGGATGTGCCTTTAAGATAACTTCTTCTATGGCATAGGACTTCACACTGAGACCTTGATTAATTAATTACAGAAACATTAGTGTCTGATAATATGAGCGAATTTATGAGAGAAACCAAGTGGTATTGGGCTTGTCTACACCATGATCTGGGCCACCCCTCCAAATAAAAAAATAAAAAATAAAATAAAATCATTGCACCTTTAAAATAAGAAATTGACTATTAACCATCTGGCTACAAAAGGGAAAGAATAGGCATAAAGAGAGCAGGTTAAACATGTGCATAAATGTTTTTTACCTGGGTAGAAACACAGGCTTGAAGTAGTAGCCTTCTGCCTGAGAGCACACAGACTCTGTCCCTATATACTGCTCCATGTAATTAGACAGGCTCTGAAACAACACCATAAAAGTCAGTTAATAATAATGCACTAGAAAACAACACTACACTCCAAACCCACCAAACCAGATTACCCCATCACATTTAAAGCTTCTAAGAAAAAAAACAACAACCACAAACTATTTTCTGTTTTAAAAATCAGGTAGGTACCTGAACATCCAGCGGGTCATCACCCTGAGCCTCCTCCGTGTCCAGCAGCTCAATCGTTAAGGTTACCTGACCTTTGTTTTGAATGAACATGACCTGACAAGAGAAAGAGTCAAGAAATTACAAACTGAAAGTAATTACAAAACATGCATGACACAATTCATAAGATTAATGCAACTGAGGAGGTGAATATCACATCTTAAATTAGATATCCATATAAATGTTGGTCACATATAGGCAACAGCATTAGGGTCAAGCACCTTGAAGCAGTTCTCTTCAGCCATGACTCTCTCTGCCTTCCATTGGTAACTGGCCTCCCAAGCGGCACGGACACACTGGGACGAGAGATTCCCACCGGCGGCCCCCCTCTTCCTCTCGGACAGGTACAGCTCAGTGACTTGCAGACACACCTCATCACTGACCAGGTGTTGAAGCTGCCAATCAGAGAGAAGAGCATGTTAACACCTCGATCACAGTAAAGGCTCTTTGGTGTATTTGCGGGAATACAGAGCCTCAGGCCCCATCCACACTACTGTGTTTTAGTTTAGAAACGGAGAATTAAAACGAATACGATCTCCGCCCACACCAGCGTTTTAGCTGCGTATTAGAATTGATCTCCGTCCACATTAAAACGGCTGAAAACGCGGATCACGTGACCATTCACCAACACTGGGCATGCGCGTGCCGGTGTAAACACAACTTCATTGATAAAATGATCCCACCATGCGCTGGTTCTTCCCAGGTTAACCCAAAACCGACGCTCCATGTACGGTCGATACCGCCGCTGCAAACGGGAATTGTCACAGATCGCTCGAATAATAGCTTGCCTCCGGCGCATGTAGGCAGTTATAGCATTGTAAAATGCAGAATTTACTTGCACAACAGCTGCTAGCAAAGATATACGCCATGACTGATGACACCCAATCATAGAGCCGAGCGTGAGCCTCTACTACGTCATCGTTTCTAAAGTCCTCCGTTTTCACCCGTCTTCACTTAAACGCCCTCCGGAGATTCAAAACGAAAAACGGGTCGGCAGCGTTTCTAAACTTCTCCGTTTTGGGTCTCCGTTTTTGCCGTTTTAGTCTGGACGGGAGGTGCAAACGTAGCAAAAGGTCTCCGTTTTTAAACGAAAACGCAGTAGTGTGGATGGGGCCTCAGACTGTCACTCTTATGATTCTATAATAGGGTTAAAAAATTTATTGAAATGACCATATAACCTCCCACAAAAAAAAAAGAAAAAAAAAATCTGCACCCACAGAACTTCACAAAAACGGACAGCATGTCACTTACAAGTCATAAAAATTTTTCTTTCCTTGCATATTAATTTATCACACTTTTCTTAATTTCAGCTTTCAGCTTCCAATATATGCGCATTACTCTTTTTGGTAACATTTCACAATAAGGTCTCATTTGTTAACATTAGTTAATATGCATTTAGTGCATGTTAACTAATGTAGTTAACTAATGTTAACAATGTAAAATTATTGTAAAGTGTTACCCTCTTTTTTTGTACTTAATATGAACCAGAACCAAGAACATTTATAAAAAGCAAAACCCAGCCATTAGGGAAAAAAAGAGTTGTAAATTACAAGAGTAATTTACTTTGGTGCAATAAACCTTGACTAACGTTATAATTGAACTTCAAGGGGAAAAACACAAATGCACAGATTATGGCCTCTTTGAAAGTATACAAATTACTGCCCAAAACTTAGCTTTGTGCAATCCAGCTCTCTGACTCACCTGTCTTACGATGTTCTGAATGAGCTTGTCAACGGTGAAGCCGATGTAAGCGTGGATGGTGAACATCTCTCTCAGGGTGTCCTCGTACTGCGTGGACTCCAGGTTTCCATCCAGTAGACTGCGTACCATGTCTAAGAATGCTGGGTAATATTCCTCTAACTCCACCTCACCTAATTTAACAGACATTACGTGTAAACATTGAATGCAAGAATGTTAATTTGGTTCTAAAACTAGACTTAACTATCGCAAAGTGAATGTGAGTGTTACTTGCTTTCCATACAAAACTTGCTGCCACAATGCAAGTGCAATGGAAGTGCATTAGGCCATATTGAAGAAAAGTGATATGCATTAGGGGTGGGCGATATAGCCTCAAAATTATATCACGATATTTCAAGAATATTTGCGATAATGATATTTATGACGATATATAAAAAAAAATTGACAATTTTTTTTATTACATTTATCTCACCTAAATGTTTGCTCACTCATTGTGTTTTTACAATTGGGTAATTTTGTATTTCAGAGTTTACACAACACAAGGAAGCTTGATTTCAATCTTTGAATTAAATTGAAAAAAGTAGCAAAACATATATACAAAATAATAAAGATACAAATAAAGAGAAACGTTTTTGGGTAGGTCTAACACTATTCAGAAATACTACAGAAACTGAATAAGGTAATCAAATGTAAAATAACACTAGTCCTGACTAAATTAAATTAAAGGCTATTAATTCTGATTCCTTACAATGAAAGCTATCTTTTGTTGTTTTGACGACAACATTAATGACAGACACATATGGCTGCTGTCACTTTTAGAGCTAGTGCCCGGATCCATTACTGTTATACTGTCTGTCACACTGTCACGCACGTATTATGGTTATTTCAGACATAACCGACTGTTTACGAATATACTAACCATGACCGGAATTTTTACACAATTTTGCGTGTTTTTTCCCCCGTTAAAGCAATATAATCCGCGAAATAGAACTTTTGTTGCTCGCGAGCTGTTTGTGAGGCGGCTTTACTGTATGCACGCAGAGTAAACATCTCTCAGAGAGCGCGCGAGAGTACTGAATAGTTTAAAATAGCAAATGTTTAAACTGATAAGACTTAAAAAGAAGTGAAAATGATAAACTTTAGTTACGATGCAAGTGACAAAAGACAATTCCGTCATGTCCTGACTGCTAAACACAAGAGTGTGGTATCGACGCTTGACTTGTGCAACCCATTTTGAAAGCGAGAGAGAGAGAAGACGCGGCACCGCTGAAAACTCACGCGGTTGGTAAAATCAATATTTGCGGGGGAATTTCCCGCATTATAAGTGGTAGACCTGCGGGAATTATTAAAATACTATTGAAGTAGCTCCTTTTTAGGTACTAAATCGTCATTGGAGGCTGACTTGCTGCTCTCGCGCTCAGACAGGTGTTGTTATTGTGCGTGCTAAGGAACGTAATGCGCCATACGTCATTGCATCGCTATATCAGTGATATCGCGATATGACACTTTTTTATCATGTACAAATTTATACCGGTATTATCGTGGACGGTATGATATGGCACACCCCTAATATGCATAACTCGTTAAATAATGCAATATACTATATCATGTACAAAACAGACATTGAATAATCAAATGTAAAAAATAAAACTTTTGTCTTCACTGTATGAATTAAATAAACACTGATTCTTATTAAAGCTATACAAGTTATTCAGCAGTGAGCGATTTTCTCTTTGTTTTTTGTTGTTAGATTAAAATTAATAACACAGATGGCAGCAGGTACATTAGGCTGCTGTCACTTTAAGAGCTAATGCACGGATCCAACATACTGTTACACACGCGTTTTCTTTCTCAACCGTTTACGTTCACTTAAGACACTACTGACTGTTTAAGTGAACACTCACCAAGTGGCCATTTTGACATAATTGTGTGTGTATTTGGCCATAAAAGCTGCGGAAGATAACTGAATTCTGAAAGGCGTTGTCTGAAAGGTGCGTGGGAGTACCGCTTTGAGTTCTTTTCCGCAGCTTATTGTGCTCAACTTATGCATATCACACATATGTAACAGTCATGTGTCTTATTCTCTGCTATCTGTCAACCTAAAATTGACATTTACCTAACTTTTTGAAATATTAAAATCATTCAGTTATCGCAAGCCATTGTGATATGCATATCGCGATATGTACATTTGCGATATATTGTGCAGCCCTAATGTGCATCATTCGGAAAATCTACTCACTTGGCTGTTTTAGACGCAGCTCCATGGCCAGGTCATTAGCCTTTTCTCTGCGCCCCTCTCCCATGAGCAGCCGTTCCCGATTCTGCTCCGCCCTGTGTTCCAGTAACTGTCTCTCGGCTTGCCTGTAAACCTTCAGCAGCCGTGAGCAGAGGGTCTGGTGCAGCCTCAGGAAGAAGTACCAGTTATTATTGACGAAGAACAGGTTGTAGACTCCATCCAGCTCCTTCTGGTGCTCAGCTTCTGGGTCTCGCAGATCCACCACCTCTCCTTCTGGATTCATACTGTGGGAGACCATAGAGGTGTCCATGCTCTGAGGGGAAGTGCATCGTCTTCGTCTGGAATCGCCGTTCAACTGTTGTTGGCCTCCTGACGCTGAGACTCCGCCTCCTGCGGCGGCGCCATCCTCACCCTCTGCCTCCTCGTCCGTAAACTCCTCAGTCTCGCTAAGCTCTCCACGACGGGCAAAAAAGAGGTCAGGAACGAAGTGCTGGATGATGCGCTTGATGTGGTCCTTGTCATCCTTGTGGATGGTGGGCTGCCGCTTGACGTGGTAGATGATGAGGGAGGCGGCGTCCTCCAGGATCTGTTTGTCTTCATGAGTGAAGATCATGTGGGGCTCACTGGTCAAACCTGTGCCCGAGCCGTCACGACCTTGCTGACCAACGCCGCCCTCTTCTGTGCTCTGCTCCTGCCGCTGTGGAAGGGAACAAAAGGGCTAGTAACAAGTTGTTATCTGCATGACACACACACGACTTTTGCAGCAAGTGACCTAACATGAGATTTCAGATGCTGTACTCTGTTCTTATTAAACAGGAATGCAGAATTAAAATATTGAAGATAATATTTAATGTGTTAAATAATATTGGTATGTGGCTCTGCTGCTTTTTTGTTGTTTATCATTGAAGTGTAAAAACATTGACAAATAAATTAAAATGATTTTTTGCCAAATTAGGTAATAAAGAAAATTAGGTATCCAGTCACATTTATGTTTTTGACTTTCAAATCAAACGTCACTGTGACTAAATTAATGAGCAGAACTTCACCCATCATTGAACAGTTGTCAGTCACCCACAAGTTTAGTTCTTTATTAACTTCCATTGTGACATTAGTCTCTGAAAAGATATAGACCTACATTACCACTACTGCAGTCAAAATAATGTAGTGTGCGAGACTCAAAAAGGTTTCTTTCAGGAACGGATTATAGTTATGGGAAAAAGCTGCAGAAAAAGAAGAGCCGCTAAACTCACCTCATCATAGATGCTCTCTATTTCATTGAGAAGACTCTTGGATCGGAGGGCCTTCATGTCGTTCTGTTTGAAGTTGACACCCTGGTGGTCCAGTGATTTCAGATACGCCTTCTCGTATTGCTCTCTCCAGATTTTGTTGAAACCCTGCTGGGCCTCCCTCCACTCCTCCTCTTTAGCTTTCAACCTACGGCAAGAAAATCATCAACTTTTTCATCAAAAATGCTTTTTTTCCTGCTAGATGGAGGAATTATTAAAAATGTATGAACACAAATGACTGCAAAATAGTAGGGGCAGTGCACCTAAAAATTACTATCGTCATCTACGGTTTTCATTTTAGATGATCTATCCCTTTAATTTAGCTGTCAAATGACACTGTAGAGGTGCTTTAGTAGTTATTAAAGGGTTTGTTCACCCAAAAATGAAAATCAGTTACACACCCTCATGTCATTCCAAAAGACTTTCGTTCATCTTCGGAACACAAAAATATATTTTTAATGAAGTCTGATAGAATTTCTGTTCCTCCATTGAAAGTTTGCTTGATACATACAGATTTCTTTTGCAATCTATTATAAAATAATGTTTTAAATAGTCTTTAAACCTTCCTAGTTTTGGATGAAAAGACTTTCAAAGGAGGTACAGAAATCTCTCAGACTTCATTAAAAATATTGTTTGTGTTCCAAAAATGAACGATAGTCTTATGGGTTTGGAACGACATAAAGGTGAGTAATCAATGCCAATTTTCATTTTTGGGTGAACTATCCCTTTAAGGGTTTTTTTAGAGTGTGTAAGAGTGTGAGAGAGATGCAGGGGAGAAACAAGAGAGAATTACAAAGGAAAGAGAAAAATAAAAATAAGATTTGTTTGTTAACCTTTTAAGTACAACAGGAACTGCAGTGGCTGGACTCCTCTTCAACCCCTCTATGATCTCTGGAGCCTTGTCGCCATATATACGATAGACAGCACGGCGCTGTATGACCTCAGAAGTTCCACCCAGGCAGTCGTCCAGTCGGAAACGCTCTTGATCCTCTGGCGAAAGGCGTGATAGCTTCTTCTGCACGCTTTCCAAAACTCTTATCGTTGCCAAATTAGTCTCAAGCACAACATCCAGCTACAAGGTTTTAAAAAAAATAAAAATAATCAAGATACATCTCAACTTAAACCCTAAACCTCCTGATATTTTTCAAAAAGATAATCTTACCTCAAATCTCTCATCCTCACAGCGATGAAGTTGCTCTTCATATGGTGTTTTCTTGGAACTCACAAAAGTAGAGTCTTCAGACCAGGAAGGGAATGAGACCCAGGTATCATTCAGCACCTAAAATAAAACAATGAGCTTGAACTGCTAGTACTACCATCAGGTTTCTGACCCCATGACTGAAGCCTCCATAGATGTAGCAGTATCTGATTGCTGCTTTAAAGATGTCTGGAACACCAGCCACTTCAGATTTGGCATGAATATCTAGCTTATTATAAAATTACTGTTTACAAACAAGCGTTCAGCGACGACACCTCCAGGCACCCTGGAAAAAGAGCTATTTGAGATAAGTGCTTCCATTCAAATTGATCTGAAAAAAGTGCAGTGTGGGGGCTGAAACACCCCGGTTTCCAAATGATTCATGGAGATTTGGATTTCGGCAGATTTGTACCAGCATCCGTGGATCAGGAAAACTGACGGCTGCGTGGATGACGATTTTGTCATGGCAGATTTGCATTTATCTTGTATTATTAGCGTACGTATGAGGTGAAATCCATATTAAACAAGTAAAGTTTTTTTTTTTTTAAATTACAGTCAATATTAAATAAACATACACACATAATAACTACATTATTAACAAGTTACGCAAGAAAACTATATACACACATATATATGTACATACATACACATATATATATATATATATATATATATATACACACATAAACAATATAAATGTAACAAGATATTTTTTATTGTTGCCATTGTAATAATTATAGTACAACTATTACAATGCTTGTATGACATCATAATTGTATCTATATCCAGTGAAGGTGCAGTACCTCTTTGCATATAGCAGTTCGGCCAGTGCATTTGGGCTGCTGGTAGGTCTTGGGCAGGGCTCTGTAGCTGGAACCCAGGCGTTTACAGGAGGCGTAATCCACTTCTCTGCCTCCAGCCTCCATATAGCGGTCGGAGAGGCCCGAGAGGGCATGAGACAGCTCTTTATCACCCAAAAATGACTTAAATTGGGTGTACAGTTCTGGAAACTTCCTACAGAATGAGACACCAGTGGAATAAGACTCATGAATGTCATATCAGGGCTGGAAAATGCAACATATGAAAACAAATAGGATTTAATAAACATGCCCTCATTTAAATCTGTCTTACCCCAAGAATGGAGTCACAAGCTGCAGGAGTTCGGCCCCTGAAACTACTTCCTGATTGAACAGGGCTATGCAGCGTAAGAAATTCTCATACACCTCCTGACTCTTGAGCAGGCGACGAACCTAAAAAGATAAATAAATTAAATTGTTCAATGGTTGAAACTATGCAAAAAATCCTAAGGCAGCGGCTGACTTGCTACCGCTTAGAACAACTGTGTCTATGAAACGCACCTTGTCAAAGAACGTGAATTCCCGCAGGACTCCATGTTTTCCTACAGCAGCAAAAGACGGGTCCTTGGAACATGAATACTTCATTTTTTTCTACATGGGTGAAAAGATAAATTGTTAAAGCATAAGTAACCCACATATATTGGGAGATATTTACACTTTACAAGTCTTTCAGATACAGAGGTATATAGGATCCTTGCATTGGCACGAGTGAACTCTGACCTTCAGAAGCGGGGTCATGTGGGGCATCAGCATGGGTCTAGGTCTCTTCTTGCTTTGTTTATTCATTTCCTCTTCCTCTGCTCTCTTCAAATGGTCTTTGCCAGTCAAAGAACCTCCAGTGAACTGGAATCAGAGACATAGTACATATAAAAATCACTTTAACACCCATAAAAAGTTTGGGGTTGGTAGGTTTTTTGAAAAATGGTTTTGAAGGAAGACTCTTTTGCTCACCAATGCAGCATTTATTTGATTAAAAAAAAAACAGTAGTACTGTGAAGTCAAGTCAACATTTATATAGCGATTTTAACAATATAGTTTGTTTCAAAGCAGCTTTATAGTGATAATAGGAAATTAAAGTTACAGAGATTGTTTTGGCTTTACAGCAGCTCAAGAATAAAGTTATTGTCCAGCTAAAGTTAGATTCACTTCCGTTAACTTAGACGCTTAATATGTGAAATATTATTACAATTTAAAATGGTTGTTTTCCATTTAAATATATTTTAAAATGTAATTTATTCCTTTGATGGTAAAGCTGAATTTTCAGCATTGTTACTCTTCAGTGTCACATGAATGATCCATCAGAAATCATTCTAATATGCTGATTTGGTGTTAAAACACATTTCTTATGATTATCATCAATGTTGAAAACAAATGTGCTGCTTATTATATTTTTGTGGAAAGTAAATTGTGATACAAAGTTCAAAAGAAAAGCATTTATTTGAAATAAAAATGCTTTGTAACATTATAAATGTTTTTACTATCAATTAAATACAAATAATAAAAGTATTAATTTCTTTAAAAAAAAGTCTTAATGATCCCAAACTTTTAAATGGTGGTGTACACAAAGTGAAAGTGAAAGACAAAAGGCAAATTTTAAAAAGTACACAAAGGGTAATTTTCTAACCAGAGATCTCTTTGCATCAGGCAAAAACTGGCCAAACTCCGCAAGTAGATCCTCTTGACCTTTGAAAAGGCTTGCCACTTTAGAGAAAACCTCATCTTCGGTCATTCCTCCAGTGCTACGGCCTCTGCTCTCCTTCACCTCCAGCTGCTCCTTCTGCAGATGGACACAGGATGCCCAAAAATCAATGAACATTGATAAGTTTACAGGATGGATAGGAAAACAGTCCAAGAGCCCATTTCCTTTAGTGCTAGTAGGTGGTAGCCTAGTCTCAGCCACAAGGCATCACACCCACACGGTCTGTTCATCGACCGTCTGATGCATACTGAGTGAAAAACGGCAGACACTTGCCAAAAATCACAAGCTCCAATCTGATTGGCTTGCTGACACTGAAGATACCCACAAGAAGAACTGAATATTCCTACATATGCTTTGTTTTCTGAGGATTTCATACTTTTAGACTGACAGAAATTCAGATCCCAAAGTATACAGACATTGTTTGCTGACCTAAATGCACATAATGAAAAAAGAAATAGTGGCTTTTCATGTTGTTCAAACAATTTCCAGTCTTAAACGTGCCGTAGCTGATTCTCTGCAGAATAGTTTTTTGTTATGCTGGTTAAAAGTCTCCTCATATCCTGATAGCAATCACTGAGTTAAGCGGTCTATATGTATTTTTATAAATATATGTTGTCCGTGGAAGGCGTAGGACCATAAAATGTTTGTTCAATCGTTGCGTTCGGTCGGAACGGTCCTATAGCATGTGTTCCCTGTCAGTCAATGTGTGTTTGCATACCACTGGCTGTTCACGCAGACACAAGTCATCAGCGTGTTCACGTACGCAGTGCAGACAGAGCGAGAATGGCAGGTAAGCAGCAGCAACAACCTAAATTTCCTTCTGAACGGACAAGTGGCACTGGCAAAGGATCTACGATCTATATATATCTTCATCGGAGCCAAGCAGACTCTCATCGTGGAAACCCTGTCATGCCAGAAATATTATTACACACTGACAAGTTTTGCTAGCTAAACAAACCGAAAACTTGCTGCATCTAATTCTGTTTTTAAGAATTTGTTTACGTTTGGTATTGTAGTGTTACTAACTGTACTATAAAGTTTTCTCACCGGTGAATGATGCATGATATTGGTATTGCAGTAACATTGTCTCCAGTCTTCTTGGCTGTGCGCGTTCATGCTTTCAGAGACGTGGCTTTGGACGGCGATTTGCAGGGATGGTGGGGCGTATGCTTTTACTGCTATCAGGCTAAGCTAGCATTTTCCCAGATGTCCTACAGCACCTTTAATGAGTGGTTCTTGGCCAAAAAATGCTACATAGTGGACCAGACCTTATGTTGATAGTCAAAAGTTCAGCTCTGTGATATCAGTGGTAGCCTAGTGGTTAAGAATCTGGGCTGGTAATACAAAAGGTTGTTGGTACGGTCAAACCTAGAGAGAAACAGAACAAAAATGTGGTTTGCTCTCACCTGGTATGTATGTAGAATTTCCAAAAAGGACCGGTAGGTTTCTGGGTTGTCCAAAAATCGGTTTTTGATCTTATTGACGTAACTGATGGCGCTGTCAAACTCCACAGGACTAGGCTCTGATGTGGGAGGGGACACTGACGTGGTGGCCGGCTGTGATTGGCTGTCTCGGCTGGGCAGAGGAAGTGACAACCTGCTTGATTGTTCAGGAGGTCCAGATGATGAAGCGATGCTCTCAGGAGAGGTCACGGCTTCATTCTGAGCCGACCCTGCCTCAGCCAATGCTGACGAAGGGGCGCTAACCACAGGGCTGCCCGTGCTCCTTCCTGGTCCTGGAGAGACCTGAGGGCAAAGAGTAAGAACCATTTAACCAAAGTCTTACTTCAATATACCAAGAAAGACAACATCCCACATAGGTTCATTACATCACTTTTACACGAAACATAAAAGTTCTGTGTGAAAGTGAACTAGCATTCAAAAGTCTCTCTCTAATACTCACCAAGGATGCATTTATTTGATAAAAAATACAGTACAAACATTAATATTGTGAAATTGTATTACAAAGCTGAATATTCAGCATCATTACTCCAGTCTTCAGTGTCACATGATCCTTCAGAAATCATTCTAATATGCTGATTTGCTGCTCAAAAAACATTTTTTTAATTATTAATGTCAAAAACAGTTGTGGTGCTTAATATTTGTGAGTAAACCGTGATATGTTTTTTCATGATTCTTTGATGAATAGAATGTTCAAAAGAACAGCATAAAGAAATTGAAATATTTTGTAACCCCATAACTGTTTTGATCAACTTAATGCATCCTTGCTACATAAAAGTATACATTTCTTTAAAAAAACATGGTATCAAACTATTTTATACTTAATTGGTTAAAGTTTAAAGGTATGAACTAAATTCATCCGCAAACTGAATTCATCATGCTAAAAATCTGAGGAAATATCCATAAAAATGCTACATAAATTAAAGGAATTATTATTATGTAATTACAACTATAACGGTTGACTATGACAATCAAAATGACATGTAAGCTGTAATAAACCTCTTGCAAATTTTCATGAAGTAACTGTCCATTTATTCTTAAACACAAAGCTAATGTGACCGATTCAGCGGGCTACTCCCCGACAGTCTATGTGGCATGACATCACCAAAGTGTGAACTCAAAGCAGCCAGTGAGGGGCCCATTTGAGATGGGGCCAAAGTCAACATGAAATCAATATCAACCCTATTTACTCTATTAATCACATTCCTGTATTCCACATTCCACAATTCATCAGTGCACATTAAAAAAATTAAATACAAATATTTGTCTTTGCAATCACTCATTAAAATGTAATTACTTGTTCTGCCTCTTTTCTTTTCTGCCAGCAAGTCATTGTGGGCTATTTGAAAAGGCCAAACAGCTATTTAGGCATTGCTTTAGCAATCTTGCACTCTAGTATGGAACGCTTACTTTTTACAATTAAGAAAAGTAAATACCTGTCCTAAATAGGCTTTCTCCAAATATCTTGTTTCACTCAGAAATGTCACAGAAGTAAAATTTGTTGTGAATTCAGTGTTGACCTTTTCACAGTTGACGAACTGAAACAAGCAGTGAAAATGAAGAACAAATCACAGACACCAATGCAAACAAGTAGTAAACTGTGATGCACCAAAAGTTCTACCTGTGAGGGAAACGGGGACTGAAGAAACGCCATTCCATTCTTGGGAATTTCGATCCGATAGCCAGGAGGTAAAAAGGCATTAAAACCCAGGACAAGGTCAGGATGTCCATGGAAGAGCTGAGAAACTCTGTTGATAACGCCTGGTGTGTCAATGCTGAGGATGGAGATATCAGAAATACAATCGTTCATTAATGATTTTTTTAGTGCATTGGATCACATTTAAAGTCCACAGACACTCACATACCTTTGAGACTTAAACTCTTTCATGATATCCAGAAACTTATTGTATATTCCCGGATCATTTCCAAACCGTATTTTGACTTGGTCCAAGTAAGATAAGGCATCCTCCACCTGCAACAAGAATAAACCTTGTTTACCATAATTACGCTTTCAAACAATATAAAACACATTGAGAATGAACATAGTGACAGAATGTTTACTAGTCTGATATGTAGTGTGTTAACATGGTACAATAAAGGTATGGGATGGTAATAACATGCATTTACATCAGTAACAAAAAAAAAAGTATCATAGTACTGGCATATTTTTGACATAGTACTGTAGCACTATAGTATTCGTGGCATATAAAGACAGAGATGCATGAATTTCACTACAATGGTATGGATCAAAGTAACATGGCATTACCACAGTACTTTTTTCCAAGGTGCTAAATACTGTGGCGGTATATGGTACTTTTAGTACCCTTTTTTTTGGCTCGTGAAAGGACAGATATGGGTCATCAAGTCCATTTCCAGTGAATGTGGAGCCCCATCCCATTGAATGACTTTGCATTTGCTTATAATATTAAAGTAATAGATAGTCTACAGTTTCTTTGAATTATACAAGACAAAACAAAAAAGCACGGAGACATTTTATATTTAAACCACTACACGCATAGAAAACGCAAGTTATTCGATTTTCCTCTCTCTGTTCAGAAGAACAAAAAACCCAATGTGAAAAAAAAGCACGCCTTAATGAACCTTCAAGATAAAAATAACTGTTACAATGTCCCATACAACCAATATGATGCAAAAAAGTGACACAAAAACAAGCGGTCTAATAGAAAAGCAGCCGGTTTATTTTCTCTTTGTATTTTTATTAATTTTCAGTGAGGAAAATAAAGGCTCACTGACTCTTTTAGCTTTGCTGCGTTAGCAATAGTGCTAGTCACAACACACAACAACCCCGCTACGATTTCACAACAAAAACAAACAAAACGCGATTCAAACTGATTTTTAACAGAGAATCGCTTAAGCGATGGTTAACAGACACTTTTGATTTCTTTCAACGGTCAGGTTAAAAACGAAAACGGACACATTTATGACAAAAGCAGGTGTTAGCTGAGCAAACCCCCTTTCTTTCTATTTCTCATCTACGTCAATTATATTAAAATAAACCGGCTTAATCTTAAACAAACCAGGCGTAACGTGTGATGTTTTTGGCGGACCCACAGTAAAAATCTACCGGTTTTGGTTTTAACAAAGAGCAGCGGTGAAAACACGACCGCGTAAAGGGAAAATATTAGACTTTAATTCAGCAGATTTACTTCCATCTTGTTTGACTGGTAAACTAGCATTGGTTTGACCAGGAATCGGTGCGTTAATTGAATATAAATCGACTTTTCTAGCTTGAAATGGTGTAAATAAGTGCGTAAGATTTTCAAATCCATTTACACACACACACACACACACACACACACAAGTGTGAATGCTTTGATATGCCCCATATGCATTTGAACAGCACAGCACTTCCTAATACAACACAATGCGTTGTGAGAGAGAAGGAAACACATGCACTTGCTGCAATGCTCTTTACCTTTAGTTTCTGAAAGTGCTGCTGCTGGACTTGCTTCTGAACCACATAGGCCTTGTCTTGGATCTGGTTGATTTGCTTCGCAGTGCTGCTGTGAGCCTGAATTTTCGCCATGGTGCGTTTCCTTCGCCACCAACAGCCACGATGATTTACCGTCCCTCCGTATTTGCAGGTTGTTCTGGCGTGCAAAAATCAGTTCGGTACTGGGGGCCACCCAGCTCTCTTCCCCCCACAAGTCCAGTCTACTTTACGGACGGCCACCCAGTTACTCCAGTATAGACTTCCAGCTCAAGCCCGCAAGTGTGTCGAGACCTCTCAATCCCTACTAAAACTACACCATCAAGCGGAAGAATCAATAACGAGTCCCCATCGATATCCACGAAGAGAACGATAAACAATGTATGTTTTTTTCCCCCCTCCAATGGTCGTATTTTTTAAACAAATTGTGTATGTCTCTTTAAATTCGGCGGCAGCTGTGCGCTCGATCCTAGCGTCCGGAAACGGAGGGAGTTGTGGAGAATTGAAAAGCGCATGCGCACAAACCGAAAGAGGGCGGAGCGCACGGAATCTCAGCGGCCGCATGCATGAATGGGATTCTGCACACGTTTTTGTTCATCGGGCGAGTGTTGCAAAAAGTTGTTTTGCATCGATTTAAAATGCTTTTGACTGATTGATTGCTTTGATCAGTAATTTTGATAAAACTATAGGCTATATAACATGTTAAATATTGTTTACAGAAATTAATTACCTTAAATGTGACAACTTTAGTTGTAAATGAAAAAATATGTCCCATTGTTTCAGAGGAAAAATAAACATTTTAGTTATTATTATATATTCGTGTATGAAGAATATATTTCCTATAGCCTATTCATTATTGCAGCAGGGAAAAGTTAATATGTCTAAAGGAGAAAAAACTTGCAAACTATTGTATACAAATTTTAAATCTTGCTTTGGGTGTCATTGAAAAAATGTATATTGTCACCTATTCAAACCATAAAATATAGCTTATACTGAATGTATCAGTTCCTCGAGTCTCTTGTTTGTGAATAAATAAGGCGGACACAAAATGAAGGTTTTAAAAATAAGCGTGGTTTATAAAACCCAAATATGACAGGATCACCAAAGTGTATACAGAAACACAAATGAGATCATCAGTGGATAGGAATACACTCAACATTAACAAACTACTCTGTAAAAGGGGAAACTCTGAGACATTGTGTCTATTTAATCACAGAACCACAAGTTTTCTATTTTTCTTTAAGTCTTAACTTACTCAAAAGTACAACCATCTAGCAACTACAAACAATGTCACAGTCAAGTATTTAAGAAGGGATACAACATCAAGATAGGAAGATAGAAAAGATGCAGAGATATCAAGCACTTAACATCATGGGTGTAAGCAAGCAATCAAGTCAACATAGTTTATTTCCCCCCATGAAGAAATGATGTCAGGGCTTGTGTATTATTCTAGTTCTGTATTTGAAAAAGTAAAAAAAAAAAAAAAAAAATTACAAAATAAAAACCCTACATTTTGAGGGTTCATCTCATAATAGAACCCCTAGTTAGGGTGTTAATGAGAATGTTAACATGTCCCTTTCTTCCAGCAATTCCTTATCAGAGTTCACAATATCAACCCAAAACCACTGTCACCCAACAAGTCCTGTCAAATGGGCACAAACCCTGGGGATGAAAGTGTTACGAGTAGAAATATACAGATAAAACCGATCACATTCCATATTCACTAAAGCATCTTAAGTTACACTATTTCCATAGATTTCACATATGTAAGACAGAGTGGGATTGTGGCTAATCAAAAATGCCCTTCATCTACCATAATACTGCTCATTTAAAGAAAAAATCTCCAACTTGTACATAAATAAATTAAACAACATTCTTTTACACATTTCAAATGTAAAAAATTAAACTATTTACAGTGCAAAACAAAAGCAGCATGCAGGCAAGACAACTGGCAATGCATTACCAAAAGCACTGAATGGGGAAATTTGTGCTCAGCATCCATTTATATACAGCGATATTGGTTCAGAAATGTGAAAGTGTATAATTTCCCAAAAATTTGTGTGCCACTTGGTAGTCCACTTAAGGATTCAGTCAGTTCTGAGAGAACTAAAGACAGAGCAAAGTAAAACAGTGTGCCAAAAGGTCAATTTGAGAACGACAAGATTGACTTTTCAATAATATTATAGGACAAAAGGACTGCACAGTAACACAGTAACACCACATTTTCGAACGAGGATAGCACTCTATATTCTTTTGCAGCCACAAATAACATGTAGTTCTCCCCTTTCTTCTTTCTAAATTTTGCCTCAAATGTGTTTAAGCAAAACAATAAACTTAAAGTCAACTTAAACATGTTACTCACAAACACAATGCCTGCTATCTGTACATCATTTTTTTTCAGAAAGCAGGAACACTTTTCTTTTAAAGAGCTAATAAGACTATGAAACAGCAAGTAAGAGCGATTGTGAAGACAAATCTTTCTTTTGATTAGATTTTAGTTACAGCTGAAAGATTGTGCTTGCAAAAATACATTGAAGCATGCTGCTGAGAAAAGTATCAAAATGAACTAAATGCTGAAAAAAAAAAA
Organism: Squalius cephalus; assembly: GCF_949319135.1. Lineage (NCBI taxonomy): Eukaryota > Metazoa > Chordata > Actinopteri > Cypriniformes > Leuciscidae > Squalius > Squalius cephalus. Next base: position 8,031,685 of record NC_137137.1, read on the forward strand.
GAAGCAAAACATACATATCAGCAAAAACAGCCCTGGTGTTTTCGATTTTATGATGACAACAATAGATATTAATCATAATAAAAGTCATTCCGAGTTAAAACGACAGTATTCGCTCAGCATTGTGATAAAAGAGGTGAAAAACACTCTTCTTTTAATGGTGTCTGAAATTCAGAGACCACGTATGAAAATGTATGAAAGACAAGGTAGTTACACCTGTCTCGCAAAAATGTACATTATAAATCATGTACAATCACATTTTTTCATCAAAATGTAAAGATGATTATAAAGATGTTGCCACACTCATGAGGCATACAAATAAACAAGCTGTGACCATAGTTAAAGGGATCGTTCACTATCTAACCAAACAGTACCTACATTCTTCAAAATATCTTTATGTTCAGCAGAAGAAAGGAACAACTTGAGGGTGAGCAAAAACTTGAGGGTGAACTATCCCTTTAAGATGTCGGTAAAGAAAAGGATTTCATAAAGTGAACTACTTTTTGATGCACAAAATATCTTACGGTTTACCATAATACAAAACTGATATCACAACCATAAGAAATATAATTGACAGGCAGTGGTTGCATTTCCTCTTTGGCTTGCAGTGGTTAATAAGTGATACAAAAAGCCATGTGGGAAACACATTAGTTCTGTGTCCACTTCCCCTTAGTCTGCAATTTGGTGACAATTATTAATGAATCTTTTCAGTTTAGTGCATCATTACAATTAAAATAGTTCACAGAATCATCTGATCTTTTTCAGTGGGCAGTATTTCTTTTACCCAAACGGTATTTCAAATATTAACCAGCAATGACAGGTTTACTTACAGTAGTTTCACTGGTTCAAGTGTGAATATAAATAATAATTCTAACAGCAGTATGTAAACTTTTAGTTTAACATCAGCTATCACTCCCCAAAAGAAAACACACTCATGCTCTCTCAAACATGGCAAAAATATGACAGCTTTGATATCAAAGCAATGCATGTTAAAAAATAAAAAAATAAAATATATTTGCATATTAAATATGACGAAACAATAAAACACTATGTTTTTTATGGTAAGGAAATAACGAGCATTTCCAAACAGTGCCACCAGGGCCGTACTCTGATGTCATGACAACTCAAAAAAAAGAAAGAAAAATGATCACCTACTAAATATAACAAACATCAGCTACTGAGCTATTGTTATTTCTAAATGTGTGCGGCTTGAGTCCGTGCTGTGTACGATATTATATTATTCTTTCATATGATAACTCTCCTCCCTGTAGATCCTAGTTATTTTAAGTTTGTAAACAGTCATGTGCAGTAATATAGATTCAAAAACCTAAACAAATGTACAAAAATGTATCAATATAGAAGAACAAAATTAACAAATCTAATAAAAAAAGTACCTTGAGGAAAATTCCACACTTGGCTTTTCCGTGCATGTGTGTATATCGTTGTGTGTGTGTGTCACTGTTGTGTCCTGATATGTCTCAAGGCTGTTTTTGTGCTTAACTCTGTCCACTACTCTGTCTTTGGATGGTATCTGTTAGTGCTGAAGTGAAATATGTGTGTATCTGTGTGTGTTTGAGATCAGGTGTGCTGAGGCAGCTCTGTGAGGAACCAATAGAAAGCCGAGACAGGTGGCGGGACAGTGAGATCTGGGTTCAGCTGAAGGCCTCATCGTCCGTATCCTCAATGAGCACCTTAGTATCCTTCTTAGACCTGTCAGAGAAACAGATACAGTATACATTTCAAGCAGCTCTGAAAAGTTCTGATCTCAAACCTTTAGATTCAGGTTTTGTTTGTTTTTTTAAGAAATTAATGCATTTGTTTTTAGCAAGGATGCATTAAATTGATCAAAAGTGATTTTTTACATGTTGCAAGTTCTATATTTCAAATAAATGCTGTTATTTTGAACATTCTATTCATCAAATAATTCTGACAAAATGGTTTGCATAAAAACATTAAGCAGCACAACTGAGCAGCAAATCAGCATATTAGAATGATTTCTGAAAGATCATATGACACTGAAGCCTGGAGTATTGATAAATTATAAATAAATGACATTTTACAATATATTAAAATAGACACGTTATTTTAACTTTTTTTATTAGATTTCACAATGTTACTGCTTTTGACACTATTTTTTATCAAATAAATGCAGATTCAATCTTACCAACCCCAAACTTTTATATATATATGTTAAATACACTGTACAAAATGTTGACATGCACTTTATATCAAATTACCTAATCTAACCCTTCAATTTCGTTTTGTTAGTGCAACCTAATGCATTTAAATAGGTTCGGTGATGTTAATATATTTAATAAAAGAATATTTTTTATGTTTGCAATGACTTATTTATCATATATGTTATTTAAGTTATTCCATTAAGTGTTGTCAGTAATTTAAATACAGACTAATTGCATAAAGGTGCACTAATCGGGGCTGCCTATCCAAAAACTGCTGAAATATGTCTATTATATCTATAATCTCTTACTGAGAGGACAGCAGGGGCCGTCGTAAGGACAGGCTGTAGCTCCGTTTCCAGCTCTTTTTGCCCTGTCTGTTCCGGACTCCATCCTCCTGGTCCATCATCTGCTCCAGCAGCGTCTGGTCGTCAGCGTTTAGAGGAGCCACCGAGATGTCTCGCACCGCTCGGAACTCACCGCAGTTATTCAGGTGCTCATTCTCAAGACGGAAGAAGTTCCACACAAAACGTCTATGGGGACAACAAATGCAAACAAAGGGAGAAGATAGATATAGAGAGAGAGAGAGAGAGAGAGAGAGAGAGAGAGAGAGAGAGAGAGAGAGAGAGAGAGAGAGAGAGAGAGAGAGAGAGAGAGAGAGAGAGAGAGATTCAGCATGTTTAATGTTCTACAACAGGGTTTCCAATACTGGGCTTCGTGAATTAATGAAAAACTAATTAAAGAGGCCATATTATGCCGTTTTACAATGTTTTGATTTTGTGGTCTACTAGTTTTCATGCTCAAATGTTAAAAACCTTTTTTTTTTTTTTTTTTTACACAGTTTACATTGTTTCTGTCATTTAATTACAGCTATGTAACTGAATTAAATACTGTATAGACAATAACAATTCTATACAAAACAATGGTGGATTTAACATCAAAATTTAGTAAGTAGTAACAAATAATGCAATACCTTTTAGAGGGAGCAAATAGTACAAAAATCTAATTACACTGTTAAAGATGTAATTATTAGATAGTAATTAACGACATTTTTAGAGAAACTCAACCAACACTAGTGATCGGTTAACCGCTTTGAGCATGTCATGTGACCATTAACTGACATCAGAGAACCATGAACATGCAAATGTGTAGTGAAAATCTCAGGGGGTACTTCAAGTAACTATTTTAGCTCAAAGGGATTTGGCTGATGAAAAGAATAGGGAATCCCTGTTCTACACAAACATCTCACCTAAACACTTCCAGAGGAGCTAAAATTGTAACCACGATGTCCTCGATGGAAGGAATGGCAGTCATGGAAGTCAGAGAGATCTGCAGTGTCCAGGCGAAGCGCAGGATTACGTCTTCTATAATAGCAGAGTAGTAGTAGGCCTAAAAGGAAAAGGAAGTGACATTATGACGGTTGGAGGTAACAGATAAATATCCCCGCTGACCGTTATAATAATAATATCCCTGCTGAAAAAAACATCTTAAACCAACCGAAGCTGGTTTGCTGCACTTATCAGCAGGGGAGAACAGCTGGCTGAACAACTAAACCAGCTTAAAGGGATAGTTCACCCAAAAAATGTTATATCTGAATAAAAGCCTAAATTAAATCTGTTCATCATATAATGAGATTGTGTCTCTTCAGAAGACTTGGATTAAACAGTTTGATTTATATTGATTTCTTTTATGATCTCTTCATGGACATTTTTGAACCATCAGAGTTTTGGGTGAATTAATGGAGGGGAGAGAAATCTCTCAGATTTCATTAAAAATATCTACTAATTGTGTTCCGAAGATGAACGAAATTTGTATGGGTTTGGAACGACAGGATGACAGATGTTTCCTTTTTGGGTGAACTATCCCATTAAAGCAGCAAACCAGCTAGTTAGTTTGATTATTTTGCTTTGCTCCTTAGAAGGTTTGAACCAACAACACTGTGCTCACCAGAGCAGATCTTTGACCACTACATCACATCACATCACATCACCCATGATGGACATAATACTGTTTCCAAGATGGCAGATTATGTTCTGGCATATCTTACTTTATGTGGGTAAACAATCTCCTCTCTCAAGAAGGTATTCTCGCCTGCGTTGCGGTCGAAAAGACCCCAGTCCATCTTTAGGTCCCAGATCAGCGTGTAAAGCGAACTGACGACTGAAGACAGGACCAGCATGTAGAAAAACACCTCAGCGTCTGCATGTTTCTGATCTGAAACACAGAAAGACACAAGTGAATTTGAAACTATGTCCACTAGAGGGAGACATCCATCCATCTATCTATCTACACTTTAAAAAAAACTGTTTTGAGACTGTTTACATTACTAAGTAATGCCATTGTGTCTGTGGCTATTAATCTACATAATTGAAAGGTCATTCACTGTTAAATTACCATGTCAAATACTAGTGCTTAATTATATTAATTAAAACAATGGCATGATGACCAAAATGCACCTTAGTAGGTTAAAGATACATAAACAATAAAAAAATATTTTCATATAAATTTGAATCTAGCCTGCACTTTTTTACTCCCCTTCTGTTTTTACTGATAAAAACTGACACATACATGTGTCCTACTACCATTACCTTACATTACATTAACTATTACACTACCATTACAATTTTTCTCAGATCTTTTTAAAGAAATCAATAGTTCAGTTGATCAAAAGTGACAAAAAAGACATTTAAAAATTTTCAAAAGAAAATCTTTCAAATAAATGCTGTCCTTTTGAACTTTTATTAATCAAAGAATTCTGAAATGCATCACGGTTTTCGTAAATATTTTAAGCAGCACAACCATTTTCAACATTGATAATTATAAGAAATATTTCTTGAGCACAAAATCAGCATATTAGAATGATTTCTGAAGGATCATGTGACACTGAAGACTGGAGTAATGATGCTGAAAATTCAGCTTTGCCATCACAGGAATAAATTACATTTTAAAATATATTAAAATAGAAAACAGTTATTTTTAATTGCAATGATATTTCACAATATTACTGTTTAATAAATGCAACCTCGGTGAGCATAAGAGACTTCCTTCAAAATCTTACAGGCCTAAAACTTTTGAAAAGTAGTATATATTTAGCTATTTTTACATTGCTGTTCCAAGAAAATAATATTACATTGGATATAGTTCGACATCTTATTTATAACAAGTATATGAAGAAATCTACTTGTAATTTAATCAGCAACTTTTTTTCTTTTTTTGCGGCTTAAGACCAACATTGCAATAGTACAACCCTTATACATAAATAACCTTGAAGCGACTGTGTTATATAATCTGTTGAAAGGCAGAGGATAGAAGCTGTATGGGAAAAGGAATTAGCAACTAATATTGATGATGAGGCACGGGAAAGCATATGGAATCATGCCAAAATATATTATTTTGCACAGGGGCAATACAATTCCCAAAAAAAAAAAAAAAGAGTAGGCAGAACTGAAATATAAGAATAAGAGCTATCTTGCAGTACAACATTAGAGCATCAGTGTAAGTTAATAGGGGGCGAGACATTTATCAGATGGTGGAACAAGGCAGGTCTCAGGTCAGTGAATGGTTAAATCTCTTAGGCCTCAGACAGCAGACGGTGCTGAATCTGGAACAGGCCCATCCGTCTTAATAAAGCCTTTCACACGCTGCCATCCAGGCGCCAGGAAACCAGCGGAGGACATTTTTCGCCGGAACACATAATAGCCCTGTCCTTCCTATTTCAGAGCTGAGCTATGAGTGCCCATGCTGAATATGGTGTCCCTAGATTACCCAAGATGCTCCAGATGCTCGCCCCAACAAGACACTTTAAGAGTGCAATGCAAGTCTAATCCCTTCACACAGGCCAGCGGCATTCTAGGGAAGCATCAACATTTGAGCTGATATTAGAGTCATCATAAAATCAAAGTTGACGATTCTTCCTTCTTTAATGGAATATTGCAGTATTTATAAATTATGTATCCATGCATATCATTATCTGATATATATATATATATATATATATAAATTCATGTGCCCTCATAATCTTTAATCAAAATAACTTCCCCTCCCTCTTGCAGTGACATCTCTTCTCTTCTATTCTCTGATGACAGTGACTGTGTTTGTTAGTGTGAGGGCGGGACAACCTGTCACTCACATGAGATTGACCAATAGAAAACCAAAACCATCCAATCAATTCAAGATGGACAAAATCAAGTCACACTACATTTTTTCTTGTTTGAGAAGTCGTTTCACTCGGATATACAATAGTGAAGAAAAGACTATTGCAACTTCCGTTTCATGCCAACTTTAAGTATTGTGTTTTACATATTTCTACATTTGATGCACATAATTATTATTATTACCTTGACAATACCTTTTGCTCAACCTTACCCAACAGCAAAGCTCCATCCCAAGATCATCTATGAAAACTAAGCTGTGAAGGTGGATAATTCATGAATCTTCATAGCTTTGACATCTCATTTCTGAGAATATTAATATTTGACAGTCTAGATCTACAGATCAATGAATATTTAGTATTAAGCAATAGTGTGCACTATGCATGCAAAGTTGAAGTTAGCTAATTAAAACAGCAGTAAATTAACATATATAAGTCTTAAAGATACATGAGCACAAAAAGCCTGTGCAATTCAGAGGTCAGAGAGAGAAAATGGTCATGAAAAAACAAAACAAAAAACAATTTAGGGTGCAAGAAACATTGACTAAAATAAAATCAATAATGCTACAAACGTGAACATGGTTCCTACAAAACGTTATCCTATATCTGAAACAATACTTTGATATTCAAAATATTTGGGCCATTATATTTTGCTGTAGTATAGTGTCTCTTTGAGGCACTTGCAAGATAAATATATATATATTAGATACAGTAGGTCTGACAATATGAGATTAACGGTATTGGCAAACAACCATGCCAGTTTGGCCAATGAACAGAAGTGTTAGTTCCCCATTGTATCAATTACAAAATTCTCGTCAACTGATAATACATATTTCTGTTTTCAAAGTAGTAATAATCTTTGAATATCAAAATGGTCTCATCTCATTTGTCATTAAATTGAACTGTGTAAATACAGGCCATCTGCTACCCTGCTCAATAGATTTCAGCATCGGCCATTAAAAAACCCATGTCGGTCAACCACTACTGGTCACACTGAACTTTCGGTTTAACCTCATTAACACATCAGAAGATTTATGTAAACATGAACTGTGATGACCCAAACACATTTCCCAAAGGACCAAATCCCTCTCAGTATCCTCAGACAGAAATAGTTTTCATCCTTTGAACATTGACAGTGTTTTTGTGTCTTTGGTAATAGAGTGCAGAATGTGAAATAGAATGTGTCACTCTCTGCACCTGACCACATGATGGGAACATGACAACGAAAATCAAAAATAAAATAGAATCGAAAAGAACATCACTGAGTTTAAAGTTCAGGTATATAAAGATTTTCAATATTGACCACATTAACTGATTAATCTGTACTAAACGGTAATATTTATGCACATGAGCTGTGATATTTGACTACATACAGCCATCTCTTGTCAATCATTCCTGCGTACTTCATCTGAAGCATATGTATTCTTGGGTAAATGTGGTCCACATGAAACGGTTTAAATCTGTGCAATGAAGCCATCAGAGCAGGTAAGCACAGGTGTTCATGTACACATCTCTATAGCTCTCTAAGAAGCTTGTTTTGATCAAAGATCCAGGTCTGATACAGAGAGAGAGAAAAAAAAAATCAAATATTTTTTAGCGGTTCAGAGCTTCATCATTATTCTAGCGATACGCTCACACTGTTCTGTCTCGCCACAGGCAGGCAATTACAGCTCAACCTCCTCTAGATAGTCCATTTTCCTTCATTTCCTCTTTTATTTTTTGCTCTCTTTCTCTCTCCTCTCATATTTCTCTCTCCCCTTTAATCGTTTTTCAGTGTTCACACAGCATTTTTTCTTTAATCTCTGTTTGGATTTTGCTCTGTCTTGTTGGATGTCATTGAGCTCTTCAGCATATAGCTTAAGCTCAGACTGGCATTTCTCATTAAAGTTTAAATTAAATCTTTGAGGATATCAACCCTCTACCATTTCTACAATCAGCACTACAATGAAATACAACACTAAAAACATGTGTAATGGGGCTATTGATATGAGAACAGATAAAACAAAAACACTTACCAATGCATAAATTGCCATTTCAATGCTAGTGTGCAAAGCTAATAACACATCAAACTTACAATCTCACACACCTGTTTGGCTTGTGACTAATGTTAATTTATACATTAATTATGCTCAGGCATGTTACATTCCATTGGGATTAGTTTACATGAAAACTAAAATAAATAGAATCCATAGACTCATTTATCAGGGCAGATTACAGGAGTGAACATCAGTTTCAATCAGGGCACAAATGATGGAGGTGATTTCTGATGCATTCATAAATTAAACTGGCTCACTGCCAGGAACATCTCGAGCGAATCCTAATGAGTGCATTGAATGCATGGTGAGATTGTTGGGTTGAATGGGGCCTCTTTCACTCCTATATCACTAATACAGAGATGTTTCTAATACACACTTAAGTCTGGACAGGTTGTCCACCAACATTTGGATACTTCGGAGTAGAATTCTGTTCAACGAAAACATAAATGCAGTGGCGTAAATTGCACCCATGCTTGATATTTATTTAAACTCTGACATTCAAGGGAACTACCCAGAAACGACTGTGTGTGCATATAAATAATGAAATGGATGAAACGGCTTAGCTGAGTGCTGTGAGATCGATTTTTGGCAAAAGTTGTCTTTTCGAAGAGATACGGGAAGGCATGGAGGCTGACTGTTTGATAAGAGAAAGTGAGCCAGGCAGAGAGACATGTTTGAGCAGCAGTCTTCGCACTTCAGATGGATTTCAGTGGCAGAATAATCAGACGGTAATTGTAGATAGAGACGAGGGATATGTCTGGAATCTTAATGGCATGCTTTTAAACTCTTTAGATTTTAGACCGAATGCAGGATAATTGATGTGATTGAATGCAAAATGTGGTGTTTGGCGACAAATGAGTTTTTATAAAGCAGGGTGGCTCTTTTTTAAATGCATAAATGAAATGCCAACCTGTTTCTTCTTGGTACAATTCGTCTCGAACATAAAATTGAGATGTTTTCTCTTTATGTTGCTATATAAACCAGTCTCTAACAGACAAGGACAGGCTCTTTCTCTGCTTTTCTCAAAACATGCTTTTGTTGCCTGTTCACCTGTATCTGTTGTAAGCAAACAATGGCAGCCAGGTGCTCTCTTTGTACTGAACATTTTACACTGGAGTCAGTGTTAGATTACAACGGCAATTTCCACAGAACAGTAAAAATACAATGTATTCAGGATATAAAAAGCAAAACAAAACAAAACACTGTTTCTTGTATAACCAAATCATTTTTTTTACCCAGATTCCCTCGAGACAAAGCTGTTTTCAAGTGACATTCACCGGTCTGAGCACAAACCTTCAGAGAGTTTTGTTTTTCAAGCTAATTATAATAATTATAATTATAACATGCTTTGAAAAGTGAATGTTCTGGTCACATGATCACGTCACGTTTGCCGTTAACTGCCGATTGTATGTTTTTACCTTTGTGAGTTCTGTAGAGGGCTGCAAATGTGACCACAAAGAAGGTGGTGGAGTATTTCCCAGCATTCACCAGGTGAGGGAAGGCCCTTCTGGTGTCACGGTAACGTCGCAGACACTGAACAAACCGCAGCCAGGCAGGCAGACAGTGGATGATGGCCCGAATTCCGTAAGAGTAGCTGTTACACCTTTCGTCACCTTATTCCGGAGGAGAAACTTATGAAAGCATGTTGATATTATCAAGAATATTCTCTCAATATTGCAGTAGAGTAATATTAAAACATACTGGATTATTTTTATATGTATTTCTACAAATTAAATGATGATTTTATAATATAGTTCAGGGCCCAACAATTAGGATTTTGTCTTGCAAAATAAACTGAAATACAGTATATTTTACATATATACACAACATTATTAAATAAGAAAATTGTGCTAAATAACTAAAAAATTAATACATATTTTAACAAATATTTTTGTTATCATATTTGCAACTAAATTACTAAACCTAGAACTAAAACTAAACCAATTTATCATATTTGCAACTACAAATCTGACCAGGCCAGCAGAAAAAAGCCATAGTCACTTTCACTTTCTCTTGGTCTCTCACTTTCCATCTTTTTCTCAGAATTTTCCAGGACTGAGCTGGTGTTACACATTTCTGCACCATTAGACAGCCGCTGATGTTCTGAATTTCCTGGTCCATTTCACATAAACTCCACTGAACCTGAAGAACTCCTGTCTGTGCTAACACAGCCTGTGCAATCTTAATTCATATGGAAGGACAACTAATCGTAACCGCCCATTCATCTACTGTTACATCCAGTATAAGGTTGAAATTTGGATGGCTTAACATGAATGACTCTGTTTGTCAAAACTTGAATCAGTACATTATAAGATGGCTTCATTCTGAATCAATTACCATATGTGGAGGGAAGTAAGCCGCTACGATCTCCCCACTGCAGCTCCATGCTGTAATAACAGACCAGATACTCCAGATCTGTGAGCACAATGACCAGGGAATTGAGTTGATCCGCCAGCCAGAAGTCTGCAAACTCCACTCGGTGGAACGGGGCGGTGGACACACGAAACTGAGAAAATACAAACACAGGAAATATGAAGCATAAATATTCATACTGTATACAGTACATATAATAATCATCGTGGACAATAATAAAAAGCAGAAGTAATCTGAGGTGCTTTATGTAAAACAGCTCATCCCTGAGGCAGAGTGAACTCTATGAGACAGCGAGCAAAAATCTTAATGAGAACTCAGCCGGCTGAAAGCAAATCAATGGGGTTTTTATTGTCTGATGATCTGCAATATCAACTCATTGACCTCACCAATAAAACACACTTAACTGTCTGTTATATGTGAGGACTGAGTTAGATGTGTTGCACCATTAATCCAGCAAACTGTGCCTCGTTTAGAAACGCATGACTACACATTTAGAAATCATATCCAGCTGCCTGAGATTGAGAGATGCACATGAAAAAAGTAATAACCATTTTGTAATGCCAAAATAGGTTTAATGCCATGTTGAAGTATGAAACTATATGAATCATTTGGATAAAGACCATGAATTATTAAAGTAAATATTTTTCCCAAGTGTGTCAAATGCTTCAGGGTAAACTGTACCAGCATCTTTGCCTTGAAATGCATATCATATTATTAATAATATTTCAAATACTAAAAAGTTGCATAGTTACAAAAGTACATGGGTCAATGACGTGACAGGTCATTTTTTTTGTCCAAAGGCCTTAATAATAATAAAAAAACAAATATATCACATCCAAAGTATGTAAGGTAGTACAACTTGATCTCTTTTACTGAATCTTCTGTGGTACACACTATATACTATCTCAACATCAATGTCAAATCAGTTTTTAACTTTCAAATCAGTGGGTAAACCGAATGACCATCTTGTAAAAAAAAATTCCATCTTGTAAAAAATGACAAAAAACAGTGTTAATTGATTGTACAAACCACAAAATCTTAAACTTTAAAAAACTAAGTAAACTAAAAAATGGTTTCAAATATAGTTATCTCCCCATTCTATTTTTTTACACTTTTAAAAACCTTATTCGTCAATGACCCACATATATAATATACAGTTTATATATATATATATATATATATATATATATATATATATATATATATATATATATATATATATATATATATATATATATATATATACATACACACACACACACACACACATATATACATATACACATGTATATAAATATATATATCTATATCTATAATTTTTTTTTTTTTTAGTAATTTAAGTTTATACATATACATATATGTATATACATAAAAATATATATTTTTAAAAGTAATTTAAGTTTGATGACAAAGATGATCATTTCACTTTCAACAATTACAATATGTACTAAATACTACAATACAAGAGCTGTAAATAAAATTACACAATTAGACAATAAATAAATAAGTCAATAAATAATGTGAAGATATATAGACATTGTTTTTTTGTTTTTTAAATGTTATTCTGTGGCACACTCTATGCCATGAAATGAAATGTTACTCTCCCAGCCTTCGGGGCAGTGCTGACATTTCCCAGCAACACACTTTTGCACTACACCGATCTATGCCATCATTCTCTTGAGGCTCAAATGCCAGTGAAAATCGATTTCTCCCCACACAAACTCTGATCAGTTATTTTTACCTAATGAAACAGGTGAAGGCAGTCCACAAAAAATGCTTTTAAGCATACAGGTCTGGATGTGAAGTACATTTCAAGGTTATACAGCTGCATGTGCAACGCACAGCTTGAGTGTGACAGCGAGTTCGAGCTCTGGGAAGAAAGCCACCCACTGTTTGGCCATCAGTACGTGTCGGTTTTAATCTACAGGAAGTGTGTGTGTGTGTGTGTGTGTCTGCGTGTGCTCTAAGGAATAAGGCTCCAGTCTAGGTCAATTAGATGTAGGGAGGGCAGTGAGACAGAGGCAGGCGGCCGCTGATGGCTCCATCTCAATAATGATTGCACAGGCACAGTCTTCACATCCGCAGAGATAGAGCAGCAATCTATTTTCCCTCACCTCACACAGAGACACACATAATCGCACTCGTGTACACACACACACACACAGACCTCACTGAAACACTCCCAACACACAGGTTGGGGTAAGTTAGTTTTCTTTCTTTTTTTTTTTTAAGAAATTGATACTTTCATTCAGCAATGACACATTCAATTGATCAAAAATTATATATTTTAATATAAATTATAATTACTATTTCAAATAAATGCTGTTCTTTTGAACAAAGAACCCTGAAAAACATATCAGTTTACACAAAAATATGAAGCAGCACAACTGTTTACAACATTGATGATGATCAGCATATTAGAATGATTTCTGAAGGATCATGTGACACTGAAGACTGGAGTAATGATGCTGAAAATTCAGCTTTACCATCACAGGAATTAATTACATTTTAAAATATATTCAAATAGAACACAGTTATTTTAAATTATATTAATACTTCACACAGTGTTATTGTTTTCACTGTATTTCTGATCAAACAACTGCCACCTTGGTGAGAAAAAGAGACTTATTTCATAAAAATGCCCCTGTATCACATGCTACATGTGCTATAAAACAACACAGGATATGAAGATTTTAAATGCTGTCTGTAACCAACTTTACTTGAAATCTGACACACTTCTAAGTTAAACAGGATATTTGGGGTGGAATTTTTTTTTAATTCATCTAGAACTGATTGGATCACGGAAACTAGGCATTGCATATCTGAATGGAGCCTGCTCACATCATGATGACGAAAAAGGGTCTTCACTAATTATCAATAATATTCTGTTGCAATTAGAACTCTAGATTTGTAATATGTAAAGGTTTCACAGCATGTGCTGAAAAGTTTTGTCTCTCACCAGAAGTTTGATGAGCCAGAAACGGGATTTGTAGTAGGCGGTTTTGAAGGGGTTGATGAGGAAGAGCAGCATGAAGCCATAGAGGATGAGGGGGTTCGCCTGCATAGGGAGCCAAGTGTAGTCCGCAAACAGACAGGAAAGGATGCTGAGACACCACAACACCCCCAAAAACCCTGCGATCTACAGCAAGAGAAAAGAGGAAAAGATGAAACTGAACATCAAGATTTTCAAAACCTGGAAAAAAAAAATCTTCCTTCCTGTTATTTTATGTCAAATAAATGCTGTTCTTTTGTATCACGGTTTCCACAAAATATTAACTAGCATAACTATTTTCAACATTGATAATAATAATAAATGTTTTTTGAGCATCAAATCAGCATATCAGAATGTTTTCTGAAGGATCATGTGACAATGAAGACTGGAGTAATGATGCTGAAAATTGAGCTTTACCATCACAGGAATAAATTACATTTTAAAATATGTTCAAACAGAAAATAGAACAGATATTTTAAATTGAAAAATTACTATTTTGATCTTGGCAAGAATAAGAGACTTGTTTCAAAACTATTAAAAAAATGGTACCAACTCCAAACTTCTAAACGGTAGTTTATACAGAGACTTTCTGTAAAGTTTCCTTCTCCATGACGTGTCTCACCTCAAACAGATGCTGATGTGAAAGATTGTTTCGGGGGTTCAGCTCAAAGATCAGCACATGATTGACACCCGCCTGCCTCCAGCCATAAGTGTTAATCCCCAAGAGAAAGAGAAACTGAATCAAAAGGAAACCGCCGCGGTAGATGCGCACCAGTGGCCAGATGTTCTGATTACGAATGAAAAAAGCACCTGAGAGGGAAAGATTAGTCACACAGTTGTATAAATTAGTGCAATGTTCTATCATGAATGCATGTTAGCAGAAGATAAAGATAAACAGGTATAGTTGGTATGTTGGTCTGAGTGTGCAACAAGGTTAAAAACTGTACCAGTAAGGACGAAAGCGACAGCCAGGACCATGAAGATCCCACAATACAGTCCCACACGGAAGGTGGTCCAGGCAGGTGCAGGCTGAGGTTGAGAAAAAAACAGACTTGATCAATGCAATAACCTTCAGGAACACAAGTAATGCATCTCAGTGCAGCTTTTCTATAATGCATTATTATTTAACTTTGAATTAGCAATTGCACATGGGCAAATATTAAAATAATGCTATATTTTAAGCCATGGCAACTTAACATTTCAAGTTGAGTGCATTTTTAAAAATAATTAAGTAGATGACTTCAACTCAAAAAACCTGGATGCTTTCAGTTTTACAAGCGCATACATTTTTACACTTATGTCATAAAAAGTACAGGGGGACAAGTAAATTATCCCAATTAAATGTAAAGCAGTATTCTATTCCTGCAATGTTTTGTACATGATGTTCCAGGCAAAGGTGTATCTCTCCACCCACACTGCCTTTTGCATTGTATAGTTCCTGAGGATTTACACAACTGTTACTGACCTAGAACTAAAAGTACTGCATGAAAAGAGACTGCAGAAACTTTTTTCACATATTTTTCTTGGCTATCATGCTATTTTTTGACAAGCATGTTTGTTGTTTCCTACTGGTTTTACTTGAGTGTTTTGTATTTATCACTAAAATATTCTACACAGGCTTCATTGAAAGTCAATTATAAAATATCTTCGATTCAGACAATATTAAATGCTAATCAAACAATTAATACAGAAAACTTAACGTTCATGTTCTTTTGGCCAGACTTTACAGTCCCAGAGACTTCAGTGATGTATGTGTAAAAATAATAACAGTCAATAACCTCTTATTTTTCATTCAAATTATTTTATTCATCATATAAAGCGATCGAGTCTCCTCAGAAAGTTTGGATTAAACCGCTCAAGTCATACGGATTAGAATCTCTTTATGAACTTTTTGAAGCGTTGAAGTTGTAGTTGCATTGCTGTCAATGGAGGGACATAAAACTCTCAGATTTCATCAAAAAGATCTTCATTTGTGTTCCGAAGATGAACGAAAGTCTTATGGGTTTGGAATGACATGAGGGTGAGTAAATAGTGACAGAATTTTCATTTTTGGGTGAATTAACCCTTTAAAGGCATTGAAGATAAACATATAGCATCCAGTCGAAAGTCTGAGGTGGGCAATCACTAGGTTACATAGTTTCTGTGTTTGCATAAGTGAGTTTCTTTTGTCACCTGTGCTGCTCCAAGAGGTGGAACCCTCAGCCTCTTCATGGCCTTCTGACGGTCACCACCTTCCAGCTCTGTGGTCACCAGAGCCTAGGCACACGAGGGTCAAAGGTCAGACAGCACACTTTAGTTTGATAATTTCTGATCTTAAGCTTCATTCTAATGCACTCTAGGGGTTTAAGCATCACTTACAGCAGCTACGGGAGTGTACAGTAACACCATCACAATCTGATTATCTTACGAGCAGGAAGTCAAAAGTCTAAACGTGGAGACAGGCAGTCTACCTCGGTCTCAGAGATGAGCTGTGTGATCTTCTTACAGGTGTAGAATGGAGCCACCTCCACGTGAGCCACGCGCCAATCGGCTCCACGCTGTGTATCCAGAATCTTATCATGTTTCTTCAGGATCTTACGGAATCCAGTGAAGTTCAGATTCTGTATGAGGTTTGGGTAAATCAGAATATGAAATTAAGTTACACATCTAACAACACAGAGTAAAGACGAGCAATACTCTTTTTCTATATGTTGAGACTTGTCTACTCATTTATTTATTATTGCTATTTTCCACAATTTAGGATAATGTAATAAAATTAGACATTTTAGAGAAAAGTCATGAAAACAAATGAATATTCCAGCTCTTCGCTCTGGACATCTGGTGCATCCTGGGATATTTTGTATGTTGTAACTGTACTAAAGCAGTTCACATGTGTGTTGGATACCTGTTGACTACTTTCCCTTCACTATCCATTTAAAGTCCACATTGTAAAGAAATTCACATGTAAGCACAACCGATATTTGGAATTTTAGAATTTAATCGTAAACCTTTAGATCAGGGTTTCCCAACCCTGGGAACTGGTTAATTGATGTAAAATAAAATAATTTTTATGTAAATAAAATAATTTTAAAATATGAACAAATCAAAATAAGACACTAAAAAAAGATGAAATATTTTATTGGTTTACCTGCATGTCTTGTAACCAAACATCAGAGAACCGTAAACATTTGAATGTGTAATTAAATTGTCCAAAGTTTGTTTGACTGACAAAAAAATTGGAAATCCCTACGTTAAAATCATGATAAACACAAATTAAGTCAACCGTTTCCAAACTGATGGAAGGATCAAGAAATATGGGCAAAAAAGAATATGGAAATACGCATAACATTTGTAAAGTGCACAGGAATGAAGATAAAATGAATAAAAAACCCAGCTGAAAAGAGCAGCATATGTTGAGCTTTGAGTGCACGAGCGGTGGTCTCGTCAACAGAGAACAACAAAAAAATTAAAAAAGTGTCAACAGAACCAGTCAGGAAAAGGTCAACGTTCAGAAGGGGAGACGAACAACAACAAAAACATGACAAATTTCAGACCTGGTAGTTCTGCAGGAGAATGAGGCTGAGGTAGAACTCGCTGAAGGCCAGCTGCAGGTCTTTGATGTTGCGATGTTTGTTGCGCTCCTTGTTGGACAAAGGCAACACCGTTTTGCGGCGACTGCGCAGCCCTGGAGCGTTGCTCTCCCGCTGGGCGTCCAGAGACGTCTGCAGCTCATTCTGCAAAGTTGCGAATCGCCGCTGCGCCTCAGCAAGTTTCTCTGTGGAGATCCAAAAAGAGAAGGAAATATTAATCATTACGCCTTATTGATGATTATTATTTTATTCGATTTATGGTCCTAGAGAGCAAATTAAATGGCAAACAAAAAAACCTTGGTGTACGCCAGAACGGAAAAAGACGATCTTAAAATGTATTAAGAACTATTCAACTATGTCTATTGAGAGACATAAAGCCTGCTTGGCTTACAACCCTGCAACGAGATTCACCAGAATCCATTTTGCATGACAAATAAATCCCTCATTCTACCCATCAAGTGGAAAGTAAAGCAGACAGATTTCCTGTCAGAGATGAGCTTCTTCCTGTAAGGGTGATATCTCAGACAGCATTATCCGCGCTGGCCTGTGTCCCAGCACAGTTTGGTGAACAGGAGCCTGCTCGCCCATCTCACTTTCAGAGGAAGGAAATGGGTATTAGGTTCAACAAGTAAATACTGGGAGCGTATGGGCTATAACCCTCAGCGAGAGACGGCAGAGTCCAGGCTGAAAAGGAGAATGAGGAGGAGAGCTGCCACACTTTGTATCTACAAATCTAATTTGTCCACTTTCTCAGGGATTTCTTTTAGAACTCCTTTTAGAATGTTCTGGTTTTCTTTACAACACTTTACAATAAGGTTTAATTTGTTAACATTAACAACATTTGTTTTTACCAATTTTTACTAATGCAACCAAGGCAATCACAGGTCAAAACCTGATTTATGTTTCAGGTTTGATTTATGTTTTATGTTTCAAAGCATTAAAAATGCATGTCCATAATAATAATAATAATAATAATAACTAAGATATAGCACTGGCTGATATAGGGAATGTCCAGAATAAACATTGGCTGTGAATAGAAGATGTGTCCTTAGGATCAAATGAACGGCACAATCTCGTTTTCTTTCATGCCAATTTAAATAGTAGTCTATAATGGTCTGAATAAGTTCTGTGCTTCTGCATGCTGAACTTGGCTAAGATGGTACTATGAATTTATGTGCTTAGCAGATCTCGTCCACTGGGACAAAGACTGCATGTACTGAAGGTTTAGAAGCTATGTTGTTAATTCAGGACGACTCAGGGGGGAGGCAGGGGTCTTGGCCATAACACAGTCTGGGTCAACTAGACAGAATTAGTTATAGTGCAGTAACAGTGGTTGCCATCCTAATATGAATTTCAGTTTCTAATCCATCAAATATGAGAATGCCTTGCAGATCACTACATAAACCTTGAAAACAGGCCTGTGCATGCAACATTATCTGCAGAATGACATTGTATATTGGCTAAATTAGCATTTTTGTTTTTATTGACATCTTTCCTGTTTTATCTTGTACTACTTTCTAGTGAAGGAAACTTTATCTAATTTTGCCCTTGTGGAAAAACATCCATGTGTTATTCCAAAAGGACAAAATAAGATAAAGTATGGGGTCAGAGATTTTTCCAGCTTAGTGGACTTGCCAGCTTTCTTTGGCTGGGCAACTCGATTAGAGTTTATTTTGGTCCGACCGTCAAACCTGCAGCACTGAGGGAGTGAATGATTTTTAGTGGCAACTGGAGGATAAAAAGACTAAACCAAGATTATAAGCAGAATGAATGCTTTCCTTTCATGTTAAATTATTAATGTGCATCTGCGTCTTTGTTTCAGAATAAATGCTGATCCCTCTGTCGCATCTCATTTTGAGATTTTAATTTTGAGCAGAATTAGCTATTGTAATATTCTCATTTATGATGCATGCTAACAATGCATCAACATGCAAACAAAGCATTAATCTCATGCTTACAATGTATGTCTGTTCTATCCAATAACCAGCCACAAGAGGCAGTAGAGATCAGACATTCTTGTTGCCCTGAAGTCAATGCAACAAAACAGCTTATGTTGCAGTGTGCATTTATTATGAGTCCAAACATAGTCTATTCCCCTTGACGCAAGTTAAACCGACTATGGCAGGCATTACATATTAGGCTACATCATGTTCCCAAAGAGTGCTGTACACCCTGGCCTGACCTCATGCACAGGAAATCCCTTGACGGCATTTAGCAGACCGCTGCAGTTTAAACACACACAGTAAAGTTTGTTTCCGCTTGTGACATTTATGGGTTACAGATAGAATGCAATAATAGTAGCCATACAGTTAGTATTATTAAGTTCATTATTAACGATGGTAAAAAAGTTCTACTACTGATTGATGGATACATGTACTTTTTGTGGAGAGATTATTAATGTATGATTAATAATTAGGAAATTAATACTTTTATTCAGCAAGGATGCATTAAATTGATCAAAAGTGACAGTAAAGATTTTTACATTGTTACAAAAAAATTCTGTTACATGAATGAACACTGTTCTTTTAAACTTCATATTCATCAAATAATCCTGACATTTTTTTTTTATCAAGGTTTCCACAAAAATATTAAGCAGCACAGCTGCTTTCAACATTGATAATAATAAAGAATGTTTCTTGAGAACCAAATCAGCATTTTAGAATGATTTCTGAAGGATCATGTGATCGGAGTAATGATTGCCATCATAGTAATAAATTACATTTTAAAATATATTAAGATGGACAAAAGTTATTTTAATACATAAAATATAGTTTTCATGGCATGCATAGAAAACAATACCTGAATAGAATGTGTTGATCTTGGAAAGCTCCTTTTCACATGTCTGAAAAAACTTCTCCTCAAACTTGGCATAGTACCTTTTGACGGTGTCTTCATCTGTGACTGAAAGAGAAAAAATACAAAGGCGTAAACCTATGTTCATGTTCATATTCAGCAGTGGGCACTAATCCACTCACACTAGAGATATCCACATTACCATTCACAGCTTCATCTTTATACGGACTCTTCAAGGCCAGAGGCCAGAGGGAGTTATAAAACGAGCGCTTTGAGCTTTAAACAACAAGTCTAAATTCCAGATTTCAAATGCAAAATAAGCATGTTTGTTAAAATGTACACAATAAAAGTTGATAAATGTTCAATGATTAAATATGTTTTACAGTGCAGGTGTCTGTCTATTTCGGTCTGCTGTCTTTTTAAATTGAAATATGACAATTAAAACAACTGATTGGCTACTGATTCCAAGATATTTTACGTCCATGTATATTGTGCATAGTACCTGTCACTTGTCAAAAGGGTTATATAAATAAAACGCACTATGAAATGTATTAATCCATTTGCTCCATCTGAAGTTATCTGTACTGTTCACACAAGTACGAGGCATCACTTTGGCTAAACAGAAATGTGTCTCTTTGCAAAATCAAACATTGACAAATACAACATTGACAGGGGTGCAAAACTCAGTTCCTGGAGGGCCACAGCTTAGCTTTAACCCTAATAAACTTCGCAGGGCTGTGGCCCTCCAGGAATGCACCCCTGCATGATATAGAGCTGATATAGGGCAATTTGTTCAGCAGAGTGATGCAAACTTCGGTATGATTGCATCATCCATGACTTCTATAACATGATGCACTTCATATCATATGACACAATACCAGCTTCAGGGTCCAGTTGTACAAACATAGCCATTATGTTAAGACAGTGTCTTAACATCTAGTATGACACACTAGCAGTTGGTCAAGGGGCAGTCAGTCTTTCTTTTCGGTATCAAATCAGACCAATCTACGTTTTTATGTAACTGACTCAAAAAAGTTATAAACAGTCTTAAAGAAAAAGAAAGAAAAACTGACTTGTAATAGTCTTAGCGGTTTATTCAACCAACCCCAGATTGCATCAGTCATTGTTTTGCCTAAAAATCAATTACTGTCCAAAGCTAGTGATAGACTTACTCATAAATCCAGTCAAAGACATATTTTAGTCATTTCTGGTTTAAATTGAGATCCCCTTTCCTTTATAACTCCCTTATCCTCTGCTATTCCCAAGTCAAGGGTCATATTTATACTGACCAAATAGCATCTTGAAAACTAGAGCCAATCAACAATTTTAAGCATCATTTTTGTTCTCAGTGACACAAAATTAGTAAAGTTTGCATTTTGGTAAGAGCTAAAGAAGCATTTTGGCTGTAGACCAGTTTTATTAGAGTATGTCTTACAAGAAAATAATGTTTCAGTCTTCCAACTTCAAAATTGCATGTTTTACAAGATTCTTTGTATTTGGGAAATTTACTGGCAATTTCTGAGTGAAAATTCTTTCCACACCAATTTTGTTTCCAATGTGCTTTTGAAGATTGACAACAAAGAGAGAGAGAAATGACACAGGATGAACTCTGACCCCTTGCGTCTCTCTGTGTGATGTATAGCAAAGACAGAAAGAGTAATTCTCTACAACCATGGACACCTGTGCTGTTCACCTAACAGACACATTCAGCCCACATACAACTACAACGCAACTTCACCACATTTCCAGTGTTCAGCATAAATTCGTAACATTTTACTCTTAATGCACGTTCCTGGTGCTGCACAATTCATCCATGCGTGTTATTCTAAAGAATAAAAGTTTGTGGTAACACCATATTTTAAGGTGACGTAGTTACACGTTACTACATGTACTTAATACAGTAATAACAGCTAACAACTAACCAACCCTAAACCAACCGTAACTTTATAGTAAGTACATGTAGTTAATTACTCAGAACTTATTTGAGGAAGTACAATGTAACTTTGTCCCTTTAAAATAAAGTATAACTGAGTTTGTTTTTAAAGTCTTCCATCAAAATGTAACAGTCTACAAACATGTAACGACTGAAACTCCGAGTCTTTTCTGCTGAAGATACCAAGGCTGTGTGGGCAGGGATAAATAATAAATCATATAACATCCACAATCCAATCAAATCCCTATGGATAAAATCCATTTTCCACTGAATATTCAGTGCCACAAATGTGTCACATCACAAACATTAAATGTAACTTTTAACAATATGGCAAGAAAATTTAAACAAATAGCACAGATTGTTAAAAGTAAAGCATGTATACTCATTATGTTTCTGTTGTCACAGTAACAGAGGAAGCCATGTGTAATGTCTTTCCTGGTGTCTTCCTGCTGTTTACCATGACAGCCCTTGTTAGCCTTACAATGCCTTTATGCCTCTGTCATGATCCAGACAACAAAGGAACATGACTCAGAGAGGAGAAAAAGACCACACTGGAAAACAGAAACATGTGCTATGTCATGTCTATATTGATTCTTGCCATTTTGTACGTATACAAACACAAAAAAGGTGCAAGTGTGTGTGTATCAGTATCAACAACAATCAAACCCATCACCTTGGTGTCACTAGAGCCATGCTCTACCAAGAATATGGTTGCAAATGGGCGGAAAATATCCGGTAAATTTCCGGAAGTTAAGCTGCATGGGGAATTTTGGAAATATTCCAATTTGGAAACTTAATGGGAATTTAGGGGAATTAAAGGAAATTAATTGGAAATTTGGGTAATTTGTATCATTTACGAACTTAAATATAAACATTTTGTTTGGTCATATTCAGACATGCATGTAAACTAATACAAATTTTTAAAAAATGACATTTTTGACTTTGATTTATTTGTCAGTAGAACTTTAATCGATTCTTCATTGAACAACAACTTAATGATTCAACACTTAATGAACTAAAGCAATTTAGGTTTACTTGATTATCCATACATTATTTCAGAAGAAATGTGAGTATCAAAATATGATACATCAGGCTTTTGATGATACGTCTCTCAATTATCATTGTATTGCATTGCATTGTAGCCTATGTTTTGCCCCCCACATTAAAAACTAGAGCTTTGATCATAAAACAACGCATTTATATCATCTTACAAACGCATATTATTGGGAGATATAGAGTGACAACTGATATTCACATGCATTTTATGCAAGTAGTCTGATATACTGTTGGTTTACATCATAATAAGATATCATTGGCTTACATTACAAGCGAGTCAGTATTTCATCTTACATTTTGCCTATATAAATATCAGCAACTGCATTAAATTGCATGTTTTTGCTTAGTTTGGGTCTCTTAATAAAATTGAGGCAGTTTTCCTCCTCGAGTGTGAGCGTCACATTTTCCTAAATCAAACTATATGGGCCATAAAAGCCTAATGTTTCAAATATTATACTCTATACAAAAACACGTACGCAAACTTGTATTTTAGACTATTATTTCATGTCAGGAATGGGTTATATTTTAAACTGATATCCAGAAAAACACTAGGCTGTATCATATTTGTACATTTTAAATATGGTTTTCTTTTCAACCTGTTTGGTTTCATCCATAAAACACACCAACTGTCAGTGCTTTAATTTAAAGAGTGAAGTACAGAACCCTGACTTCAGCACACTTTTCCTGACTAAGGAACTTCCTGTGTCTTAAATCCTACACATAAATCCTGCACGCCAATCCTATAAAGCTGCAACTAACACTTTTTTTCATCTGGGGTTATCTCTCTCTCTCCCTCGCTTTCTCTCTCTGTCTCTATCATACCTCCCTTGACAGGCTCACATGAATATAACATTTTCCCTCTGGGTGCCTAGATTTACTAGAACTGACTGTACTCATGGATCAAGGGATCAGACAGTGTATTGTTTTACCCAAAAAGCCCTGCAGGAAGAGGATTCATCTGCCTTGCCTTTCGGAACAAAGAAAGCAAATGTTTCTTTTTTCCCCAATTCTTTTCCATTAGGATTACATTGCAAGACTGGCAAGTTCAATTAAGCAAGTACATGATTTTACGTCGCAGAGAACGAGAGAGCAATGCATGTATTGTCCAGGGTGAGCGATATCATCTCTCATTAGAGGGCTGCTCGTGTGAACACAGCGATTTCTCGACGACAGCTGAATGACCTATCCTCATTTTACAATCCATTTAACCGCCTCAATGCTGTTTATCGCCCTCGTCTTGCTGTTTGCATTGTCGCAACGCTGCTAAACATGGGTGTGAGTCCCTTATCTCCCCTCTACATGGTGATCTCAATCATCGCAGTTGAATTAAACTGTGCGCCTGGCGGCAATAAAAAGGCACAGGAAACGCTCTGTTGTTGGAGGCTTTTACGAGGGCCCATCATCCAGAGTAAATTAGAGGGGGTGATTATTCGCTCTCGCTGGCATGCTCTATTAAAAGGCTGAAGTGTGTGGGTGGGATTTCAGCAGGACAGCCATGCGGTGGAACCCGTTAAGCAGGAACGATGCATGCTGGGAAAGAGACACAAAGTGAAAACATGAAACGTAGCACATAAAAGCCTCTTACAGCCATCCGTTCGCCCCCCCCCCGCCCCCTTGCTAAGTTCAACCAGACCCTCAGAGATGAAGGAGAACTCTTGTAGCAGCCCCAGTCTCAGTCTCCACCAGCTCTCTCGTCCCTCAAGCCACAATTAGCCCAGCCAATCAGGAAGCTTCTAGGGTTGGGAGATGATTAGCAATGCACATTATTGAGTCTGATACACCCAGAGCAGTCTCCATGTAAATAACATGTATAAAAGCAAAGTAAGCACGAGGGAGAAGTTCTTTTCGAGGTCTCAGTCTAGACTTATTCATCAGAGAGCAGCTCAGCACATTGAGAGAGTAAATCTTGGTTTCTGTAGGGTTGGGGGCGGGGGTTGCGGGATTCCCGGCAGCATCCAGACTGGGCGAATGCATTAGGAAGTGGGGTGGATGACACAGATGGGATGTGAAATGGATGGTGGGATATGAAATCTGAGCTGGTCAGAGACATGATGCTGCCAAGGATTTGGTTCACAAAAATGACACAATGAAATATTCAGCTGTACATGTCATCCTGACAAGACACTTTTAGAAGTTGTCTGCTAGTTCCTGTTCACTTCTAGATTTAGGGTGCGTCTAAATCAGCTCCCTATAGCTTCTGAGCTAGTGAATCAGTATATCATGTTCACAAATTCGGGAACTGGTAAGGACAGTAAAGGACGCTGGCTCACTACACATTTGGATGCTGACTGACACTCTATTTCTGGCAACGTGACAACGTCGTCCTTGTACATCATCACTACTGGTATTTATGAACAACAGCAGATCTTATATCTTTCTGACATTACTTGTAATGTTATTAACTTTGCTTGTTACATATACGTGCAACATTTCAGCTGTGAATAAATTAGCTAGATTATTCATTACCTGTCTAGTGATGTATGTTTATGCTGAAATATAATAAAATAATGGTTTGCCAGTCAATTTTTTATATATATATTAAAAGAATATTACAACATTTATATGTTTCACACATTACACAGCAACCTTATAAATAAATAAATAAATAAAGACTGGATTAATACATATATTAGAACGGGAAATCTTTTACCTGGGACACCCTCAATTATACAGTTTAGTTGTCATTATATTTATGTGTTAGTATGTAAAAATATTATGCTTTTATAATAGTGCATATTTTCATACAGTCTCTAAAATTCAATTGAAAGAAATAAGAAAAACAACAATAGACAAACTTACCTTAATTGAAAAACGTAAAAAATTGAAAAATAGGCACAGACCATGACTAAAAAAGTGGGTTCCACTTGATAAATCAGCCCGGTCTCACCCCAAAACGTCACATACTGACGCGTCTTGACCATACGGCAACATACGACGAAAAGGGTACCCCTAAAACGTCCATATGAGACGAAGACATAAGCGCACCAGCAGCGCCTCTTAGCGGTACCCTAACGCATACCTAAACCTACCCATAACCCAAAACGTCACATATGGACGTTTTAGGGGTACCCTTTTCGTCGTATGTTGCCGTATGGTCAAGACGCGTCAGTATGTGACGTTTTGGGGTGAGACTGTGTTAGATAAATCCAAGGTTCAAAATGAACATTTTAACATTTCAAAAGTGGGATGATTGAGAATTCAAAAGACAAAAATGGGAGCCAAATTTGACACTGCTCTTAACAAGTGTTCATTTTATACCTTGGATAAACCAATGTATTCAAAATTTCAGAGTTTGGGAATGTCTAATAATCATATTTTCCATGGCCTCATTTGAAAGCAGCTCCACTAAAGTATGTGAGCTGTCCGTGGTTCTGAAATTGTGTTCCAATTCCAGAACTCTCTCAAAAACTCTGGTCTAAACTCTTTATTTAGAACAATACACTTTTGTGCAACTATAATGAGACATTCCATTTCATTCTCGAAGAGAAAAGTTACATTTATGAAGGTATTCATGATTACACAGTTTGACCTAAATCTTTCAAACTGCATCACAGGAACCCTTAAAATAATAAGCCTCAAAGTGCACAACTATTTCAGTCTAAACTTTGTTCTCATCCTGCCAACCATTATTCTCAAGATATCAGATGGGAAGATCTGCTCCATGTCATCAAACTGACAGATCAACACAGATTCATTCCATTCACCAAGAATGTGACTTGACAGTAAACGCCTGTAAATAAGCAAACATAATTTGGGTGATTTACCCGACTCTAACATCTGCAGTCTGTTAGAGAGCAGTACAGACAGGATATTCCCCTGTAATTGTGTTAGGGGTTCCTGGGCTGGAAACATTGCATTAGAATTAATCGGGGAAGACTTTGTGACTAAGTGGCCAGTCCTAATCTACTTTTACATTTTTAGAAACATTAAAGACTGGAGAGCTTATTCTTATTGACTGAACAGATTTAAGGACACATTAACATTGAATCTCAGTGGAAATAGCAGAAGTTAAAAGTTTAAGATGAGAACAGCAAACGCATCTCTAAAAAGGATTGTCTGCTTATCTCCACATAATCCCTTAAAACACACAAAAAATTATTCAGAGATTGCAGCCAGAGGTCTGTTTTATTCGGAGTCTTAAAATTTCTCTCTCTTTAGCTGATGCGTGAATGAAAAGCTGCCGCTGAGATTGGCTGTGTGCCGAAACCCGCTGAGCATCTCAGCTGTGAAGTTTTATCAGTCCAGCTCACAGTCAGACACAGGCCAGACGTCTGCATACTCTGCCTTAAAAACAGCTTCATCACGGCCCTGTGAAGATTTCTCTCTCTCTCTCTGACTCACAGGAAGCTAGAAAGGTCACTGATAAAACCACCAGTGAAGATTTGTCTCCTTTATTCAGCTCAGATACTTATTTTAAATGCCATAAGTTTAGGTTTACAGTAAAAGTCTGACAATTATACAGGTAGACTAATGTACGAACAGCATTTGAACTCTCTTAGCTATGCTCACTGAATAAAATCATCCTCAACCTGCCAGGAAACACTCACATATTTAATAGAATAGAATAAAATAAAACAGAATAGAATAAAATGAAATAATAAAATAGAATAGACTAAAAATAAAATTGAATAAAATAAATAGATTCGAATAAAATGATTTAGCTCTCTTAGTTATAGGCTTCTTGAATTAATCATGACAAGAAGACATCGTCTACCTCAGCATGCATTCACAGCAAAGACATTTCACCACACTTTCTGGACCAAAATGTAGTGAGGAAGACACTTTTAGCCTTGTTTCACTTAGTTTTCTTCAAATGCAAAGTTTGGAACTGTTAGTACAAAGGCAGGGTTCCTCTGTGACGCCACAGAGGTAATGTCACCTTTGAAAACAGCAGAATGGAGCTTTCAATTATCTTCAGGCAGCATATCTACAGGCCAAGAGGCTTATGAAACAAAAGACTTATTAATCCAGTCCCCAGCGGTGAGCTCTGTCCTTGGAATTAGCAGGGGTGCGTATTTCAACACCTCTGTATGCAAGTGCTGCCTCTCATCTCCGGTAAATGTCAGAGAACAGAGCAAGTTTACAGACATTATAGAAATTTTTATGCTGATCTTCAAAAATACGAGTATATATACGAGTGTATTATAGCCAATGATACTCTAAGATTTAGTTTTTAACAGCCATATGTAAGGTATTAACATATGATCTTCATCTTAATTTTACAATCAATTAAGGCATAGCTATTAGCTTAATAAGATTGCTAATTCAGAGATTACTTTAAAGAATAATGAGCTGATTTAAATGCATTAGGCAGAAAGAGCATGAGTGGGTGGCTTAAATCATGTGACGCATTGCATAGAAATCTCCATTAAAACACTCTCTGTTCTCTCTCTCCTCCTCAAACCCAAATAATAAGGTTCGTTATCACATCCTCCCTTAAGTATCTTTGCAAAGACTGTAACCTGTTTATGGATACATTCCACTGCTCTGTCAGGCCCATTACACACACACACAGGTGCCTATACATCTCTATTACAGGCGCGGAGGAAGAACAAGAGCTGGGTGGAAGCATTTTGACAGGATCTCAAGATATGGAGGACTGCGATAATGTTCAAGCCGGATACAGTGCCTCCAAAATTGGATCCAGATTTTTAGCAGATTTCCTACCTCGTATCCATCTAAAAGAAATTTAATCAATATTTTTTGTCCATTTTCTGGGAATAGAATATTCTACATTTATTTTGATGGATACTGCAATAAACACTCTCAGAGCTAACAGATATGGACTAAAAGCTACAATTCGCTAATTGTGATTAGTTTAAGAGTCCATGTTTAAGCAAATTATTAGCGTGCGAGCATCTTTATATGACAAAATTACATCACCCCACCATAATCAACAAAGCCTGATGCCATTTTATTTGCAGTCTAGACAGCTTCATTGATTTTAATTGGAGCACTGTTTTGGGGTATTACATGCACTTTTTATGATACAATAATATTTTATATTAGTCAGAATTTTTTCACAAACCATAAAACAAATTCAAACACTCAATCCTCACATTACACCTTACAGTCACATAATACGAAATTCTACATTATATATTACATTCACAAAAAACACAATTATACATTACATTCCAATAATACCACGTTTTCAGTTAGTGTACTTTGATTATTGATAACGTGCATAATTCAATTCTAAAAATGTCACCACACTCTCACCTACCCAATCCATTAACAGTATCTGCCTTGTTCCAGGACTTCATTTTATACACAAGATTAGCTTGAATAATGTTCATTTGTTTTTTATATTGAAGAAAAGACATAATACAGGTAACCTCTTCGGTCATCCGTAAAACAGGAAAGCGCACCAGTCTTTAGTCTTGTTACTGATGACAGACTTAAGCTGTCTCACATCTATAGGGCAATTCAACGACACATTCAAACAGCGGTTAATGAGATGTCTCGCATTTCTGCCTCCTCAGGCCCTCTTGAGACCAAAACAAGACACACAGCAGCTGCTCCCTGTTTTCTGAAGACACTCCAAATGTGTGTGGGAGAGAGAGAGAGAGAGAGAGAGAGAGAGAGAGAGAGATAGAGAGAGAGAGAGAGAGAGAGAGAGAGACAGAGAGAGAGAGAGAGAGAGAGAGAGAGAGAGAGAGAGAGAGAGAGAGAGAGAGAGACACAGAGACAGACAGAGACAGACAGAGAGAGAGAGTGAGAGACATGTGCTTGTGTGTTGCATGCAATGTACAAATCTAATGTTGTGTTTACACTGCAAAGGTGGCAAAGGAGCTGCATTTAAAGTGGCATATAAACCAAAAAAAGTGCATTTACACAGGTACATTTACAAAGAAATTACAATGGCATAAACCATTGTGAAATTAAAATTTACAACAACAGAAAAATGTTATATTAAAACACAGACACACACACACACACACATATGACAACTTTAAGGCTGCTCTAATATTGCATTTACACAGAAGCAAAGGAGCATCAGAACTGCCTTAAATATCCCCCCAAAAAAATTGGAGAAAAAAGCATTAGCAAGCGTAAAGTTAGGAACACTCTTTCCACTGTTTTTCTGAGCTTTTTCAATTTCTCATCTCCTTTTATCTGCAATAATGCCATCCTATCAAAGAGCAATTTTATGTCATCTGTGTTTGTGAGACTGACATCGCTGTTATTGACCCGTCACTAGGCTCCTGCCGTTACCTTGTATCCATTAGCAACTGCCACAAGCAAAACGGCCTTTCAACCGCCCAGCCAATTGCCTTCACATGAGTGTGTGTGCATGCATGCGAATGAGCAGGTGTTTGCTGTGTGTGTACATGCATTCCAGCATGTGTGTGTGGGAGTTGGAGCCGCAGCATTGCGGCTGTGTGGCATTTGTATCTTTTGTGCGTGCAATGTTTCTTCATTTTTCAATTTTCCATAGGCGGCGAAGCATAACTAACATTTATCCGTACACAGAAGGCATACATTTCACATTTCTTTCAGACAGAGCTTGTTGCAAGCAATCAGCAGGAAAACTAATCAATGCAGCTTTGATTGAGAAGGCCTCCTGCCTTTGTGCTGCCTGATATCCACCCACCCATTGATTATGTATATCCCGTAATCAATAATACACACAACTATTACCGTTCACCGCACCATTACACAGCAAAGCATTATGAGATCAGACAAAATCTCCATCACAATGTGTGAGATAATACCAGTGACTGGGAAACACATGATTTTATCGCCACTAATTACAAATAGAAACAAATAGTTGACATACTCTACTGATCAAAAGTTTGGGGTGTGTAAGATGTTTTTTAAAGAAGTTTCTTATGCTCACCAATGCGGCATTTATCAGTAAAAACAGTAATATTGTGAAATATTATTACAATTTAAAATAACTATTTTCTATTTTAAACATGTTAAAATGTTATTCCTGTGATGGCAAAGTAGAATTTTCAGCATCATTACTCCAGTCTTCAGAAATCATTCTAATATGCTGATTTGGTGCTCAAGAAACATTTCTTCTTATTATTAATTTTGTGCTGCTTAATATTTTTTGTGGAAACCAGGATTTTTTTTTTTTTATAAATAGAAAGCTGATGAACAGCCTTTATTTTGTAACAATGTACAAGTCTTTACTGTCACTTTTTAGCAATTTAATGTGTACTTGCTGAATAAAAGTATTCATTTCTCCAAGAAAAGAAAACTGAGGATCTCACTTTTTGTTTTACTTTCAACAGTTGTTGACAAAAGTCTCTGCTAAAGCTCCTGAAGATGCTGGAACACAGAAAACCTTTTAGCAGTACTCGTCTGCGGCGATATATGTGTGTGACTCTCACTTACAGCAGGTCAGCTGTAAAACGAGAAGGATTGTGGGTAAAACCTGTTTTCTGTGTTTCTTTCAGTGTATTGGGCTCATCTGTAATTGCTCGTGTTTTTCACACTAGTAATTACCAGAAGGCCTTTGTCTACTGTTACCGTGGATACTAGGTCATGTGACTAGCTGGAAGGGTGTGAACTGCATATATGAGGACCTGTGGGATATATGTGTGCGTGGATCTGAATATTTATTCATCCCTGTAAAAGCTCTTAGTGTGATGATGGGCCACATAACCTCCAGAGATACACCTCGCCCCTGTCAGCCCCGCCCTCTCATCTTGGCCCCGCCCCCACCTTACCCCACACTGACACTGCATGAATGAAACCACTGTTGATCACACATTCACCAGCACAATCTCCAAACATTTCTTGCTCATTAAAATCATCACCAACAATCCTGATTGGATCCTAAATGTCAATGTGTTGAAGGAAAAGGCATTAGCCATGATTAAAAATAATAAGCAGCAATTACTTTTTTTGGAAGATCACTGTTTTTTTCCACCAAAAGTTTGCCATGTTGGTAGCATCAAATCTTCTAAAGATATTCAGTTTCTTTCGAGGCACTTACATTTGGCATTTTATAATCAATCATTTTAAATTCTACAAATAAAATTAGGCATCACAACAGTATGAAAATGGAAATTCATTTTAGGGTTTGCTAAGCGGTAAATGACAGCAAAGGTAATTTACATGTAAAAATGCTGAAAATTAGCATGCACAATTAAATATTCATTATATATTTCTGATATTCTGTATATGTGACCCTGGACCAAAAAAACAGTCACATGGGTACATTTTTTGAAATTGAGATTTATACACCATCTGAAAGCTGAATACATAAGCTTCCCATTGATGTATGGTTTGTTAGGATAGGACGATATTTGTCAGAGATACAACTATTTGAAAATATGGAATCTGAGGGTGCAAAAAAAATTGAAACATTGAGAAAATCACCTTTAAAGTTGACCATTTATGTTCGCGATTGTGCTGCATTCACTCACAAAAATAAATGTTTTATATATTTACGTTAGGAAATGTATAAATTATCTTCATGGAACATGATCTTTACTTAATATCCTAATGATTTTTGGCATAAAAGAAAAATCGATCATTTTGACCCATACAATGTATTGTTGGCTATTGCCAATAATATAGACCCTTTTACAGTTGGTAAACATGGTGACGTATTTGTGTGGGCGGGGCTTAGCTGGAGGCAGAAAGATCCCTCTGGCCGCTTCACTAACGTTAGTTTGCCAGTTTGTTAGCTTGTTTTTTTAACAATGACTGGAGAAAATCCAATTTTATCTTAATGTGCAAGGTCACTCACTGTCCAGGACCGCGATTGTTATTTGCAAAAGTTCATTTTAATGGACGGAACCAGATGACCGTACACGCTCAGTCAATGGATGGACGATCTGACAGGATTAACGTTAACGCTACCAACGGTTGAGTGGCCTGACTTCTACACCTACCCGATAGAGAAACTGAGGGTAAAGAGAAACTGAGGACATATAAGTTAAATCTTTAGATGCCTATAACTATGTGCTGAATGGTCATGTAAAGATTTGTGTGTACGATCCGCAGTTCTGCCTAGCCAGCGCCAAGAAGACGACAATGTAAGAGTTACATATTACGGTGCAATTTTAAAGATGTGGATATTTTCTAGAAATAAAAATTCCAGATACAGCATAAGTTACTCATTTTTCATCGATTCTTGCACCCAACAACACAACAAGATGACATTTAATAATAAAAATAATCATTTAAGCTCCTTATTATGTAGCCGAATCTGTGCTGGTTTGTATTGGCCGCCTCCAGTTTTCCGTTTGTTTTGCCTCCAGCTAGCGCCGTGACGTAGCTGTGACGTCGGCGCAAAAGGGGTCTATACCCGTGCAACATGTGACTGGTTTTGTGATCCAGGGTCACATATATCCAATATTGACATATGTGGATAAGTATAATTAATAAAAAAATACAATTAAAAACATCAGTTAACCACTGTCACTGATTGTGCATCCATGCCCCTAAAAAGTATGTAAAAAAACAAGCCGTGCTTGCTTACTTTACATAGTGATCAGTCAACCTCCCGAATAAGCTGCAATAAGCTGCAATGGCCCGAATAAGCTGCAATGTGGATCAGACTTTATGCCGAGAGACAAAACACACAGAATCTGATGTCAGAGTAGATGAGGAAGACAGACCACATGAAACTCAGTCACCCTCTGAGCCCCATCATCAGCTAAAATGAACAGAAACACACTCAGTTCCCCTCAATTGCTCTTGCTATTAATGAATAACACAGAGAGACGCAGGAAAACAGAGAGAGACCCTAATTTGCATCAGTAGCTTTGCATTTAATTGTGTAGTGAACGGTGAAAATCACAGCAGGCTGCTCATTTAACAGCTCCTACGCAAACAAGCTTCTACAAAGCTCTATTTTTAAATGCCATAACCTTAAGCTGTCTGTATTACAGGTGCTCACATCCATCGCCACGTATGAGTCAACCATTCAACCACCCAAACTAGCAGCTTTCAATCTTTCAGTACAGTCAGGTCACTTTGCTGAGCATGAATGAAGAAGAAACATCAGATTATTCTGTTATAATCAACTCCAAAATAAAAATAAATCTGTTATAATCTGCTAAAAAATATTCTGTTATAATATATAACTAAACTAAACTAAAAAAAACAACAACTACATTTTACACAATTAGTGGGCATCTAATCTTCTATTTTAAATCTATAAAAGGAGATTTCAATGATCTCTTTTATCTGTTCCATCAGTATTATTAACAGCGATCAGCAGATATATGGTCATGAAAAACTAAATTATGACTGTTTATAATGCAAAATTATTTACTAAAAATTTAGGTGGACTACAGGGGAAAAAAGTAAAACCCATAAAGTAAGGGTGCATTTACACAATAACAATGTAGTAAAAACAGAGGAAAAGTTTTTCGCATTTACAGGTCACCTGGCGTACGTAAAAGTTGTTCATTCTTTAAAGATGACGCAGTATGTATGGACAAAAGACGAGACAGTGTTCTTTATTAAACTCATAAAAGACAAGAATTACGGGAATACTGGATTCTAAACAACAAAGAAATGCCACAATTTATCAAGACCTTGAAGCAGATAAGAGGGAGAAACACACAGAAACACCTCATACGTGCCGCTCACAAGTATAAGGGGCTTTTCTTGCCATTAATGCTTCGATAACACGCCTACGTCTCCTTCGAATAAAAATAATGGCTAGTGCGGTGGCTGCATTGCTATGATTTTTGGAGTGACTTATCATGAGAGAAGAAAATAACGTTTTAGTCGCATAACATCGGTTAATGGAAACGCTGTAGTTGCGCAATAGTTTTTTAGCGACATTTAGGAAATATTGCTAAAGTTTTGTGCAAATCTGTAATGGATCAGGCTAATGAAACTCCTTGTGATTTCAGTAATGTCTGATGTGGCCTTAGAGAATGAATGCAATGATTGGCTCTTGCCCCACAGCTACGGTATAATGCTAATGTCATGACCTTAGTTATTGATTGCTCTGCTTGTAATGCCTACAAACACACACACACACACACACACACACACACACACACACACACATTCTTGTTAAAGGCCTTACTCTCTGGAGTGATTTTAAATGACCAAAGACCGCAATCCCCCCCACTCCGCCCCTTATTGGCAGGGCCCAAATGGAGATTGCCCGCTGTTAGGACAGGAATAAATCTGGCCCATAAATTGGTAGAATGGGGTGTAGTGAGTATGTATGGGCGTGTTTAGAATGGGGGCAGAGAGCCAGTAAAACCATTTGAGTATGTGTGTGTGTGCTTTAGCTTACCCGGTGAGCTGTCTATCACAGGGATTCAATTATTTTTGTTATGTCCCCACTGGACTGAGTGTAATCAGGAAGTCTTTGAGCCAATCGGACATTTAATTAGATCAATGCGGAACTAAAGAGTAAGAGATAGTTAAATGTAGAAACAAGAGGGAGAGAAACTGAAGAAAGTCTATTTATAATCAAGAACAGAAGAATGAAAAATTGCTTCTTTCTCATTCAAAAGTTTGATCACATCCATTACCGTTCAAAAGTTTGGGCTCAGATATTTAAAAGGTTTTTGAAAGAAGTCTCTTATGCTCACCAAGGCTGCATTTACAGTATTTGATCAAAAATACAATAACAGTAATATTGTGAAATATTGTTACAATTTAAAATAACTGTTTTCTATTGGATTATATTTTAAAATGTAATTTATTCCTGTGATGGCAAATTATTTTTAGCATCATTACTCTAGTCCTTCAGAAATCAGTCTAATATGCTGATTTACTGCTCAAGAAACATTTCATGTTAATTTCAATGTTGAAAACATTGCTTAAAATTTTTGTGGGGATTAATATTTTTTCAGGATTCTTAGATAAATTTATGTACATTTATGTAAATTTACAGCATTTATGTAAAATAGAAATCTTTAAACATTATTTAACATTTCTTTTAAAAAAAAGTGTAGTTTGCAAAAAAGTTTCACAGACTTAAATGAGGGATAATTTGACTTGAAAACAACCAAAAACACCCTAGCAACCATCCAGAACACCCTAGAAACCATCTAGGATAGCATAGCAACACAAGTTTTTAAAAAATTTCTTCATCGAATGTAAAAAATACACAATATATTCAATATGTAACAGAAGGTGTGAAATGGAGATGAGTGATTTCCATTACCTCTTTTATCTGGTCCATCAGTTCACCTGCATTAAGAGCAGTGATTCATCCAGATGTGGGAGGCACATTTCCCATCAACATATGATACATGCAATCATGATGTGAACTCCTCTGGGGTATTTCACTGTGTTGAAAGGTCAGAAGGTAAATTCTCTGTGTGTGTGTGTGTGTGTGTGTGTGTGTGTGTGTGTGTGTGTGTGTGTGTGTGTGTGTGTGTGTGTGTGTGTGTGTGTGTGTGTGTGTGTGTGTGTGTGTAGGAGAAAATAAGCAATAGGGGGGGAAATAAACACATCACTGTGAACAATGGTGCTGGGTGAAATAAAAAGAGAGCGAGAGTAACAGAGAGAGAGAGAGAGAGAGAGAGAGAGAGAGAGAGAGAGAGAGAGAGAGTCTACACTTCTACAGTCTGGACATACAACAAAACAAACACACACACACACAAGATGAAAGTCAAGGACTGTGCGAGGGTAGAGTGAGTCCAGCCACTGAGCTCAAACACAATCGTTTCATCTATACATCTATCAATATATCTCTCTCTGCTCCCCTTTCTCTCATACTTCCATGCCCTCTCTCTCTTTTAAACACACAAAAATATACCCGCACTGGACATGCATAAACATTTTAAAGCAGGTTCGTTGAATAAACAGAATGATTTACTGCAGGCCTGAATCCTTCGAGCTCTTCCAGTAAGATCTGCAATGCTTCTGCAATATATTGCAAGATTCTCACTATGAAGGCAACCAATGTAACATCAGAGCCTGAAACACTTCCGCTGCATCCGGAATCGGATACTTCCTTACTATTTAGTAGGCAAAAAAAGTATGCGACAAAAGAAGTATGTCAGAATTCACAGTACTCATAAAGGAGTAGGCAAAAAGTACTCGGGCGCGGGCGAGATTCTGAAGTGTGCATACGATGGACACTTTACACTCTAAACAAAAATGGTGCTAAATAGCACTAAAAGTGGTTCATTGGCTTGTAATCACATGGGAACCACTTTAAGTGCCATATAGCACCTATCTTTAAAGGTGCTATACAGCACCTTTGTCAAATGGTGCTACGTAGAACCATAAGAGGTGCCATATAGCACCTTGATGGTTTACAATTGCTTCAACAAAAATGGTGCTCAACAGTGGTTCTTTGGCTCATAATAATAAGGGAACCTCTTTTGGTACTATATGGCACTTAAGCTTTATAGCACATTTGTCAAATGGTGCTATATAGAACCAATTTATTTTTTATTTATTTCACTTTTACTTAAAAGATGGATAATTAATCATTTCAATGTTGTTTTTCTAATCCTATCAGCAACTAAACTAAGAGACTAAGAGAGAGAGAGAGAACCTTTAAAGAACTGTAGGGGCTTAACGGGTTCTTCCTTAACCACCTCAAAGAACCCTGAAGAACCTTTTATTTTTTTATTTTTTTTTATTTTTTAGAGTGAATGAGGCCATGGGAGAGGATTTGTGAATGGCAGTGAAGTGACACAACTGACGCGCGTAGGTCACATGATTATGACAACATGGCGAATGTACTACGTCCGGATTACATTCATACTAACAACACACATTCACACTATATAGAACATACTTTTTAGCAGTCGTGAAATAATTACTTATTCAAATAATTACCTATTCAAGAGAATATGCGATTTCGGACACAGTCTATGATGGAATGCGCATACTTCGTTCTATTTTTTTTTTAAAAAGTAGTATGTGAAACAGCATGAAATTTGTTACGATAAATGTTTGAAAAGTAGTATGCTACACTGTTGTCACATGACCCCAATATGCTGCATGTTTAATTCAGCAAACATCTTTGAAATAATGCAATATTTTTTGTAAAAATGTCTCAACTTTTGACAGTCCGATCAAATAATGAGTCAAGAAAAAGACAACAGTAGATATTACTTTAAGATTTTTCACAACAGAAATGGAAGGTTAAGACCATTGCATTATACGATACAATTTTTTATACTGTGCACTGCTGTATAATGTATAAAAAATGTATTTTATTTTATCTATAAATATGAATACAATAATATTTAAATATAAACATTTTACTGCAGGTACAATAATATTTTTCTTATTACAATCTCCGGTTGGGTAACAGACCTCCACTGCACTAAAATATTAGCAAAATGACATTCCAATCATACACAAAGTTTTTTTTTTTTTTTTTATGCAAGTTTTCAACTCCTCCATTTTCACTGCAAGTGTGTGCAAAGTGTACATTCACACATATCTTTCCACACACGCTGGAAGAGTGCCTCTTGAGTGTTTCTTTACTATTTATACTGAAACCCTTGACTACTTGTCTGTTTTAAGAGTCACTCTTGACCATAAAGCCAAGTCTCTCTCAAGCTCGACTTGAGAGCATGAATTTTGACTAACAACTGATATGATGTCATTACAGAATGTTAAAAAAAATATGCTTGACTGTTTATGACAACTAGTTCAATCATTTTGCATTTAATGTTTATGCAAGGAACTAATGCCTAGATGTTTTGAGAGGTAAGAGAGACTATTCAACATGGGCAACAGAATAATATATTTTGATCAACATGACATAAGCAATTGATGATTTAGGAAACCATAGACAATTGCACATAATCAATTGCATGAATGTACCAAAGAATTTGCACTTTGTTCAAAAGAATGAGAAATTATGATGTGGGGGTTGAACAAGTAGTTTTGAGAATTTCAGTTGTGATCTGAGAAATGCACCAAAGCGACTAAGAGAAACTGTAATGATATTAGGCCATGTGGAACAAATAAATTACACCCACAACCAGCAAACTGTTTCTCAATTAGCAGTATAAATGTTAGATAACTCCCAATGGATATTTCCTTGAAAATGGATGATAATTAAAAAAAGAAGAAAAAAAAGACATTTTTGCCTGCCAGGTTCTTTGAGAGCCGCATTGAGACTTCCTTCTATTGCTAAATAGTTTTCTTAATGTCACACAAGCTGAACCAGTGAGTAGTTTACTCTCCTCTGGGTCATGGGTTTGCTGCCGTGCGCTGCACTGTGAACAGATCACAAGAGTTATCGGCGAGAACCACTCTCTGCTCTTTCCAGCCGAGCATATCAATGCTCTCCTCAGCTGGCATGAAGCCCAGCCTTTTGCATTAAATTAACACACCAAATCCCTGCGAAACAAGAGCCAACATTAAAGTTAACACTGCTCTCTATGTTCTTGTCCCAAACATGGTGGAGATTGCTTGGCAGTGCATTACATTGCATTTCAGCATGCACAGAGAGACCTGTGATTTGCAACAAAGTTCAACAAAGTACTGTGTACAGAAATTAATTATGCTAGAAATTATTGGCCAGAAGGGAGTGCAGAATGCATACATTTACATGCATAATTAAGTTGATGCTACAGGTGTGACACTGATTTGAGGTCATTCATATCTGGGGCACAAATGGTATGGGTGGAGTTGCACAACAAAGTTTAATGCTAAGGATTAAGAGTTTGTTTGTGTAAGACTGAAAATACTGGTTGAGGCCTGCATGAGGCAAAAGGCCCTGATGGCTAATTAACATTCGACCTCCCCCACACGGCCTGACTTCCTCTCACAAACTACTAAGAACAACTCATACAAGAACATGGTTTAATGTGAATGATTATCATTGACTGTTATGTTTTTGGTGTCATTTGAAATGTCTCAAAGTGAGTGGTACAGATATCTCATATCCAGATAGATAAAATAAAAGGAAATAAGGTTTATAGAAGTTTAGAGAAAACTGGTCCAGATAATGCCACCCCCCTTTTGTTGAATAAGAAGCCATTTTGAGGGTGGCCTCCCCCATCCCCCATGTTACCTGGTGAAGGGGATAAAGGAAGGTGTGCTCCGGGTCTCTGGTCTTTTTTTTTTGCGGGACACGAATGGAATAGGTGGTCTGTCTGTCTCTCTCTCTCTCTCTCTCTCTCTCTCTCTCTCTCTCTCTCTCTCTCTCTCTCTCTTTCTCTTTCTTTCCCTTTCTCTCTCTCTATCTCAGGTACAAGCTGGGTAAGATTCTTTGGTGTAACCAATGTATAACCATGTTCTAGATATTTGAATTGATTGTGGAATTGATCTCTGATATCTGAAATATTAAATTGTTACATGTGATTATTCTAACTGATTTTGACATTGTTCATTTAATGGTTAAAAGGAATAGTCAAACATTCGCTCACTTTTAGTGAGGCACAGATATTATTAAAACCTTTCATTTATGGAGTCAGATGAATTAACGAGACAATACATGATTAAATGTATTGGATTTAACCAACCAATACTTTGCATGAGAAAAGGACAGTAACACGTGATACCTTCCCCGTGTATTGGCGAACCGGCAATTGGACCAATATAGCGGGCCTTACATTTGTATTTGCTCACATTAGTTACAATTTACAGTCCAATCAGCACAACAACACAGCAAATAGTTTTCACGTTTAGCAATTGAACGCTAGAAAGAGAGTGACAGTGATGGCTAATTTTACAAAAGCTCTTTGCTTTGGCTGGAATTTGCATAATTGCAGCACTTATCACGCCATCACATGGAGAGTGAACAGTTTCGCCCAGAAAGGACTGTCGGCATGGCAACAGAGGCAAGAGTTCAGCAGGGACGAGGCGAGGGAGGTGGAGAAAGGGGTGGAGAACTCTGAGGTGTGGCCGTGCGATAACAGCGGTGATTTCAAGAGAAAGAAAGACTGCCAAAACCAATAAAAATGCCACTTTTACATGATCATTTCAGTTACATTTTTACTTTAGGAATCGTGTACCTGTTTAGCTGTGAAAATTGCCGACCAGCTGATGACAATAGAGGAAAAGACAAACTTCATACCCTTGTTGTCTCTATACCAGTCGAGAAAATGCCAATAAGATGAAAGGGAATGCAGTGAATAGTGTAATCCAGGTATTAGTTATAAAATGTTTGGTTACCCACATTCTTTAAAATATTATCTTTTGTGCTCTGCAGAAGAAAATAATTGATACAGGTTTTGATAAACATGAAGGTGAATAAATGATGACAAAAACTCTCTCTTTAATGCTAATAATAACTCTTAGAGTGTGTTCACACTTCGCTTGGTTGGTCCGGACGAAAAAACAAAACAAAACAAAACATTTAGTCCTAGTCCATTTAGCATTCAGATTGGCATTTTTATATGTTGGCAAAGAGATATGTTCACAACCTGATTGGTTAGCTTTTATGACGTATTGCCTATTTTGAGACGGAACTTACCGAACATTCAAAACAATGCTGTGTGCTGGGATAAATGCACTCACTGTATGTGCGTAGCCTAACCAAATATGATGGTATTTTGACCAGCTGAGATTTTGACCAGCTGATATCTTCCTGTTGTTGGTCCGTTTACATGTGTTTGGTCTGTGTTACGTTTATATTTCATTTGAACCGCACCAGAGTTAGTTTGGAAGTCGAATATAGACCCATCTTTTCAGCAGTCTCGCTTGTTTGGTGCACACCAGGGTTTGGATGGCAGCGTTCACACCAATTCAAATGAACCACACTAACAGAGCAATCGTACCAGGGTTTGTTTTAATTGAACCAAACATGCCAAGTGTGAACACCCTTAAAGACATTAGTACGAAGCAAGTCCAAAATATCACAGAAGACAACATCTATTCCCGTTAAAAAGTTGGACAGTGGCTGTGACCTACATTTCACCCAGAGTTCTTACTTAACATAGTTTATAGCAGACCTCCAAAGCTCAGTTTACTGTCTAAATACTGCAGCGAGGTGAGTCATCCAACCAGACCGTGAATCAGAGAGCTGGTTCTGGGCCTCTGTATCAGTACACACCGCCTACATAACTGATACCCTTAAGAAACCAAAACACCACATAAAAAAGCACATAAATCAAATAAACAGAGCACAAATCATAGTTTACACTGACACAACGCTGTTCAAAATATATAATTACAGGCTACACTTAAGACATGTAATCCTCTTTCCTTGAATGCCTATGGACATAAGGTTCTGACTGTTAAAAAAACAAAACAAAAACTACTACTATAATAATATTTAAAGTCCCCCTGTGGGGAAAATCAAGTTTTTAATGTTGTTTATATGTCTATGTGGTGTTTTTAATATGCTAGTCAACAC
The DNA here is from genome assembly GCF_949319135.1 of Squalius cephalus. Lineage (NCBI taxonomy): Eukaryota > Metazoa > Chordata > Actinopteri > Cypriniformes > Leuciscidae > Squalius > Squalius cephalus. Next base: position 8,073,983 of record NC_137137.1, read on the forward strand.
CATTGCTGAGTATTTTCTCTTCTAAAGCGTGGTTTGAAAAACGCGGTTTGAAATCGCAGACGTTTCTTACATCACAAACTACCTTGTAACCAATCACGTCAATGGGAACATGGTTTGTGTAACGTTAGCAACACATTATTAGCTGTTTGATAACAATCAAGCAAAAGGCTAATCATATTAAGTACTTTTATGTGTCTGATGTTGTAAAGAGCGATAGCATTGTGCAGCAATGACCGAGTTAATCTAAGTTAGTTGACCGAGTGGATCTCTGAGCTGGCGTGAGTGAATGGAGGCAGGGCTAATTAGCATATTCATGGTTCTGCTTATACTAAATGAAGAAAGGGGTGTGGAGTTACATTCAAGCTATTTTAAGGCATGACAAATATTTTTTCATAGGAAAAAACTTTTAAATATTTTATTTTGGTGATCAAAGTAGAGTTTTAAGGGAAACAATGATTGAGTACAGGGGGAATTTAACATTTGAATCAGCTTATAGTTGCCTCTTCATATTAAACTGGGATAGGAGAACATATTTTAACATTGATAAAAACTTTTAACAACTTTAACTAGAAAAGGTTTCAGAAGCAGTAAATTTTAGCATCAGTCCAGGTAAATCAGCAGAAAGTCTAATGCCTATTTTATCCATCTATTAATCTGTACATTGACCCATCATATCATATCATATCATATCATATCATATCATATCATATCATATCATATCATATCATATCATATCATATCACAATCTATCAACCAAAACACAAAATCCCAAATTTACTTTATTTTATTTTATTATATTACATTACATGTCAGAAATGTGTATATTGACCCATCAAATCATCATATATCAATAAAAACACAAGAAAATCCCTACAGGTTGGAAAACACAGTGACATTTTGCTAGGGATACAAATCTCCCAAAAATAAAATAAAATAGTATTTTATTTCATTTGAATGAATCACAGTGCAGAAACGTATGAAAAAGACTCAATGATAAGCTGGTGAGTAATTATTAAAAATTCTGCTTTATATAAATAAATAAAAATAATAATAAATAAAAAAAAATCTGCACATTCAGTCTGTAGCATTTTGCTGATAACTCAAACACAAGAATGTAAAGGGAATGAAATGCAACATTCAATGCCATTTGAGCTTAAAAATGTATAGTTCTTGTGCTAAAGGTCCTTCACCCTTTGTTATGCAGATACAAAAGTGATGGAATCAAGATTACATCAAAAGGCTTAGAGGTTGAATGTAAATAAAAAGTGCTGGAGAGAGAAAGAGAGGAAAATAAAGAAAGACTTAGGTGAAGACAGGAGGAGGTGGGTTGCCTTTTTTTTTTTTAAAGCACTTACGATGTCAATCACTTTCAAGGCCACTTGCACAATATGTGAAACCGCTGTTACCAAGCAACGCTCCTGAGTGCCTGGATACTTACAGTAGCTCTCATCCATCAGCCAATCAGCAATCAATGCCGACATCCGCAGTCCCAATGGACCCACTGACCTTTCAAAGCGTCTTTGCTGCGCTGCTACCTAAACATCCACACATGACAGCGCTACCTGTGCAGAATTTTCATCTAACAGAGCATCCATCTAAATATCCGATGAATATCCTATCCATCCATCAGTCAGTACATACACCTGTCAATCATCCATCAGTCAAAACACAAGACCATCTCTACAGATTAGAAAACGAACTGACATGTTTGTATTATTATATTATATTATTTTATTTTAATCACAAAAGCATTCACACTATCTAGAATATAAAATGTAGGCATCAAAATAGAATACACAGTAGAAAAGTGGATAACTGTTAAATAGTTCTGAAATCAGGAACTAAAAAAAAGTTTACTGATATTATCTGCTTCCAATACCAACTGAATATAAAATATAATATTATATATATATATATATATATATATATATATAATATAATATAATATAATATAATATAATATAATATATATATATTTAAAATAAAACTGGCAAATACTGATTTGATCACAGATATATCATGCATCCCTTGAATATGTCTTGAACAAAATTGTTTGCATCTTTATTCAATAGAATGAACAAAATATAAAAATCTATTTCTAAACAAATCCACATATTTCAAACATATCCAAGCATTATCTCAGACGATTTACTTTTTCTCTAAAAAGGAAAAACAAACCAGATAAGCCTCCAAGAAGTAATCTGTACAATCGGACTTTTAGGTGCCACACTTTTCTAGCATATAGCTTCAGATAATTTCATCTTTCCATCTCGACAGATGCTGTGAGGAGTGTTGTTTCAATGAATAAACACAGGGAGAGGTCTCAGATACTCCCTCACTGGCAAAAAAAAAAACCAGAAACAGCCCTGTCACCGCTCATCTTTGTACTTTCACGCTGACAGCCCTCTGCTCCACCACTTTAGTAAACTAAACTGTTCTCTAAACAGCCTGTGACAGCCTCTGTGATGTGAGCTTCAGCGTGCGTTTGATCCGGCAGGTAAGAGAGAAATCACAGCTCTGGAGGAAATCTCATTCTATCAGTAAGCCGTACAAGATCCGGAACATTAACACTGACGCTGGTGTAAACTTCAGACAGCCATTAGCACTAAGAAGGGTATCAATAATGCAACGCATTAGCCCAGTATAGCAGGTGAAACGTAGAGACCTGCCACCTGCTGCCGGGGTTTTATGAGGAGATATGACTACCCCATGCAGCTCAGGGGTCATAAAAGCTGTGCTAAGTGTTGTGTCAATAGCCTGACCAGAGGACATTAATCTTAACCAAAGTGTCTTGGCTACAGTTCAGCGAAGGAAAATACACAACCACAGCCAATAATAAGAGAGAATACACAACTCAAAATGACAGTACACTCAAAAAAGCTGCTAAACTGAAACATACATACACAACCGGCCACAAGTTTGGAGTTGGTAAGATTTTTGCACGTTTTTGAAAGTATCTTATGCTTACCAAGGCTGCATTTATTTGATCATAAATACAAGAAAAACTGTAATATTGTGAGAAAAAAAAATTCTAGTTGGATATATTTTAAAATGTAATTCATCCTGTGATGGCAAAGCTGAATTTTCAGCATCATTACTCCAGTCTTCAGTGTCACATGATCCTTCAGAAATCATTCTAATATGCTGATTTGAGGGTCAGGAAACATTTCTTATTATTATCAATGTTGAAATCAGTTGTGCTGCCTAATATTTTTTTTGGGAAACTGATACTTTTTTGCTTCCGGATTCATTGATGAATAGAAGGTTCAAAAGAAGAGCATTTACTAGAAATAGTTGTTGTTTTTTTTAAACAATGTAATAGTCACTTTTGTTCAATTTATCAAATCCTTGTAGAATTCTTTTCTTTTACATTTTTAACAAGTAATTATTCAAATGTAAATATCATTCCCAGTTGACCTGGCATTGAACCATGAACTTTGCATACATTGGCAAATCTAGCAATTCTTCCTGGGATGCATTTATTGTAGCCTTGGAAACTTTTTTCTCCCAGGGCAATATTAATCACCTGTGCAGCCTGACTCCTGAAAATTGCATGTAAGCCAGCCAATATGATTGCAGCTTGCAATTTTAGGCTTTCTTGTCTGTCTGAGACTGAGATAGAGATCACCTCATAAACCTCGAAACTAACACTGACTTATAAAACATTCAAATTCTTCTCTGATATACCAGTTCGATCATTTGATATCCAAGTTTCCTCAAGTTCTCAGGACTGGTTAGATTCAGCGTGTGACTTCTGAGATGTTTGCATTGCCAGTGTCTCGCCTATTGCAAGCTGCAGGCTGTTGATAAGGAGTGAAACCCTGGGCTTTTCTTTGAGGACAGTAATAAAGTGAGTAACGGATATGCTCACACAGGCCTGTCTGAGCTCTTTGTGTGACAGGCAGATAGGGGAGAATGCTGCCCACAACAATGGATTAACAGGCATGAAATGTCAACTTTAGAAACATAATTATTTGCTTTTTCAAGCAATTTCTTTTTCTCCAATTCACCTGCAATATTGGGAATTTTTCAGAAATAGGGTGAAAAATACAACCTGATACTCAATGGTTAGGTGCTCTGGGCAATAATCATTCTAATATGATGATTTGGTGCTCAAGAAACATTTCTTATTACTATCAATGTTAAAAACTGTGTTTGTGCTGCTTAATATTTTTGTGGAAACTGTGATACATATTTTTTCCAGGATTTTTTGATGAACAAAGTTTTTACTTAAAATAGAAATATTTTGTAACAATTTAAAAGTTTTTACTGCCACTGTTGATCAATTTGATGCAACCTTTCTGAAAGAAACTGTGTAAACTACATTTCAAATTTTAACAAGCACTTGTTCAAAGGTAAATACTCATCCCCAGTTGACCGTGCAATAAACCACGAACCTTGCAAACACTGACAAATACATAGATTTTTCCTTGAAAGCATTTAATGGTTCAGCAGGTCAAACTAAATATTATATGACCTCTTGTATTTTATATGAGGTTTGAGGCTTTTTCCGCCAAAAATTGGGACATGTCTCAGTCAAGACTGTTTAAAACCCTCTTGTATACTTGTGCATATAGGCTATCTTTGAGGTGGTGAAAATCACAATTTTAAGGTAGCAGGGAGAGATATTTAATGCATTTACAACAAGTTTGTTTTCATGCTGTTTATTTAATGTTATATAATAGTTTATCAAATGAAATGCATGGTATCTGTGTGCTAATGTTTTTTTTTTAAAGTGTACCCTCTGTGTGGAAAGTGCTATTAAAAACGTAAAAATGAATAGGCACAAACATACATTCCAAGTTGAAATGCACCCACTTTTCAGTGCATTTTCATGCATTTTGACACAATGTCCAAAAATAAATTTCCTTGCTGAGTTCCACATAAATAAAATGATCTTCCCAGTGATTATCATCCTGTCATATCACACAGAAATGTTCGGCTCTGGAAGCTCCAGCTGTAGTTTACAAGGGTGAGAAATGACAGATACTCGTTGGCACAAATCCAGTGGTGTCTTGACATCCAATAAAAAGCACTCATTATCCAAAACAACATCCACATGAGGTGGGATGCAAGGCACGAGGGATAAAGGAAAGTTGGGCTAGTAAATAAAACTCTGAATTTAACTTTGACAGGTGAGTCAATGTGGCATAAACATGGTAAGTAAATGAAACCGCTATCATTAAAAGTCAAGTACAGTATATTTAAGTAGTAAATCAAAACAATGTAGCATCCAATACAGTATGATAAATGTAACATTTGGTTACTGTTATTGTGGAGAGGAGAATAATCCTATTAGATGTGAAGCGGATTGCTGTGCTAGAGGAGGAGGCTAATTTTAGCATTCTTAATCAACAGGGCTGTTTTTCTAGCTGTCTCTCTCTCTCTCTCTCTCTGGGAACTATGAATCTTCCATGATTCCAGGAAGTCATCTCTAAAAACACTTCTAATATTTCTATCCTTTAACAACTCACAGGTTCAGTTCCAGCCATTCTTAACCAGACTTTATAGATGACCTGTAAACAGCACACAAGCAGAGATGCAAAGCTCTTGTCCTGTGTCATTCCTCAGCTTGTTTTGACACAGTACAGAGACATCCTGACTGTCTGGTGTTTGAATCCCTCTGCTAATGCCCTTAAGAGTTCCTCTTCCATCATCCTGACGCAGGGCCCTGTATACGGGAATGCTTTGCTTGGCTTGATTTGATTATGAGCAATTTCCATGCTTGATTGAATAATACAACATTGACCTTGGCGGTTTCATTTATTTTTCACAATGACTCCTGTTGTATGGTAAATATAATGCCATTTTCCATTTTCCAAACCATTTTCCAAACCTTTTTCCAAAGAAATGTAAAAAAAAAAAAAAAAAAAAAAACCCTCAGTTGTGAAATTGTTTTCAATGCATTACTATAACATGTATGGTCTGTTTTGGTTTCGTTTTCACTGTGTCGCCTGTCTGTTTTCACCAGATAGTTTCCTTGGTTGTTAATTAGTTCTACACACCTGTTCCGTTTTTATCTTGATTACTCTCTCCATATATTTAAAATGCAAATCTCTGAGATGTTTTTTTTTATTATTTTTATTTTTTATTATCAACAAAAAGTCTTTTACAAACATCTGTATATACACTGAAATACAATATAGATACACACTAGGGGGCTATTGCTAATTTAAATGAAGATATTAAAGCATTTACAAATTTTCAATGTTTTAATTGCTTTTTGCTTCATAGAAAATTTCATCTCATTTTCTCCTCCAACTTCAAAATCGTCCGACATCTTTATTTTAATTTATTATTATTTGAATTTTTTTTCATGACCTTTCCAACGTTATGACGTAATACGTGGCGCATCTCAGAGATGGTACAAGATGGGCATTTGTGGTTAAAAAGTATATATATATATATATATATATATATATATATATATATATATATATATATATATATATATTTATTTATTTATTTATTTATTTATTTATTTATTGATTGATTGATTGATTGATTTTTTAGAAAATGACCAATCGTTCCGCTAGATAAGACCCTTATTTCTCGACTGGGATCGTGTAGAGACTTTGAAGCTGCATTAAGACGGACATTTGAACCTTCTTTGAACATTGGTACAGTTGGTTGCCATTGAAGTCCATTCTGTGTAGAAAAATCCTGGAATGTTTTCCTCAAAAACCTTCATTTCTTTTCAACTGAAGAAAGAAAGACATGGATATCTTGGATGACATCGGAGTGAGTAAATTATCTGCAAAAAATTTTTTGAAAGTGAACTAATCCTTTAAGCCCTGTGTTTCCTTAATTCCTTTGCCCATATCAAGTGTTAAACATGGTTGTGTTGTTTTCCTGAGTTTTCTGTGTGGATTCTCCTGGATTCTCCTTTCGGTGTTACTAGCCATACGTGACTATACACTATGCACATATGAAATGCAAGAAACAATTCATAAACACAACAAATGAGCCTGTTGAATTACTATCATTTTTCTGGCAGACTGAAAAGGTCACTTCAGGATTATCCCCGCAAAATACAGTGGCTCTATTAATCATGACAGTATCCAAGGCTAAATTAACATTTCGTTTGCATATTCATGCGCGTATATTTCTAATTATTTAACAAGTCATTAAAATGATTTACTCTCCTGACAAGAGCTTAATTTTCATAAACAATATGAATGTCATATTAAACCAGACATAAAAAGGTCAGATGTAATGTCACCTGTTACCTGAGGACAGTATGCATTTTTTGACATAACATTTCTGAAATTGAGCAATGCTGACTAAACATTTGAATTAAAAAGGATTATATATATATATATATATATATATATATATATATATATATATATATATATATATATATATATATAAATAATTTAATACATAGAATAATAATTATATTTATATTTAATAAACTATAATTATATTAATAATTTTAATTTAAATATGCAAATAAACTTGGTTGATTGATCTTTAATTAGAACTTTTTTTTTTTTAAAGTCACCATGAAATCAAAATTGCCAATTCTTATTTATGGAATATTGCAGTATTTATTATAACTGATTTATCCGTGCACATCTTTTTTTTTTATTCATGTTACTGGGACAACCTGTCACTCACATGAGACTGAACAATAGCAAACCACAACTATCCAATCAATTCCCGATGGACAAAATCAAGTCCCGCCCTACATTTTTTCTTGTTCGAGAAGTTGTTTCACTTGGATATACATGTTACAATAGGGAAGAAAAGACTAACTTGCTGACTGAAAAAAGGATTTTATTCAGTATTTAATTTGAAATCATCCATCTAATGAATCTCGTAAATCTCACCTAATAAAGACACCTACAGGCCTGTTAGACAGTAAACACAATGAAGCCTAGTGAATGTTGCTAATAAGTGAATCTGTGGTTCTCCTTCATATCACTGATCCTGCCCCCACTTGTCTCACCATCAGATCTCTCCTTTTATCTACTTCTCCAACTCCCATCTACTTCCACCCTCCGTCTCCATCGTTCCCTCCCCAGGGCTTACGTGGGCCATCTGTACGTAGCGTGAGACACTCTGGTGTTGGATTACAATTAGGTTACAGTGCTAATTGGTGATTATTAATACTCATCTCGAATATATTACCCACAAGCCGTGGATGCTGAAATATGAATGCATCCTCAGGCGAGAATGTAAATTGTAAATTGTGGATAATCACCGCGTTCTTGCTAAAAAAAAGAATTACACAGTCACTCTCTGAAAGCTTTGCCAGCAGATGTTGAGGTGATCTATCAATAGATGCATATATAAAACATCTGACTTGAGACCAGATAATATTTACTTCAAATAATATACGTAATTAATGCCCAAACAAAAAAAAACAAAAAAATATATATATATTTTACATACTGCCGCCTAAAAACATTTACAGATCAACGTTGTCTAACCAGAGCTATTAATCACAATCATAAAATAATAACATAATAAAATAAGATAATAAAAAGCTTCAAAACACATCATGTCATTTACTTATTCTGATGGTTGTGTAGTTTTTAATTTAATTTCCAATCCAATAAAGCTGGGGTTAAAATACTGAGGTGGGCTTGCATTGCACATCTTTACTTTGTGAATAATTCATCATTTAATATAAATCAAGCTGACCGGGAACAATAACCATCAATAATTCATACAGCCATTTCTCCTAGAGTGTCTGGCTTTTCAGAGAGCTCCTATATGATTTATCTCAGAAGAAAAACATTTTTTTTTTTAAAGATAACACCGTTTATTTGAGTGATTTAATAAAATGATAATTTTAAGTGAAATTATACAGGAAGACTGTTTTTGTGATCTTCATGTCATAAATATAGCTATTGAGAAGTGCATTGTAGGTGTTCAGGTGTAAAGAAATGACCTCCAGGACTCTTCCTTCTTTCTGTCAACCAATGCCTGTCAATGTCAACAGAGTTTCTCCAGTCTGTGCTTTGCTCTAGGCTACAGTACGGCATAAAAGGATCTAAGCCAACATGGGAATACACACACACACACACACACACACACACACGCTTACCCAGAGGGGCAACAGTCAAATTAAACCCACCTGCTTTGACTCACAAAGGCAGCAGGATAAATTTAGCCCCTATAAAAAAGTACAATGTTTCCTACACGGCCACTAAATGAGTTTTTGACATCTATATATAAAAAAGGCAAATAGGCCAAGGTGACTGAACAGTTGAATAGTTGCATGAACACGACGACAAACAGGAAACTAGCTATCCTCTGCCAAACAATTAGATTACAAAAGATTTTTTCGAAATCTACCATTTACCATCAAAATGTAAAAGTATCCTTGTATTTCCGCGGTTGCAGGACGTCCTGTATAGATTTGCTCAATTTTCTCACATTGCTATGGGGGTGCTGGCACCTGTGAACTCCCTGGAGAGAAAGACCATTAGAATATAGATTAAAGATGAATGTGTTGAAGACCTCTCAGCAACACAATCTGTTCTGCTGAGACACACTAGAGACAGATCAACCAATCAAATTGCAGCTATCAAAGTGAAAGTGGAGATGCTGATGGATATAGTCTGTTTTTTTTTTGTAGTATAAAGGACAAGGGATGTCCCAGGATGACCTTATAGGGATGGAAACTGTGTGCATATTAAGATTATTATTTGTTGAAACCACAATGGATGATTAATATCAAATGCAAAGTTCACAAATGAACAACTGTTCAACGGTTCAAAAATATTCATTTTATAGAAATAATTTGATACAAAAAAATCTTTTCAAATAAATCATGTTCTTTATTCTTCAAAGAATCCTAAATAAATGTATTAATGTTTCAACAAAAATATTAAGAAGCACAACTGTTTTCAAAATAAATTGATAATAATCAGAAATGTTTCTTAAACATCAAATCAGCATATTAAAATAAATTCTGAAGGATCACGTGACACTAAATACTGGAAAAATGATGCTGAAAATTCATCTTTGACATCACAGGAATAAATTACATTTTAAAATATATATATATAAAAAAATCAGTTATTTTAAATTGTAATAATATTTCACAATATTACTGTTTTACGCTTTTGTTTTTGTTGAATAAATGCAGCCTTGGTGAGCATAACAGACTTCTTTCAAAAACAGCAAAAAAGATCTTACCAAGGCCAAACTTTTGAATTGTAGTGTAACCAGAGATCATAGCGAATAAGGCACCAAAACAAGAGGAAAATGTGCTTTTGTATGCGTAGCAGAGATTTGAAATACCTGAGCATATGGCATCACGGCTGCCTCCTATAGTTTTCTTTAGACCTCCTCCCTTAGATACAGCACCAGCATATGTGCGTGTGCATATAAACGAGAGGGAATGTGTGCAACAAAACAAACATTACAGAGCAGATTATGTCTCTATTTCCATATGACATCAAGAGAAAATGGGGGGAAAAAAATGTTTCAAGTTTGTTTTAAAGAAAGAACTAAGGTGTCTATTCCATGGCTCATTTAAGTGAAGCCATAAATAAAAATCTAAAGACAAATGTTTGATGATATAAGTGACGTTTCTATCCCTTGTGTTTCAGATACTGCTGCACTGAACCCGTAGTTTCTATGCTATACATCAAGCGATGTCTCAAAAACCATTACATAAGAATAAGTATGTGCTAACTCTTTTAATAACATGTCTTTCCATTTATCTTTATGGTAAGCATTCTGCGGCTTCTGGATATTGAAACTGCGAGTCATAGATGCATCCATCAAATGCGGTCTTAGATGTTTAAAAGCTTAAGTGCACATTGTCAAATAAGACCTTGACTCCTGCTGCCTCCCATAACCTCCTGTCTTCCCCTCCCCCGTTCTTCATCTACTGCTGACAATCCCCCACACCGTTCGGCCTAGATGTAATTCACAGATGAATAATGGATGGACTTTCATCTCTCCTGGATTTGGGGTTCACTGCTCTAAGCTACTGTATCCGAGGCCGCTGCATTTAACATGAGATGTGGGATTCTCCTACAGTCCGCCTGACTGTATCTCTGTGTGCTAGTTTAGGCACAGTCCATTCCTGTTTTGAAATGTTTCACCTCAGTAGGAGGAAGAGATTTGTGATATCTTACTACGCCAACTCTTCTTTCATAAATACCTGTCCCTCAGCAACCATCATTTCACTTAAATGCATCAAACTTTTCTTTTCAAATGATTTTAGTATAAAAGCTGGCATTATTCTTAAAAGACAACATGAAATCAAAATTGATCCTAATTTTTTTTTATGAAGCAAGTGTCCTTGATTCGATTGTGCAGGGTTTATCAGTGTACATTTCTCTAAATAAATAAATAAAAAAGCTTTAATAAAAATTTTTTTTTTTTTACTCGGAAACAACTTTGGATAGATAGGAAAAAATTTAATTGTTAAATTAAATTAAATAGAGATACAATAAAAGAAATAAATATATAAATATGTAAAATAAAGATAAAAAATCCAAATAAAATAAAATATAGATAAAATAAGAAAAAATTAAAATAAAAAACAAAAATAAAAAATAAAGAAATAAAGAAAGAATAAAATCAACCAAATCAAATTCTGATAAATAAATGTGAAAAATCAAGTACCACTCTACATAATTTTTTCACTGAATATTCTGAAATTCCCACTGAATTCCTTGGAAATATGTCACATGAAATAAGTTAAATGTATCGTGAATGCAAGTTTATTTAACAGACAACATTTGAACTCTGCTAACCACTCATGTGTTTTTCCATCTTATAAACATCCTTCCCTAGCATAAATGTTTTAATATACAGAACAAATTCACTACATTTACAATAAACGTAATCCATGTTTATTTATGTCAGAGTTGATGCATTTCTTTCTCCACCAAGAAGGAAGTAAAAACAAACCAGCTAGTGCACAATTATCATAGTGCTCCACATCTGAGTAGCAGTCCATCAATAATGCAGGGTATGGGGGGTCTGGCACCAGGCTGATTCTGCGAAGCTAGCGGAACTCTTGAACTGCCTGGCCTCGTGTCCTTGGGCCAGCACAACCGGGGAACGGCGCACTCCCAAAGCTCCCCGATCGGAATCTGTGCTAATGAGAGCTTCTGCACCTCCACACGCATGCCGAATAATAACAACAACAACAAGACCTCCTACACTTAAAATAGCCCATCACAAGTCTATCAACGGCAGGTTAAGACAGGATGGAGGGAGACAAAACTAAAAATACACCTCCGCAACACAAGAGTTGCAGGTAGGAAAATAAGCCACTATTATTTGTGCAACAGCTTTAATTAATTGGATTACATGAACCTAGCATTCAAATGTTTTTAGGAAGGTTGTCCAGATGGTCAGTAAAATAGCTTATTCACACCTGATTAATTAGCAAACAAAGTAGTGAATGAAAGGCAAACGTAGTCAGATCTTTTTGAATACATATTGAAAAGCATTGTATTCATTGTGGCATTTGTGCATCAAGTGCACCTGAATAACTTAAATGGATAATAAAAAAAAGCCTGAGAACCAGACAATTTAGTCCATCAGAACACGTGTCTGTGAACTGTGTCCAGATTCAAAGTGGAAGTTATAGTATGATGCCGTTCGCTGCTCTTTGATCAGAACGAGCCCCAAACACTAATTACACTGGCTGCTCTCTCAGCAGGCAACAAGCTGTTCACAGCTCTCCATGACAAGAGCCCTGCTCAGCTTTAAATGAGCTGTGTGAGCGGCATATACAACATGCACACACACACACATATATATTATTATTTTTATTTTTTTCAATGTATCGTCAACTATTCACCATTAAAAAAAAAAATACAGTGACAACAATAGGATGGTATTTTAGTACCTGTATATCTTACTTTAAACCGGATTTTTCCTTAAAGGTACAGTAACTTTTTTGTTCAAAATTAACTATTTAAATAATGAGTCAATACATCTTCCAAAACGTATTTTGTCTTACTCTGATTCACTATGTTAAGCCTATTATTACAAGTGTTTATATTTTAGGCCTGAAGGGATGGTTTTCACAGGAAATTGCATACATGCGTTACTCACCCCTATGTGTCGCGTCATATCCGTAAATAGAGAAAAGTTGCTCTCTCTTTTTCTTTTTTTAGTTATGAGAAAGAACAATATTCATCTGCACAATCACAAAGAGACAAAGCACAACCACAATGTTCTTCCATAAAATACATGTAGTTTTGTTTGTTAACCGCCAGAGGGCCAAAAGTTACACAGTGTACCTTTAAGTGCACTAGATAATAATAATTAATAATATTAATTTACCAATCTAATTGAAGCATCAAAATCTGCTTTAAAATTGACTAATAACCACCATGACAATACAGGTGGCAATAACAAAAATGAGAAAAAGCCAAATATAATCTAACGTGTCATACAGTCGGGAACTTTGAATATCCTTTGAATGTTTTCACGGTAAATTATATAGGAATTTATAGATTTTACTTGCGATTTTCAACCATTTATAATTTTTCCACATATATGGTATGGTAATTTACAGTTAATCAATTAACAGGTTTTTCTTTTAGCATTTTCACAGTTTTTTTTTTCTGTAAAAATGACTAAATTACAGTGTAAAAAGATCATTATTTAAATGCACTTGACTCAAATGTATGTGACCCCCAGATACAAGATCCAAGGTCACCCAGTTCCCCTGCTTACTGCTCTATACAGAGCAGGACTCTAGATGGTTTCTTATGTCCCTGTGTTCATTGCAACCAGAAAGATCATTTCACCCCATCTCTCTCGCTCTATTATTGGAGATGTGCCCGAGCAGCCAGCCAACCAAGAGCTTAACCTATAGAGCAGAAGAAGATGCACACAATTGCCTTTCTGCCGGTATTGATTCAGCATCATTAAACCTTCAAAGGCTGGAGAATTCAATGTCTGAATCTTTCCATTCAAAGACCGAGACATAAAAAAAGAGATCTCAGATACTATAGTCCATGAAGAGACATGCTAAACCACTGAATGTATTTAAAGAATACTCAATGAGGAAAAATGCAAGGACTTGATTTTATCCATCTGGAACTGACTGGATTGTGAACACTGATTTCTAGGCTACATGAAAAGTGGTTGAAGGGGTTGAAAAATAAAAGGGCCATGTGATGTCAACTAAAAAAAAGAAAAAAAAAGAAAAAAAAAGAAAAGAAAGAGAGAATGGGCATGTGCCTCTTCCTATCTGTGGGCGGTTCTTGTCCAAAATAAACAGCAAAGTGTATACCACAGAGCTAGTTTCCCACAATTTTCTATTTGCACTGTGGCCATAAACACAAACACTCTCTATATCTTAATATCTAATATCACTCTCTGTATCTTTAAATGTAGTAATTTCTAGTCGTTTGCTGGCTTTAGCACATAACAGAGCTGACAACAGCACTAGCTTCACAAGCACAGCAAATCTCACTCATTAGACTTCATTCATAAAACATGAGCATAATGTTTTTTGTGTGTAAATCGTACATAAAACCATTCTGCCATACATTTTTGAATTCATGAAAGTGTTCATATTTTCAAAATCTTTGTACGAAAATAAGACGCTATTTTTTACCATAAATATATATAACAAAATGAATGAGTTAACTAAATGTGTGTTAACTGTGAAAATACATTTGACAAAAATGAACAAAAATGGGTACATTTTACATTTTATTGCAGATCTGTTTGTGAATTCTAAAGAAAGTTTTCAGAAAGGTCCATTTACTTGCAAATTACTTTTTTATAAATGAGGCCTATAGTTGTGTATTACTGCAGTTATTTTTCTGAATTAATGCTCAATTCGTCTGGCCAAAACAAAAGAAAGCAAGCAAGCAAGCTAGTGCTCATATTTATTTCAATGCGGTCTCGTCTTTAATTAAAACTGCAGGCTCAGACAAAAGGCCCGCAGTGCAGGTTAAATACTCCAAATCCATAAAAGTCTTGGAAGAAGCACACACAGGCCATTTAAATGCACTAACCGCAATTACATCTAAACTGATGAGTTTTAAACTGGCAAGTTAAAGGCATAGTTCACCCAAAAATGAAAATGCTGTCATCATTTACTCTTCCTCAAGTTGTTCCAAACCTGTATGATTTCCTTTCTTCTGCTAAACACAAAAGAAGATATTTTAAAGAAGGTTGGTAATTAAACAGTTGCTGGTCCCCATTGACTTCCATAGTATTTTTTTTTTCCTACTATAGAAGTCAATGGGGTCCATCAGTCGTTTGGTTACCGACTTTCTTCAAAATATCTTCTTTTGTGTTCAGCAGAAGAAAGAAAGTCATACAGGTTTGGAACAACTTGAGGAAGAGTAAATGATGACAGCATTTTCATTTTTGGGTGAACTAGCCCTTTAAGCAGAGAGACATGACTACAATGTTATGAATCGCTCACTGGTGGGAGTCAGATGACCTTTAGGTAACCATGGGCAAACCATTACTATTACAAAATAGTGTCTTGGCAAACCCCTCTGGCTTAAATTCATATTTACACATGCTAATGAGCTTTGTTTGCCACAAATGTGCCATTTACTCCGCTCACAAGTGATATGTTAGCATGTTGTTCAGCTAATGACCCAAAACTCAAATCAACATAAAATATTGTAAAATAGTTTTATTTTCATTTTTAATCAGACCGAATCACTTTTATTAATGCTTTTTGGTATTCTGTATATCACTGAACTTGGATTCCTTTCTTTATGCTTCCCTTAAAATGGGAATCATCTTAAAATGGAAGGCAGCACACTAGGTTTCGGTACACTAAGGGCCGGTTCACACTGAACTTGTTTTTGCTAGAGACATGTTTTTAAAAGTTTAGAAATTTTTAGAAAGCAATGTCATGTGCGAGACGCTGCATTAGACATGAGGGGCGAGAGTGATGGTTAAAGACGTCCGTCTAGCGCGTTTACATTGAAAAAGTAGCACAGTGGGATGGAAAAAAGCATTCTTTGTGATTGGCCCCTAAGTTTGCCACAAATAAAGGGGTCTTGCATAAGGGTCCACAGCAAGTTTACAGTGATCTTTCATCCTCTGTCTTTCAAAGCATTTATAAAAACACTCACGTACATCAGTCCTATTTCCGTGCTCAAACGCTTTAGCATACTGAGTCGATCTGTGTTCCTGACACTCTGAACTGCCCCTCTCTCAATATTGAGCCTTCAATATGACTCTATCAAATCAAGCCAGAGAGAAAGAGAAAGAGGGCCGTAATAACCCAATAAATTGCCTCCCTGGGGCACCAGTGTGTTCACAGAATATCAAAACTCCTCTTTCTTACACTCTGCAGAATGTGAAGGAAAAAAGCTTCCTCGTAAATCTAGCGGCGGTAATTAGTGTTCCGGGGGAGGTTTATTTAATAAAATCATCACTTGATCTCAACAGACTTTGACATTGCAAACCTGTATGTGAAAAACTACTGCGTTAAGCCTCACAAATCACGTTAAGAGTTTTGATAGACATGAAACTTAATATAAAAGCCACATGACAGGTGCTTCAATAAGTCTGTCTATTTTTCAGCTCTATTTTACTCTCTTTCATTCTCCATCAATCCACTTTCCCTACAGAGGGATATCAAAGCGGTTTAAAAAAGGAAAGGAAGAGACTGCACCACAGCTGTGGCGATACTGGAAACTGTGTGAGGCTTTGGATGAATGCTGGGAAAGCGAGGAAGCCATTGATCTTTATGGATTAGTTCTGATATGCTGGGTTTAGACACGGGCATTACAATACCATATGCTGGCCACATTACCATTATGATTTGAATTATCTTAATCCTGTGCTTGCACGACATCACAACTGTTATTCAGTTGATCTCCCACTTGAATTTAAAAGGTAAAAAGTATTCAAGGTATGTGTTCTGGTTCTTAGATATTACTTAAAGGCATAGTTCACCCAAAAATGAAAATTCTGTCTTCATTTACTCACCCTCAAGTTGTTCCAAACTTACGGAGCCTCTAAAGGGACATGGTGAAAATATGAGATGGATGAGAAGTGTTCCTTGCATTCCAACTTTTGCTTTCCGCCGAGCAACTTTGGGTTCATCCGCAAAGAGCTCAAAAGGTTTAGAGAGTGAACGCAAAGTTTCTTGGGGGAACGCAAAACATTTGCGAGAGAATGCAAAAGCATTGGCTTATTATTTTTCCTCCAATCTCATTTTTTCCCCCATCACCATGTCCCTTTAGAGGCTCTGTACAAACCTGTATGAGTTTCTTTCTTCCGCTGAACACAAAAGAAGATATTTTGAAGAATGTTGGTAACCAAACAGTTCATGTGCCCCATTGCCTTCCATATTATGAGTGTTTTTAAATATTAAATGTGAATTTAATGTATTTAAAGGGGAAAAAAGGGGGGAAAAAAGGGGAAAATAGGCCATAAGCATGCACAATTCTATATCGAATATTGATCAAATGTATCCATCCAATTTCAATAAATTAAAAACAAAAAATAAAATTTGCAATATTAGTCTATACCGTTTTTTTTCACACAAAAAAAAGAAATATATATATATATATATATATAATAATACTTCATGTGTTTGAGTAAATCACGTTCACATGCAACCTGTGTATTAAAGTAATGTAAACCAGGGCGATTATATGCATGAAAGAGAATTTTGTATGCCAGTGAGCAAAGCCCAGTTAAAATGCAGCTCAGGCTTTCCCTCTTTTCCCCCCAAAACGTTTTTAACACAATAAATCTGTTTTCCTGACGAACAGACATGCCAACTTTTCTTTCATTTCCCACCTCAACGGAACCCTGAATTCCAAAAACAAGGTCAAAGTGGCCTCCACACACACACAGAGTCTGACAGAGACATTCAGAAGCACTGACTGGAAAGAACATCTCTTCTTTAGTTTGACAGGACCTTACACACACACACACACACACACCATCTCCTGAGGGCTGTTAGTTTTTAGTTCCCCGATAGATGGATGCTAAACTGTGTGGAACTTTTACAGGTGCCTGGCACTGTTATTAATGGCTTGCTCAGTCTTGTTTCTGGCAAAATATTCTGTCCTATTGCTCATGACCCAGTTAACTGACTCATAGGACACTTTAGACTAAAATTCACATCATATAATTTCATAGCACACAAAGCCTGTTGTGTCATGCTTTGCCATGTAATAACACCACAAGAAATCAAGTCATAAAACAGCGAAACTGATACTCTGGCTAGAGGAGTGGATTCATAAAATACTTCAAAGATCACCAGTAACGCCTCTAACCAAACACTCACCTTGACATATACGCATACGCTACATAGGAGGCAAAAATATTAATTTACAAGTACTAGAACAACATCCTCACTTTGAGACTAAATGACCTGAAACCCAAGAACTTTGTTTACTACTTTGCGACAGTGCTTTAGATAAACCATTTCCCCACCACACCCCGTCACCCTCACGCCTCATGTATTAATTATAGCTATGCCGAGCTGCCCCACTGTCTTGCAAAAGATGTGGCAGTGCTGCTGAAATGTCCTCTATTTATAGTAAGGAGTTCGTTCTAGGGTGGTGGGGACGAGTACGGGATGGAAAAAGGGTTTGGTCGGTTACATGTTCAGAAGGGATTTTCCTTACCTTCTATGGATGGGGCCTGGTCCTGGGCCGCATACAGCATCTCCTTGAAAGCCTGCGTCAGAAAAATAGATACGATAATGATGAGATCACAGTCTTGTGGTACAGGTCAGTGGGGCAATGATGTACAGTATTCTTACACACTCCATTAAAGCAACTTGTTATGGCAAAGACGGTTCACTTGGCTGGCTATGTAAGCTAATTGAGGTTACTTCAAATGTTGACCTAATATGCTATAAGGCCATCTAGCATGCTTTTGTTACTTTAAACATGAATATTAAACTCTTTGTGTGAAATGTCTTTCAGTTCTCTGGGAATACGGTTACCTACTTCTGTTAGCATGTCATTAACCTAGAAGATAATGAAAATCGCTGGACAAATCGCTGGATTCTCAAAGATGATTCACCTTTAGGGCTGCCTCAGTAATTTGAATGCATTTCATTTCATGTCAATAAGGTTATTCTCAGTGATGGGTGCGGTTTCATTCAAGATGGGAGATAATGCAGCATTATGAAAAAAGTGTAAAGCATCTCAAAGTTAAAATGTACATGCTAGAATGTTTTTTCTTCATGCAAAGTTAGGGGCAATTAAATTTTTACCTGAATTATTTCCACATTCATTCATTAATTGGAATACTGCATATAAAGGTAAAAGGTACCCAAGCTATTTCAACATTTTGGAAACTCCTCCAGCTCAAATGGTTTTTTTTTATTTATATATATATATATATATATATATATATATATATATATATATATATATATATATATATATATATATTTTTTTTTTTTTTTTTTTTTTTTTTTTTTTCCTGAAGAAAGACACACATAAATAGTGATGAAAGCCATTGGTGACTGTTCAAAAATGGGAAAAGCACTTTTTCCCCTCAAGTTTACATGCCAGTAACTCAATTAAGATATCTTAATATTCTTTTATATTTTGGTTTTTAACAAACATTTCTTTTGGTATCTTAATTTTAAATGCCCTATATGGATCAATCCCAGAGATATGGAGATCTTTATGCGGCTTCATAAGTAAATTGTGTAAATTTTCAGTGGTAAAAAAACAAATGTGGTTCACTTTGCACACAGCTGATACTTATTGCATTTAAAGGGGAATGTCTCAACAACAAATAATGTTGAAACTAGAAATGTATCTTGTTTACCTCTATCAAAACAATTGCATACAACATGCCTCTCTCTTTTTTTCTTTTTTGTTACTAAAGTAAACAGATTTTAGTAATGGACCTACCCATCTCTGTGTAAAAATAAAATAATGATGCTGCCATGTTTCTAATGTCATTTTGACTCGGAAAAATACATGTATGACATTTCATATTTTGGATTTATGTATTTCTTTCACCACAAAAAAAAAAAAAAAAAAGGATCAAAATAAAAAATTATATAGGGACCTCTGGTTGAGTTGACATGGAATGACCCAAATAATATTTTTTACATGATTAAAACAAGGTAATTTAGCCAATCAAGCTAATTTTCTTTACCTGACAAAATATATTTTACAATGGAGGATTACAGACTCACTTCTCTAAATAAATAAACAAATAAATAATAAGATCTATTGGATGAAGCCCACAAAAACATTTATCAGCACTCAGGGGGCGAAACATTATCTGGTGATTTTCTACACAAGCTCATGTCAGTGCGGGGAACTGCTCAGACAATATATAGCATAAATTGAAATGCATATCTTGACACAACAAAAGACGAATCGCAATCAAGAACATTTATTTGCTAAGCAGAAGACATCCCTAGATCAAGCTGAATGCTAACCAAGACAATTAGGGCTGTATGGATGCTATGAAGACTTCTTTTCACTATAAACAAATCTCACACTCAAGGTCAAAGCCTGGCCAGTGTGTCCGCCAATGAAATAAGAGAATCGCTGCATTGCCATGGCAATAATGATGATGACACAAAGGCTAGACGTGCTCTCTGGAGTATTCAAGTTATACAACCAATAACTGAAACCAGGATACATGCGCACTATACATCTGCTCTTCCTTCAGAAATATGTGTGCATGCGTCTGTGTGAGATTTGGCCAGATCTTTGCGTCCAGCGAGCCTGACAGCAGATGTCATCCCAGTGGGAGAGGGAGCACAAGTCGCTGTGTGTATATGTGTCTGTGTGTGTAAGTGTGTGTCAGTGCATGTGTGAACAGCAGGTCTGTGAAGTCAGCCAGCAAAGATCCATACATCCCAGCCAGTAAGCAGACCTGCTGCTTTGAAGAATATGAAGAAACAAGCCACATATTCTATATATATACACACACAGGCAAGATATTGCTCATACTTAGGGTTAGTGATTTACTCTAAACCCATTATCTAAATTCATTTAAGCTTAAAAACGTGTACTCCTCAGACATGAATTATACCTCAAATGATCATAATAACATTTTCCACCAGTGGACAATAAAACAGGCTAAATAAATCTTATAGATGTACATTAAAGGAAGGATCAAAGTCATATTTAGGGATCACAAATATTTGTGGGTGCATGGGATCTACAGATTTTGCAATCTGCAAAAGCCCCACATTTCCTAACAATGCCTTAGCAACAGCCCAGAACACACTAGCAACCACATAGCAACACACATTCATTTTCTCCACGAGGAAATTGATTTTGAACAATAACTTAAAACCTTTTAAGACTGACCTACTAGGTTGTTAATCCATATTTGTTTCTGCTCAACTGTCAGCCTGCGTTATTTCTGGTTATTTTTTTAATAATCATTTCAACAGCAGAATTCCTGGTGAAAAACTAAATTACCCATGATTCTGTACAGAAAATTACACCAATCAGAGAGTTTAAAAAAGCAACACACTCCGAAAGAGCTTTTTAGCTCCGCCCACTCCCATGAAGCACCGCAAATTATGTAATCTCCCTATGCTTTCAAAATATTGAAATACTCTATATTTGCATATTTTGCAATTAACTTAAAATATATTGTTTTTATGTATAATCAATATTCGTAAATATTTTACGGTATACTCCTCCATCGTTTTTAATTTGATTATGCTGTTTCCAATGCTTCATGGGATTGTAGTTCTTTCCCTCACTAAAGCCGTTAACAGTTTTGTCTCTATATTTTTGTTTGATTTTTTTTGCTTCAAATCAAAGTTTGTAGATTCACCTCATAGCTGATTGGCCTGGTTCATGGCTTATAACTTAACTTAAACAAAGACTTTTTAAAAATCCCTATGGGAGAAATTAATAAAAAAAAAAATCTGGAACCAGTGCTGCTGAATAAGGCACTCTATTAGCAACTGCATAGCAACACCCTAGCAACGCCCATAAACACACCATCTTTCTCACTCTCTCTCTTTCTCCCTTCTTAGTCAGGCTTAAAAGTCAAATAAAAGCGATTTAGCTATTTAATATGCACAGCCCAAAGTCAGTGTGAATCCTAATTCATTTATCACTCAATCAGTTTGTCAATTTATCAACAGAAAGACTAAACGATTCATCAACCTTCTTTCACCCTTCTACTACTGCAATGCTCTTTCCATCTTAACATGTAATTCACTTGATATTTCAAGGTCATCCTTTAAATATGTTATGTAAAGTATAAAACAATAAATATTTTGTCTCGTTCAAAGTTTTAATGGAAGGACTAGGTATAAGGAAGTTTGTCCCTTTAAGAAGTTCATTCTTTGTAAGTTTCCTAAAGCCAGTTTATGGACTCAGTTTTATTGCTCAGAGCCTGTGCGGCTGCTTCACATTGACTTTCTGTGGCGCTGTCAGCCACTGGAGGCAAAGCAATACATGAGCAGAGACAGAGTCCATAGTTATCATGGCTTAACTGCTCACAGAGGGACTTCAATGACCAAACATTAATAAATTGGGCTTTTCTTTGGGATACACTCTATAAGACAGAGCTATATCACATTGTATTAAATGTAGCTGAAAAAAGACGTTCGTCTTCATCTTGGAAATCAGAGCTTAGACTCTCACTACTGCACAATCTGTCACTGTATGAAAAATAGAGCCAGACAGTTCATTGATAAGGCTGTACAGTGCTGGAAAGGATATTGCTAATCTGTCTGTGTCACAAACGGTATAAACACAGTTCACAAATCCATTTAACATTCCCTGTAGTGTCAAATGACAGGCTGAACATTGTGAATTAAACTATTTTCCTTGAGTCCTTTGTCTTGTCCTTGACAGATCAAGCTGGAATCTCACTGCAGTCCGTTCACACATGCAGATTGGCACATGCGGCCAGTAACTGAGGTTTGACGGTGAAAGTCAGATGCAACAGATATAGAGGCACCATGCCACTAAATCACTTGAGAATATCTGCATGTCATTTCTATTAAATGGTCAAAGACTAATCAATCTGCCAAACTATGTGAAAACAAAGAATTACTACAGAATAGACTGGATAAATACATTTTGTTTAGAATAGTCGCAGTAGATGTTTGCCTGGGTTCTCCGTCTGATTACAGATTCAGTGCTCCAGACAAAGGAATTCTCCTGCTTTGCGCCAAGACGCATGCTGAAGCCCTGACCATCCATCATCACACAACAAATACCATTGATTTATTGTCTAACTGTGCAGTCAGTCAATAATTTCACAGCACAGAAACAATAAATAAATCAACATGAGAATAAAATCTGGCTTGAAATCCTTCATTATTCAACAGTTTGAATGACCAGTTCAACATTTTTTTTTTTTCAAAACTAATTACATGACAGTCACTAATACTACTACAAATAATAATAATAATAATTCCTCAATTCATTTTAATTGAGAATGTTCTTCTGATTCATTTTAAATGAGAATGAAATTGATTTATTTTAGGCAGAATTACATCCTCCTAAAGCTGAGGCTTGATAGTGGGGCATGTTATATTTAGCGATGGATATACCATGAATCTCTCGGAGCTCTTTCCTTTGTTCATAATTCATAAAACTAATGGTGGATGGAAACCTTGGAAACCATGGACTGAAGCTGTATTTAACCTTTTGTTAATGAAGAAAAATTTGTGCATTATTATACCTACTATGTATTATACTATTATACCATTATTATATGTTGTGGAAATTATGCATAAATTTCTTGTTGTTTTTTTAATATTATATTATATTTAATAAGAACAATCAGAAATCATGATTATCCATTTACTATATATACATTATATGCTGGTAGAAAGAAAGAAAGAAAGAAAGAAAGAAAGAAAGAAAGAAAGAAAGAAAGAAAGAAAGAAAGAAAGAAAGAAAGAAAGAAAGAAAGAAAGAAAAAGATTTCTCAGCAGAAATACTTTGAACTCAGCAAATTAATTGATGCAGACATAAAGTGGGCGAGCAACCTAATTACATAAAATGACCTTTCTGGCTTAATTCCAAAACAATAAAAAAAAAAAAAAGGGAAGAATTTAGGCGAGTTCACTTAATATAACTTTACAATTCTGTTATATTGAAACAGAATTGATTATATAGATAGTTTCTTATTATTATTAATTTAAGTGATTCTTCTTTGTGCCAAATGTGCAGGCAGGTGATTGGCGATGCTCCAGACATGTGAGAGTGTCAAGAAACCAGAATAAAATCAATAACTGAAATTTGAAAAAGGAACAAAAAACATTAAAATATACAAACATAAATAAAATTGTCCAGATGTAAAAGCTGCCAAAGGGTCCCTCATTAATACCAAAGACCCTGAAGAGACAATTAATTATGAAATTATCATGTAGTAGGCTATGTATTGTGATTCAATACAAAAAACAAAAAAAAAAGTGAATTTAGCAATTGATTATTTTCCAGAAACATCATTACTTGACCTTATGTCTGATACGATTTATTATTTTTATTATTTTAAATACATGCAGCCAGGTCATTTAACTTAAGCCTGTAACCCATCTTTCTTTGCTTCCACATATTTACACTAATATTTACACTATTCAAATCAATCCGCTGAAGTTTTGCTCCGCAAATCTGACACAGGCTTCTGGAACCTCTGAGTTGCTTCTCAATCTCTAGACTAGGACGCAACTACGGACTACATGCACCATGTAAAATTCATACATAAATCTCTCACCTCGTATTGAATATATTGTTTCCTCCATTCTGGAGTAATATGGGCGGACAGGTGCTCCGCAAACTTCATGCTGGCGGAGCAGATATCCACAGTCGGACTATAATAATATCCTCGGGTCGGGCAGCGGCTTCTTTGGGGCTTTTGTTATTTCTGTCACTAAGTTACGGAGCCTCATGCGTTGCGTTGCTTTCCGCTCTGTCTAAATCAAGTCCGGTCTATCACAGTCCACTATTCCCCGGTCCCACATATTACCCCGTTCAAAGTAAAACCCGCAACTTAGGGACTAAAAGAAACCTCGTCCGACTCCCCAAAACAGGTGCCTGAATGACAGCGCTACAGCCCCGGTGCGGGCGAATCTGGGAGTGACTTTCTCTCTCCAGACTCTCTGGGCGTTTGTAAGCTGTTGTCCGCCATCAGCGCGCGCTGAGTGAGTGAGCGAGTGAGTGAAAGACGCATGTGCGTCACCGCGCACCGCGAGGCGCGTTTACAAATAGGCATGTTGTTTGTGATTAATCATGCCCTTTGGCTTAATATTTTCGATATAAAGTTTAACTTTTTATTATTGTTGTATTTTAAAGCCTGGTTTCAAAGACAAATTAAGTAAGACTTAACATTTAAGTAACTTTTGTTGACGTGCCTTAGGAAAAAAAAAAAACATTACTGGTGTGCATATTTTAAGATATGTTAGTGCAAGTTGCTTTCAGTTAAAACAGCTCTGGCATTTTAGACTAAAATGCTTAAGCCTTGTTTGTGAAACCAGGAGTAAATATTATATTGATTTCTTAATAGTGAAGAAGCTGTAAAAACAATTAAAGTTTTAATAAGTAGCCTATAATCTTGCAAATATTTTTCAACATATTGTATACATGATCTTGTGTATGTATGTATATATATATATATATATATATATATATATATATATATATATATATATATATATATATATATGGTTAGATAATTATTTGTATTTATTTGTTATAATATGATTATAGTTATGTTAATATTAATATAATGATGCTTATGACATAATTATGATATATTGATATAATAGGCTATGCCAAAATTCTATAATTTAGCCTACACATTCTTTCCCATCTTGGTTGATGGTGGTGGTTTATTTCTTGGAAAAACAGACATTTTATAAGAAGCTGACCTATTTATCTCTATATTTAGCATACAAGAGAGCATAAACACTTTCAAAAAGTACAAAAAACATCACTAAATATATCAATGTATTGTATATATCAGGATTAAAATGACATTAATGATTTAAATACTCAATAAACAAAAAGAAAGTTAAAATTAGACATCCAGCAGGCCATCTGTGCCCTTCACTCGTGTTTATGTTAAACATATTTACTTACATTTTACTGATGTATTGCTTGCTGACTCAAGGCCATAGAGAGCTGATTTATGCCTACAGCTTTATGTTGTAATATTTTTGCACACCAGGGTGGCGAATTTAGCCTTCTGGGCAACAGTTTCGGACTACTACCGTTCTCCAACCAGAAATGTATATTAAAAAATTACAGTTTAAAAAAAAATGGTTAAATTAAATATTTTATAAAAATCTAACAATTTAGTTAATGAGCAAGGGACATTGCGCTGGCAGGAATAACAGCGAGATTCGCCTGGGAAAATGTGATTTGTGTGTCATCTAGTGGACAATGTTTGCATTGCAAAAATCTTTTTTTGCATCGCAAAAAAGAAATTAATATCAGGAAATGACCACTAAGAAAAGTTTGTTGTAAATGTAAATTAAATGTTTGTAGCCCTTCTGGGTTTGACTTGAAATTCTGCCTGCGTTCTGAGTTCTTTGAAATTGCAATGGCCAATATTTCATATTATGTCATATATAGTACAGCAAGATCTATAGTAATATATGTAATAGATGAAACGTCTATAAAGTTCGTGAACGGTTGCAATATTGATTTTGATTTAATTTCATGCGTTTACTCTACTGTAAAACGGTAGGACCTAAAAAACCGGTCGCAGGACGCACTCGTGCCTATTATTGTGTCGTACAACTCACGGACCAATTCTCAAAACAAGTCCGACTGAATCGGATTACGGATAACGTACTGTAGCAGTCCACTGTCTGCGCTGGTGTTATTAGTAATTAATAATAATTAAAGCACAAATACTGTTGATTACCCCTATAAGGCATCTTCATTATCTTCAATGGCGTCCCGATCTCCGTCCTCCTCCCCAGACTCAGCGACAGGCTCCGGTACTGATCCAGCCCGGCCTGACACCGGAGAGCCGCTCGGTGGAGGATCCGACTCGGATTCAGATTTCGGATTAGGGAAGTTTGATTGTGGTTCTGCGGATACAGCGCTTCGACTAGACGGAGCAGAACTGGAGAATGAGTTCGAGGTGGCAGCGGACCGGGTCAGAGATCTCGCCCAGACAGCCAGTAGAGAGCAGCTGCTGTATCTGTACGCCAGGTTCAAACAGGTAAACAGAGCCTACTTGTCGTTTCTTTTAGTTTTTACCATATCTGATACTGCACAATCATAATAGCAGCTAAGTTAAATGTAAACGAGATCTCCCGCAACACGATACGAAGCGTTGAGATTATTTGGTGAGTTTTTATTTACTTCTATATTTTTGGTTACACTTTATTTTAAGGTGTCATTGTTACAGTGTAATTATACATTTAAGGACTGACTAATAGGTCATGTAAATTAACAACATGTACTTACATTCGGGTTAGGGTAGGATTAGGGTTTGGTTTAGGCTTAGTTCGTGTAATTATGCATAATTTACTGTTATTGCTGTGGTAAGTACATGTAACATATGTAACAGGGAAACTGTAAAATAAAGCGTTACCATATTTTTTTAACAATGAATGATGGCTAATACAAAGTTACCCAAAATGTTATGTAGTAAAAATAACTAGTAATACTGTTTTGAAGTAAATTATAGTTACCATGCTAAGTTTTGTAAACTCTTGACAGATGACCATGCTTGTTGGTTATGAAGTCGAAAACATTGGACATTGGGATCAGTTATTTGAGCATTTGTCATATAAGTAAATATATTAATAAACTTATGTTTGACAGGTCAAAGTTGGAAAGTGCAATACAGCAAAACCTGGTTTCTTTGATTTCGAGGGTCAGAGAAAATGGTAAGACTCTTAACAAGTCATGTTTCATGCTAAATCTGAATTTTGATTTGGGCTCATTTCATAGTTGACAGTGATTTTGTTGTCATCATAACTCCAGCCACCTGATTAATACTATGAATATTGTTGGCTCTTATGACAAATTGCTTGTAATTTTCCTCAGTTTTTTGGATATAATCATGCGCTAAATGAATAAATAAATCCACTTTGTGTCCAATAATATGAGCTTTTTGAGAAAGAAAGAAAATCGAATCTTTAAAGTCTGAGAGAGTGCTTCCTGATTACAGGTCAGCATGGAAACAGCTGGGGGACATGAGTGCAGAGCAGGCCATGCAGGAGTACGTGTCCTGTGTACATGCCCTGGATCCAGAAGGCAGTGAGAAGGTAAATAATAAACTTACTGACTGTAGGGGCAATTGCATACGGGGATAAAATTGCGATAAAATTGTTTGATGTACTATGATATTGATGTGAACTGATATTCACAAGTCCCAGTCCACCTATATAAGTTATGGATTAACAGATTTGCATAGTATTGTTTTGATGGATTGTCACTGGAGATGGATTTGTTGCTCGCAAAATAAAGCAAGACATTAATCAGTATTTTTATTTTTTTTCGTGCAAATAAACTATACTTCTAGTAAGTGGATCTGTGCTGTAATGTTACTGCGTTACTGAATAACATGTCCAGAAGAGGGCAGTCTCTGATTGTGCAGTTGTTGTTGTGAACTCCTGAAACAGGTAGTTCCCTTGGTTTTAAGTATCTATCTATCTATCTATCTTCCTGCTTTTTACCCATAATCCACATGTCAGAGCAGATACATCCCCCTTCATTGATACTGCTGCAAGTAACCGAGTCTGACTGCCATCCAGACCAGCACAAAAGCACATAAACAAATTCCCCACCTTTCAGAATGAACTGATTGTGTTAGTGTGTTAAAAAGAAGGCAGACAGCTCCATTACAAGGTAGAGAAAGAGCCCTGGCGAGGGAGGAGAGACAATAGCTTGTTGCTGACCTCCTGTGCACTTCTGTTGATACGTGCACTTGCTGTGGAGGGGGGAAAAAAAGTGCACAAATTTACGGTATTTTAATGCAAGCCTGCTATTCAAACAGAAGTGCAGATGCAGCGCTTTTCTGCCCTGAACTGTAATATTTTGAAGTCATCGAATTAAAAATGCTGTATAATAGAGTTGTCCGGCTGCACAAAGCAATTTTAATCTTTTCCTCAGCGAGTTCCACCAGTGGTTGAATATCCAGAGTCCTTTGTGCTCGCTCTCTTGCTGTTGCCAAGTGCTGTGCTGTCTGGAAAAAAGGAAGAAAAGTGAATATAACAATGTCACATATACAAAACCTGTCAAGTCTAGCAACATGTGCAATGTCCTGCCAGATTTCTGTCTTATTTGAACTCGACGGAGGCGTATTGTACCTTTCTCTTGTAAATTAAACTGAGAGTGACTACTATGGGCTACTGTTGTGTTTCTGTCTTATATAGTTTCATGTCCTGTTTGTTCAGCAGGCGAGGGATTTCACTTCAGTTTTGTGGCTTTTCAGATGTTTAAGACCTTTAAATGGATCACTTGTGGGCATTGTGACAGTTTTCTGTTTCTTTTTTTAGTCGTCGGAGCGAAGGGGAGGATATAATAGAACTGGATTCGGTGGGCCAGCGGTTAGCTCTCTATACCAGGAGGAAAAAATAAGGTAACAAGTCTTGCTTATGAATATGATTATTTTATTGTAATTTTTTTATTTGATCCAGTGATCACTCTTGTGTCAGTGATGCATGATTCATTTTCCTGCTCAAGGAACTCATGGATACCAGACGCCCCGTTGCTTCTTCCAGTGAGACAAATTAAGGGCTGAATTCACATGGTTTTACCTCTTAAATTAACAGTATTAGTATGCAAGCACAGGGGGTGAAGAGGCCTTAGGAAGCAGTGGAGTATAATTACTTTTTTATGATTATATCAATGATAGGAATGTAAAATGGATCCAGGCATGGATGGATAAAGAAATATATTGAAGTATCAATACAACAGGGGTTCGTTCCCCATGTTGACGTGTCCCGGGAGAATGTGAGTCGTTCATTGGGGACGGAAAAGCAAAGAGGCAATTAACATCCCGTTCCCCCTCCTCTCCTCCCATTTGTCGCTCGCTGAGCGTCCCATTTCGGGCGTGACCCAATCAGACCGCCATGCGGACTGCTTCACTGCGTTCCAATTTCCAAGCTCTGTGATTGAGAGCCCTCCTGCATATTCAAACCTCTCGTTAGCATTTGATTAGAGCGTCTTAATGGATTCTGCATTGCCCGATTGCAAAGCCAGATGACCTGTAACTCCAGGACCATCTCATTTTTTATTTTATTTTTTATTTTTGCTCAAACTCACTTGAGAAACAACAGCCGATAAGCTGATCTGATAACCCTGTGCTTCTGCAGTAATCATGAATGAGGAAGCTTCATTCACTGTAGAATGCATGATAGATGAGTTGTTCTGTGACGCCTTGGAGAGAGATGAATCAGATTGATCTGATCTGATTGATGGGAGCAGAGAGTTTCAGAATATCGGGCTATTTTGGAGGGTAGTGTGTATGTGTCAGCTCTGCTCATCACTGATTGATGATGTTAAAGGGATGGTCCACCCAAAAAAATGAAAATTCTGTCATCATTTACTCAGCCTCATGTCGTTACAAACATGTAGGAACATAAAAGATGATATTTTGAAGATTGTTGGTAACCAAACAGTTTCAGTTCCATTGTATGGACAAAAATACAATGAAACTCAATGGGAACTAAAGTTTACATTTTTTGGAGAACTATCCCTTTAACATTGCCTGGTGTGCAAGAAGGATTCGGGACGGATTCATGCAGTAAAACTTAAGAGTTGTTCATTATATTTTAATATCTATGTTTTAGTCTTTTAAGATTCCCCTGTATAATCTGCATTGAGGTCTGTGTGTGAAAACTTGGACATCGGTCTTTTGTTTGGGCTCTCACTAGTCAGAAAACGTTGATCAAGCGTTGTGGAATGACAGAGTAGCCAGTGACCTTCCCAGAATGCTCAGCGGCATCGCTGATGCCATGTCGTTTATCAGTGGGCCATTAATCAGGTGTAAGCGTGGGCTTGTGTGCGTGTGTGTACTCGCGCTTTAGGAGCACAGGCCAGCATCAGTCTGACGAATGAGCAGTTTTATTGATTAGTTGCCCCGGGAGACGGATGATGCCCACATGGCACAGACACACTGGGTCACGGTAAGACCACAAACACTCACATATTCATCCTTATTTACTATGAGTGAGATAAGGCCAGGTTTAGTGCACGCATACATGGGCATAAGCCATTTTCCATGAATACGGTGGACGTTGGTGTCCCATTACTTTTAAGTACAGATTTGTTATTGAATTTGTTCTGAGAATTATTTGATATGTTAGACAAACTATTATATTACATAAATGTAAGATAGCAAGATGTTGTAGCTAATTTTAAACACCAACATTTTTTGTTTACCCCTTAAAATTCTGATTTGGGCCTGTCACAAAAGGTGAATACAGTAAAATAAAATAATACGATTATGGTTATGTCATAATTGTGACATAATCTGATGTCAAATTCATGTTACAAACTAGCTTAATTTAGGCTAAATTCACAACCATGTTTCTCATTATTTTTTTCCATAGATAGATAGATTTATTTTTTAATTTGATAAATTCTGCGTATTTAACTGTAGTTTTGAAAATGACGAAATGTAGGATACACTTTTACCCAGTCTAGCATGGTAATTTAATTTTCTTTATTATTTTTAATTATTATTTTAATTTTATTATTATTATTATTTTTATTTATTATTAAAAATTGTAATTTTATTTTAATAAAAAAATGTTTCATATTTAACTCTAATTTTAAAAAAACAACAACACTTGTCTTGTACTCATTCTAACATTAGTAGTTTTTGTTTTAATCAATACATTTTGTATATTTAACGTCAATTTTAAAAATCACCAAATGTAGGATACATTTACAACCCTCTTATCCATTGTGACATATTTTTTAATTTGATCAATTTTGCCTACATTAATAAAACAAAAAACACAGATTAAAAAAAAGAAAGAATTTCAGGCCCTTTTTGAACCTTATTTGTGGAAACTGCAATAAATGTTTTTGTCCTACTGTAAGTAATTCGTTGTGTAGTAGGATGTCTTTCCATTTTTATGCTGACGATATCCAGATCTATTTACCAATCAATAGAAATGATCCTTCAGCAATTAAATCTCTATTAATGTGCCTAAACAATGTCAAATCTTGGCTAGCACATTTATCTTTAAATGATACGACTATAAAACTTTAGATATGGCTTTGTTCATGCATGTATTACTTCTCGGTTAGATTACTGCAACTCTCTATTCTGCGGTATTTCTAAATCTCAATTTGCTCGCCTCCAACTGGTCCAAAATGCTGCTGCCAGATTTCTACAGAAAAGTCATAAAAGCGATCACATCACTCCTATTCAGTTCAGAATTGATTTTAAAATTCTCTTTTTTGTTCACAAAACCTTACATAACCAAACTCCCATATATCTAGTTGAACTGCTGCATCCTTACACCCCCTCCAGAAGTCTAAGATCAAGTGACCAGAACCTTTTTGTCTCTTTCCCTGTGGTTGAGCCACGGCTATGGAATAACCTGCCTTTAGATTAGATTAGACTGGCACCTTCCCTGATGATTTTTAATTCTCTTTTTTAAACGTATTTGTTCTCCCTGTTCTAGTGTTTTTAACTAGAATTGATCGTTTTGAGGCATATGAAATGTAAGATGCCAGGCATAACATGCGTCAAGTTTTGCACACAATTAATGCATTTATTCTGTTGGTATCAGACTTTTCCCACCACTGTGTGTATATGAAGAGTTCAGATGCAAAAGCCTCTAAGTGCCATCTGAAATTTTCTTCTAAAATGATCATTTTTATGAAGCTTGTATATTTAAGTTCAGTAATTTCACTAAAACGCCAATGAAAATGACCTATTAATTGCCATTTAAGTGAAATTACTGACCTTAAATAAACAAGCTTGATAAAAATGATCATTCTAGAAGAAAATTTCAGATGGCACTTAGAGGCTTTTGCATCTGAACTCTTCATATATTTAATATTTCTGTTTTGTGTCAGTCTATTGATTGTGTATTAGAAATACTCAGTTCATTTAAAGTTGGCCCGTCTGTATTTCCTGTCTCTCTCAGGCACGGAGGTCCCGTCCGCTGCTAGTCTCATCTGCCCTGCCCCCTGTAATGAGAGTGAGGGGCGGCCACACAATAGGGCTCCAAATGCAATTAATCTGCCATCCTGCATGGGCAAGAGGGGCAGGGGTAAATCTCTTAATGAGATTTCTCCAACCAACTGTACCTCGTCCCCTATAACCCTTTTTCTTTCTCTCTCTCGATCTCTTGCTCTGCGGCTGCCCTGCCTGGTTCGGCCCAAATGCCACAAGGTGATTAGAGAGGAAAATAATTAAAACTGCTGTGGTGAGCGCCAGCCTCCTGAGAATGCGCCACAGAGGTGGATGGGCATGTAACCATGAGATGCCTGCCAGTAACATGATTTTTTGCGGCATGCTGCACCTGTGCGCATCAGTTTGGCCATGTTTAGCCTGGCATTATCTTGGATCATCACTCATACATCAGTCATATTTATTTACAGGGTTCAGATTTTCTAGCGTCAACCTTGACCCTGGTTATGTAACATTAAGAATAGACTATTGGTTTCTTATTTCCTTACTATGATTTAATGCTATTTCATCAGATGTTCTTTAATTCATTTCTATGACATTTCGTAAAAAGGTTTTGTGTCATCATTTGGTGTCAGCAATGGCACGAGGAGCCTCTTGGAATTGCTCCGTTTATTATTGCTTGACATTTTTTCAGGGTATTTTCTTTTCTGTTGTGTTTGACTTCAGGGAAGAGGACAAAAATATTTTCGACTACTGTCGAGAGAACAACATCGAACACGTCAGCAAGGCCATCAGCTCCAAGAAAGTGGACGTGAACACAAGGGACGAAGAGGTTGGCTTTTTCTTATATTTATACATTTTATAAATGTAGTAGTGTTTTTTATAAATTGATACATTTTTTAAATACTAAAAATTAAGCATTTAACAGCATATTAGACTGAATTCTGAAGGATCATGTGACACTGAAGACTGAAGTATTGATGCTGAAAATTCAGCTTCTCCATCACAGGAATAAATAACATTTTAAAACACATTAAAATAGAAAATGGTTATTTTAATTTGTAAAAATATTTCACAATATTACTGTTTTACTGTATTTTTGATCAAATAAATGCAGCCTTGGTGAACATAAAAGACTTCTTTCAAAACATTTATACATTTTTTTATTTTATTTTATTTACACGAGTAGTGAACTTTAAAGGATATTCCCTGTTCAGTGTGTAGGGACCTTGTGAACCGCACCCTACTCTCTCTCTCTCTCTCTCTGTCAATGTAAAGAGATCAGTCCTCTGTATTTCCCACACGGCTAAAACTCCAAAGGTCACTGGATGCACCATTCATCCTCTCATCCCATTTTTATTCATACATCACCGTGACCAACTGGCCCGTTTCATTTCTTTCAGCACTCCAATTCTGAAAGTGGGGAACCAGTTGGCTCAGCATCAGGTCGGCCAGATGGCAGCCTTTGTCAGTCCACCATTGTTCGTCTCGCTAGTGCAGTTCAACAGATGAACCAATAGAGGGCACTGGTGAATTGAAATCTGGTGTGTAGACTTTCAGGCCCAACCACACTGATTTACATGGGGATGTGAATTAGAGAAGAAATTTGGTGGAATATTTTAAATTATAATATTTATTATAATCAATTCGCTTTTTTGTTGTAGCTGTGGCATAGCCTGTAGTGTGCAGGTGTGTGTTTGAATCAGGCTTCCCTTCTCGATCCATTTCTTTTTCTCATGCAATGAATAACTTTCATGTAATTATATATATATATATATATATATATATATATATATATATATATATATATATATATATATATATATATATTTCAAATGTAAATTTATGTCCCTGTTACACTTAATTTTCCTGGTTAAAAAAAACATTACATAAAGGGAGAGACCAAATACAATTCTATTTTGTATTTTTACACTAACTATGTAATGTTCTTTTTAATAAATCAAGTATACATTTCATCAAGTTAGTTTTTCAATGCATTTTTACATTTATTCCAAAATAATAACTAAAGTCAGAAACATTTTAAACAATACATATTATTTGTGAACTAATGTTCAGCTTTTCTTTTTAATAGTCAACTTATTTTCAGCAGTCATAAAGCGTATACACTGGTCACAGACACTTAAGTGTAATTTCCCCAAGCTGATTGCTCACTAAAACCCCCCACAGTCATCATGTTTTCAGCCCATTTCAAGTTTGATTTTGACATGACATAAAGCTGTCATATCTAAGTGGCTGAGTTGTTTTCTTAATTTTAAAGGCACACTATGCAGTTTCCGTTTTTCTCAAGCAGCGACCCCTAGAGTCGCTGTGGAGTACTTGTATTTAACATTACTGTCGTAAATACTCACGCAGAGCCGTCTCTGCACTCTTCTTCGTCGACTCTGCCATGATTCACGTCTGAAATGTGTGCTAGTCTCCTCCATAGAGGCTTCATATGTTGTTGATGTATGTGACGTCGTGCCGTAAAGCAAGTCGTGATTCTCGCGAGATTTGGCGGGGCGCCACTCTTAAACTTGCATTGCTGGTTTTGCCAGCGGCGTCCCCCCCTGCTTTGCTATCGGGATGATTCGCCCTATTATGAGTTCGTTTACCATCGAAATGATTTCGAAGCTGTTATATTAAGGTACAAATCCTGCATAGTGTGCCTTTAATTAGTCTTCCCATTAACCCATCATTGTCTTCATTCAGGCCGCACACGAAAACAAGAGGCGGGATTTATTGCTCGAACCAATCATATCCGATCATATACAATCATATCGAAGTGGAGGCATTGCCTCCTCTCACGTGACTTTCCCCCCATTCATCCCCACCGCTCACTTTGGGGGTCTGTTAAAACTCAATGGACTCAGGGGAGGCAAGATTCCCACTGTAACTTTACCTGTGGATGTCGCTTTTGGACAGTTTTTACTTTATAAAAACATGTGACTTTTAAACTTTTTAATGTCACATTTTGTAATATTTGCGTTGTTTTATTTTTGTAATATCGATTATTTTCTCATCCAGTTTTTTTGGAGGAGACACTGCCTCCCTTGGCTTGATCTTTCTGTGATCTCCACCGATGCTGTGCTACATGCTCAAGGTCACACCTGTGAGAAACAAGGCCTTGCTTCTAGCCTGAAGCCCTAAACACACTCTAAATCACTGCAGCATTAAGATGTGATGTACGCGGTACGCACTCTGCTCTGAACATAATGCCATTTGATGTTTTCAGCGGAGGCTGTTGCCAGTGGTTTAATTTGGGCTGAGATGAGCTTCATAGCTGCCATTTGACCTCCTACAGGTCGGCCCGTCTCTGCAGGGGTCAAATACATTACCCATAATGTACACGTGCAAGTGGGTGCGGGGCAGTGGGGAAATAATCTCTGTGATGATGACAATAGAGCCGGATAAACTGGGAAACTTTGAGTTATTCAGGTGGGATGATAGTGGATTGTGAGCAGAGGGGTGCTGGGACCTGGGGGAAGTACCACACGCTTTACACTTCACTGCTGGAGAAAGGGTAGAATGGACTGCATAACCGTGGACACACGCGCACTGAAGGTGGACGTGATTATTCCAGTTTGTCTGTGTTTTTTTTTTTTTTTTCAGTCTGACAACTGATTCAATGCACTGACTGAAAAACTCCTTTGTCTTAAAAGTTTTTTTATACTGTTTAGATATTTGTGGGCCTTCACTTATAATAATAATAACTAATAATATATTAAGTAATGAAAAACAATGGTATTAACATTTTTAATTTAAGTATTCTCACTAGTGGTCTCAGTCTTTTGGCCCCCACTGCACAAATGTTAAACCATGATATTCTTGGAGTACCATGTGTAAAACACGATGTAAACATGGATCATTCGGTAGAACCACAGTATATTTCAAAGTACCATGATATTTCCATATCCTACCATCACCCGACCACCACATAATGTTTTTGTAGAATCAGATAATGTTAAATGAAAACAACAGCATTCTAACCCATGCGTTTATATCTGAAAATATAAGCACAGTGAGGAGCTTTTCAGTGTGAATTTAAATGTTTTTCTGCCGCTTTGTTATGCTTTGCAATGGTGTTTCATGTTTTTTTCTTTCTTATTGTAATTGTGATGTCTTAAATGACCCTGTGTGTCTACACACGCCTCCAACAGGCACGAGCCCCTCCGCCTGAACAAAAGAGGGCCGGACTCATTTGTGCAAATGTCCCAAGAATTTCTTGCTTTCTTTTTCTCTCTCTGTTTGTGCTGGTGCTGCCCCATCAATTACAGGCAATTGAGCCGGCAGCTCTCCACCCTCTTTGGCAAGGACATTGTAAAGCAAGAGGTTTCCTATTCATCTGCGCTGAGCCCTGTTCAATGCACCGCCCCGCAGTAGAGTCCATGCCTGTCACACTTAATCCAGAGCTCTCACACGGGACAGGAAGGTGTAATCAGTGGGATTTCTAGATCTTTACGGTTTCTAGAGCTCTTCCGCTTAGATGGAAATTGAAGAAGAGGATGTAGGTTTTTCCATGTGTTGGCTATCTTTGCTGAGACTGTCAATGCAAGGATGATTATAGCGCTTTCTTTATTATTCACATCAGTCAGAATTTCAAGAGATTAATGTCCTTGTAAATATGCTTTAATAACAATGTATACACTACCATTCAAAAGTTAAGGGTTTGTAAGAAATATTATTACAATTTAAAATAACTTCTAATTGAATATATTTTAAAATGTAATTTTATTCCTGTGATGCAGAGCTGAATTTTCAGCATCATTACTCCAGTCTTCAGTGTCACATGATCCTTCAAAAATCAATATGCTGATTTGGTGCTTAAGAAACACTTCTTATTACTATCAATATTGAGTACTTAATATTGTAGTGGAATTTCTTTTTTGGGGATTCTATGATGAATAGTAAGTTCAAAAGAACAGTCTTTTGTAACATTATAAATGTCTTTACTGTCACTTTTGTTCAATTTAATGCTTTCTTGCTGAATAAAAGTATTAATTTCTATAAAGAATTTTTTAATGACCTCAAACTAGCCTAATTTTTATTATAATCAATCATGTCTTTATAACTCGCAATGTGACTTTTTTTTTCTCCATTGCAACTTAGTTTTTTGCAACTTTCACAATGTGACTTTTCTTAATTTAAACTTTCTCTCACAATTAACTTTTTATATTTTCTAATGAGGCAGAAACAGTGTTCCATAGAAAGCACATCGTAATTGCACAGCTATAATAAAAGTATATATGAAATAGTCAAATATGTAGCAGTTCTAGCTGTTGAAACCACTACAAAATGTTTTTGTCTAATGTAATTAAGTGTTTGATAAAGACTTAGTAGACATGATAAAGACAGTAGTGCAGATGGTAATATGGATACTATGGTACTAAATGATTACCATATTTATTTACACTATATAAATTTTACCATGATTCAAATAATACCATGTCTAGAAGCTATGGTACCGTGATAATAGCACCATGATACTTTTTTTTTTCCAAGCGCTGTGGATCCAGAGAATTGTTTGTCTTGGGAGGAGAGTGGGAGAAAAGAAAAATGTTTGGC
The DNA here is from genome assembly GCF_949319135.1 of Squalius cephalus. Lineage (NCBI taxonomy): Eukaryota > Metazoa > Chordata > Actinopteri > Cypriniformes > Leuciscidae > Squalius > Squalius cephalus. The sequence goes on from NC_137137.1 coordinate 8,112,509, forward strand.
TATATCTCTGATGAAAATTTGACAAACAGTCCAGGGGACACCCTCCGCTCCAAAAAAAAAGAAATCCTTGTGGTGTAAGGCTTCAGACTCCCTCATAAATATCAATTTTAACATGCAGCAGTGGAGATCAATATAATTTCAGCCATGGAATACGACTTAAGGAGTTGGCTTTATCTAATTGGCCTTCACTGAAAAATGAACTCTGCAGGCTTGATAGGCACAAGCGGCTTCAGGCCTGGGGGGCGGCGCTGGTGATCAAGGGTCTACTCTCTTTTTGTCCCCAGAACCACATCAATCACCGCTAAAGAGTCTCCCGTCCCACTGCAATTTGTTTCTGGAGCGCCCAGGATCTTTCCCTCCCACAATGCCCTTCTCTCTCGCTTGCACGGTGGCCAGAGAAGAACTCATCCTGTCAGCACGTCATTATATAGTTGGGTCTAAAGGCTCTGAGTTATAAATTGTTGTGCATAATTTATTTTTTCTGGAGGAGAGAAATCTATTGTGAAGTTAACTTTATAGAGGTCCGCATAACAAAAGGGAATAAATGAATGTGTTAGGGGTGAAGAGGGATTCATCCATCTGAAGGAGTCGACCCATAGGTTGTGTGGTCTGCAGACACGTCGATGGTTTTGGGTTGCAGAGGTCCTTCGCAAATACGGGCTGTTATTGAATATTCTACACGCCTCTTGCCTGGTGCTCATTTTTATGCTCTGAATCAAAGCCAGAAAGAGAGTTTATTAAATAACTGTATCTAAATCAGAGTAAGGGATTGAATTATGGGATCGAACTCCATAGATTGACTAAAAGACGTATTATGCTTTGTCTGCAGCAAAACCGAACCGAAAAAGTTAAACTGTCTGCACAGAGATTTTGCATTTGCATCCACCATGATTTTTTTCTTCTCTTTTATAGCAATAAATGATTTTTGTGTTTCAGGGCCGAGCTCTCCTGCACTGGGCGTGTGATAGGGGCCACAAAGACCTGGTGTCTCTACTCTTGCAGAATAACGCTGATATCAATAGCCAGGTGAGTCTGTAAACACACATAAAAACATGTTGATGTTGCTGATTACCGACGTGACGGCCAAAATGTATTTTGGCCATCAACAAACACAGACTGACAAAGGCGATTGCACAATGGATTGCTGTGAACTGTAGTCAAGTGGGTTTATGTTCAATAATATGGAATAAAACAAACAATATATTGACTTTTGAGACTGAGATTTAAATAATGTGAATAATTGATGGGCATGTCATGCAATTAATTTCTTTAAAATCTATTTAAAAATAAATTCTTAAAAAAAAAAAGTCCTAATATCGACCAATACTGGAACAAAATATGATGACAAATATATTAGGGAAATTAGGGATGTGATATTAGTTTTTTTTAAATTGATTAATTGTGCATGCTCATTTCCTATATTTTTACATTTAGATTACCTTTGCCGTCATCTACATTTTCTTTATAAGTTTATCTTTAAAAACACTAATAATTGCATTAAATGTAATCTTTAGCAAATCTCAAAATTAATATACATTTTTCATACATTTTTCATTTTTCACTGTACGTAATGTTTATCATGTGTATACCTAACTTCACTTGTAGCATTTAAAATTAAAACAAATTAAAATGTAATATTTTAGTTTTTAGTGGTTTTTTTTATATATATATATTCCAATTAGTATACAATTTTGTGATAATGTATCCTTTTTTGAGATAGTATATAGATAGACAGTACAGAAGAAATAACTGTGGGGGAAGAGGGGAATGGTGCCCACAATGCTATCGGTTCCGAACAGTATACAATTTTAATTTAATTTTAAGTCCATTTAACAGATGTATATCATAAACATGAAAATAATTATAAGCTTATCAGCCAGAATTGTATTATTGGTGCTTCCCTAGTGTATACACACGTAAGCATTAGCTGTGTTAATGCTAGCTTTACTTCTTGAGTTACTACTGGTATTATTTGTGGTTTCTTGGCAGTCAGTACACTCGTTCTGAGGTAAATAAATATGTATGAAGTTAATTTATGAGCTGAATACTGTGGACTGACTTTTGTATAGAAGTATATATTTTACTTTTCGATCCCAGAGCTAAAAGACCCTCATCATCACTAATCTGAGAGAACAGTGAACTGGGAAGTCCTACTGCCATCCTCCATCCCTGAGATTAGCAGCGGCTGTACTTTAATCATTTAGGGATATGGTATCGGCGTATTACGATGGGCGTTAAGCAACACACTGTAAGCAGGTAGCTGTGTTTAAAAAAAACAAAACAATACAGGTCATAATGGCAGATTTGGCTTTGTCTTAAGCTGGCTGAATACTGCATTGGGAAATTAATACGGTGAAGTACAGTTATGCGGTCACTGGCTTGATCTGATTCTCGCTAAGACAAATCAATTGGAAGTAATCAGCCAAATTGTTTGCATTATACAACCCATATAATCAGAGCATTTGCAAATGACTCTCTCTTTTTTTTTTTTTTTGGTGGCGGTGGACCTTTATTGTGTGAGCAGAGAGCAAATGCTTGGCCTAGACGACAATCAATGCTCTTGTTTTGTTGTTTTTTAACAGGTACACTAATGTGAAATCCCCAATAGAGAACATAACGTCATATTATATGAAATAAACATTTTATCACTGGCTCTGTATAGCATATATAATCATATAAAGTTGTTGTGTGCATAATAACACAGAATATGGTTACTGATTAATCAATTAAAAAGAAAAAGAATATATATATATATAGACACACTTAATCACCGGCCACTTTATTAGGTACACCTATTCAACTGTTCGTCAACGCAAATATCTAATCATCCAATCACATGGCAGCAACTCAATGCATATATGCATGTAGACATGGTCTAGAGTCTTGACGATCTGCTGAAGTTCAAACTGAGCATCAGAATGGAGAAGAAAGGTGATTTAAGTGACTTTGGACGTGGCATGGTTGTTGGCTCCAGGCAGGCTGGTCTGAGTATTTTAGAAACGGCTGTTCTACTGGGATTTTCACACACAACCATCTCAAGGGTTTACAGAGAATAGTCAGAAAAAAACAAAATATCCATTGAGCGGCAGTTCTGTGGGCGAAAATGCCTTTTTGGTCAGAGGAGAATGGCCAGACTGGTTCGAGCTAATAGAAAGCAACTCAAATAACCACTCTTTACAGACGAGGTCTGCAGAAGAGCATCTCTGAGGAATGTTTCCAGCACCCTTTTGAATCTATGCCAAATATATATATATATATATTTGGATCATAGGTGGTCCCCTTCCATGAATACAGCCATGTATAGTGTACAGATGTCCTTCAAAGTTCTGTGCTGGGTTACTGCACTGACCAGCAGAAGGTGAATATTGCTGGACGACAGCAGGAGAATTATTGAGGGCAGATTTATTAAGTAGCGTTCAGGTGGCATGAGAGAAAATATGGCCGTGTTAAATCATGCTACTGCTCCTGCCAAAATTATTATCCTATGTTAATACTTTCAGGAAGTGTGATTTGATAGCAATATAAAACTTAGTAGCCACTTATTAGGTTCAAGTGTGAGCCATGACTGCGTTTGAAAAGCACACAACGAAACCACAAATAGCTCAGTTTATTTTCTTATTTATAATTTTTTCCAGGTACTTTGTTTGCACTGTGTTTACCAACTGACTTTGATTAAATAAAATCTAAGATCAAAGTTAACACATTATCTATGAAAAATATTACAATAGACCATCAGTGAATGATGGTTGACGTTCACGCATCTGTCCTGTGATCCGATTTCAGCTTAGTGTTAAATAAAGATAAAAGTGGTTTATATTTTTAATTTGTTGATTGAAAAGGGGGAGGGGAGGGGGGAAAATGCTATTATGTCTTCAATGAAAATTGTATTGAAATTAATCAGCTGATGGACGTGGTGGTCGTGGGAGTGTGGTAGTTTGAATATCGTGGTGTTTCGGTGTAATCCTGGATCAAGAGAACCACAATAGGAGCAAAAAGTCCCCTTGTTCTCTCAGATTAGCTCATATGCCACCTGTCAACAGCCACCTGGACAACATCACAGCGACAATAAATATTTAGTTCTCTCTGCATAATTGAACAGAACTGGGGCACGTGGGAGAGTTTGGGGGGACTCCTTTTTCCCGCGCATACAATGTAGTTCATGTGTGGCACAGTCAGTTGTGTACTGGTAAAGTCTGTGTCTATGAGTTCATGCATCTGTTGTTTTCAATTGCACTGCAGAGGAAGTAGAACACAGTCAACTATGAAACCCAATCTGCGTGTGTGTTTGTTATTGTGTGCTTGTGAATACGTATAAGAGTCTATAGAGTATATGTGGTGTGATGCATCAAAAAGAATTCTCATTATGATCAAAGCTGTGAAAGCATCTGATTTGTTTTCGTCACAACATGCATTGCCTTTTTTATACATATGTGGTTGTTTTTGCGTGGTTCACTTCAGACATTCTAATAACTATATTTAACTCTGTAACTACATATCAACTAACTCTCATTAAACTATTAGTAGACTGTCTGCTTAATATCTACTAACTCTTTATTTTTATGCTTCCCAGCAGACATTCTAATGACTATAAGTGACTTTGCAATCACATTTCAACTTATTCTACTAACACCAAACCTAAGTCTACTAGAGTCTACCAATAGTCTAATGAGAGTTAGTTGAAATATAGTTGCAAAGTTACTTACAGTTAGTAGAATGTCTAAAATAGACCATCGAAATAAAGTGAAACCAAAAACTACTGACCCTAACACATGTTGTAGCAAGGATTTCAAAAATAAATAAAAAGGTTTTGCCATTCTAAGATAATCCATAAAAAGTTGCATTTTTAAGCAATACAAGTTAGCACTCACAGCTGATTGGTCTGTGGGTGAGTGCATTCAAAGGTGACATGCAACTTTGACGTTACCAATGTAGACAACTTCACGCCGTGAAGCCTGATCTGATGAAGGTCCAGTTTTCTATTAATACCAAACAGAACACAAACACCATTTATTAGAGATTTGATTCTAGGTGTTGGTCAAGCTCAACTCATTATTGCAATCATGCTAAATAGCTGAATCTTCAGTCTACAAATAGAAACAGTTCTATTCTGTTAATGCATTCTTTATACATTCATTCAGGGGCTTTTGAAGTTATTTGCATGTCAAGCAATCTAACAAACAGTTTCAGTGGCATGATCAGAAATTAGAGCATGGAACTTAATGAGCTTAGCATCACAAAGCATGTTTTGAATCTCAACGGCCTGACTAATGAGCGCTTCTCTCAAACAAAGAAGCAGGCAAGCCATAACACTTTTGGTGAAACTTCAAGGAAAATATAAAACATTATGATAATCATTTTGTGTACTGTATATTGTTGCATTGCTTGGAAGACAGCATTGTAGTGATATTGAGGATTCAGGTAAAGGATCAAATAAAATATTCATGCCCAAATATGAAACTTCTATGATGAATTTAGCTCGAATCGCACATTCCAATTATTGTTTTGCAGGTAATTTCAGCCTTTGACATATAACTGTGTAAAATGGCAATTTTAGTATGCTATCCATTTTTGTTATAAACTTCATGGTTTTTAAGAAATTTGAGATTGTAATGTAATAATATATGTAATATAATGTATTTCACCTAAGCACTCGGACACGATTATGTCATCATAATTTATTTATATGTAACGTGATTTTATTTATTGTGACCAAAGCCTAAAACCTAAGCATAATTAAAACTTTTATATTATTGCTGCCTTAATTGTAATCACTTATTGCCATCCAGAAATGCAAGTATATATTTTTTGTAGTCCGCTTGTTTGGACTTTTTTCAAATTTAGCTTGAGCTACTGTTTTTCTCTTTCTTTATTTTTTATATTGGTAATTCTCATTTTTTTCTGTCTTCCTCCTCCTTTCTTTGTGTGTATTCTTCTGAAAACAACATGATCCGCCAGCAGTGGAGGGTGAATCCCAGAGCCGCTGTGTCTAATTAATCCACTCCCCTTCCTGCACGGCTGCGCTGGCCACACGCTCTCAGTCCATCAGATTGAAATTCATAACTTAATTGAGGTCAGAGCCTGGAGCCGAGAGAACAAAAGGCCCTGGCGAGGACCAGGTAGATCAATAGTGATAAATATCTGCCTGGGCTACTAGTAGTTCATGGTGAAGAATCGTTTGGGACAGAGAAAGGATGCTGTTTATTTACAGGTAATTTTGTGGTAATGGAGAGATGTTTGTTTGTTTGTGCCGTAGGTTCCTGATTGCATTTTTAAGGGTTTGATTTGGTTTTACATAATGTCACCTGTTGCATAATTTTATTGTAAAATGATGCATATGTAGTTGGAAATCCTACACATTAAGTAGGTTTGAAAAAATGTCAGTGTTTGACTTCTCATTTTCAAGTTCTCACTGCACACTTTCTTAATCCCAGCAACTGTTCAGAATTCCCTGTTGAGAACATTTTTACACATTCAGGTCCTTCTGCTGCTGCCACAGGTCCACTATAACAAATGGTTCCATCCTCCACGTCATAACAAATACCAGAGGCAATCTGTCATAAGATTGGCGAGGAGAGGCGTCCAATCGCCACCTGCATGAGAATGGGGCTCAATGGTGGGATGGTTTAGCCGGATGGGGGTGAAACACCTGAGAGTCACACACTTTTACAGCTCAATCACTGGAGTTTTGCTTCTGATCTGAGGCTGGCTTTGCTATACAAATCGTAATTATTGTAGGGTAACATTTGAAGCTAAGAGAAGCAGTGCAGGGCAGTCAGTGATTTTGGTTTCTCTAGTTTTGATTGCTAGTTTGGCTCGTGTTGGGAAGTCCAATTCATTTTAGCGAAAACAAAAAAAGCAATTTGTGTGAGTCATTGTTTAAGAATGTTCCAAGAAGTCCTTGCTCTGCTTTTTGCTTTATATTTTGAAGTGAAACATGTTTTTATCACTGTTTTTCAAGTAGTTGAAATAGATTTAATCTAATTTTGGATCCAGTTTGACTCCCAGCATTCTCCCCTGTTCACACCTGGTATTAAGATACATTTTGGTCGATCGGATCACAAGTAGACAAGGGAGACACATTCCCATTTACACCTTGTGTTTGAATCTGTCTCTTTTGTCCACTTTCAACCACTTTTGTCCCGATTTCTTCGAGGAGACGGTCTATGGGCGGCTAAACGTATGGGCTTTTTCAGATCTTTCGATCTAATGGACAACGGAACGACAAATGGAGAGCAGCAGCTTTCGTTTCTGCTCTGATAGCTGCAAGACCACGCTGAACGCTGCGAGTGTGTGTTAGAAATCAGGAATGCTGAGAGAACATTGTGCTCGGTACGTTTTTCGTCTTCAAACCAAACTTGGGTCTTCAGCCGACCAAGTTTAAATCCTGTCTGGCTAGCGCTCTTCCCATAATGTTTACGCATTAAGTCAGTAGGCGGAGAGTAGGCGTCTTTTGTGGCTGTTCGAACACATTCGACCACATGAGCGTTTACACTGTGAAAGCAATCCGGTCGAATGCATTTTAAACTACCTCTGGAAGTGGTCGAAAGTTGACAAGCTCGAAACGTTTTAGACCCCGTTTACACCTGTATTTAGTGTCGTCCACTTGTGATCCGATCGACCAAAACGCATCTTAATACCACATGTAAACAGGGCCTAAGCCGCTTTGAATAAAAGCATCTGGAAAATTCACAAATGTAAATATGTTTAGGAAAAAAACACTAGTGTTGCTGTAAAGTACACCAGATCGGCTTGCAAGATGCCCTGCCCTTAAATCACACCATTCCGCACATATTTTTTGCAGCACCGACTGATTTGCATAATTCCTTTAGTGAATCATGTGCTAAAATGCAGAAAGCACGTTAAAATAAACGACGCTATCAGCGGGCTCAATTCATTCTCATCGAAGTGTTTCATTCCAGCCGCGGGCAGCTTAACTCCTCTGATGAAAAGCCTCTTCAGAACCATCTGTTTCTCCCTCTTCCTGCCGCCTTGCCACAATACGTACACTCAACAGTTTTCTTCCTGTTTTCAAACCATCCACATAAATTGTGAAGGACATTAAAGCTGTCCACAGCTGTGTGCTGAGAAAGAGGGAGAGAGAGAGAGAGAGAGAGATTGAGCATATTTCCCAGCAGGGGCAGAACTTGCCCTGTGGTTTATTAGTTTTCCCCCCACAGCTATTTAGCTGCGCCTGCAACATTGATTTTCATATTAGAGCGGTTTATGCATTTATTTATTTTATGTATTTCTTTTTGAACTGCTCTGATGATCCTAGACTTGCCCGTGGTAATTCTCCGCCACTCTTGGCCCATGTGAAATTGCTTAATGGATCCTAAGACGTCCCCTGGGGTGGACACTGAGATGCAGACACAGACGAGAGGGGGGCGGAACTGAATTCCACGAATGTGTTTTGTTTTCATTTGCACTTCTTCTTAAATGCTCTGCGTTTACCCAAGGACTGTCAATGGGAAAATAGAGTCACTAATTCAAAAAGAACAAAAACAAAACCCAGACAATGATTTAATGTGGTTGTAGGAAGGCGTGAGTGCTGGTTATGCAGCTGATTAGCATACGTACTCTGTTGTGCATTAGAGAGAAGAGAGGTGAACGCTGCTCTGCCTCAAGGATTGACTGTAAAAGAAAAAAAATCAATCAGTCGTGCTGCTACTAATCAATCTCCCTCTGAATATTACAGCCAACTTAAACAGCCCCGTTCTCCTTAATCGTTTCTTTGGAAACAATGTGTGTTTCTATATCTTTCCTGGTCTCTATTTCCCTTGATGGGTGTTTTCTTTTTACTGCTAAGGCACTGATTTAAGTCAATGGTTAGAAAACTGCATGCAAATAATGTCAGTGTGCTTCTTCTTAATTAAGGTGCATTTTTATTCACAGAAATAAGGATTTTGTAAAGTATTAGACCTAAGTCACCCTGTGGTAAAATCACTGCAACTGTAACCAATGTTGCAATAACTGCATACTTCAAATGTTTTATCCAAACTGAGTGATACAGTTGACATAAAATTATTCAACCCTCATTGCAAATCAGGTTTATTGGCAAAATTTACAGACTTTCAGCTGTTTGCAATGAACAAATTCAAGCTCAACATAACAAATGTTTTAAGTGGTTTCCCCAAATTTAACTGAAAATGCAACTTTCTCAAAATTATTCATTCAATTATTAACAGCACAAATCTGAAAAACAGGTCAAAACAACTTGTCTCAAGTACACCTTGTGCAACTAATCAATGGCTTCATTAGTTGCACCAGGTTTGCTTGAGCTAGAACACATGAAATACCTGAACTTGCTAGGTTTATTGAGTGTCATGTTTGACTGCATGTCAGAAACAAATATGGCCAAGGCTGGCCACACAATTGAAGATTTTAAGCCAGATTTTGAGCCCGATTTGCACCCCCAAGCGATCGGGGGGGGCGTGGCCTGATTTGATGCTTGTCACAATTGACTTTTTGTCCAAAAAATCCTCAAATGTGTGGTGCCATTTAGATTTTTTTACTGCTCCTGATCGCATCGGAGCCCGCATGATCCCAAATCGTAAATATCAAACATGTTTTGTCATGTTTTTATCATGACTCTAGATCAGTCTGCCTCTGACGTGATAGCCAATGAGAGCGAGCAAACTTCACCAGATGTTGCATGCTTCTATATCTGAAACTTGGCAGCCACAAACATGCCACGAAAATGGAGTATTTAGAAAGAAGATCTCCCATATTCACCTTTATCTTCCAGTAAAACAACTATAATGCTAGAAGAACCATCGGACGACCTCGGTCGTCCTCCATCTGTTTTTCTTCTCAAGTCATGTTTGATCTCGCGAGTCTCCGTTAGATCTTGTCTCACTGTGAAAATGTCACTACAATCGACAGGTGTGTGGTCTCGCAGTCTGGACGAATCTTCTAGTGTGTGCATTCGGAGGATTATAATGCTAAAAATTGGTTGAAACTGCCCTTATGTCTGTGGTTTCCCACAGTTTTAAAATCGATTAAGATTTGAAAATCGTCTAGTGTGTGTGTCCCAGGCCTAAGTCAAAAGAATGGTCCAAAAAGTTAAGAGAAATTATCATCGCCCTTCACAAACAAGGAACAGGATACAAAAAGATAGCCAAGGCACTAAATGTAAGTTAAAGGACCAGTGATAACACTACTACAAAAGACCAGTAAGACTTGGTGGCAACAGGCACTGAGGTTTCAGCTTGCACAGTAAGGCACGTACTAAACGCATGCGGGTTCGTACACCACTACTGACCTAAAAGCACAAGAAAAGTGCTTAAAATCATATAAATAAGCCACAGAAGTTTTGGGATTCTGTTCTGTGGAGTGATGAAACAAAACTTTTCAACTTTTCGGCCCTATGGATCAGCGGTTTGTCTGGAGGAAGAAGAATGAAGCATATGCTGGAAAGAACACTCCGTCTACAGTTAAGCATGGTAGCGGCTCCGTGATGCTCTGGGGCTGCTTTGCATCTTCTGGCACTGGAAACCTGCAGGGTGTGGAAGGCAAGATGGATTAATTTAAGTATCAGGAAACGTCATGCCATCAGTGAGGAAGCTGAAGCTTGGACGTCATTAGCCCTTCCAACAAGAAAATGATCTCAAGCATACCTCAAATTCCACAAAGGCTTAGTTGCAGAAGAAGTCCTGGAAGATTCTAGTGGCCATCACAGTCACCTGACTTATAGAAAATCTCTAGTGGGATTTGAAGAAGGCGGTTGCAGCACGAAAACCCAAGAATATTACTGTACAGGAGGCTATTGCTTGTGAGGAATGGGCTAAGATTCCTCATAAACACTGCTAGAAGCTGGTGTCTGGTTACACATCTCGTTTGCAGCAGATCATAACAACAAAGGGGTGTTCTACTAAGTACCTAAGATGCTTGCCATGAGGGGGTTGACCCAATTATTCAACCAATTTTGAGACTGCAGCAGTCTTTAAAAGTTGCATTTTCAGTTGAATTTGGGTAAACCACTTGAAACATTTGTTGTGTTGAGCTATTTCAATTACTTTTGTTTGATTTGTTCATTGCAAACAGCAAAAAGTATGTAAGTTTTGCCAATGAACCTGATTTGCAATGGGGGTTGAATAATTTTGATTACAAGTTAACTGTAGTTCACTGTAGACTCACTGCATTAATACAGATTTTAATTGATGTGCATTCACATAGTGACATTTACAGTGGCTCAAAACCATGCAATCATGATTTCTGAGTCATAACTATCTGCTTTATAATGTAGTATTATATCCACCATCTGCATTTTTTGTAATAATTGTTTGTGGTGTGATGGACGCCTTCCACTGAACTCCTGTTTGTGAAGATGTGCTTGAGTGTTTTAAGATGGTACTGTGAAGGAAACAGCCTGACCTGACGTTTACAGAGGGTTTGTCAAGGACATTTTGGGATTGAGTGATATGCACTGACAGGCTAACCCTCACACACACAGACTGGCTGGCAAGGTTAACACACTGCACACAGAGGTGAAATAGATTCAATTAGGAGCGGTCCACCCGCCTGATCCTTTTAACACAGCTTTCCCAACGAGAAAGTACCCTTGTGCGCACACTTAAATGGGTCATTCCTTCTTGTCTTCTTCATAAGTGTCTCAATATATTGGTTAAAATATTAAACTGTATACTTAAAAGTATTTAGTATTTATTTAACGAAGAACTTAAATGTTCGAGTTATATTTTTGCCAGTATTCTTTAATTACAGTATCACAAGGGAATATAGGGGGTTTTTTTTTCCTACTTTGGTTTGAGAATATATTGCCATTTTTGAATTTTCACCAAGTGTTATGCACCAACTAATACCAGCAATTTCTTAATGTTGTCCTTTCTCTAATTGAAATGTTCCAAACAAAACTATATTCATTTTGAGAATATTGTTTTAATTTGATTACATTATCCTCCAGAAAATTACATAATTTTTACATTATAGTTAGTGTTTATCACTTTAAAACTTTCCATTCTGATATATACGGAATAGAGATGGATGGATGGATGGATGGATGGATGGATGGATGGATGGATGGATGCTTTCAAAATTTTGGGTCAGTACAGTTTTTTACGTTTTTGAATGAAGTCGTCTTATGCTCATCAAGGCTGCATTTATTTAATCACAAATAAAGTAAAAAACAGTAATATTGCGAAATATTATTACGATTTAAAATAGTGATTTTCTATTTTAATATATTTTGAAATGTAATTAATTCCTGTGATGGTAAAGCTGAATTTTCAGTCTTCAGTGTCACATCATCCATCAGAAATCATTCTAATATGCTGATCTACTGCTCAAGAAACATTTCTTACATATTTCTCAAAATCTATTATACCCTTTTATAGAAATACTTCCTCAAATGCTAATTAATTTTTAAACATTACAAAAGACACTGCATAACAGCAATGACCCATACATGTTTACATGTTTCCTCTGTATGACTTAAACATCTTCAGTTCAATATATGCAAAAGAACAAGAACTGCTTTATTGTAATGAAGAGGGAACCCAGATATTCATAAATCTTGTATTCTGTCTGTGTTAGACTGTAGGTGTTATGATCATGCAAAGTGCTGCATTTTTTTGCATGCTCTGATTAATGGCACCTGCTCATCATATGCGTATCTGCATATGAATGCCGTGTGGTTATATCGATTCACTCCTCTGTCTGTCCCTCTCTCCCCCTCCTGCGTACTGCCAGGGTCATTAAAAACCCCTGCGCTCCCTGCGTACAGTGATCATAAATCATAATTGCATGTGCATTTTTCCCCATTTGTTTAATGTTTCTGTCCGGGACAGCAGAAGGAAAAAAAAGCGAGCGAGAGAGATAAAGAGAGAAAGGGTGTTCCTGGGAGAGATTTAGTCGTACTAGATAAAGCTGTGATGGTGTACACCTACCATATGCCGCAGAGAGCTGCCGGGTTGTGCTGGTATGAAAACATGAAAGCTTTTAGTGACCTGGTGGGCAGCGTATGCATGCCAACTCCTGTTGTACCCTACACAGATGGTATTAGTGGACCGTCTTTACCACAGACACCACAGATCCATTTTACGATTACCACATATAACCTCATCTTCACTATTTCTCTTTTTTTTCCCCCCACTGTACTTCTTTGCTCTGATACACTGTTCTTTTTCCTCTAATCTCTTCCTTCCTGTGTCTTTCCCTCCTGTGTTGTCATCAGTTTTGAGGTATTCCTTTTTGGGCTAATCTGATTGGACGATGCTCCCTGAATGGGTTGGAATACATAGAATGTTAGTGATAGCAAAGAGAAGTGGTCTAGTACAAATAAATAATGCCTATCTGTATGACCGGAAGAGTTTAGACCAGGGTTCACCAATCTCGGTCCTGGAGGGCCGCTGTCCTGCAGAGTTTAGCTCCAACCAGCTCCAACACACCTGTTTGAAAGTTTCTAGTATGCCTAGTGAGACCTTGATTAGCTGGTTCAGGTGTGTTTAATTGGGGTTGGAGCTAAACTCTGCAGGACAGTGGCCCTCCAGGACCGAGATTGGTGAACCCTGGTTTAGACATTATAAACTTGTACAGAAGTCCTATTTTATCAAAAATACAGTAAAAACAGTAATATTTTAAAATATTATAACAATTTAAAATAACGGCTTTCTATTTTAATATATTATTTAATAAAACAAATGTTTAAAAAAAATAAACATTTTAAAACATGTATAAAACAAATATATATACTCAAAAAAAATAAAAAAATAATAATTATATATATATATATATATATATATATATATACAGTCTTCCAGTCTTCAGTGTCACATGATCCTTCATAAATCATTCTAATATGCAGATTTGCTGCTCAAGAAACATTTCTTATTATCACTGTTGAAAATGTTTTTGTGGAAATAGTGATACATTTTAATATGATTCTTTTAATATGAAGTTTAAAAGAACAGCATTTTGTTTGAAATGGAAGTTATATTTTTATAACATTATAAATTTGATCAATTTAATGTGTCCTTGCTGAATAGAAGTATTCATTTCTTTCAAAATAAACTTTCCAAAGGTGGTGTATTTGCTAAGTACAAAAGTACAATGAATTGAATTGCCATTGTCAGCATAAAAAGAAGAGTAAAAAAATTTACAATTTAAATTTTGAATCGCAGGTTTTCATCTCAGACTTTTGAACCCCAATGATTTTTCTGTCTTTCAGTAAAATAGTTTTTCACATTTTCATCTTTAGATTGGGATGTGAATTGGTTTTCTGTATATATATTTATATATGGATTCTCTCACACATTTGGTGTGTCTCAGTGATATCTTTGTTTTCTGCAACGCAAGGGAACCTAGAGGTCTAGTAGTTTCTCTCTAGGTTCCTGATTAGGAGTTTGCTTGGTAAAAAATGCTATGCTAGTTTCTTACTTGACTTTTCCGCTTCTCCCTTGAAAACCAAATGGAGGACAATCCAATTTATGCCTGATTCCATCAGTCTGCTCTAGAGACATTAGTCCCTGACCCCCTCACACACGCACACACATAAATACAAAAACATGCGCTCACACATACATACATACATGAACACGCATGCATTCACACACAGAGCTGCATACAGGACTTCAAATAAATTTCAACATTTATTTTATTTGCAACATTGCAAAATTAGTCTGAGACTGTATTTTTTTTTTTTTTTTTAGATGGTTGAGATGGATCAGATATAGGAGATGCATCCAAGTGTCCATCTTACATATAAATTCCTTCTGTACTCTTTAAAAAGCATCCTAGGATTGAACAATGTACTTAAAATATAAGAGGATTTAGCTATTATTCTAAAACATAGAAAAAAGTGGTATAAATTAGGTGTGAACAGACTACATTTAACAGGTGTATGTCTCAATCCATTTCCCATGAGTCATAGCAGTTTATGTGATAGCCAACCTGTTTGTCTGCTGTCCCCGTCCACACTGCCTCTTTTTGTCCATACACTAGCTGACAGCTGTGAACCAGAGCTCAGGGCCGATGCGGATGTTGCCTGCACACAAGATTAGTGAAAGAAGATTATGTTTCGTAAAGCCCTCACTGTTTAATTATGGCTATATGTATTTATGTGCATCTCCATATCCTTTGTCGACCATTCTCATGAACATCCGCCACTATTATTCTATCTAGAAAGAAAGAGAGAGAATTCTGCTTATTTTTACTTCTGATCTCTTAATATATGTGTTTATGTGGGTAAAAACCATAAATATTGTCCTTAATTGACTAATTTCTATAGTTAAAAATATATTTTCAATATGATTTTATGTAGCAATGTTTCCCTTATAATGATGTACCATGGTAACCACAGGTTTTGGCAGAATACCATAGTTAGCTATTGTTATAACTGTAAAATCAAAACCTTATTTATCATTATAGCACTTTCTGTCATTTTAAGTATCAGTAGTGACTAAGTTACCACCATTTTTATCACAGTCGCAAAAATTACTGTAGTAATTACGGTAAAACCAACGTTTAAAACTGTTACCTCAGGTGAATATTAGGAAGGCTTTTTTAGTATATATCAAATCATTTTGAAAGTTATTTTCTTTATCTCTCTTGCGTCACAAGAAAAAATATGTATTAATTAAAAAATTCAAATAATAAAAAAAGCTATTTCTGTTTGTGTTGTTGCATTTTATTATGTAAATAACTAGTATTCCTGGACTCTGTATCCTGTTCAGAGAGAAGTAACTGTATCAGAGAAAGGTGAGGAGAGAGACTGCATCAGTATTCTGTTGGTCTAGTGGGATTTTAACCGGCTAATCCAATCAGAGAGCCTCTGGAGTCACTCTCTCGCCTCTCCGTAAACAATAGCATCTGACTCTGGGATCGTTTGAGAGCCCTGGCCCTGCTGCGGTGAAGATTTTTTGTATTTGGAACAATGGGATCAGACTTTAGCAGCACCTGATTGACAGGCCCATTCGCCATCTCTCTAATTTGGAGAAGAAATTTCACTTGGTTACAGCTTAAAAGAACGAGTTTCTGCCCACTGACATTTGTTATGACATCCGCTTCAAACATTTACAATGCTCATGATAACTTTCGTTAACTACAAATAAGTAAATCCACTTCACCAGCTAATTACTCTTCGACAGCGATGCCATAGAAATATACAGAGCTACGCTTGTTTCTTTGGCGCATAAGGTCGATGCAACTAACCTATTTTTTTTATTTCACTCAACAATGCAATTTTATTACATTTATTAAAATTATTCTTCAAGTGTACAGTACATTGAAGGGGGACTCGAGCCATTAATAGAGATCAGATATCATAGAGACTTGATCCTCTTGAGGTGGGCTCTCTTGACTTGGGCCCGTAAACATCCGCTTAGCAATACCCTAGCTCTTGAAGAACAAAAATTTTTAAAAGTAAGATTAAATGAAATTAAAAGACTATTTTCTTCAGTAGTTTTTGTTATGTTTTTACGCTTCTTAGTGTTGCATTGTTAGCTTTTCAATAACAGTAAAGTCTACTTTCAGATTTCTAAACAATATGCATGACCTGTATAGCAAATCCTCTGTACAAGAGTCTGTACAGTTGGCTTATGATATTGTCAATAAAGTTTGATGTTGTGACGGGGAGACAAGCGTGCAACATGCCGTTAAACTCTCTCTGTAGTTCTCCTTGGGTTCTGATGATCTCCACCAACCACCCAGCCAAAACAATACTGCCATTTCTCATCATTATAAGGCTGAGAAGGCACATTGAACTGGCAATTATACCATAATTTGGCCTGACGACACGTCATCCGCAGAACTTCCTGACCCCTTGAGTGTTGCATTCCACTGGATTTATATCCACACACATGCAGGATCCTTAATCCCTAAATATTGCCCTAAATATGGCTTTCTCTGCATCTCACCTCTGAAACCACAAGCCGTGTGGCAATTTGTCACCAGCTCACCAGGCAGATTGGTCCTATTGAATAAGCATCTATTGTTGTGTGATGCCCTCAGTCCCCGCGGCTAAACCATCCGACACGGTCCCAGCAGGGGACAATGAATAGATCATCTGGACCTTTATACACATACAGCACGATGGCCTCATAGCCTCGTTGAGCACGCGGGTCAAAGGCTTGTTCATATTAAAATGGTTTATATATCCACCCAAACAAAGTCCTCAAGCTCCTCTGATCCTGGTTACTTGTTCAAAAGTCTGTTTTGGAGGTTAAAGGATCTGATTGTTTATCTGACTGGAAATCAATGTTTAATTTGTTCTCCTAATCCCTTCAAAGTCCAAATCAGCTGTTTTAGGTTCTATCATGTGGCGGTAGTTGAACTCAACAGGCAGGGTTTACACTTGAACATGTTTGTTTGTTTTATGGTCCTTTTTGGAGTCTAAGTCATTATGGATAATGATTAGAAAGTGTCTGAAGAGTTTCACAAGAGTTGGAATGGTTTGATATCTCTAACTCAAAGCGTCTTTCTTTTTCTCTCACAGGATGATGAGGGACAGACAGCACTACACTATGGTAAGAAAAATCTTTAGTCTTACAATTCAAATGTAAGTCATCTATGGTAAAGGAATGTTTTGGGTTTAATGCATCTTTCACAGAACTGTGCATTAAAGGATACCAGATACTGATTACATCCATCCACAGGAATTCAACAATAACAAATTAATAAATAGTCAATATAGACCAGTTTACACCTCAAATAATACTTTTTTTGTTAAGAATTAATATAACTGTTTCAACAAAACAAAATTTGTATTAATTTATTAGTAATTAGTCATTTATAATGTCTTGTCCTATAGACTTTCATGGTATATGGATTACTGTAAACACTTTTTGTTTGTTTTTCCATAGTGAGGGACGAGTATTTTTACGAGTGATCTTTTTTCTAACTATGGTTCAAACGTTTTGGGTCGGTAAGCTTTAAAAAAAAAAAAAAAAAAATTCAAGTCTCTTAAGCTCACCAAGGCTGCATTTATTTGACTGAAAATGCAGTAAAACCATTGCAAGTAATAATGTGAAATATTTTTACAATTTAAAATAATTGTTTTCTATTTTAATATAGTTTAAAACGCATTTTATTCCAGTGATGCAAAGCTGAATTTTCAGCATCATTACTCCAGTGTCACATGATCCTTCAGAAATCATTCTAATATGCTGATTTGCTGCTCAAGAAACATTTCTTATTCTTATTACTGTTGAATACAGTTGTGCTGCTGCTTAATATTTTTTCTGGAAACAGATTTTTTTCAGGATTCGTTGATGAATAGAAAGTTCAAAAGAACAGCATTTATTTGAAATAGAAATCTTCTGTAACATCATAAATGACTTAACTGTCACTATTGTTCGGAAATATTTACTCTTTTTGGTGGAAATCTCTATAAAATGATTTCTGAATGAAGTTCTTGTCCACCTGAGCTCACATGTTACGGGAGAAAGGTGTATTTGTGTGTGAGTGAGGGTACATTTGTCCCCACAGCCACACGTGTGGTAAACAGAACCTGTAATAATCACCAGTTGTCCCAGAGGAAATCAACAGTGTTCCTCTGTCATGTGACACTACACATGGGCGGCCTCCAGGCCCTTGTTCTCTATGTGTGTGTGTGTTTGCCATCTGTCCTCAGGTTGGTCGTGTGGCAGGGTAGACGCCTGAAGATGAGCACCCCTTAGGGAGGGGGAGCAGAAAAATGATGGGGGGATGGGATATAAAAAAGTGACTAATAAACATAAGCGATGAACTCAGAGAGACGAATAGCACAGAATGAAAATTCATTTCCACCTCTCCCTGTGTGGGGCCATGCGGCTGACACATGATTAATTGAGGGGTTTACAGCACGCTGTAAATTGTTCTTCTTCTCTACGGCTCCCCAGAGGCGCGAGGGGCTTTACGGCCCAAGGACCCGCACGCGTGCCGAAAATAAAATACAGTAACAAAAAAAAAGAAAAGGAAAAATTCGGAATCTTTTTTTGTTGTTGTTGCTTCCTACTTAAAGTGACCGTTAACCCAAAAATGAAAATTCTGTCATCATTTACTCACCCTCATGTTGTTTTAGACCTGTATGACTTTCTTTCTGGCATGAAATTCAAAAGAGATATTTCATACAGTGGAAGTAAATGGGGATCAAGAACAACCATGGTCACCATTCAATTTCATTGTATGGAAAATAGCAGTTCTGCCACTACTGTTGTACAAGAAAAAAAAAAAGTCATGTGAGTTTTAGAACAGAATGAAGGCGAGTAAATTACTGATTGAAAAATGATTTTCATTTTTGGGTTCCTTTCCTTGCTAGTGGAGCTTGCTAAGGAAGTAATCTTTTTTTTTTTTTTTAAGCTAACACTTTTACCAAAAGCTCAGATATGAGAAAAATCACAAGCAATTTATTAATTCAGTAATTCTGAATTTTAAGAGTATTTTATTTTTTTATTAATCTGATCACATTTTAATTAAAAATGTATTTTATAAAATTGTTGAAATGTTTACCTGCCATACAATTAAACTTAAAAAAAAAACACTGCCTTTCAAAAGTTTGGGGTCATATGATTTTGTTTTATTTGTTTAAAGAAATTAAAAATTGTATTCAGCAAGGATGCATTAAATTGATCAAAAGTGACAGTAAATAATTTTACATTATCACAAATGTTTTGTATTTCTAATAAATGCTTACTTTTTAATTGATAAATGCTTAAAACATCATGGTTTACACAAAAATATTAAGCAGCAAGACTGTATTCATCACTGACAATATTAAGAAATGTTTCTTGAGCAGCAAATCAGCATATTAGAATGATTTCTGAAGGATCATGTGACTCTGAAGACTGGAGTAATGATGCTGAAAATTCAGCTTTGCATCACAGGAATAAATTACATTTTACAATATAGTAAAATAGAAAAAGTTATTTTAAATTGTAACAATATTTTACAATATTACTGCGTTTTTGATTGAATAAGTGCAGCCTTGACGAGCATAAGAGACTTCTTTCAAAAACATTTAAAAAAATCATACCGACCCCAAACATTTGAACGATAGTATACATTTCAAGGGGGACTCGAGTCATTTATAGAGATCAGATATCATAGAGACTTGATCCTCTTGAGGTGGGCTCTCTTGACTTGGGCCCGTACACATCCGCTTAGCAATACCCGAGCAATCACATGGCAACATGCACACTCTTGAAGAACATTCTTGTGCTTGCCTTCTCTTTCTCCCCCTCCTTCTTTCTTATCCTTTCTCTTCCCTCATTCTCTCCTGGTCGCGGGTCTGAGGTTAAAAGCTACTCGTGTCACTCAGGGTTTTCCTGCTGACATCAGCCACTCACCTAAGAGTAAGAATAAGGAGAGCATTTCCCTCCTTTTTAAAAGAAGGCAGTAGTTGACACAGACGTGAAAAAGCACTCAAGCTTAGAGGATTGTCCCTGCATCAGCGTGGCAGGACACACTAACAGAGTTACAGAAGTGCTGGCCCTCCCTGCCCTGCTGCCTCCTAATGGGCCACAAACTGCCAGTGGGGCACAAACGCTCAACCACAGGTGCAGTCGGCATGTGTACTGTAACAATTACTTTAAGTGTACGGGTGAGGAGACTGGGCTGGTTTGAGATCTTTTCAAAGTGTCATGGGGGTGCTGCCTAAGAACTGGTAGCATTTTAGTATTATGGAGATACTATTATAGGTTTATTCATATTTTGAATTAGTTTTTATTTTAAAGTCCCCCTGTGGTGAAAATCAAGCTTTTGTTGTGCATATGTCTATGCTGTGTTTTTAATATGCTTTAAGACTTTAAATTCATAAGTCAACACCATTGCTGAGTATTTTCTTTTTAAAACTGCAGTTTGAAATCGCCGCTGTTTCTGGCGCCACAAACTACCTTGTAACCAATCACGTCAATGTGAGTTTTAGGGATCAAATTATTGACTACAGGCGGACTTTAACATTTCATTTAAGTTTTTGAAATTTTAGCATTTTGTCATTTTTATTATTTTTATAGTTTTTATTCATTTTTATTTCAGTTTTTGTTTTAGTTATTTTAGAATATTAAGTTAAACTAAATGAAAAGTTAAGTTACTATAATAACTTCAGTTAACTATAATAATGTTAGATTTTTAGTGATGTGGTTCAATTTAATTTAAATGGTTAAAATGTAAGACAATTTTAACAATAAAAAAAGATTCTCTCTCTCTCTCTCTCTCTCTCTCTCTCTCTCTCTCTCTCTCTCTCTCTCTCTCTATATATATATATATATATACAGTCGTGCTCAGAATTAATCATACCTCTGGTTAATATGATAAAAAATGGCTGTAAAAAATAAATCTGCATCGTTTATCCTTTTGATCTTTCATTAAAAAAATTGGCTATATATATATATATATATATATATATATATATATATGCATGCATGTCGCATGTTATTACAAATTTATTATCATATCTGCTCAGCATAATTCCATCAGTTCAGCAGTGCACTGTTCAAAAAATGAATTTGCAGTTAGAGAAAAAAAAAGAATTTTATTAGAATAAAAGGCATATAATTTGGCATGAAAATAAGGTAAAAACACTTGTCTCTAATTCCTGCTACAGACTGTGTGATTTCGGCAATCCTATAAGATCATTACAAATCACACTGTATGACATGGATCTAATAAACTTGGGTACGACATGAATGTAGACTTTACGATGATGACACCTATTGAATCGTAGGCTACGACACAAGTTAGAATAGAAGAATAATCGTACAGTGTATACCGGGCATAAAGTGCTGCTCTAGCAGTATGTGTGTGACTGACTCCCTTGCACAAAATACAAATAAACCCAACAGTATTTGAATGCTTCTTTCTTGTGTTCCTTCTCTCTCAAGCCTCAGCTTGTGAGTTTGCAGAAATCGTCGAGTTACTCCTGAAGGCCGGAGCTGACCCGTCAATCAAAGATCAAGAAGGCTCCCTTCCAGAGGAGGTGACAGAGTCGAGTGCCATCTCCTCTCTCCTGCGCCAGTATACTGCTCCTAAAGGCTAAAGCTCACTCTGTGAAACCCAAAAATCAAACCCAAACCACATGATCACCATCCTGTTAAAAGTTTATACAAACTGTGCTCCTTATCCAGATGGTACAAGCTGTCAAACCAACAATAGTTCCCGAAATGAACTCGATCGGTTCAGCATTTTAGAACTATTCTAGTTCATTCCATTTGGCTGTGGAGCACCGATGTTATACTTTCAAACAGTTAAGTTCAGACAAACCTGTCCTCCCTGTCCTAGAATGGTACATTCCAATGAATGTGTTACTGTTGTTACTATTAAAAACATGGAATCTCCTTAACATGGTGTCTCCTTTTTCGGCCATATGCTCTGTTCTTTAATTATAGCATTACCAGAATCCGCACACATTTCTTTAGGAAGTCATTACAAAATGGTTTTATTTTTAGGTCAGTGATTTTCAACTGCAATATACAGCAAGTTTGACAATAAAATGAACAATATGCTTCAGAATCATGGTAGATGTCAAGCAATGTGCTGTATAGTATATACAATGACAGAAATTTGGCATTGAGGCATAAAACTTTAATAAGCACAAGAATTGATAAGCTATCTGAATTGATGGATTGTAGAACCTATTTTTGATTCTCATTGGATCCAGTATTAAATGTAGCACGATTATATACTATATTAGTTTTAGGTCTCTGGAGAGTCAATAGTATGAAGTACCTCTGATCAATGTCTTCATGTTGTTGTCATTGAATTTTTGGCTATTTGAATCTTTATGCTTCAAGAACACAAATATACTGACTTAGGTGACTTAGTAACATTTTCCAAACAACCAACAAATAGGAATCCTTAAACTTTGTTTTACTCAAAGCTATCTAAAACAATGGGATGATCCTGTCTCCAATTGAGCGGTCATATTTACCATTGTTCTGTTAAATTTTGTGGGCGAAATCCAGTCATTTCAATAAGAATCCACACTTTTGTGTGTTCCACGTGAGGTCGAAAAATGGCTCCGTGCAGATTCCCCTCATGTTCAGTTTGATCACGTGAATATTCCATGTTGACCAACAGAATGATGCTTGTTTTGAAAGTGATGAAATTTTGCAAAAATAGCGCTTATATGACTGCACCTTAAATCGTCCTATGACTTATTAAATAAAAAGGGGGTTCAAGTGGAGGAGTGAAAAGCATTAGCCTGGGTTTGGGCCTGCAGAGCTGCATCCCTCCTCGAGAGCTAGATCCTCTGTCAGTCACTTTAGTTATTCCACAGACAGGCAGGAATTATGGTATTGGTTTGTTTGTAAAGGCTGTTTGTCCCTTATTCCGGTAATTTCCATAAATCCGCTGGAGTTGGGGGAGGGTCAATGCCGCTGACGGCATCCTCCGTGGGCTTGTCTGCACGACAGTGACACTAAGCCCATTATGTTTCCATTATGTGCCTCAATTTCCCACTGAGCTCTTCACTTTTGACATGGACTCCTCTAAAATCATGTCCCATATTGCTCAGCTTTCTTTACTTAACGTTTATGCATTTTTACAAGTCGCCTCTCTGGATGCTTCCCTAACACCATTAGTGCCAGATGGTGGAGGTTTGTTACTCTCACTCTTTCTCTCTCTCTCTCTCACTGTCCCTTTCACTTTCTCTCTTTTTGTCTATCTCTTTCTCCGGCTATTCAGCTGCTTGTCCAGCTTAAATGGAATGGCACGTACTGGACTACTCTTAATGCAATGCTTTACTCCAGCATTGCTTAGAATTTGCCAGCCAGCAAAATATATTGAAAAATATCCCACTAATATCTCAAAAATAATAATTTGTAGTTAAGATATTGGTGCTCGGTGTGCTATATGTAAGGGATACAGTACAGTCAGACAAAGACTCCAGCAATATTAAAGTAATATTACAACTTTTTAATATTGAAAATGGTGCCAATTGCAGTTGTATGAAACGAGACAGCGCAAATCGGCAGGGTGATACGATAGACATATAAGTAGTGCTGGTTTCAGACAGTTACCCAAATAAAGTGCTGCAGAGATGACTGATTTTTGTAGGTCAACCTGGAAGTTAGCATCACCCTGGTTCCCTCAACAAAAACCTGGATTATAGCAGAAAATAAGATATGTGACCAGCAAATGTTTATGATTCTTAAATGTTCTGTGCATGATAATCTTCAGAAACTTTAATGGCTTTTAAAGTCTAAAAACAATTGCCAAAGGTAAAAAGCTAAAAGTATAAACGAACTACACTAATGTTGCCATCACTAATCCAACAACTCTTTCATTTTTTATTTAAAAGCATTTTAGTTTGCAAGAGCAAGATTATAAACAAAGAGGCTGTGAAAGCGGACTAGTAAGTAGATTAGTTGTGGCTTTTATTGTCCCCAACAGCCTCTATAGTCCCATTTAGACACTTATTAGCAACCACTTTTTTAAGACACATAAAAGCTTTAAAAAAATACAATAATAATAATAATAATTCACACATCTTCTCCAGTTCATATCCTCTGTTGAGTCTGTCGAGGTCAGAAGTCCGCAAGTGAAAACCAACACTGGAGAGCTGCTTTATACTAGAAACTGAAGTGTAATTCTAATTGAAGGCAACTTGGACACTGTTTTTTTTCATGTTCAAGTATCTACCTTTTTTACAAAGAACAACCTCCTGGATAACAACCAGTCTGGTTTCAAAAGCGGCCACTCAACTGAGATTGCCCTGCTCTCGGTTATTGAAGCTTTGAGACGAGCAATTTCAAATCATCAGTACTCATCTTGCTGGATCTCATTGTCTGCTGCTTTTGGCACAGTTAACCACCAGATCCTCATGTCAACCCTCGTGACGAAGGGCATCTCAGGAACCACACTCTAATGGTTCAAGTCTTGAGGGTGTTGTGGAGGGGGGTGAGGTGAGGTATCTAAGTCGTAACACTAGCTTCTGGGGTGCCTCAGGGCTCAGTCCTTGGACCACTTCTCTTCTCCATCAACATGTTATCACTAATAATCTGTCATTCATAAAAATGGTTTTCCCATCATTGCTACGCTGATGGCACACAACACTACCTCTCATTGCAGCCAGATGATCCAACGGTAGCTGCTCACATCTCAGCCTGCCTGAAAGACATTTCTTGCGGGATGAAGGACCACCACTTTCAACTCAACCTTGCAAAGACAGAACTGCTTGTGGTCTCAGCTAACCCAACTGGTTTGCTGTTTGCACCGTTTTCCTAAAGAACAACTACTGGTTCTGCACCTCTGTACCTAAACTCACTACTTCAGACTCATGTGCTCTCTAGAACCTTGCATTCTGCAATTGAACGGCGCCTTGTGGTGCCATCACAAAGAGGCACAAAATTACTTTCACTGACCATTACCTTGACTGTTCCATGCTGGTGGAATGACCTGCTTAATAGGGAATAATCACAGCACTTACATATCGTTACATATCGTTGCCCTATTGTTGGTTTGATTGCTTTTATTGTTCTCCTCATTTGTAAGTCGCTTTGGATAAAAGCGTCTGATAGATTATTAAATGTATTGATTTAAAGTATTTTATTGTATAAAGTGCTATATATAAATAAACGTGAAGTGACTTGGAGTGTCGAATTGCAGAGCTCTTGCAAACATCCATATCGCTATTACCAGATGCTTTCTTAACTGCTGTTTTCTCGATGTTTTTATTTTTGTTGTGTGTTTATTTTGTTATTGAGAGGAAAGAGAGCAGCACATATTTACACATTCATCTAAACGTTGCACTCAGCAGCGTAAGCGGTGCCGGGATGTTCGCTAAAACAGTTTATCACTGCAAAGGTATTTCAAACTTATTTTTATCCCTAATGAAGAACAAACAAAAAAACTTTGCTGCGAGTAAATCTTACATGTTACTCTACGTGTTCTGACGACGTCAGATTTCAGACCGCTGGATGGTCCGTTTGACCTATCAGAATCAATAGGCTATTTCAGAGAGAGCCGAGTAATAAACATGAGTTCAAGTCAATCAAAGGTAGAGGCCATTCTAGTGCGTATAGGCCATCAACTCAAGAGCTGGCTTCTATATTACATCAAATGCAAATGAAAGTACTGCCCATTAGGCTACACCTCTACAGTTATACTATGTAACCGTTTGTCCGTGCAAAATGACCTTTCTTTATTTGTGTGGCTGTTGAATTAAAATGCCAACTCATGTCACTGAATGCCATCAGACACAGAAAAATACCCCGTGTATGATGCCCAGATTAAATTTAGGCTGAATAACTATTTGCATGTTAATTTATTCCTTCTCACCCGGGAGGCTGGTGAATCGTTGGCTTCAGGAAGTTCGTAATAAAAGCTCGCAGATCGATGATAATGGCATTTGCGCTTGTGTTTGTCATCTTTGCAAAAGCAACAGTGCAGGAATTTGCTCAGATTTATATGTATACTAGTGCTGTAAGTGGCGTGTAAATTATCCCAACTGTCTTTGTCGCTGTTTATCTTTGTAAGACTGAACTATTAAAGGCTGTACATTAATGGCCGCGGCAGCTCCAATCAATGGCTGAGTGAAATCAGCTGGTTTGTGGCGTGTTTCAAAGAGCTCCCGTTTTGCTATTAAAGTTCTTCTTTTCAGGTTTATTCCAAAAATATTGCTTTCATACCAGAAAATCGATACTGTTTCCAGATAAACGCAAACTGAAAACACAATCTAACGATATTCATTCTATTGTTTTAGAGACAATTTGGCCTTCTTCATACGTTTTTATGAATCGGATAGTTTAGGACGTGGTTTTGGGACGCAAAAAAGTTGAAATGCAGCTTGTGGTTCTGCATAGCCTATAATATATTTCTATTTTGTTAATATCAGATCCCCACGTGACTGAGAAAGTCTTTTGAATGTGGTTATTTTCCCCACAGTTGTGTTTTCTGGCCGTTGAGAACATCAGGCAGCCTGCTTGTCCTCATTTCACGGAGCAGTTTACAATTAGGTAACCTTTTAGGGGATTAGGGAAGGTTTGACTAAACAGCAATCTGCTACAGTCTGTGGAAGCAGAAGGATGAGCTTGTGGAGCCGGCGAACAGATTTGCGTCTGAAAGTTCCACATGTTTGTTTGTGTGTGTGTGTGTGCGCGGTATAGTATTTGCAGATTTTATTTATTCCATTGTTCTTGGTGTATAACCCCAATGTATGGACACATGTAGATGTTTTTTGTAGTTCAAAACATTAATACCGAAATTAATTGCTGACGTGCACAATGCAACCAATTTACAAAATAAATAAAATAATCTGTGCGTTCAATGCTTGAATTACTATAAAGTGAATAATTAAAATACTCCAATGGCATTATTGTTGTGAATACAATTAACTAATTAAGATAGAGCCCCTCATTGAACACTTTAAAATCATCATTAGTGACATAGTTGAGTTTAATGACTCTAAACCATGGGAGGTTTCTCAACACAAAGTTAGTGTAGTGAGGAGGTTATACATTTTGTTTTTACATATATTATGCCATTATTTTGCATTATGTGCATTGTATTTGTAGCCTGGATGCCAGCCGAACTTAGCCCCGCCCACAACATTTTTAGGTCGGGAAGTTCACATTCTGACTAGAATCTGAGTATGACGACGTCAGGCTAATGTATTTGTTTATTTGAATGAGAATCAAATAATTGATTTACTATTAAAAACCACTGTTATAGCTGTGTATAACTTTATAATCATTATGAATAAAAGGGTGTGAGAATAGAAAAAGAAAAGAACCATCGCAGTAACCCAAAGACAATTCGGCTTTATTTCTCCATATAGATTTGACTGTACACAACTCATACCATTGGACAGAAGGCATATAGGACTAAATTCAGTGCTCTTTTTTTTCAAAGATCCATAGCAATAAATAATGCTCATGAGACAAGACTGTCGACACCTTTTGAGACTTTACAAAATTTACAGCCATTAAGACTAAAAAAAAAAAAAAACATTTCTGAATGGATATTTTTCTTTCTTTTTTTTTTCATGTTGCTTTTTGTTAGCTTATGTTCACTCTTTCAGCAGCGTCATCTTTACTCAGTCACCATTATGTGAGTCCAAATTTTGCAATAACAAAATTGAAATTATTTTCCTCGTGTTTACAATTGTGTCACCAGTTTTATAGTTTTACATCAACACATACTCTTTCCCATAATCCAACTCTTCATAATACTGACATTGGTACCCATAACAGGAATAAATAACACAAAAACCTCATAGTTGTTGCTAAATGTGTTAAATAAGAAATTTTCCCTTTCACATTTTTTTGCTTGATAATAATTGGTCAGGCCATACTTGTGTCTGTGTAATGGCCCAATCACATATTCTGATTAAAAAAAAAAATTCCACTGCTGTCATCTGCTCTGAAATAAATTACATTCTAATGCATGTATGATATATTTATTTTTGCTCATGGAGCAATAACTAAGAATAGCAATGGGAAACAAAAGTATTTTGATGGTTATACCAACCTTGTATATTAAATAGTGACGGAAATAAATATGAACTTTTATTTGAAACTTTTAACCAGCTTGTTTTGTTTCATTGCTTATCCAGGATGCCTGAATTTAACGCAAAAGTGTTGAACAGACAGGGACCATTGACACAGAGATTTTTTGAAAATTCAGAGCAGTGCATGCGGATTCGTCCTTATTAAAAAATAATCTTTATCTATTCTTCAGACCTAATGTGAAGGGCCACCTCTAGTAGAGCCGTTTAGAAAGTTTCAACTATTAAAATCCCAAACCCTTGTAAGTAGGAAAGATACACTTGTGCCACTTGTTTAAATATCTCTCCTTGCTCGGTGCACTCCTCTCTTTACCGTATTCAGCCTGCCGTGTGCAGTCGAGGAGGAACATAAAGTGCGTCGCCATTTTGAACGTGGGCGGTTCTCTTCCTCATTCGGAAACATGCATGGGCCCTCTTGTTCTCAGAAAGTGGTGGATCGTGATTGTTTTTCCAGGGTGGTCTGGGGTTTGAACGCCATTCTCAGCCGCACGCCATTTCATGCTGGAAATCTTCCAATCCAGTTTTGAGAACAATGAAAAAATACGAGTTACAAAATTATGATACAGCGCAGACATTCCACGACGGGTTGCTCGTATCAGCACGCCATTCAGCAAGGTTGAAGTAGCTGCCATTTTAGGCCTACCAAACACCCTTGCCACATAAACATTTCGCCACAGTTCTGGGAAAGATGTCTATAAAATCTTCAAACGTCTTTGTTCGTAGTACCGCACTTTCCATTTTGACATTTGACCTCAGAACTGGGAGTGGTCCATTTCATCGAGCCATGAGGCAGGGCTGGTGGGGAAGTCTGGGTAGCCCGTGCTACTTCCTGTCGAGAGGTCAGAGGTGGGTCCTCCAGCCATTGCTCTCAGAGCTTGACCTACGTTGGGCTGTCCGCCCTGACCCATGATGCCGTCCATGCTGAAGCCTAAGTTGTTGAGCAGCGGGGTGTGGCCAGGGAGGGAAGTGATGGACGAGGGCGACTGTGGCAGGCCGTAGGGGCTTCCTGCCCGCAGGTCATGGTAAGGCTGCCCGCCCCCCTCCAGGGAGAAGCTCCCGTTGAGCATGTTGCCGTTCGAGACGTCTCCGATGCTTCCGTACAAGCTGTTGGCGTGACCCAGGTCTGACAGGATCTGGTCTTCTGTTAGAGAGAGCACACAACATCACTTTTAAGATTGTTCTCACAAAACACACCTACAATATTGTCCAAAAGTTTGGGGTCAGAAGAAATGAAAATGTGTATGTGCATTAAAGGGATAGTTCACCCAAATATAAAAAAAGTTTTGTCATTACTTACCCTAAAGTTGTTCCAAACCTGAATGAGTTTCTTTCTTCTGTTTAACACAAAAGAAGATATTTTAAAGAATATTGGTAACCAGACAGTTGATGTTAGCCATTGACTTCCATAGTAGGAAGTAGAAAAATACTATGGAAGTCAATGGGTGCCGTCAACTGTCTGGTTAACAACATTCTTTAATATCTCTTCTTTTGTGTTCAACAGAAGAAACAAACTCATTCAGGTTTGGAACAACACGAAGGTGAGTAAATGATGACACATTTTTTATTTTTAGGTGAATATCTCTTTAGATTGATCTAAAGTGACAGCAAAGACATTTATAATGTTACAAAAGATTTCCATTTCAAATAACTGCTGTTCTGAACTTTCTTTTTAAAGAATCCTGCATTCAGCTTTGCCATCATAGGAATAAATTACGTTTTAAAATATATGGTAACACTTTACAATAAGGTTTCATTAGTTAACATTAGTTAATTATTAAAATCAATTATTAACATTATTAAAATCAAAGGTTGTATTTGTTAACATTAGTTAATGCACTGTGAACTAACAAGACCAACAATGAACAGCTGTATTTTATATAACTAATGTTAACAATGATTAACAAATACAGTAACAAATGTATTGCTCATGGTTAGGTCATGTTAGTTAATACATTAAAACAAATGAAGCCTTATTGTAAAGTGTTACCAAATATATTAAAAATAGAAAACAGTTTCACAATATTACTGTATTTTTCATCAACTTTGATGAAGATGAAGGCATCTTACTGAACCTAAGCTTTTGAATGCAGTGTATTGAAACTCTTACACATAGAAGAAGAATTGCAGTTATGAGAAAGACCTCATAAATATCCCATTTAAAAAGGAGATTACATGCTTCTGGAAGTATCTGAGACGCGGTGAGCATTTGTGATTTACTCTCTGTACGCACAGGAGCGCAAACCAGTCTCTGTTCTTTCAATAACAACAAAGGCCCTGTGTGCTTCCTCTCTAATTGACTAAAAGCTTCACCAATTTTATAGAGTTTGTGCATCGCTGCTTTCATTTCTCGTAAACACAGCCTCCCTTTGAAACCTGCTCGAGACTTTTATGAGTTCTCAAAACTGGCGGACAAAAATGAAATAATCATAAAAAAAACACGTAGCAGAACCAAAAACCTCATTTGAATATTCCATTAAGTGGCATATTTTACAAATAAAAGGAAAAGGGGAATTAAGAAGGGAAATAAAAATGTTTTTGAAAAGAATACAAAGAGAAAGAGGCATCATGGGAGATGTAAATAGTCTCACCTCTGAAACTAAGCTCACTATCGCTGAGTCCTGCGTCATCGGCTGAGCTCTCCTTCTCCGTCTTACTGGACCCTCGGTTGCGTTTGACACTTTTGTAGAACTGACCCCAGCGGTGCCGACCAGCGTCTTTCTTCAGCCGTTTCTCTTTTGCTCGTCTGTTTTGAAACCACACCTGTGGACCAAAAAGCCTCAGTCAGGACTCAGACAGCCACACTTTGAAGCCTTATTTGAAAGGTTGTCCTGAGTCCTGGTCTCACCTGCACCACTCTCATGTCCAGGCCTGTTTCTGAGGACAGCTGCTCGCGCACATGTCGTGCTGGCTTAGGCGAGTTCTTGTAGGCGCTTTTGAGTGTCTCCAGCTGTTTGGCTGTAATGGTGGTCCGTGGACGTTTTGCTCCTGTCTCTGAATCATCTGTAACACACCAATTTTAAAAATATGTTAAAAGTGTGTCTACCACTAAACAGAGCTGAATTTTCTACCACCGTCTGCCATTGGCTGGTCGAACAGATTCGAGCCTCTTAAATGCGCCTTTGCACATTATTATATTAGGATGAGGTAGAAAGTATTTTAACATGGACAAAATTGCACATAAAACACACACACACACACACACATATATATATATATAACTTTTCACTGTTCAAAAGTTTGAGGTTGTTAAGTTTTTGAATGTAAAAAAAAAGAGATTCTCTTTTGCTTACCAAAGCTGCACTTATTTGATCAAAAAACGAACTAATTTGTGAAATATTATTACAATTTAAAATAACTATTTTCTATTTGAATATATTATATAATGACATCCCTGTGACGTCAAAGCTGAATTTCAATTTTTCAGCATCATTACTCCAGTCTTCAGAGTCACATGATCCTTCAGAAATCATTCTAATATGCTGATTTGCTGCTCAAGAAACATTTCTTCTTATTATTATTATCAATGTTAAAAACAGTTGAACAGTGCTGATTAATTTTTTTTTTGTGTAAACCGTGATCATTTTATTAAGGATTCCTTGATGAATAGAAAAGTCAAAAGAATAGCATTTATTTCAAATAGAAATCTTTTTTATTGAAAAAATGATAAATGTCTTTACCATATCATATCCATTAAACAATAAAACTGTAAAGAAGAAGTTTAGAAGAAGTTCTAAATTATACGATGTTTTTTGTTATTTTTATATTTTTACTAAATGAACCAACATTTAACTGCACTGAAATAATTGTCGCAATGAAATCATGTGTAAAGGTTATTTTGAAATCGACATTAGCACGACTGAACTGAAGTCAAAGAAGTTAATCATCAGGCAAAACGTCAGTAGCTCATCTACTGTGGGGTACAGGGGAAGAAGAGTTTGTGGGATGCTTTGAGTGGAAGTGCTCACACATGGCCAGTCGATACTCCCCTGAAACTGTCACACTGTGGCGGAAAAGGGAATAAATCTCCACGGAGAATGGCATGCCAGTGCGAGTTATTGGGGCCCTACCGTAAAAGTGCATTGCATCACTTAATATAATCAATCAACAGCCCACAGAAATCTCCATAAATACAGTGTGAGGGGCTTTCAGAGGCAGATCCATGAGAGGTCAGATCACAGATAGACTTAATATGCCAGACACTGAGACCCTACTAGACTGTAGTTAATGGTGATTTTGTGTCCTTACTACCATCCTGTTGCCTCCTCTGATCTCTCAGTGTCTCTCTATGATTGTAAAAGAAGAAGTTAATTACACCATCTCCACTCCTGAACTTTGCTGTCAGAATGATTTCCAATTGAGACAATTTCCAATCCTGTGACGTCGGCCGAGCCCGAGGCAAAAAATAATATACCGCAGCCATATAAAAGCATAGCCATTTCATAGCCAGTTCAGCCTACAATTCTGATGGATCTGTAGTAATGGACATAACTCATGTATATAAATAATAATAATAACATGTTATAATCATTTATATGAATTATATATTTAATATCATATTTTTATTTTATTTTAAATAAATGCATGTAAAGTAATCTCATACATACATTTAAATGTTTTATAAATATTCATGTTTAATCCCTGAGTCCAGACCTTAAATTCATTGAAAGTCTTTGGGATGTGCTGGAGGAGACTTTACAGAGTGCTGGACTCTTGCATTGTCAATGCAAGATCTTGACCAAAAATGTATGCTCCTCTTGATGGAAATAAATGTTGTGGTATATTATACAGTCACACAAGATAATTGTCCTCCAGGAAGCGACATAATGTCACAGTTCTGTGATGTTTTGTAGTGTTATTTGATTTGCCTTGCTTAGTTTAAAACATTTAAAACATTTATGATTTTTAAAAAATGGTTTAAACACTCAGTCTCTTGGTAAGTAATGGTTAAGATTAGCACTTTATTTCTATCTATTCTATAGCTATCTTGTCATTGTGTTAATCAATATAATACATTTACTGAGCGTATTTCTGAAATTCTGATCCTTTAACTCAAGCATATTCAATTTTAAAAAATGATGAATTTTAACAGCAGCGACCAATTGATGGTTCAAGAAGGCATGATTTACACTGATCTGAAGACAAGAGCTCACCATTTTGTTTGGCTGTTTCGTAGTCCTCCTTGCACACGAGCCTCCCGTCCTCCATGAGGTAGAACTCGTCCCCAGTGGCCAGCTGTCTGCTGCACATTACACAGGCGAAGCAGTGAAGGTGGTACACGAAGTCCTGAGCTTTCCGGACCACCTGTGTCGGGGGAATCCCCTGCTGGCACGATGCACATTTTGTCCCGAAACGCCTGAAAGTACACACACAATGTCAGGTAACACTTTACAATAAAGTCTCATTTGTAGGGGTGTAACGATACCCTCATGTCACGATTCGGTACATATCACGATACTGAACTCACGATACGATATTATTGCGATACTACAAGACATATGATAAAAGGTTAACAAAAAATGTACTGTTGATTAAAATGCTAAATTTGGTATTACATTGTATGTGTAAATGAATAGGCTTGGTAACCCAATGCAAGGGACAATGGTGACACCAGAATAAAAATATTCATGATTCTGAAGCCGAAAACTTGCTTGCACTCTGTCAATGACTAGATATATTTAATATAATGTAGGCCACATTTACTGGTTACATTAGACATTTGGCTTTATTAGGACCCACAAATATTTCCCCATTTCATTATTATTATATTCAACATTATATATAGTGGTTTAATGTAGTACTGACACTAAAACTCTGAAAACGTTTAATTTTTATTTCGGCATTTTATTTTGGCATTTTTGTATTGCGATATATTGTGACACAATATATTGTTATACCTCTACTCATTTGTTAACATTAGTTAACATAAACCAACAAAGAGCAATATGTTTTACAGCATTTATTAATCTTTGTCCATGTAAGTTCATAAAAATACAATTGTTCATTGTTTTGTTTGTTCACAGTGCATTAACCCTCATTTCTCAATTTCAGTCATTTTTAACCATTCAGGATGTGATGTGACATCCAAACCATCATAAACTATTACTTTTGACCCTTTCCCATAATCCTATATGCCTTTTGGTTATATTAGTGCCTTTAGTACTTAGTTATAAAATAATACCTAAAAAGAATGTTGCACAGATGTTATGATTTGGTTCCCAAAGAAAACAAAACAAAGGGAAAGCAAAACTCAGAATACACTATTTTGATGAGATAAAAGCAATGGAAATGATTATATATTATTGTTTTGAAGTAAAAAAAATTAGATTTGCATGCATCAGTTAAGTCATTTTAAGTAATGATTGTTGATTTGAAAAAAATGCATTTAAGAATATCTAAAACCTGAAATCAATATAAACTATGCGTTGAATGTTTTATATATAATCCTGGTTATACTGTATGTACTCTTGTTTGTACAATATGCTTAGTTCTAAACAATTAAAAACATTAACTTTTGATTTTAAAAATATTGGTAACATTTTATAATGAGGTTCATTAGTTAACATTAGTTAATTTATTAACTAACATGAACTAACAATGATCAATACATTTGTTACTGTATTAGTTAATCTTTGCTAATGTTAGTTAATAAACAATACAGTTGTTCATTGTGTGTTCATGTTAGTTCACAGTGCATTAACTAATGTTAACAAATACAATGTATTAATATTAACTAAGATTAATAAATGCTGAAGAAGTATTGTTCATTCTTAGTTCATGTTAACTAAACTAATGTTAACTAATGAACCTTATTGTAAAGTGTTACCAAAATATTTTATTAAATGCTGAAATTAACATTAATGAGATCATTAAATGCTGGCATTGTTAGTTCATGTTAACTAATGTAGTTAACTAATATTGACAAATGAAACCTTATTGTAAAGTGTTACCGAAATTCATTTTATAATGTAAGCATCATTACATCTTGTATCCTTCTTCAATTTTTTAACTGTGGCTATTTGTAAAAGTAATAACGGCAAAGTTACAAACGCTCAGAATACTATAGCGAGCATCTTTGTTTGTGCTGGTCATGTCCCTGGAGTTGACAAATGGTCTTGATCAATGTAGAAGAGGCAGTGAGATTCACAGGAGAGAGAGAGAGAGAGAGAGAGAGAGAGAGAGAGAGAGAGAGAGAGAGAGAGAGAGAGAGAGAGAGAGAGAGAGAGAGAGAGGCCACTTTAAACACACGCACAGAACGGCTCATAAAGCACTGAGTCAGAATAGGCTGTAAATCACAGTGTGAATACTGCTAAATAAACCCTCCTTTTACTTAACCAAGGTGAAGTTTTTGCAACATTAACGGGAAGGCTCGCCCCCCGCACGCCCCCCTCGCCTGTGAACCGCCAGCATTTCCTCCTCCATCCCCCCTCTCCGTCCTCCTCAGCACCACGCCGGTCTTAACATTAAAATCCCTCCTTTTGTCCCCACGGGCTTGCTAATAAAGTTAGCCTCCACTCTGAGTCTTGCTAGCGTTTTAGGTCTCATTGAAGCCTGTGACATTAAAACCTCTCAAACATGATTTGGTAAAAGCCACTACTGATCCTGTTTTGGATAAAAGTCAAACTTAATTTCCTTCCTTAAAGCCAAGGGGGGAAATCCAATCGCAAAACGAAGAAGAAAAGAGGAAAGAAAAGGAAGGGAACAGAGGGATGTAGAGTAAAAAATGCTAACTTGCTTTCTTAAGTTCTAATATAGCATTGGGAATTGAATTTGGGAACACGCAGTCTTTGCAGCTGAGTTCCAGCACACTGTGCTTCCTAACCTGACACAAGAAAAATGAAACACAGCACTTTATTAACAATGACAGAGAATCTATGTGCCAGCCTTTACTTGAACATAGAAGCACACCGACACAGACTCACACACACCAGTGCCAAACTGCACTAAAGGATCTGATGTGAAGAGATATGACAAAACTGTTGGCTGACAGTCTAACTTGAAGTAGTTGGTACTGTCATTTCCAGTCCTTGATAATGAATGCAGCCAATATAGTGACTGAAACAACAGAAATTAAATAAATAACATATCTCATCATATATAATCACATGATATATAATGATGTACAGAGGCCTGATTTATTTCCTTGGATAAATAAAGGTGGACTATTATTTGTAAGGTTATTTGATGTCTATTTATCACATTTTGATAGATAGATAGATAGATAGATAGATAGATAGATAGATAGATAGATAGATAGATAGATAGATAGATAGATAGATAGATAGATAGATAGATAGATAGATAGATAGATAGATAGATAGACTCACTTAAAGAAATCCTCTTTGCAGTAGACATTCCCAGCGCGAGAGAAACACTTGTCTGCCAGGAGCGCGTGACAGTCGGCGCACTTGAGGCATTTGGAGTGCCAATGACGATCCAGCACCTTCAGAATAAACTTATCCAGGATGTGTTGACTGCAGCCTGCGCACTGGGGGATCTCTGGAGGAACACACA
This sequence comes from Squalius cephalus, assembly GCF_949319135.1. Taxonomy (NCBI): domain Eukaryota; kingdom Metazoa; phylum Chordata; class Actinopteri; order Cypriniformes; family Leuciscidae; genus Squalius; species Squalius cephalus. The sequence continues at coordinate 8,149,452 of NC_137137.1, forward strand.
CGACACACCAGGGTCAAATATGCATTCAGAAATGTTGAACTTTTTTTTAACACTATTTCTAAAAAAAAAAAAAAAAAAAAGGGGTAATACTTAATGGTAATTTAAAAAAGTTTCATTTTAAGTCATTAAAAAACATGCTTACATTATATAATGGTGGAAAGGTCGTTAGGTATTGCATTTTCAAATAAGCAGAAATGACGTGAATATGGTTCATACTTTATGTATATTCATATAATTAAAAACGCAACTGATCTGTAATGATCTATCGTATATATGATGATATATAACAATGATCGTAATAATTGAAGTTATTATATGAAGTGACAAAAAAAAAGATTTAGAATTGGTAGATCTTCTGTGAAATCAAGTCGTTTTGACACCAAGCATTTTACCTTGTTCGATTGCATTATTAAAAAAATTATAACCTTCTGTAGAGAAAAATAATATAAAATAATAACATGGTGGGGAAAATACTGTTAAAATCTACTGATTTTTCAAAATGTAATTAATATTTATTATTTTTGAACATACAAGTACAAATCAATAAAAACGCGACAAAAATGACATCACTGAAAATTACAACAATAGCCTATATAGGCTAATAGGCTAATAAGCTATAGGCTACTTCTAAAAATAATTCTAATTGAATTACTATAATAAATACGACTTGAATCCTAAATAAATTGATTAAACAAATACTAGTTAATATTAATAACTAGTTTATATATATATATATATATATATATATATATATATATATATATATGTAAGCCCTAAGTGATTAACATACTACGTTGGAGATCATTGTGGCAGCAAATTTAGAGAACATTCCACGAGACAACCTATGGGACCGGTAAATGGTGGACAGGCGAAGAAAGATGTCCATTTGTTGGTAAATAATCAATATCTCTGAAGAAAACGGCCGAGGACATGAGGACATTGAGATTGAAATCATATAACTGCTTCATTGATTCTTTAACAGAGAGAGTCTGTCACTTCAATTACTGATGCTCTAGAACAAGTGATCGAACAAAACAAACACACTGACATTTAAAACCAAACAGGACATAAAAGTATAAATGAATAAATGCAGCTGATATTATTTGCTAAAATAGGCTAGAGAAAATCCGTTCGTTCAGACAATACTCGGTTTCATTTCTTCAAATCACAATATCATGACATTTAATATCGATATTTGACCTTTGATGCTCTATTCCTTCTGTCGGCAAGTTCTCACACGTGCTGTTTAAATGGATTCAACAAGGCAGGATATTCTGATATTACGACGCAAGAGGATAGTAGTTTTAATAATATCAATTAAAGAATTTTGATCTCAGCATGCAGGTGCTTAAATGCGTAATCACGTGAATGCTTTATGTCATTTAAACCCACGACAAATGTCTCAAAGTTCATCAAAATCGACCTCTACAGCAACCGTAGCCAATAATGTCACACTGACAGAGAACAGGGTTACACACATACACACAAAACACCATCAGTAACGCACGACACTAAAATAATGCCGTAAACGTTAACTAAATAACATAAAAAGTAAATAAAATAAAAAAACATTACTTTTTTAATAAAATACAAACAAATGTGATAGTTTGCGTAGGATATGTAGGAAATTCCAAGAATTCCCATTTCCCATAAATTAACAGTCGTCATGCCTACTTTTTACTTAACACAATATTTTTCCAAAACAGTGTAATGCCTTGTTAAATATACAGGCTATTTTTTTTTCCCCACTGTAAATTACAAGTTAATACTTTAACTTTAGGTTTTACTATATTTTACAGTACTACATATAGGCCTATTGTATTTTGTAAACAAAATAACTTATCATTTCTGGTAAGGTAATTTACAGTTTTTACTGTAGCATTTTACATGAATGTTCGGAGCGAGTAAAGCCTCGTGTGGTGCTGAAGGAACAGCTCCCGCCCGGCGCAGCTTCACTCACTCACCCGCCGTCAGCTTTTAACGCTCATTTACTCCAAGGATGTATTTGATTAGCCATTCAATTAAAAGATGGCTGCTCATGGCAGGCCTTTCTTTAACATCAACGTGTGCATCTGAAATATTCCAATGAACTCACTCGTTTCGTCCGATATTACTGGTTTAATTTTTGTTTTTTCATTCAATGCATTCTCTTTTAGATCTCGTTTTCTTGCAGGCTTCTGTTTTCTGTTTTAATTACCCATATGTTGTTTTAAAAGCACCCTGTTCATTAGAATAATATTTAGATCCATACCGCAAGAACAGATTATTCTTAAAATAATCCTCACTTAATCCATCATTTATTCGCCAAGGGAGGCTGAGTAGCAGTATCTTTTAATCTTCTATCATTTAATGAAATTAGGCGTTCGCCTGCACTGACAGACCTATATATCGCACACTTAACCTTTGGCCATTCTTTTGGCCAAAAAAAAAACCAAAAAAAAAAAAAAAAAAAAAACCAAGTGGTTCGTTTTCCAGCATTTTCTTCTGTGTTCACTCAGTTAAATGCTCATTATTATTTTATTACGCACGGATAGTGTCTAAAATGATGCGTTCTCTTCTTTACCATAATTGCATAAAACAAGTCTGGCCCAAACAAGATGAGGTCCATCTGTACATTTCTGAAGCTCGCCTGTGAATAATTAGGTCAGCAATTTATCCAATTCAAACTCCATCTTGATTGTTAGATCAGATTATATAGGCCTAACACAGATTAATTTGCGACTGATAAAGACCAGATGCGAAGATAATATGAAATGCCATTTTTAATATAGAATGTTCATGTACTGAATCTTTTATTTAAACAAATAACACGAAATGCACTCTGCTCCATTTAACCTCTGCATTATAGAGAAATCGGCTTAAATTATTTTTCAATCCGTCTCATTGTATCGTTTCTTGCAGCTTTTGGACCGCTGTCCCCAACCACAACAACTTATTAAGAGGTGCAATATATATAGAACATGTAGCCTAATATTCTGTGCGATCTGACCAATATGCAATCAGGCTGGGTTTAATTTTTCTTTTATATTGTAAGATTATAAAGCATTGCATTTACACAAGACACATTGTTATGCGTTACAGAGCTCAGTTATGAACAGATTCAAGAAGAACGTTTATCAGCTATCATCATAAAATAATATTTGGGATCTAATGCTCGAGATTAAACCAGAATTTATGATTAACAACATATATATGAGAATTTATGATTAAATTCAAGCTATTTACACTTAAAAGTCGTCAGATTTAATTGTACCACCCAGTTAGTCCCGGTGGCTCACTTATGATCCCCCAGTGGAGTTTAATTAAAAGCTACATGTTATTCCACAGTGGTGGCCTGCAGACGCCCGGAGGAGGCCTGCCAATTCTCTGATTAACTAATCAATATAAGCAGAAGAAAAATCCCTTACGTTGCAGTGGCACTCCGAGGATGTCCGGCAGACCCTTCACCGCGCTCTCGCCGGGCAACACAGCCGCACTTTGCATCATTTTCATCCAGTCTGATAAAACGCGCACATGCACACGCTCGCGGAGGTCTGAGAATCTCAGAGGTGCATTAAATAATTGTTCTCCCCGGATAGTGTCCTTTTACAGTCCTCGCTCCTGTGGTTATCCTCGTGAAATAGTCGGGCGCTCGCGCGTGAGTTCGGGCTCGTGCGTTCTTTCGCTGTGTGTCACACAAACCGCTTGATTCATTCACACTGCAGGGGCGGCCCTGACGTCACTCCCCCGGGGGGCCAATGGGAGGCGTGGACGGGCGCAAGAGAGGCGGGAACTTGTGCGGCTCGCGCTCTCAGGTAAGTAGAAAAAGCGATAAGGAAGTGATGACGATAAATACAGGGCCGCTACCGAAACGTCAGAATCTGAAGTGTTTTTAAACCCTTTTGAGACCTGTCAGGGGTGAGTCAAGCAAGTCACGTAAATATTAGACCTACGTGAATATTTAAAACGTGGTTTATTTCAGGATTGCTATTTAGTGGATATCTAGGAATATGCAATCGCCTCGAGTAGCCTACATGTATGGGGGTGTTCTGGAATGTGTGGAATTAGACATTACCTAGCTAGAATGTAATATTCATAATAAAAAAAAAAAAAGTAAAATGCTAGAGGCTAAACCCTGATTATTGGGTAGCCTACCTGTAAGTTACCTTGTCATATATAGGCTTTTTTTTTTATTTTTTTATTAAAGATACTAGCATACATTTTGACTGATATATAGTAAAAAGAAAAAAAGTATAAATGACCTTATAATGAATTACAATTATGAATTAGGCTATTCTCTCTACGTTCTGAGAAAATGTTAACAAGGCAGGCAATATAAGCTAAAATAAAATAAAAATATAGCACATTCCATGCGCACGCTATTACATTACATTTTATTTAAAAGTTAGTTTCTGTCTATATTACATTGCACTTTAAATGGCTCAAATTAGCTCTCATTTTTTTGTCCTGTTGACCTGTCGAGTTCATAGGACAAAAACACTCAATAGTGCCGGGAAAACGTTTGCTAAAAATACAAACTCGAGAGAGCTTTTACGTTGTTTATCAGCCGTCTCGACACAGTCAATCCTGACAGGACTCATTTCATTCGAGCTTTTCTTCCTCCGTAGAGAGCGGGGTTCAAGCGAGATGAACTCAATCTTCACTTCCAATTCTCTTCATGGACACTATAATGCGCCGTGTGCGTGTGCGCGCGCTCGCGAGCTCATGAAAACAAGCTTCACAATGGAGCAGTCAGTCTCATCATCGTCAGTCTCGCTGCTTTTCTACGTAGCCTGAATCACGTAGCTTATGTCTTTACGTCTCTCTTCTCTTACCTCACTCCTCTCGTCCTCATCCTTACAAATACTTCAAAGGCAGATTTTTTTTATATTAGGCCACATGTGCTGGAAGCTCTCATACACGGCTGATGGGCGAAAGAACAAACTCTGTGGATACAACTATAGTTTCCTCTTGCTAAATAGAAATTCACAACACATTTAAAAGTATTTGTTATTTATATAATATTTATAAATTAATTATATCTTACATTTTAACGTAATTATTTAAAAGAAAGGCGAAGCTTTATAAAATAATCATTCTTACAGATCATTTACTAGTTTCACTATTCTATTGTATTCTATTGGAAAGCATTATCAATTCCACCTACCTCCCCACATCACACCACGCTTAAATGGCTGATAAATCTCTCCGTTTACTGGACAGTCTTGTTGAAACTAGTTACTGTCCAATTTCAGAACACTAATAATAAAATCAATATCAATCTAAAACGCTCAACTTGAGACTGGAGAAACACAATGTAACATCCAGAAAAATCTTCTCATTTATATAGCTTACAAATAGTAGGCTATTTCAATCCCTAATTATCCTAAAATACAGCAAAACTATATAAAACATGGGCAGATGGATATGTTACAGAGATATGTAAATAAGACGTGGATATCATCAAAGTCAGATTATTTCAAGTTTTAAACAACGCAACCCCGTCCACAGTCTTGCTTAATGGCTCCAGTGTAATTTAGTTAAATGAAAGTGATCATCAAGCTGATTAAATGGTGGCAAACCCTCGAGCTTCATCAGATTCTTCATGGGCCAATGGTGGACATGGGAATTATCCCGGGCCACGCTTTTGATTTTCATTTTGATTATGGGGTGGAGTATTTATGCAGATTATTCGATTACGCTGATGGTCAAGGGGAAATGTGAATTTAGTCTTACTTAAACAGAACAGGGGAGCAAATGCTCTTAAAGTGCCAATGTTTTGCCACACGATTAAATCCGCTCGGTGCACGCGCGCAGTTATTTTGCATCTCAAAGTCAGTTTAAGTCACTATAAAATGCACTAAAGGGCACCTGTCCGAACAACGAGAGACCTGTGCACTATAATTCAGCGAAAGGGTGCGACTCCCGCTGACCCCGAGCACCTCTAATTACTGCCAGTATTTCACAGTATCCGCATTCTGACACCACGAGCTGCTGCTCCATCATATTAGTAAAATACAGGTCTCTGCACGCGAACAGCAATAGATCAGATTTCAGCCCTCCAGTCTTCTCTTCACTGAGCGTACATCTGGACAAATTAATGTGAACTTTACAACTGGAGCTACTATTCAAAACGGTGTTCTTCACAGAATCTCAGATGAAAATAAAATCAGGATCATTAAGTATCGCTTTACATCATTATAATCAAATAAAGCAACCCTAAAGCGTTTAGATCAGACTAGTGCTGGAAAACGGAGCGTGTTGTAACACAACCACAATTACAAACGAGTAATTCTAGGTAACCTAAACTATCATACATGACCACTTCCCTGCTGGTGATATATATATATATATATATAGAGAGAGAGAGAGAGAGAGAGAGAGAGAGAGAGAGAGAGAGAGAGAGAGAGAGAGAAATAAAATCAAAATATTTTATTAGGCTACGTCTAGTTTGCAAATCAGCAGATTCATTTGAAATATAATCTACACAAACTTCTATAAATCTACGTTAAAAAAAACTAAACAAAACAAAAAAGAATATTGACCAGACGGACCATACTTTTATAAATATTACACAAAATGGGATAGTGGACAAATGTGTCACACTTGTTTCTACTTGTTTTAAATTAATCAAAATATATTTAGAATGAAATTACATTACTTGAAATAGAAATGAGGGATGACAAGTTAATTAACACAATGAATTCATGCACAACATTTAAAATGTCTGTTAGTGTCAGTGAGGCATGTTCTGGCAGCGCTGTTTGTGTCTGACTTTAATTGTTGCCAATCTCATATAATATCAAAGTATATAATATATATAGCGTGAAAACAAATACTTCTCAGTCTCCCTAGCCGACATGAAAAATGCTGTGTTTGTTGTCAGTTTTCATCCATTTGTTAATTTAAAATCATTTAAAACAGTGTCATGCACAAAAATGTGTCAAACAAATACGATTTAAATAGGAAACGAAAATAAACAACGTTTGCGCGCATCGCGTCGCAGAGAGCGTCATGCAAACCTACCGCCAGTCGCGTGGCATGTTCATTTCAGCACTCCGCGAGCTGGACAGCGCTCGAGCACACAGGAAGTCCATCTACAGTTTTCGTCTCACAAATACAAACAAACACTAAGACAAAGACAGATCCGTTTTACCTGTCTACCTCAGTCTGGTGGTTTCTGTTCCGCGTAAAGAGTAAATAAAGGCTGGAACATCAATGTCAGAAGCCGTTCCCCCCATTTTCCCTGCAAAGGAAAGACAGAAAGAGATGAAGAGACCTCAAGAGAGGGCAACAGTGGAAATTAAATTGCACTTGGGGGCAAATTCTATTAGGGAATAGTTATTGTCTCTTGACAGGTCCTGTCCATTTACGTAATTAGTTGAAGTACGAGGTTCGGCATTGTTTAATCAGAATCTGAATTCAGGTTGAGTAAGTCACACTTGGGAGACATTTACTATGGTGGGCTTCTCCAAAAATCACAGTTACTAAGCCATATCAGTCAGTTATACACGATATAACAAAATGCATTAATATATACAACCAGTCCCATATACAACCAATACCATATAATAAAGGTGAACCTTCAGCATGCAAAACTCTTAAAAAGTGAACCATACAACACAGTGATGGCTGGCCATTGCAGACCAGGTCAGGAATAATACATTATAATTGTCTAATGCATTATAATTGGCTAAGGGGTAGATCCTGCTTAGGTTAGAAATTCAATTAAAGGCGACGGTGTTTCACCTTAAGCTTATACCATTAAACAATGAAGAATCCCCTGTAATGTTTTTACTTGCTTTAGCAATCGATACCTTTATTTATGTGTATTTAAGCGGGCTCCCATGAAGCATAATGATTCTGATCTCATGCATGATTTTTATTGTGTTATTCAATTGAAGAAAATGCTTTAAATTAAAGTGCACATCTAATAGTTTAATTAGATGAGCACTGAATAATACTAATGGACACAGGTCTAATTGTTTGTTTGTTTTTTGATAGCATGAATACACGTTGTAATTGTTATTGTAATAAGTTACATGGAGCCTAATATGTGTTGCAACACAAGTAAATGCAATGCATTTGGAGTTCATACAAACAAAATGTATGGAGTTCGTACATTACAAAATGCTGGTAATGTGTAATTGCTTAAACGACACTGATGAACATCTTTGAAGCATCTTCATGGAGATTACATTTCCGGTGTTTGCTCACAAGTCCGTTCATTAACGCATGTTGATGGGCATTCTCGGGAAGGCATCCAAACTCATCTTATTGACATCATCTGGCCTGTCCTATAGAAGAATGGTGGCTTTCAGGATAGAGCTTGGCCTTCTGCTGATCTCAGACGACCTTCACCACTCTATTCAGCGGTCGGTATATGAAGGGCATGGAGATCCACAGCTCTAGCCTATGTAGAAGCTGTGCATATATACTACTCAGGAGTAAGAAACGTCCGCTCACTTTCAACTGCTTATTTACAGCAAATGGCCTAACGTGTAAATATGAACTGCGACATAAACTGACATTTCACAGACAGTCTTACATTATGGACAGTTTATTGCTCTGTTCACATCTGCAGTCCTCATGCCTCCTGCAGAAGGACTATGGCATGTTCACCCAGGTGATCAGGAACTGGTCAGTAGAAATGTCTCTTTGGTGTCCTACTGTAAGTCATTGGAACTGTGACTTTAATTGTCAACTGCCTATAAACTGTTAGTGTCTTAAGGACTGTTTCACAGGTGCATGTGCAAAAATTGTTCAAGGTTCATGGAACAAGCATGAAAAACATTGTTTACACCCTTTCCAATTAAGATCTGTAAAGCTTGTAATTTGAATTGCTGAGTTTATATACTTGCGTTCATATGGCTTTGGAGCAAAGGACAATTATATAGTGTATCTGAATGGAGCGTACCTTTTCTGTTCCAGCAGAACTGTGCAAAGCAAGGTTCATAAAGAGATGATTTACTGAGCGAAACTTGACTGACCTTCACCAAGACCAGAGCTGAAACCCTTGACGATCAATTGGAGCGATGAATGTGAGTCAGACCCCATCACCTAACATCACTGTCTGACCTTACTGATGTTACAGTGTCTGGATGGGAACAAATACCTGTATCCGTGTTCCTAAGCCATCACAACAGAACAGAAGCTGTCACAGCAGTAAAGAAAAGACCACATTACTGGTAATGCATATGGGTTTGAAGTGAAATGTCCACATATCTTTGTTTATGTAGTATGTAGGGAACTTGCTCTTGTTCATTTAAAAATAAACACCACCAAAGCAAAAGGATATACTAAGGACCTTTAAAAAATAATTGAACCTTTAAAGCCTAGACAATACAATGTAATCTCTTTTTTTATCATTGAACCTTTCAACCAGATTTGGGGGCTTATATCAAAAATCTCATCACGTGGATTCAGTATAAAGACAGAGTTCAGATTCATGCACATGTCCTTTGTCATGTTAATGGAAAAAATATATACATACACATACACACACACACACACACACACACACACACACACACACACACACACACACACATATACACACATACATACATATACACACATACATACATAGGGTGTATGTGTATACACACACACACACACACACACACACACACACACATATATGCAGTATGTGTGTGTATATAAACTATAGTAATGTCTTGTTTTCTTGTAGTGGTTTAGCATGTCGTGCCACCTCTCACCTGTCAGCAGTCCATCCGTTCATTCTGACTGACCACATTAAAGCTAAGAATGAGGGCTGCATCTCCAAATATGCATTATGGACATGGGGAGGACTGGCGGTAGTAAAATGAGATTAATCTGACCTGTTTGGCTCCTGCTTTAGGGATAAATGTAACATTCAGGGGTCAGAGTATAAATGAGCTACAATAACGAAACCATATATTAACCCTTTTCCTCTCTTCACAGAATTAATTCACTCTCAGTGTGCATACACACTCACACACCCTGTGTATGTCTGTGGCAGAAGCTTTATTGTATTATTAAAATCAGAGTGGTATGACAGCAGAGGTATCAAACCTGTCCAGCATTTTAATACCAGTACGCGATCGACCATAAACACGCAAAGTACATGTTGGAGGGCCTCAGCAATAAAACCCAGCATTGTCTAATTTATGGAACACAACACCAGCAACACAAGGTGATGTTTTACCCTTGCTTTCTGACGCTTTTGGTTGGGGGCTGGGGAGATATCTTTTGTTCCATTGTTCTCATAGCATACTATCGGGTCCTCACTTAAGTCTGGCAGGGAACAGGAAGCACATTAGTATGTGTCTTCACACTTATACAGTCTGATTTGTACATAGAGACACTAGCAAGATTGGATAGAAAATCCATGACTATAGTGTGTACTACTCACCAACATGCTGCTGGGATGTATAAAGATAAATAAATCCATAAGTTTAAAATGATCAGATTAAATACAAAGTACATTCATTTTGTAATTCACCAAAGTATTGGTGACTAAAAATCACGTGCAAAACTCGCTGCCACAATGCCAGGCTGTTTGTGGTTGCTAAGGTGTACTACATGTTTTGCTTACTGACCCAAGTTAAGAGTCCATCCTCAAGTCTCTGTGTTACTCCGATCTCTAAATGTGTCACATGTCTGTCCTTTAATGTCCATCTGGATGTTTGAATCTCCTGGGCAAAAAATAGAACTACAATCACCTTGAAAAAGTAATAGCACACATTTCTCTGTTCAAAGAAGACATTTAGATATGTTTTTTAGTCCATACAATGTAAGTCGATGGAATCCAATTATATGATCAATAAGTTATGACAACATATGTTTTTACATTGCTTTAACTCATCAAAATAAGTTAAGCAATTTTCAACTTTTTTTTTTTAAAGTGAGACAAGATTCAACTCATTTTTTTAAAAGTCAGTTAAATGTAATTTAAACAAACAAGTTGACTATTTCTGGCATCAACTTTTTTTCTTCTGTTTTTACAGTGAGTGTTGTTCGGATTCTTCGAAATATCTTGTTTCTCACAGAAGTAAGTCATAAAGGCTTGGAATAAAATTAGAGCAAGTTAAAAGGGTAGTTCACGGAAAAATGAAAATTCTCTCATCATTCACTCACCCTCATGCCATCCCCGATGTATATGACTTTCTTTCAAGCATCAAATTAGTGGCAGCCATTCAGTGTCATTATATGGAGAAAAAAACACGTTGTGTTTATCTTAAGAAAGTCATACATCAGAGAATGAGGGTGAGTAAAAGATGAGAGAATTTACATTTTTGGGTTAACTATCCCTTTAATGATGATTTTGGGGGGAATTATCACTTTAAATGTAGCGAATAAGTTCAAAAAAGATCATGTGATCTATACTCATCCTCTTTGTCCATTACAAGGAGCCTTGAACTTCAGAGCTTTTCTTTTTAACGTAGTCACCATATTTTTAAACGCTCAACACGTCAACCCAAAGACTCGTATAGTACATCTAGTAAAGGATAAAATAAATAGAACAAGCAAACAGAGATGTGGGACAAAAGGGCAGCACTCAGATTTCCACGAAAACCCTAAAGCTCAAGATCAAGCGACGGTGCCCTTCAGATGAGCCTGTAATCTGGAACACTTCAAACCCTTGTCTTCCAGTGTTCCTCCTCAGATCCTCTCTCCCTGGGGTCACCACCCCCTCCCGGGCACAGCCAACTTCCAAGTGTGTGAGGGAAGAGGCCTTGAAAGCCGATTGCGTTTTAATAAAGTTTATTATCGGGTGGGGGCTAATCCCCGTGGTAATCTCCCACAGACCCAAAGGAAAGCAGGATTATTCACTTGCTATAATCCCAATGAAATTGTTAGGATTTAGCTAGCAAAACAGACCAGATGGCAACAGGCTAGTTCCTCCACCCACGGGTCAGCTCACCCCTTCCCCGACCACTCCTCACCCAAGACACACTTAAACGCAACACATGATCTATTCATTGAGACAAACGCACACAGCATTGAGGACACTGATAGGGTGAATGATGCTCAGGCTTTGGAAAGGCTATGATGACAAAGATGGTGTATCACGAACGGTTACTGTCACAGTCAAGTTTACAGCGTTTGATTGAGGGAATACACTCCAAGACTTAAATTCTGAACATTTTTCAAAGCACTAGTCATCAAACACTGGCCGACTTTGTAAATGGTTACACAGCAAAACTGGGGATGATATGATTAAACAAATGAGATCAATGTGTTCTAAAACCGGAGTTAGCTGCCATCATACAGTACATGAAATCTGTCGACCCAAAATCTGCAATCAGGGTTGACTCCAGACTGCAAAAATCTGGACAAAAGTTGTGTAGTGTATTCCAGCCATTACTTATTCAATTGACTGTCTACAGTAGGATTAGTTTGTGACGCACACTAACTATAAGTGTTAAAGACACTGGAAATGTTATGTCAACATGAAAAAAAACAAAAACAAAACGCAATATCTAATACCATGGCAGAAAAAAAAAAAACAATTGGAGTTTTAAAAACGATACAAGACATTTTTTGAAAAAATAGTTTTAATCAGATTTTACTCAGCAAAGCACTTGCTTACCTAACAGGCAAAAACCATAATGTCTGTGATTCTGATTGTTAAAGGTACTTGTTGTAGAGCCGCTCTGTAATACAAGTTCAAATCTTAAAATATTTTAGTGAAGAAAAAAAAAAAAAACTTAAATCAAATATTTGATCAGGAAGGCACAGTAAATGAACAGGCAGTGAGATCACGACAAAATAAAATGGTTTAAACACACATACAGATATAGGGGTGTATTTTCATAATAACCACAATCATAGAGCTGCTCCAAATTCAAAACAATGTGCATTTAGAAAGATTTATGTTAAAAATGCTGTTTTTGAGTTCAAATATTTCTTTTTATGTTTCAAAGATATTATACAAAATGGTTGGTGCTTTTAAAAATTATGTGCTGCAGATTTCTTTGAGTGGTCATATAAAAACAAATTTTGTAGGATAAACAAATAAAGACATTAATTACGATAAAACAAAAATGTCATCATCAGATGCTTCTAAGAAAGCTACTCACAGATGAAGTAAAAAAATTAAAAATTCAGACCACAAGCAGCTCTTCATGGACAAGTGCAGGGTCCGTAAAATAAGCATTACTCTCTTAATTACCATAAAATCAAAAACAATACTTTGTAATCTCTCAATTTCTGTACATTGTTACTTTGGCACTGAAGCTGTCAGGTTCTCTAGTAGCCACAGCTTGTGAGATTTGGTCGTCTCTGCTAAAAAAAGGAAAAGTTTAAGCTGGAGCGATGCTCTAGGCCAGAGACAATTTAGCCCGCCGCAGCTTTATCCTCAGTTTAAAATACAGGTACATGGCGACCAGGCACATGGTGGAGAGGAAGTACAGCAGGACACACAGGCTCACATCCAGCCTGGAGAATCCCACGCTGAGCATGGACATCCAGCGCTTGCTTTGGGGTCTGGGGTTCGGTTCTATCCAGAGGTTCTCTTCCTGGCTTCCCAGGTCTCGCTTCACCCTCCAGCCTCCCTCGAACTGGAGCTCTTCTGCATCCTCCTTCTTTTGCAGACTCCTCCGTCGCACTACGCCAGACATGGCTGCAGCTTGAAGGGCTTTGGCTTTATAGTGTTGGCTTACAAAGGAATCCAGGTCTACTATGTCCTCCTGGCGCTCCCGTAGTTTCAATCCCACAATTCTTGGCTTGTGTTGGGACTGCGGCCGCTGTGGCTTCTCCCACGGTGCCTGGTTATCGGTTGTGTCTGCTCCAGCCACCCCCATTCCCTCCAGCCCCGCAGGGTACGGCTCACCGGCCTGCTCCTCCAGTGCTGGCTCTTCCTCTTCCTCCTCCTCCTCCTCCTCCTCCTCCTGCTGCTCCTCTTCTTGAGGCTCTTCGGCAGGGTGGTTGTCGAGAACCTCTCGAGCTTTCCGTTCCATGGCTTTATTCTCCATCTGAGCGGCCATAATTCGGTTCCTCTGATGGGTGAGAACCTGGGTCTCGTCCTGCAGGTAGTCCATCAGAATGTGATCTGAAGAAAAGTAGTTTTGGAGGAAGGTCAGCACCTGCTCCTGGTTCCAGTGGTGCTCACCGGTCTTCTTTACTCCATGACAGCTAGGACACAACTCCGGAGACGGCCACTGAATCTTAGGGAAATGGGGGTCTTCACTGAGTTCTCCTGTGTGAGATCAGAAAAACAGTGAAGAGAGGAGTTTCATAAACCAAATCAACCACAAATCAAAAGAGGAGTTTTGACAATGAACTACTAAATCACAACTTTCACACCCGAAATTGTTAATCCAAAGTAATTCTTGAAGCCTATTTTAACAAGAAATCTCATTCTCATTACTGTATTAAACAACAATATCATGTAAATTGTAAAACATTTATACATCAAGGTAGTATTTATTGTAAAACCTTTAATTGATCCTGTTTTAAATCAAATTTTTGTATCTAATACAGTAAATAAAACTATTAAACTAATAAGTGCCAAATGAGAACAATTATTAAGAATGGACATTTAAAAAAAATGTATTAAAACAATGAGAATTTGAGGGCGAAACATGCTCAATTGTTGTGAAAATAATTCCATATAATTTCCCACTGCAAAAAGCCTAAAAGGCTTCATTTTTATATAATATTTATATGAAATCTATTATATATTTATGTTTTAATGTGACCTGGACATGTTTTCATGAGATTCACCTTCTAATCCCCATTTACAAGCGTCAAACATTGCTTAACCCAAGGTTAAAACTGGCTTTAATCCAGGTTAATAAGACAAATGATTTAACTTAGGGTTAAGTGGGAAAAGCCCAAATTAAATCAATTATGTTAGTTGACAGCTTAACATATACCTGGAGAATAACACTTCATTTCCCAGAATGTTCTAATTTACCTAATATATTATATGACCATTCATTTCAAATGTTGATGTCAATATTTAGTTTTATAAAAGTATCTGAAAACAATATTTTGTGGATTCAAATTGGTTTTAATTAGTTCAGAACAAAATTCATTCTGTATATCATAAAGTAATTGGGCATAATTAGCCAAAATGTAGCAAAACCAGGTGAAAAAATGGTTGAGTAACTTTTGAATTTTTGTTGCAATTCCTCCTCCTGTCATTCAAAATTCTTAATTTTGCCCAACCTTGAGGTGCTGTAAGAAACGAGTGTGTGTGTGTGTGTGTGTGTGTGAGTGTGTGTGACAGGTCTAAAGACATGATCAATAGACCTGTGGGCTCTCCCAGAGGGAGGATCGTGAAGATAATAGATGAGGTTGGGGTGAACAACACACCCCTCCCCATCCACATGCACACGCACCAGCCTCTTCTCTTCACACCCCCTATGAACATGCCACCATCTCCAAATTGAATATGAAAGCCAGCACCTCTGGGCTGCAGCTCTCCCTCTAATGAATTACTATTTTTTTCCCGTCAGATGTTTTCCTTTCCTCCCTCCCCCCAAAAGCCACCCGGACGAAGGCATTCGCTAATAAATTGCTTGTGGCGGATGTCAGGGGGTGGCCAGGACACTACAAGAGGTAGCAGCAGCGGTTAGTTTACATCCCTCCCCCATCTCTTACGTAGATTAATCTGATGTATATATGCATGTGTGGACGTACTCTGCATACCGCACTTTACATAAGAGATACATCAATTTTACTATGCGTCTAGGGGAACCCAGGGGTCTTTATGCCTCACACTGTGACAGCACTCATTTCTGGCTGTGATGTGATGCAATGCCTATGAAGATCTTACTTTTAATCATAGCGGCCTTCAGCACAGAGGTGACTTCAGCTGTAGCACTGTTAACATTGATACAAAAGCTTGCTGGGGCGGTACATTAATATTCATGCGTGTGAATAGGGATAAGGAGTCGTCATGTAGGACAGTTCCGGTAAGCGCGAGTGAATGTGAGTGCCGATGGGTTGGGGGCCAGGGCTCCTGTGTTCAGATGAAGGGTGGATTGGAGGACTTACTAAACAAATGCAAAACGAACATACTGCATAGGCTAAACCTCTTCTTGGGATTTTCAAAAGAACCATAGAAACTGGGGAATTGGAGAGACATAGGAAGAGAAAGGAAACAAGAGGCATGTTTGGAACTACTATACTATGACTAATTTCCAACTAATTTTAAATGAGGTGAAATAATATATGTCAAAATGCAATATACCTGACTTGATCTGGCACCATGAAACTTATCTGTCTTCCTTCTGTAGACGTCTCCCCCTCGACAAGTTGGCATCAGCGCTGGACTGAGGCCTGTTGCTTGGGCCTTTATGCCAGTTAAATTAATTGTGCAGCAGTGATACTAATAGGCCACTATTCATGCCTGGTTAGCTGTGTGTTTGTGTGCGAGATGGGAGGGAACTACTAAAGAGGCTCACGATTAGGAGGAGAAGGAGGGTCCCGCTTGGGGACAGAGAGGAATAAAGGGTGTTGGAGGGTGGGAGGCGGAAGAGGAGGAGGAGGGGGGGAGTGCCACCCACCTCACACACACTCTGAGTTAGCCACTTGGGCCAGAGATTACAAAGCAGAGGAAGGCTTGATGCTGGCGGCGTGGCGTGTGCCACCTGCTGTCCCAGGCGTCTGGGGAATAGAGGGCCGCGTGCCCCAGGCAGGAGACACTGTTGCTGTATCAATTGTCAAGCGGCAGGAACGACTCTCCCGGGACACAAGAGACAGTAAGACCTAATCAGCAGAAGTGACAGGGGACACAGAAGAGCCATAGGGGGACACGCATGGGGGGGACTTTTGTCCAATTATTCATGACTTCATGGCTGGTAAAACAGAACAGACGCTAAAGAGGCAGGAGACATCAAAAGAGGACAAACAAATGAATTAAGCAAGTGTGAAGAGAGGCAACTAACTCCCTTTATAGCTCTTCTGGACAACAGCCATGCAGGATGACAAGTTGTCAGAGAGATAACTAAGATTTTTAATTATTAAATGTCAACTCTGCAGACAGTTCTTTGCAGTCACTTTTATTAGTGAATTCTTGTAAGGTGGTAATAATGTTCTTATCAGAACAATAAATGAGTATAACTTCAAAATAAATTAAAACATTTAGATTTAAATGAATTCATTTAGCAGACCCTTTTTTATCCAAAGTGACTTACAAAACAAAATAAAATAACTAAATAAAAGAAAATGATAAAATGAAAAATAAGGGGAGCAACAGAAGGTGTGAGAAATAGAAAAAAAGGATGTATGTAAGTGGAGGGATAGAGAAAAAGAGAGATAGACGGATAGAAGAGAAGAGGACAGCTGGTGTCTGCCCAGAGGATCGTCGAATTAAAGGGATTTAAAGGGAAGAAGCTGCACTGGTGCTCTGGAGAGGGAAAATCCACCCAAAAACTCCTGGTGTGCTCTCTTCTTTTCTCCTGCTCTATATTATGGTCAGGAGTGACAGGACTAAATAATATCCTTGGTTAAAGATTATTTGTACACACTTAAAAGCCATACCAAGTGAAACTTATTGTACAGAAATAGTACAAATAAACCTGTCAAAAAAAGGTCTATTATGTTTTAAATTGTGAAACGATAGCCGATAGATATACTGTTCAAAATGAAGACAAAAAGTATTGTGACACTTTCTGCTCACATGAGCATGTCCATAGTTAATTTTGATGATTGACACCTATTGTTACTCTGCTAGGACGCCTGTGTGAACTTGAGGGGAACTGACTTCATACATCCACTAAATATAACCCTGACACCCAATGACTCCAATGGTTCAGTAAACATGCTCAGAAAGCATTTTAAATGCAGTGAATTCAATTTAAATTTGTATTTTCTAATTTTAAGTTGAAATAAATTTCAAAACACTGTCCAAAATTCATTTTGTGGCTACTGTATGCATGTGTTAGTCGTTAATGTTTAACACTTAACATTTGTTTACACTGAACATACTGACCTGTCAGGCGGTTGTTGACCCGGTTGTGGCGAGACCACAGCCAGAGGACAGCGTAGGACAGCGAGGTCACATGGACCATGCTCTCCAGGGCCATACTCTCAAAGTGAGTTGCACAGGACCTGCATCCGAAAAAACTGCTGACATAACCTCTCATCGCCTGCAACACTTCCTGAGGGTCTGAGATCAAGAAACAGAAAGAGAAGAAAGAAAAGAGGAAATGGACAAAAAGAGAGTAAAAGAGGAAGTTAAAAAATAATGAAAGTGTGATTGCAAAAGAAGTTCCAACTTTGGGTGCATGAAACATAAATGTATATCTATATAGATCTATGCATATCTATCTATCTATCTATCTATCTATCTATCTATCTATCTATCTATCTATCTATGATATTATAATTAGTGCTGTCAACATTAATGTGTTAACGCATGCGATTCTTTTTTCAGCATCCTTTGGCTAGCATTACATTATAAGATCATGCTCTTATTCATGCAAACGCTTTTAAACCATTCAAGCGTGACAAGACAAAATAGAAACTGCTGTCTGTGAATGTCCTGTCTATATGTGACACACAGAAAGACGCGCACCAGCATCGTGTGCACAGACAGCGCACCAGAATCTATGGGTTTGTGTGAGGATTGTTTTAAGTTCACTTAAACAATTTTTACTTGTTATATTTTTTGAAGCATAATAAATGCTAAAATTGATAGCTTTCAAAAATGTTTAAAATTGAAAAATAAAATAAATAATCAATTTCATTGAGACATCAGTAGCTGTATTAGTATACTGGCCTTCATTCATAAAAAATGCATAAAAAATATTTAAAATATACTGTCTTCATGTTGTTTCAGATTAACTGTGAAATTATTACATTATAAAAAATATATTAAAAATGTATATTAATATTTTATTCGTTTGACAGCACTAATTATAATATATCAATATTATATGTCATAACAAAAACAACCACAATAATAATGGCAACTGATAATAAAATATTTTTACGATATTATTGTATTACTTTCTCTATTAATTCTCATAATTAGCCTCATAACAATATACTACATTTTAAATTTAAAAAATAAATTATACATAATACAGCATTATGAACCTCTCCTGTAAAATGGTTACATATTGGTTACTTATGCATGAAAAATTCAGACACACAATGGGCCACCAACTAACCTCTCTCCAGACCCCAGATTACCCTACACTAATTCCTAAGCATCTATTCTCTCAAACACAGCACATTCTGAGGACAAGTCCCTGCAGGTACCAGGAGTGCGACAGGTCAGTTCTCACCCCGAATGCTCTCTAAGTTAGTTTAGTGTTGCGTTTAGTGCACTTCTTTCTTCTGTGTTTAGCTGGTGGACATAATCCAGAGCATTGCCAGTGGACAGATGGACACCCCGTCCCTGGCCTTCCATCTGCAGGTTACATGACCCCCCTCCAACCGCTCGCACAAACACAAACACGCATCCACACGCTGATGCCCCCTCCGCTCTTCTTCCGCCCACTGTAAGCTGCTGGATTAAGTGTGAGTGGAGAAGCTGTGTTCACTAGGTCTTATATTAACCCTTCAGATTCCAATAATCTAAACAAATCCCTCTCTTGTACCTACACACAATTACATTTCCAGCAGCAAAACAAGGCCCAAGAATAACAGTGGCACACTGGTTTCCTGGAATGAGACACTCTGGTGTGTATTTGTATTGGATCAAGAAGGATTTTTCAACTAAATGCACCATAAATGCTTGAGGAAAGCACAGACGGCCACACACAGCCTAATACAAATGCATGTCCGCCTTCCTTACACAATAGACAGGGCTCATCTGTCTACAAAGGGCCTTGAAGGTTGTGACACAGGGCAGCTGATGGCAGCTCTCGAGGTCACCAACAGGCCACATAATTCAGTCCCAGCTTCTTTAGACCACTTACAGAGTTTCATTTACACAAGCCTGAAACATATAAGGTCTGTAGCAGAAACCGCACAAAAATAATTACAGATCAACAAAGCAGACTGTGTGACACGTCTCCTGACTGATGTTTCATTGATTTGTTCTTTTAACATATATTGCATTTATGAAAGATAGTGTTGCTTTTTACAAGGCTGAAATAATTAAAAAGTCAGCATGAAATCAAAATGGACCTTTTTTACTAATAGATTTACATTTGTGCATTTGGCAGACGCTTTTATCCAAGGCGACTTGCAGTGGGCTCCACAAATATTGGCATCCTTGGTAAATATGAGAAAAACCGAGTTTGCCATTTCTCCTCTTAGTCTTTCATTCAAAATATTCACAAAAATGTACCCTTTAATTGAAGTTAATTTACACAAAATATAAATAAGGAATAAATTAAATAAATATGGTTTTCTCCAAAATATGTATGCCAAACTTTAGCATATTCCCATGGTATGTTTCTAAGTTCATCTTAGTGATCACGAACACTTAAGTGATAAGGCATGACTTCCTGTTTCACTGGGCTCTAAATATGAAGTGACACACAGGCCAAATTCCTCATCCATCACTATGGGAAAGACCTGAGAACACAGTAATGATGTGTGACAAAAGGTTGTTGAGCTGCTCAAATCATGAAATGGCTATACGATAATGGTTAAATTGTTGGAGTACTCTTTTCCACTATCTGGGCAATAATTAAGAAGTTTAAATCAACTGGAGATGGAAACAATCAACCTGGAAGAGGAAGTGTGTATATTGGCCCCACATGTACTGAGCAGGATAGTTTGAGTCACTAAAACCTGCAAGGATCAAAGTATTTAAGATGCTAGTTGGGTCTTGGGGTCAGAAAGTCTACAAAAGTACGGTTACCTATATAACCACAACCTGTTTGGTAAGGTTGCAATAAAAAAAGTCTTTGTTGACATCAAACAGCAAACCCATCCACCTGAAGTTTGCCAGGCATTACTGGATCTTTCAGTGGAACTGGGCTTTATGGTCAGATGAGACCAAAATAAAGCTTTTCGTAAAAACAATAGAGGTGGGTTTGGCATAGACAGAAACCTAGCCATGTAGAAAAATACCTCATCCCCACAGTGAAGAATAGTGGTGGATCTTTAATGCTGCGGAGCTAATTATCATCCAAAGACCCTGGACAGGATACATCGTATCATTAGGTACCATCAGGTACCTGGAGATTTTAAATCAATATCTGACCGACCGTCAGGAGGCTTAAACTGGGTCGTGGTTGGATCTTCCAGCATGACAATGATCCAAAGCACATCTCAAACTTAACAACAGAACAGTTCACTGACCACAGAATGAAGGTTTTCGTCATAGACACAGCAGTCCCTGATCCAAACCCCATAAAAAACCTGTGAAGAAAAGAGTCCACAAGCAGACCTCTGAATCTGAGGAATTGCCTCAGATTTCTTGCTATGTGTTCATTAACCTTAAATCTTGGTAAAGGGAGGTTGCACAAAGTATTAAATGAAGGGGTGCCAATAATTGTGGAAAACATATATTTCAGAATTTTTTTCTTTTTTATGATAGGAATATTTTTCTTTCATCTATTTGACTTTAATTAAAGCTTAGATTTTTGTAAATATTTTGAATGAAAGACTAGGAAGAGAAATTGCAAAAACAAATGTTCACGCACGGTTTTGCACATTTACCAAGGGTGCCAATATTTGTGGAGCCCACTGTACATTGCATTTATGGTATACATTTGATAAGTTCCATGGAAATCGAATCCATGGCATTAGCTTGCTACTGTTTGGGCTACAGGAAAGCTGTTTTTGATCTTATTGTAAAGATCAGTACACATTATTACAAAGAAAAATCTTTCATGAAAATGTAATAAGCAACTTTCCTTTTTCGGATGATGCCACCAAGGCCACACAAAACTAACCAATTCTGGGGAAAAAAAAAACACACACCCACTTTTCACAATAATATTCATTTCTAATAAATAAAATTGTTTTAATATTCTGTTTTACTTTGAAATATGCCATTTTATGTAGTCTGGGCTAGTTACCAGAAGGTTTAAGGTTTGAGCCCCACAAGAGACGGTCCATATCATCATTGTGTCTTTGAGCAAGACATTTGGAAGACTCCTACTTACAATGTTTAAAAAAAGAAGGGAGCATTCTGTTAATAAGTTAATGTGTGGTCTAGTTAAGGTGCTGTGCATATTATTAGTACCTGTGCTGCCATTTTCTTTAGCCTGCACCGTAAGCACATGGAAGAGTTGCCAAACAGCACAGGGGTATCGACGGTATTGGGGTTGAGATCCCTGGCAGCCCACCCACTGAACACCTTCAGGCAAAGCTGCATCGCTCGACTTAAAAAAAACACACACATACAAAGATGGAGTCTCAATTGACTAGTGCTTCACTTAAACGACAAGAATCAATTGAAGTCAATCAATTTTCCTTTCAGTCACTCCTCAAATGAAGTAAGGTGGATACTGCAATTAAAGCAGGTATGAGTGTTACAGGAAATGAAAGCTCCTCAATCATATTTCATTTAATGCGTAAATAAAAGCAAATATCAAACAACATTTAAACTCTTTGGTCTGGTTTGCAGAGTCACTCAGCTGTTGATTGGTGGGCGTGTCTATAAGAGGCGATGATCTTGATGACACCAGCCCTTTTCCTTATGGAATGCCTTCCTACTTCCTCATTGATTCATTGACTGGGTGGCTAAAAGCTTATGATGTCACTAACTGCTCCAGAGTATGTTTGTGTATGTAGGCACGGAGCCTCAAGACAGCATTATATAATCTTGTTTAACCAAAAATGAAAATTCTGTCATCATTTACTTTCTTTCTTCACAAAATAAGATATTGTAAAAAATGTCAAAAGTGTTTTTTTGTCCATACAATGAATGGACGCCACTAGGGTCCAATGTTGTTTTGTACCCCATTGACTTTCATTGAACATTCTTCAAAATATCATCTTTTGTGTTCTCCAGAAGTAAGAACACCTTGCCAGTTTGGAACGACACGACAGTGAGTAAATGATGACGGAATATTCATTTTTGTATGAACTATCATTTTAAATAAACGCAGCTCTTTTGCTAAAATTTGAACATCTTACCATAGCGTATCATCACTATGCCTTTGCCTTATGAAATTGTTTTTATGCAGCCTGCATGTGATGTTGAATGTCATGTATTGAAATTGTGCTTGCAACAGCTTAAATAGTTTAAATAAATGTTTTAATAAATTTAAATGAGTGACAGTATCCCAATACACTGACCTCATGACCCAAGACTAAGTGGAGAAATGCTTACATCGAAGTATTGACCAATTCGGGTACCTTTTCAAATAAATGCAGTACTTTACTATATCAAATGTCTGGTTGTCAAAATTCTAATTTATAACTTCTAATATAGTCATAAATGGCAATAAAAAATGAAAACCAGAGCATTTTCTGAGATGTTCTGCTCAGGTAAGCTTGACTAACCTTTGCAGCATTGTCCAGCACATCTCTCAAATCGCTGTATCTGATCTCTGTCCCCTTCTGTAGTTGTAACCAGTCGTTCATGGTCTTCAGTGCACTCTTTACAAACGGACGACCTGGGAAATACTACACAAACAAAACAAGCACACACACACACAATCACACACTTATGTTTGGGACTGGGCTAAGCTAAAGCATCTCATCATTTACATAAGTTCTTTTAAACCTTATAACTGTGACAGCTATTTCTGCAACGCCAGTAGCTGTTGTCAAATGGTGAGATCACTAGATTTGCTAATGTGCTACTAGAAGACGCTAAGTAACAGTGAAAGTACACATTACAATGCTCTGAAGAGTTATAGTCATGAGAATATGTTCCTTTATATTATATATATATATATATATATATATATATATATATATATATATATATATATATATATATATATATATATATATATATATATATATATATACACACACACATATACATATATATATATATATATATATATATATATACACACACACATATACATTGATCACAGTTACAGGACATGCTAACCTTTATTAAATGTTGTACAAAATAATAATAATAATAATAATAACAATACTAACAACAACAATAATTATTATGGTCATAATTTAGATTAGGGTCTATTAACTATTAGCTACAACTTTTGCCTCAAACTAATTATAGAAACTAATATTAATAGTTAGTAAAGTAGTTGTTAAGTTTAGGTATTGGGTAGGATTAAGGGATGTAGAATATGGTCATGCAGAATAAGGAATTAATATGGACTTTATAAGTACTAATAAACAGCCAATATCCTAGTAATATGAATGAAAATAAGCAACTAGTTAATAGTGAGAACTGGACCCTAAACTAAAAGTGTTACCACTATTATTATTTTTATAATCGATCAATAGTTATTAATTATTATTTATTGTTAAAATAAATAAAGTCTTCTTTTTTTCTGGTTAAAAAACAACTTTCAATGATACATTTAATACTACTTTTTCAAGCAACTAGTAAAGTAACGCATTACATCTAAATTTACAACAAAGTATCTGAGACACTTTTCAAATAAGTAACACAAGTTACTTTGTTTTCACAATTATTGACTGACACCTCTCCTGTCCACATGTTGAGACAAATCGGGAGTAAGTGTAGAGGCGCTGTATAAAAAAGATGAAATGCAAACTCAATATTACAAACCTGTAATAATTTAATATGTTAAATAACAAAAATATACTTTATGTATTTAATCTCACATTATTAACCAATGTCTTTGCTGCTGACCTTTGAAGATCCAATTCAACCATACTAATAAGCAAAGCTGACTTTAGAATAACCTCATATTTGTGTTTCAGGTTGTTTTTTTTTTTATGGCTGAAGTAAGTGTTTCTTCTCCTGCATCCTATTTTTCTGCAATATTGTAATGCATTACTTTTAAAAGTAACTTTCCCTAACACTACTACTACTACTACTACTACTACTACTACTACTACTACTACTACTACTACTAATAATAATAATAATAATAAATATTATTAATACAATGACATTACAAAGAATAATTATAATAATATATTATTCAAATTAGTTTTTTTAAACCAATGAAACTAATTATTTAATAATAAAATTAAATATTAAGTCTTCTTTTTCCTTCAGTATTAAAAAGCAACACTGAATGTACTATTGGTAGATGCACTTCTTTCTTACACCAGTGCAAATTTTATAGTGTTAAAGAATGTGTGTGTGTGTGGAAGACTCTAGAAGCTCAGTGAAGTAATGACCAGCCTGAGCCATGTGGCACGAGGGAATGGACAGATTCAATGGCCCTGGACGGACGCCAGTGCTGACCTTACAATTCTGTGTCTGAGCTGGGGCCACAAAGCCAACGCTAACACTCCGTCATGGCCCCATAAACACAGCCACATTAGTGCAGGCCAATGCCCGTGTGTGTGTGTGTTTGTGGGGAGGCCCCACAGGATCCCAGAGGTGCACCTTTCTTTGATTTGTGCTCTTGCGTCTTTTCAATTTTCCTGTGGCCATCTGTTCAGCATGGTGCGGTCTTCTATTCATCACCCTCTAACAGGATCTCTATTAAAACGCAGCTCACTTAAAAAGGCCTTGCAGAGATTTACTTAACCCCAACGCCCCACTCCATTCTGATTTGTTTCCTTAATCTGGGAGATTCGGCCATTGAGAACGCAGCCAAGGAGGAAAGCTAATCAAAGCTGCACAGGTGGGAAAAGTAGAAAGTCTCTGAGTGTGAATGTGTGTGTGTGTGCACTGGTCTGGCCTCTAACTAGTGTGAAAAGCTCATTACCAGACCTGGATGCTGAAGAGGGTAATCTGGGATTGCTCATACAAAAGGCATTGTTCAAAACTAGGTGAAAACTCTGTTCTGAATCTCTGCAATCAAAACAACACGGCCTATATGAATAACTCTCCAGGGTGCTGGCAGCTAGTGAATGAGAGGCTGTGGAATCATTCTGTTATGCTGCAAAGTCTCTTTACGAGTTGCAATGGACTCAATATTGGGTCTGATTAATAATTTAAAGGTGAAGTAAAGAAAAAAAATGTAGTCAACTGACTCACACACTTCGATATACACTGGCCCCAAAAGTATTTGGATGCTTTGGCAACACATGCAATACCATTCAAAAGATTTTTTTTTTTAAAAGGAATTTTTTTTTTTTCAGCAAGGATGCATTAAATAGATGTTTTTTTTTATTTCTATCCTAAATAAATGCTGTTCTATTGAATTTTCTATTCGTTAAAGAATCCTGAAAAAAAATCTTTCATAGTTTCCACAAAAATTTTAAGCAGCACAACTGTTTTAAACATTGATAATAATAAGAAATGTTTCTTGAGCAGCAAATCATCATATTAGAATGATTTCTGAAGGATCATGTGACACTGAAAAATTAAGTAATGGTGCTGAATATCTGCTTTGCAATCACAGTTTTTACATTTTAAAGTATACTGAACATTTTTTTCGCAATAATATATTACAGTTTTTACTGTATTTTGATCAAATAAATGCAACCAACTTCTTTTAAAATAACTTGCATACATTTTACATTACCGTTTAAAAGTTTTGGGTGATTTGTCATTACATTTTCTACCAAAATATTAACCAAGTCGCATTTACTTTAGAGAAATGTAGCACAAAAGCAAAAGTTTGTTTTTAATTACAACAGGATAACGTCACAATGAGGTTCAACTAGTAAAAACACTTGAAATAACAATGAACAATACTTCTTCAGCATTTATCCAATATACTTTAATGTTAATTTCTACATACTTAATACACTAAAAAAAGATTTGTTAATGTATTATGATATTGAACACGAAATAATTACGAAAAGGATATTTATCAATTAACATTAACAAAGTACTGTAAGTAATCTGTTAGTTTAGAAAATCTAAAGCATTAACTAATATTAAAGAATTAAACCTTATTGTACAGTGTTACTGATAAAACATACTGATACTGTATTTGGTTGTCAAATGTTACATATACCCATAGTCAATGTATGAACTTGAGGGAAACTGACTTTACACAACTACTAAAAATTGGACCAGTTTGTTTAAGTTAATAATGGCACAGAAAAGTCTTTTTTTTTGCAGATGGCATGATACTCTGCTATCTAATGCAATAACATTCAGACATTTTTAAGAGTAACTTTTAGGGACCTCTGTAGTGATTATCTTTTCAAGAAAAGACAATGTTTTCAAAGATACTGTACCCTGATATTCAGACAGTTTCTCGAACAGTATTTTCATTATATCCAGTATTTTTAAGAGTATATATATAGCCTCTGCATATTCCATTTACCAAAGCAGGGATATAGATCACTAACCACAAACAGCCCTTTCCAATCACTGTCCTTACTGATTCAGCTCCCCGCTCTCCCTTCTTCCTCCCCTTCGGACCATGACAATCCACTTCACCCTAGCAATATGTCATCTCCAATCCGATTAGTATCAGCATTCAAGAAACCACAGTCTCTCTCTCTCTCTCTGCAGTGGTTCAAAAGAGAAGGCATCTGTTGGCCAAGCCCCGAGGAAGACCCCCGTTTAATCTCACCCTCTGGGACTCATATACAAGTGGGCCATGTAAAAGCCATCTAAACTGTTTCCCTGTTATCACGGCACTAACCAACAGCAGGTGCTAGGTGTCCCCCAACATTCGGGATCTCTGAAAGTTGTTCGAATGAAAACAGGAAACGCAGGATCAGACATTTAGGACACCATGCCCTGAGATAAAAGATGGAGGCACGGCTGGATCTGGACCTCAAATTGCCTTCTAATTCCTTGTTTTATTCTCTCCCTCTTGCGTGGCAGGAAGCCTCTTTCAAGAAAGCAGGATAAAGATGGGTAATCCTAAAGCCTCTCTGTAATGCTCTCATGTCTCCAAGATCCACTCTTTTAATCCTGAAATACATGTTCTGATTCATACAAATCCGGATTGTGCTGCAAACCCAGATACGTTAAGCAACAGCGTGACCGAGGAAAACACTGCTGTGTCAAACTCCACTCTGGCAGTAAACCACTGTGCTATATACAGTATACAGTCCACACATATACACACACACACACATACGTGGTGTGTGTGTGTGTGTGTGTGTGTGTGTGTGTGTGTGTGTGTGTGTGTGTGTGTGTGTGTGTGTGTGTGTATGTGTGTATGTGTGTGTGTGTGTATATATATATATATATATATATATATATATATATATATATATATATATATATATATATATATATATATATATATATATATATGCATATATATACACACACACAGTGCTGGTCAGAATTATTTGTCCCCTTGGTAAATATGATCAAAGGTGGCTGTAAAAAATAAATCTGCATTGTTTATCCTTTTGATATTTTGTTCTTTTAAAAATGCAAAAATCGAAACATTTATTGAAGTAAAAGAATTGAAAGTGAAAAAAAAAAAAAAAAATCACATTGTGAAAAAAATGCTTTTATCCAAAACACGTTGGGAACAATTAATAGCCCTCTTTTATTAAATACTTTTTGCCACCTCCTTTTTCCAAGATAACAGCTCTGAGTCTTCTCCTATAATGCCTGATGAGTTTGGAGAACACCTGGCAAGAGATCAGAGACCATTCCTACATACAGAATCTCTCCAGATCCTTCAGATTCCCAGATCCATATTGGCGCTTCTTCTCTTCAGTTCAGCCCAGTCATTTTCTATAGGGTTCAGGTCTGGGACTGGGATGGCCATTGCAGATGCTTGGTTTTGTGCTCAGTGACCTATTTTTGTTTTGATTTTGATATTTGTTTTTGGATCACTGTCCTGTTGGAAGACCCAAACTTGTCCCGTTATAAGATTTCTAGCACAGACTGTCAGGTTTAGATGTTTTATCTGTTGGTATTTGATCGAATCCATGATGCCATGTATCTAAACAAGATGTCCAGGACCTCTTGCAGAAAATTAGGCCCACAGCATTAAAGATACAGCAGAGTATTTCATTTTACACATGGGGTACTTTTTTATCCCTGTATGAACCAAACCTATATTAAGTGTTTGTTATAAAAAAGCTCTTTTTTGTTTTTGTTTCATCTGTCCATACAATGCAGATTTATTTTTTACAGCCGTCTTTGATCATATTTACCAAGGGGGCAAATAATTCTGACCAGCACTGTATATATACACAATACACATACACAAACACACATACATTTTTAAATAATAAAATAGTAAATAATTTAGAATAATAAAATAAAAATAGAAAACAGCTATTCTTCACATATACTGTATCTTATACATATATTTTTGTGTGTCATTTTAAAGACCCCAGGGTCACCTGGTGCAGGAGAAGGTTCAGGACGAGAGGGCAGGTTCACAGGATTACCCCATTACATCAGTCTGTCTGCATTCTAAGCATCTTAATCTAAAACACCAAATCTGTAAGCAGCCAACCTAACTGTGTTTAGCATTCAAGCCACTGTACAGATCTTCAGCTCAGAACACGGAGTGTGTGTGTGTGTGTGTGTGTGTGTGTGTGTGTGTGTGTGTGCTTGTTCCTCTGTGCCACCATTAATCTCTCCATGCTTTGCTTTAGTGGGGTTAAACACTTCCTCTTCACAGAGTGTCAATTAATGCAGCCAGCGTGTCTGTTTAACAAGGCAGCTCAAAAGAGCAGGCCAAAAACAGCAAGGACACTCTGAAGAGGCCCAGCTAACACTAGAATACCAGAGGGAGCCGGGAATATTGACAAAACTAACCACAGTTAATGGGAGGCCTGCCCAGGGCCCCTGCCACTCCTCCAGGCATCTGTGTAGACCTTCCCTGGAGAGCCCTAAATAATCAGAGAGATTGGCAGTGCTACGCTGGACAGACGCAAAGCCAGCGAAAGGTCATTGTCTCAGACCTCATCAAAGAGATCCGTGGCACGTGTCTGATCCAGCAGAGAACGGTAAGGGAAAGAAGAAAGACAACATATAGGGAATATTCGAGTGAATCTCAATCTTAAGAAATGTTCAATTAATATTTCACCCTCATAATCAAAATATTTATTATCATTAAAATAAGGTCACATAATACCATGAAACCTTAATTTCATATGTATTTATTTGATTGCGAGGTGAACATTTCTTGTGAGAAAGATTGTGAGGAAACAATAGAACAGTACACCAATGCAGTGAAATACCCAGAATCAAAGAAATATTATGAATAGTTAAATAACTCAAATAATTATGCTTTTAGTATGCATTGGATGTTTTTTTAAGATAAGCAATTGCAGCCTAAATTATTTTCTTTTCACTTAAAAACATTGTGCTGTCTCATTTAAGTTATTTTCAGCTCTTTGATCAGTGTTTTAAAAGGAAAATGAAAACGGAATACCTTGGATGTGTTCTTAAATGTCAGAAAATAACATCAGTGGTTTCGCATCAAGTGCACATGCTGCTGTGAAAACATTTCAGCATCAAGCTTTTATTACCGCTGTACCATTTTTGTCATAAGTGCTAATATATTTTCTCCCTGAATCATCCATTTGACCATATGTTTTACTTCCTAAAATCTGACTGATCTCCAAGATCATTTAAGTCAACAAGCACTGAAAATCTTTGTGCTAAGGGTTGAAAAAGAGATTGAAATGTTCAATGTATCTCCCTCTAGTGGTTTGTCATGTGAACTGACTCGGCTAATACAGCTGCTAAAGGATAGATATTTATAAAACTAGATATTTAAAGTGTGTGTGTTTACTGATGTGACTCACCTTAGCCAGTACATGTATGTACTTTTTGAGTGCAGTCAGATCGTCTCCACTGATACTGATGTGACCAGACAGCTCTACACGCAGAGAATAATGCAGCGCTGATTCCAAATCAGACATGTACACACGCGTCCTAAATACACACACATAGAAACCTCTGTAGGACAATCGCTGACATTATGTGTACCATTTAAATCATGAGAGGCAACTACAAAAGTCCACATGATTTGATTTGTTAACACTTTAAGGGATAGTTCACCCATAAATGAAAATCATTTACTCACCATCATGCTATCCCCAATGTATATTAATTTCTTTCTTCAGGAGATTTTTAGGAAAATTTTCCATCTCTGTTAGTCCATATAATGCAAGTGAATAGGTGCTGCTAGGTTGACGCTTGAAAAACCACACACAGCGATCGTGATGGTAATCCATACGATCCCAGTGGTTGAATCAATGACTTCTGAAGTGAAACGATAGGTCATTGCATCCAGTATACTGCCATTCAAGCGTTCTTGAGAGGGACGTTGTGATGCGTGATGGAAGTGTGTTGTGGAGCTTACGCAAAGAAGTGGCGGTCCTCTGTGCTTCCGCAGTACCATCATGATCGCTGTGTGTGGTTTTTTGAGCATCACCCAGCTTTCATTATACAGACTTTTTTTTTTTATTATCTTTTTTTGTGTTTATCTGAAGAAAGAAATTCATATACATCAGGGATAGCATGAGGGTGAGTAAAAGAGAATTAAACATTTTGGGTGAACTATCCCTAGTGTTATTTAATGTAATCATGCTTTCTACAACAATGATGTGTCATAGTTCAAGAGATAGTTCAACCAAAATTAAAATTTTCTCTTGAACTATCCCTTTAACTATAACACATCATTGTTGTAGAAAGCATGATTACATTAAATAACACTTACAGGGATAGTTCACTCAAAATGAAAATTCTCTCATCTTTCACTCACCCTCATTTTGTTCCAAACCCATAACTTTGGTTAATCTTCAAAACACAAATTAGGATATTTTTTATGAAACCTAAGATGTTTCTGTCCCTCCATTGAAAGTCCAGGTTACCAAAACCAAAAATATTCAAAAAGGTTGTAAAATGAATCCATATGAATTAAGCGGTTTAATTTAAGTATTACGAAGAGATACAATCACTTCTTGCGTACATGAGAACCAATGAGGTTCGTCTTAGCATGTTACGAATGCACAAGCTTCCGTGTTTACCATATGTGATGGCTTACCATTTGCTCTATGCATATATGTGAACGAAAGCCTACAATAATTCTGTTCATTATATAAAGTGATTGTATCTCTTCAGAAGTCTTACAATGGATTCACACTGGGTGTCGACGTTAACACTTCTCGTTTACTTTGAATGGGTGACGACACGCGCTCGCAAACTAAATTGTGAGTTCTGTTGCTTCGCATCACTGGCGTTGCTTGCGGCAGAAGTTGAACATTTTTCAACTTTTCAAGTGCCAACACAGGCGTCAACCAATCAGATTGCCTATGCAAATACCCCAGAGCAGACGCTAGCCAAAAGCGATCATCCAACACTGGAAGAGTAATGTGATTGGCTGTTGTCACTATAATGGTTGCATCAGCACAGGGTTTCAGACACACCCTCCATCAAGCGTTGACGCCCCTTGTGAATGCAGTGTTACAGGTTTGAAATGATATGAGGGTCAGTAAATGATGACATTTTACATTTCTGGGTGAACTATCCCTTAAACCAGGGTTCACCAATCTAGGTCCTGGAGGGCCGATGTCCTGCAGAGTTTAGCTCCAACCCCAATTAAACACACCTGAACCAGCTAATCAAGGTCTCACTAGGCATACTAGAAACTTTCAAACAGGTGTGTTGGCGCTGGTTGGAGCTAAACTCTGCAGGACAGCGGCCCTCCAGGACCGAGATTGGTGAACCCTGCCTTAAACAAATGAAACTTTGATTTATGAAAGTTCAATCATATTTTAACTTTCATTAACTTTTCATTAACTACTGATTTGTTAAGTGTAATAAGACTTAATAAAAATTAGCATCCTGTAACAGTTTGTTCAGTGCATTAATCCAGTCACCATGTAAATAATTAAATTATGCATGAATATGTAAATTATGCCTAAATGTGGGAAGACAATGAACAATTTAGAGGCTTAAATGGCTCAGTGGTTGATTACTGTATGCCAGCTTGTTTGCACTGACTTGTTAAACGGCCTCCATTCCTCTAGAGTTGAGTTAATGATGAGATCAATGATGGGAGTCTGGGGTTTGCCTGTCCGCACTACGCCTGGCAACCTCTGGAGGGCATATGTGTAGAAAGTACGAGCTTCACTGAGTCTAAGGAAGGAGAAAAAGGAATGAGGTTCACACAACCACTAAACATTTGACAAAAGAATGTGGAGTGGTTATCATGTCGGTCAGACCCCAGAAGAGCTCAAAATCCATGTTTATAGAGCTGCTGTTTGTTGAATCAGTTCAATTTAGGACAGGAATTAAAAGAAGAGTTAAGGTTAAGGTTAGGGTTAGGGTCTGGATTAGAGCCAGAGATAGGGTAGAGACAGTCACTCTACTTCCAAATATAACTACTTCCCTACTACACGGTGTGCAAAAAAAATGACCTACCGCATCTGACAGGGCAGAAGTAGTATGTTCGGATTGTATTCAAACTACATGCATACTTACAGAAAATACTGGGTCGAGAAATATGTTATTCATCAAATGCATTACATATGCTGACAGTATGTGAAGTAGAGTTATAGACAGGAAGTGAGGTAAAAGATTTCATTTGTGACTAAAGCGACTAATATATTGGCCAGGCAGATTCATCAACTGATGTTTGGACATTTTGAGATGCATTTTTAAATATGACTTCAATAGAAATTCCCATGTCAAGGAGAGTTTAAAAAAAGGGTACGCCTGGCTGATTAACAGAAGTGTTACTTTCCTTTGTGTCAATTCAAAACTATAACGACAGGTAGCCTTATGAATGAAAAAAGCCCCAATTATCGTAAAAGATTTAGAATTTGGATTTTTAAGTAAATAGTGCAAATATTTGATACACTATGTCAGCACTAAAGGCTATTTTGCATGGCATGAGCCGTATAATTTTAAGTAGATTGACAAACAAGAAAAAAAAAAACTCTTATAGCACTATTTGATATTTAGCCGAAATTCTACAATTCTACCTTTAAAAAAAAAAAAAAATCATTAGAAAACTTTCAGAATGAAATCTTTGCCTGGTAAAATTAAAGGCAGGGCACTTTGTAAAATATGTTTAATAGACAATAGAGTGGTTACAGAAATGACAAAATGGTTCTTACAGTGTAAATGTTCATTTCATTTATATACTGTAAAAAAAATTCGGTTCTGTAAGACTTTTAAAATGTTTTTGAAAAAAATCTCATACTCACTAAGGCTGCATTTACTTGATAAAAAATACAGTAAATCAGCTTAAAAACGGCTTAATATTTTGTAGATTTCTTCAGGATTCTTTTATGAATAGAAACATAAATGTAACATAAATGTCTTTACTGTAACTTCTGATCATTTGAATGCATCCTTGGTAAAAAAAAAAAATCATTAATATACACTCACCTAAAGGATTATTAGGAACACCATACTAATACTGTGTTTGACCCCCTTTCGCCTTCAGAACTGCCTTAATTCTACGTGGCATTGATTCAACAAGATGCTAAAAGCATTCTTTAGAAATGTTGGCCCATATTGATAGGATAGCATCTTGCAGTTGATGGAGATTTGTGGGATGCACATCCAGGGAACGAAGCTCCCGTTCCACCACATCCCAAAGATGCTCTATTGGGTTGAGATCTGGTGACTGTGGGGGCCATTTTAGTACAGTGGACTAATTGTCATGTTCAAGAAACCAATTTGAAATGATTCGAGCTTTGTGACATGGTGCATTATCCTGCTGGAAGTAGCCATCAGAGGATGGGTACATGGTGGTCATAAAGGGATGGACATGGTCAGAAACAATGCTCAGGTAGGCCGTGGCATTTAAACGATGCCCAATTGGCACTAAGGGGCCTAAAGTCTGCCAGGAAAACATCCCCCACACCATTACACCACCACCACCACCAGCCTGCACAGTGGTAAGGCATGATGGATCCATGTTCTCATTCTGTTTACGCCAAATTCTGACTCTACCATCTGAATGTCTCAACAGAAATCGAGACTCATCAGACCAGGCAACATTTTTCCAGTCTTCAACTGTCCAATTTTGGTGAGCTTGTGCAAATTGTAGCCTCTTTTTCCTATTTGTAGTGGAGATGAGTGGTACCCGGAGGGGTCTTCTGCTGTTGTAGCCCATCCGCCTCAAGGTTGTGCGTGTTGTGGCTTCACAAATGCTTTGCTGCATACCTCGGTTGTAACGAGTGGTTATTTCAGTCAAAGTTGCTCTTCTATCAGCTTGAATCAGTCGGCCCATTCTCCTCTGACCTCTAGCATCAACAAGGCATTTTCGCCCACAGGACTGCCACATACTGGATGTTTTTCCCTTTTCACACCATTCTTTGTAAACCCTAGAAATGGTTGTGCGTGAAAATCCCAGTAACTGAGCAGATTGTGAAATACTCAGACCGGCCCGTCTGGCACCAACAACCATGCCACGCTCAAAATTGCTTAAATCACCTTTCTTTCCCATTCTGACATTCAGTTTGGAGTTCAGGAGATTGTCTTGACCAGGACCACACCCCTAAATGCATTGAAGCAACTGCCATGTGATTGGTTGATTAGATAATTGCATTAATGAGAAATTGAACAGGTGTTCCTAATAATCCTTTAGGTGAGTGTATATACACACATATATATATATATATATATATATATATATATATATATATATATATATATATATACACTGTGACTGACCTTATTTTACTATTTGGCATTATATCTGCCACACTGGCTACTACAGTCTCTAGATATAAAACTGACTCCTGAATTCTTGACACTCCAATTCAAATCTTTCTTAAGAATTCTAGAAATGAATAATGTTAAAAAGCTACTTTCCCCCCAAAAAATATTAATTGTGTCTAGGAATGCATTGTGAGCTTATACTCCCATGACTCACTTCTCCTGTTTTCCACTATCATCCATTTACCTTTCTTCCTCGGATGAGCAGATGGTGGGTGTGGCGTGCTGATGAGATGTCATTACTGATCATTACCCTCTTCACTAACCCTGGCAATCAAACAATAAACACCACTGTGCATTCCTGAGTCTCTCGCACAGGCGGACACACACTCCCTCATCTACCCAGGCTTCAATCAACCCTCGCCGGGGAGACGGGGCAAAGCCTGAGGTCCCCAGGGTCCGATGGCACGCTTCTGAGACCACGAGGACCTGTTCCGCCCGGGGAGATCGTGGAGATAGTGTGTGTGTTTGTGTTTTTGCGCATGCTACACGAGATCAATCACGCATTCAGACCTGACGGCACGCCATCTGTTGCTCTGCAGAGCAGGGACTGTTTGGCAGGTGAAACGCAAAAAAATGAACACTATTGTTTCGGCGTAGAAGATTAAAACCCCCTCCACACACATGCGCACACACTCTGCACACCATCAAGAAGGACGGAAACAACATAAGCCAACCATAAATCATTTCTCTTTTGCATTTGTCATCTAAAGAGCCCCACACCCGTGCCAAGTTATTTTTCTCAAACAAGCATAACAAAGCAAGTAAACCTCTGATTTATGCTCCTGGTTAGAAATGATTATGAAAGCTCTGTGATCTTGAATAATGGCATGTATTAAAACTCTGTTGTCTCATTAACATTGCCAGATGTTGTGGAGATTTTTCCTCCAATGGCTAATGATCATAAAACTGAGAAGATGGGATCAGGCAAATGCTAAATACTTAATTATAAGAATCTAAGAGTTAAATGCCTGGGCTCTCATGCTTATGCACCAAGAAAGAGAGATTAAAGGCGAAGTGTGTCATTTTGTTCTTTACAATTCAAATCTATATTATTTTTTTCAACTGTTTTATAAAAAAAAAAAAACAATCAAAATCTGGAAGTCTGGTTGCTTTGAAAAGTAACAGCACACCTCGCCTATGTAGCACTGTAGCACAAACAGTACAGAAAAAGTTAAATATTGAAGTGTAATACTTTTGTACGATAATCTTAAGTATGAGCATGAGCAATAATAACAGGTATCCCAAATACTTCCCTCATCTGTCACACGACCACATTCTTTAGGCAATTATCTACACATCAGGCTGATAGGCAGGGTAGGCGATTTGATCCAGAATTTTTTTTTTGTTATGCTAGTTGAAAGTCTCTTCACATCCTGCAATCACTAAGTTAAGTGGTCTAAATGTATTTATATATATATATATATATATATATATATATATATATATATATATATATATATATATATATATATATATATATATATATATATATATATATATATATATATATATATATATATTCTCTGTGGAAGGCACAGGACCATAAAATCCAATCACTGCATTCAGTCCGAATGCAGTGATACAATGTCCTACCTATCTGTCAACATATGTATTCCATACCTTCGTGAACCCTGCAGGCCCAGACATCACACTTCAACAGCGCGTTAGTCACGAGCACCTCAACCGAAACAACAGCCACCTTTTACAGTTCCTCCTGAACCAAAACAATGAGCTTATGCTGTGCCATAACTACCGTAATTTGGAAGAGATGGAAACCTGTGAAGTTATAAGTTATCGGAGCGGTTTGCGTTTCAATGGCAACACGCAACACTATCAACGCTGAAATGAATCTGCAGCAGTCAGGTGGCACAGGTCACCGCTCTAAGTTTTAAATTCATTATTATTGTAATGTTATGTGCTTTAAAACATGAGGTAGTTTAACGTTGTCTCTCGTCTCGTGACGCTTTGCAAACTCTGCTGTGTGTGTTCATGTGTTTTCGAGGAGGTGTGGCTTTGGAGACGCTCTGAAGGGAGGGTGGGATCTTATTCTTTCAAAGCTAGCTTGCTATTGGGGAGACAAGGCAGGCAAAAACATTGTTTTCTTTTCCCACTGGTCAATTTTGAGATTTTGGGCTATTTGTCTTCAATAACATGTCTTCTTTCAGACTTGTGGTGAAAAACAGTCCAAAATACACATTTAGGTCTTTATTTTACTACACTTTGTCTATTCGCATCTGTAGATTTCTCATAAATTCAACAAAAGTTGGCGTTCTAAATCAACATGCTGCTCCGCGATCGCTGTCTGCACACTGTCATCACATATACCGTTGGAAAGCTCTCTCTCTCCTGTACAATTCTGTCGGATCCAAATATGGTCATTTCCTTTTTATCAGCAACCAATCGTGAAAATACAATGGGGCATTTAACTCTAAAAGCGAAATCTCATTGGCTGTAAATAGTTGTTTCCACTAAAAAAGTATGAATTTTTACAATACAAATCTTTAAAGGCCGTTTTCTCAAAATGGGCTTTTTCTCATACTCTGAGCCAGAAATCTCAACTTCAGCAGCACTTACATACACCAAACTTTCCAGATGTATTCCTATCTATATTCTTAAGGTTTTTACAGAGGGGTTTATTCATATATCATTCAGATTCTGATTTATACAACATTTTATACCAAAAAACAGCGCGAAAATGGATTTTTTATGGCTGTTGACAGTTTTTTCTGATTAATGGAGTGATAAAGAGAGATATCCAAAATCCCCTCTGTAAAAACCTTTGACTCTAATATGTCAACAAAATGAAACAAGAATTTTGAATCTGGCTTTATCCAATGTTCAGATTTCTCTTCTGGAAATATATGCAAATTAGCGCATATTTAATGAGACAATGTCTAATTTGCATATTTAAACATAAATATTCTAAAAACTTGTAATACAAAAGATATTTATCTTAATGTCAGTAATCAACTGGAGAAGTTTCATGCTGATATCTATTAGTTATTTTTTTGTTTTCCAATTCACCTGGGGTGTCTTCCCTTAATTTAACATTTCCATGAAATCAGTCATTGCAAAATCATGTAAACTGATTTTACATCTGCTATAGAGATGAATGAAGGAAATGGAGCACTTACACTTTTATTCTACACATGTATCTGGACGGGTAGTACAGGTAGCAGGAAGGAAAATCGGTCACACCAAACCTGGACACCAAACTTGTCTCTGTGTCCAAAACCCTGCGCACAGCTATGTTCTCATACTGCAACAAATCCAATGTCACCTAAAGAAAAAGAATAAAGAAAAGCAATTCAACGTCACTTAATATCTAAAAATCTATTCTAATCTAACCTATAAGTACATTAGTAAATTTTGTACAGAAAAATCCTATTCAACAAAAGTTATTCCGTATTTTTCCATTAAGTCTTAATAGAAAGATTGAAGCTTGAAAATACATGGAAATAATTATGAACAAATTAGTCTAAATCTATTGTTTTGTGTTTCATGAAAGGAATACAGACTTGGAACGACATGGTGAATAAATAATGACATGAATTATTCCTTTAAATCATCTTTGTGTAAACTGATCTCACCTCTCTCCCCACATAGGAGTTTTTCCTCTCAAACACAAGAACGAGGTGCTTCACATTGTTGGTCTGAAAAAAGTTGTCGATCTCTGCCTCACTGTGGAGAGAAAATGTATTATATTCAAATAGGTAAAGATAATGTCATGCAAACCGGTCTATAATGAGGACACGGTCTAACTCATATCTCATATACTCATATCCTACCTAGAGAGTTTACTAAAAGCAAGTCTTGAACTAATTTAACTATGATACTCACTTTTTTTTAACACATTTAATATTTCTCTACTTATTGGCTTTCAGAGGACAAAAAGCTTTTTATTTAAACATTTCCTGCAATGATTTGACAGATGACACCAAAATAGAGAAATAAGAAAGATGCAAATCAAGTTTATGGTGTGTCCTTTTCCTTCCCTATGAGCATATGAGTGCCCTTTGGCACAGCAACATCAACTAAAAGCTCAACAAAACCAACATGTTAACTGACCCTATCGTTTTTTACATTACAGAACTTATTAAATCAACAAAGAGAGGATAAAAGATGAGATTCAAGTCTGAGATTGCAAATAAAGATGAAGATATGCTTTAAAATCGGAGTACAAAAGTAAGAAATTGTGTTCTAACCTTGCTGTCTCTAAAGGTGGGCAAGCTGGTGGCCAAGCCTCATGTTGCTTCTCCAATTTATCGATAATGTGGTGCCGAAGGCCTCTCACATCCCTCGAGGATCCTACATGGACATTCAAAACATGTTCATACATAGATAAAGGTCATCATGCACATAACAGATCTTGATTAAAGGAGAACTCCGGTCAATTTAAAATTGAGCTAATTTTTTTGTAAATTTGGAGTGCTGTCAGTACAGAGAACAACGACAAAAATCGGTGTTGCCTACACCGTGTTATCCTCTTTTTAAAATTTGCACCCTGTTGACTTCAATGGGGCAAGTTTTAAACCTGCTTTTAGCCTCTTAACATCCTTGATGTGTCATTACAAGTGCCCAGCCATGTTGAGTGATTCCTTCAGAGTCAACACGGTGAATCTGACTGCAGTAGATGTGAAAGATATTAATAAAAGTGATATTAATTCAGCCAGCGCACATACCTGTGTTTACTTCCAGTTTTCGGTCGAAGTCCATAGTAGTCGATTGTCGAGTTCACGCGCATAGGTTTAGTTATCTATGATCACGCGCGTGAACTCGACAATCGACTACTATGGCTAAAGGCTAAAAGCAGGTTTAAAACTTGCCCCATTGAAGTCAACAGGGTGCAAATTTTAAAAAGAGGATAACACGGTGTAGGCAACACCGATTTTTGTCAGTGTTCTCTGTACTGACAGCACTCCAAATTTACAAAAAAATGAGCTCAATGTTAAAATTGACCGGAGTTCTCCTTTAAGATATTGGATTGGATATTAAAAGGGATAGTTCACCCGAGAATGACAGTAACGTTACTGGTAGAGGAAAAGATTTGTAGTGTGTAACAATGTAAATTTAGGGCTGTTTCTCACACTAAGTTGTCATGAATTCAAAAGTTGCTGTGGCCTTGCAAACAACCAATTTAATGAACAATATATACAGTGAGATATTCAGCTTGCTTTGACTACATGTGGAATTTTTAGTTCCTCTTCCCAAATCCTCCCAAATTCCTCCCAGTCTATTTTGGCTGGAACAGTTTAAAACTTTATATTCCCCCCTTTTCTTCTCTTCTGAAATGTGGGAACGTTTCTTACAGACGGAAGAATGTCATAAAGGTTTGCAACAACATGAACATCAGTAACTGAGAGAAATTTTTTCATTTTGGAGTGAACTAAAAAGAAAGAAATAAAAAAATACATTTTTACCAGTGAACTGCTTCCCCGTAGACTCACTGCTTGAATAAGCAGGGAAGAACTGAGAGAGACAGAGGGAGATCATTAGCTTTGCTACTTGAGACCTTCTCATCGGTTGCCTGCAGAGCCCCACTGACAGGTTTAGTCAACAGTTCTTCCTTTTAACCCACCCTCCCCCCTCTTAAAATTCATCAAAGCTGTGGACTCAGTCCCTTTATAAGAATGACCACTTTATTTTACAATAAAAGAGCACAAACTCATCCTAATCAAAATCCAGATGTGAAAATACCCAACCAGTAGAGGAACATGTAGTGATGCTTTCAGGATGTTTTCTTGAAGGAAACTGATGACAGATAATAATTCAAGGAATGGCAACAGCTGAATGTTTACATGGAGAATGGACAAAGAACTGACAGATTCTGTTACATCAGTCCGTCCCTCTGGCTTCAGAATAGCCCAGACTCATAGTGCATGACTGAACAAAGAACAGTTATTCATGAATAAAATGGATTCATCTGTGTGGAAAAACCTCACAAGTCAAACTATTGCAATCTGCAACGGGCCTCATTCATAAAACACAAGCAGAATGAATTTCTGTGTAAATCATTTGTCATGGCAGCAACAATTTAAGAATGGTTTTATGAACAATTTACAAACAGTTTCTTCTAATATTTCATGAGGCCCAATAAACACAATCTACCATTTTTAAAGATGATTTTATAATATCTTCATTTCCATTTATTGTCATTTGGAGTGTACACACATTCACCTACTTAACACTGACATTTTATAAAATATGCATAAGGTTACACACAAGACAAAATTGTATTGCTCAGATGTTGCTTGCATTTTCAGAGTTCGGAACATATTTCATTAAATATCAACGTTGTCTTGAATCAATTCACTTCAATTATGGTTGTATAAAATCAGCATTGCATAAAATTATGAAATATCACAATCATTCAAAAGTTTGAGGTTGGTAAGATTTTTTTAAAGTGTGTTATGCTCACCAAGGCTGCATTTATTAGATCAAAAAACGGTTTTCTATTTTAATGTATTTCACAATGTAATTTATTCCTGTGATGGCAAAGCTGAATTTCAATCAGCCATTACTCCAGTCTTTAACGTCACAAGATCCTTCAGAAATCATTTCAATAAATAATCATAAAAATGTTGAAAATAGTTGTTGCTAAATATATTTGTGGAAAATATTCTTCAATGAATAGAAAGTTCTAAAGAACAGTATTAATTTGAAACATAAATCATCTGTAGCATGTATTTATTGTCACTTTTCATCATTTTAATGCATCAACAAACAAAAAAATCTTACTGACCCAAAACTTTTGAACAGTAGTGTATATAAGTTATTTTACAGAAAAAAAAATATTAAAAACATTTGCAGGTTTCCTTTACAACTAAAAAACCACAACAGCAACAGTAATTGTACTCTAACTGCACACTACCTTCAGTGTGGGATATCCTGTGATGCCGAATTTGGTGCAAACCTTTCTATTGCTTTCATCAGCACAATCAATAGCAGCCAGATCCACAGCAGGCTTCCATTCTGCAAAAGCAACACGACACAGAATGCTGAGTTTATGAAATTGAATAAATGCACAGAATGGGGTTGGTGACGTTTTTGCAAATCAATTTCAGTTGCATGTTGTGAGGTTGCAAAAAGTAAGTTTAAAGTTTAAAGGCTGTGTTATAACAACATATGCTCCAATAACCTTTCACAAAGGGGACTTCCAGGAGTCTGCCAACAAGTGTTTTTGATGAACAAAGATACAGTCAACCTAGATTAGCATCTCCAAAACCTCAAAACTAGAGCAACAGAAGAGGAAAAAATATATGTGCACTTCAATGTGGTGGTGGTGTCTCAAAACCTATGAACTGCCTATTTAGTATGGCTTAAAATGAATTGACTCTGAATGCACCAATGATGTCTGGTAGCCATACTCACTTGGCCGACAGCTATGTCACGTGATACACACTATTTAAACTCACTGTTGGTAGCTCACTTGGCATGTCACTCACTCGTTTACTTGGTAGACAGCTTAGGTTTTGAGACATTGCTTGTGTATGTATAGGTCAACGCCGTTGCACAAACTAGGTCATTATATCACCTAGCTGTCTGTGTCCAACTGACAAAGCTAGACTAGTTTAACAGCTTAGTGTAAAATCATTGAGGTTATTATTATGAAGGTTTTCAATGTGTCAGAATTCAATGTGTTGCATAAGATACA
The DNA here is from genome assembly GCF_949319135.1 of Squalius cephalus. NCBI lineage: Eukaryota > Metazoa > Chordata > Actinopteri > Cypriniformes > Leuciscidae > Squalius > Squalius cephalus. The sequence continues at coordinate 8,192,639 of NC_137137.1, forward strand.
GCAAGCTAAAAAACCTCTCACAAAAACACCATATTCGGCAAAAATTACAAAAAGTGATTGTAACTAGCCGAATGGGTTTAAAATGTCCTTTAAACCCCGCAGAAGATTACTGCCATATTGTGTTTATTTCTTTTTGTTGACAGTGGTGGCTAAAGATACCAACAATGCCATAGTTTTAGTATTGTAGTAACACAGACAATGACATTTCGGAGGAAACCGGTTACCATGGTAAATTATATTGTAAAGGAAGTCGACGATTTTGAGGCTACAGGACACGAACAGCATTTTTACTTTGCAACAGTATCTTCATGGTGTGGAAGTATAGCGCACACTAACCTTTAATATCTCTGGCGAGGTTTTTCCAGGTGGGTGAGAAGTTGATACAGTGTCCGCACCAGGTCGCGTAAAACATCACGAGACGAGTCGCGCTGGAGTTAAACAGCACCGAGTCCACATTCTCCGGTGATAAAATAATAACTTGATCCGACGGTGTGTACAGCCCAGCTTCGGCGATTAAAGGACAAATACTTAAAAAAGAAATAAAAGCACATAAAAAAGAGATAGATGGATTTAATTTGTTTTTTGTCGTGTAACAAGACGTGGCACCGCAGCTCCACCGCGCCATCTTCCCTGATTTCAGGTCAAGCTAAACTAACTCTATTAGAAAGTGATAGAAAGTTTACTGCGACTGGTCACACGTTCAGCTCCCTCCCACTTAACTGTACCCAACGCTCTCTCTCTCTCTCACTGAACTCTACTTCATAGCTAAACAAACCAAACAGGAGTGTTTTTAACACTTTTATATCACAGTCGGTTGATTTTTTTTTTTTAAACTAATAGCTGTTTTTCTCTTGTCCCTGGATCAGCAAACACAGAACGTTCCACTAACGTTAGTATTTGGTTCCCGTTTGGCATTTTTTTTAGAAGCAAATAATAACGTTCTGAACGTTTTTTTAGGTTTTAGTTTTTGCAAGCATAAAATAACGTTCCCAGAACGTTGCCGGGAGGTTATTTTTAAATAACATAAAAATAACTTATACAGAACGTTCCATAATGGTTGCAAAAACTAAAACCTAAAAAGAACGTTCCTTACTTGTTTCTATTTGGTTCTCAAAAAATAAATAAATAGTAACGTTAGGAGAACGTTCTGTGTTTGCTGAGTGTTTCGTTGATCCTGGAACTTGACAAAATCACTGTCGCCTGTCCCAGACCCATCTGTTCAATCTTAAACTATCAAAATAAAATGTTTAAAACTATGGCAGTCTCAACAAAGAGTAAAATAAATATAGTTATTGTAAAAATATATTTTTTATAAGAGTTATATAGTTTATATAGTTATTATAAATAATAATAATAAAAAAGATTTCCATTGTAGGCTACACAAATTTAAATCGTCCCTCAGTTGTGGCTTTATTGCCATCGCGAACCAAAATCTTCTAACGTGTTTTTAAACATTCTGAACAATGAAACATGAAGATAAAAAAAAAAAAAAAAAAAAAATCAAGTAGCCTACCAGTTTTATTATTTACAGACTTAACATGGAGGGAGGCATATTGTATTCCATGTTTCCTTTTTTTATCACTGATGCTTTAGGCATAGGCCATACTGTCACATACGTTCATTTCTGAATTTAAGTTATCTCAATTGTCATAAGCCTCTGAAATTGCTAAATGCCCAGGTTAATTTTTCCCCCTCCCTGGTAGAACAAGGAAAAGCCAGACTATTTTTTTCACACTATCACACAATATCCTTTTTAATCACAAATAATTTAAGAACATACATTTGTGATAAATAAAAAATATTTTCATGATTTATCATTACAACTTTTTGATCTTTTGTCAAATCAACTTAGATAATAATGTGGTTCAGATAACAATATTTTGAGTTTCTATTTATTAAACCAATCTCCTTTGTTCTATTAACTCAAATTTATTGTCAATGAACTAAAAATTTTAAGGCAACCAGGTAACTTCCTTTAAGTTAAACCAACAATATATTTTTATAATAATTTATATAATAAATATATATATTTTACAGTGTAGGCTTAGTAAGCCAGAGAAGGTTTGGTCATTCCTGTAGTTCTGCATTGACACCTTGATCTATTCGTTTATAATCACCCTTTGCTCAAATATTGACATTGCATATGCGCATCTAGTCCAAAGTTTCTGACTGGACACATTCCACCCAGGCAAACTTTAAATCAATGTTGATACTGAAAGAGGCCTTGGTTCACTTTTGGAGGATGAAACTGACATTTTACACAAGGCACATATCCCGAAAACAGTACACTTTGCTAATCCATTAGCATTAGAGGCTCAAATCGTATGCTTTTTTTGTTGCGAGAACAATTGAATGCGTTGAACTAGTGTCTAACACAAAACTTTTTACTGCCATAAAATGGTGACTTTGGCCTGTCCCACCTCAGAGGTAACAGTATAGACTTTCTGGATTGTATCCAACAAACAAAATAATACAATATCAAAATTTGAGATTATGTGTAACTGATATTATTATTCAATGCAATTTATATAAAACTATTTTTTTTTTAATTATTAACAATTTAAATGGCATTTTTTAAAAATAAATTGTCAATTGTGCTTCAGTTTTTTAAATTGTTCATTTCAATTTTTTTTTTGTTAAACATGCATAAAAACACTTTTCTTGACAAAAAACAACAAACAAAGATGGACGTGCTGAGCCCTTGAGCAATACTGCTGAAAGGTACAGAATGAGTAAAAAAGAAAACAAACATGTCCTTGGGCCAGCAATAGTGTAACTACCATTTATGTACTTTAAAAATGTTCTGAAACAAACAATCTCACAGCAAATGTTATGACTGAGAAATGAGATCATCTTTATTTACAATTTCCAAAGGATCAGTTCAGTTAACAAATTTATCTATAATATGTACATGGAAGCAAAAGGAACCATGCCAATTTTCACAGCAATCTTCCATGAGTTCACTCACAGGAGATAGGCATCGACTCTATTTACATGGGTAAAACGATTTACAAGTCTTCAAGTGCACCTCTGTCACTCACAGTACATCATTATAAATACACATACACTTACGGGATGAAAAACATTTCTATGACCTACCAATTTAAAAGTAGAAACTGATTATCAAACCATTTGTGCCACACAAATCCTAATTTTCCCTAAGGCAGAGAATTACCCGCCCATAGTTAAAAGTTTAAACTTATTAGCCAAAAAGACTATTAGTAGTAGCCTATTCTCGGAACGAGGTAGAGATCTCCGTTACCTATAAGACGTGCTATTGGATGAGCGACTGATGCTGGGTATCAGAGACTCTGTTGCTGCATAGATGAAGTTTAACCCACTGACACGGCACAATACTCTAGATCTAACCTCACAGGTCACTAAAGACTACAGACTGGCTCAGGAAGTACAGCTTTAAGAGAGGTGAGAAAGGGCTGGTTACAGCTAATTTAACATCTCAAGACACTATGATCATAGAATGTTTCTGATGAAACCAGGATTATTATGGGAGACTGATTTACAAACAAATATGTACATCACAGTATCTGTAGATAACAGTTTGGTTATAAAAACAAAATGGACGTGCTGAGCCCATGAGCAATTCCTCTGTAAGGTACACAATGTGTAAAACGCCTCCTTTAAAAGTAAACAAATGTGTCCTTGTGCCAGCGATAGTAAAACATTACCATTCATATTTCCTTAAAAAGACAAAAATGTACTTTAAAAAGGTTCTGATGATGGATACACACACAAAGTAAGGCTTTACTTCTTACACTATTAGAGGTTTGTCCAGCTATGAAGAAATAAGTTAAGACAAGATTAAAGTTATGACAAGTCAAAGGAAGGCTGGGAAAAGTTGCTCATGCATGAGCAAACATAACAATGGAGGCACTTAAAATGAATGGGATAAAAGGCAAATGTTGAGGCTAGAACCCAGCATGTCAGTGTTTAGCACAGTTAATGTATGTCAAATTGAATCTTTTGGCATCTAATATCCATAGCGTGTTGCCAATACAACATTGCTTGTAGGAGCAAAACAAAACCATTGCGCGAACAGTTTTCCTGTAGCTTTCAAAAAGCAGTTAAATATCATTTACATATTTTTGCATTCAACATTATCTTGCATCAAATCCCTTTACATTGTATTGCCATTTAAACATTCAAATTGTACTTATTGTGCTTAGTTCTGCAATTAATCACGTCAATGGTAAAATAATCTCTTTTCTTTACATACTTTCAAATGCTCCTTTTTTAAAATATAAATTAATAGGATTAAAAGAAAAAAAAAAGTGTTATTATACAATCTAACTGGAGATAGAAACAAGTCTAAGTATTCAGGACTGTCTTGATTTGATCTGACTCATTTGTATTTTATAAGACTTGAGAATGGCAGAGCCAGTTTTAGCAGCAATGATGAACAGACACAGTGTGGGGAATCTGGACCCAAACAGCTGCTACAATTAACACCGGAACACCAGGAGTGTTCATCAGACTTCCCGGATGAGAATGTGATTATCTCCACGACAAGTCAGACCTCTTGACAAGGTGTTATGGCCTTGAATCCTGAATCCACTACATGTCTTGTCATGGACTGCCCAAGCAGACTGAAAGGGAATTCCTCTCTAAATGTCCTTTTATGCCAAAGCCTGGATTTTATGTTTAACCGAAGGTACCTAAAACTTTTCTCTGTACAGACGAGAGCATCATCAAAGAGTTCTTTTGGACGACTTCTCTTGGATTTGGGTCAGAACATCAGCCGTGTCTTTTAGCAAGGCATCAAAAATCCCATCAGCTAGCTGCATCTTTACAAAAAGTTCATCTTCGTCATAGTTTACCCACTGGGATTCCTCCTCATGCAACTCCTGGACCTAGAAGTGGAAGAGTGATTATGGAGTTATGCATTTAGTATAAACTGCATACTATCCTTACCATAATTAAGCTTAAGTGGCAACATTAAAATAGATTTACTCCATGGTCAGCAAGTTTTTTGCAATTTGAGACACTTGCATTCTGAATGGGAAGTTAAAAACACTTACCAGAATGTGGTCAACTCTGTCTCGCTTTTTCCGTCCAAATTTTATCATTTTCTGCCAGTCTGTTTTCTGGTTCTGCTCTTTCTTTAGACCACACAACTTTAATACCTCAGTGGTGACAAATTCCTGAAATAAAAAAATAATACTTCAACACATTAAAATAAATAAATAAATAAATAAAATAATATACAATTATGTAAGTAGGGTAACACTTGTGTCCTTGTAACACATTACATGTAGTTACTATAGTAGTAACTATAAATTATCCATAACTACAGCCAACTAACCCTAACACACACTGTGACAAGGACACCTTAAAATAAAGTGCAACTAAGTAGTATTGACAACTAAAAGCAGTATTGACATCTTGCATACCTGGACTGTTGTGATGTCATTGGGGCTTTTTACACGATGGAAGTAGGTGGAATTAAGGCGACGTGGCTTCATCCATTGTGGCAGATCAACTTTCGGATCTTCTGCATAGATGTCTTGAATGACCTCCCATGATAAATCAAAGACGGTCTGTAAATAGATACAACAGCAAACATTTTTATTGATTTTCCTGGAAAAGTTCACAAAAACCTTCCCAAGGCTAAACAAGCACAAAAATGTCAGAATCTCACTCCCTACCAGTCTGTAGCTTCGTTGACATTGAGCCTCCAGGTCACTGGCTTTGGCGTCTCCTTCCAGGAAACTATTAGAGGGTTGAGGTTTGGGTACTGCAGTCAGACTTGGTCGACCATGACCCAGTTTGCAGCTTTTCCAGATCTCTTGAGTAGCAGCGATGACCAGTTTCTCCACCTCCTGGACAGTGTGAGGAACAACCATGGCAGGCTCCTCTGGTTGCTTCATCTGAACAGGAAGTTCAGGCCTGGGTGGTGTTTTGACCTGTTCCCCTGCACCCAAACTCAGGGAGCTAGAAATCCCATCTTCCTGCTGTTGAAGTTTTTGCTTTTGCTGATGTTTCCGTGAACTGAGACCAAAGTCCTCATCGAACCAGTCCTGCTCGTCACCAAGGACATCGAAGAGCTCTCGGCTCAGCTCCAGCTCTGCCAGACGTTTAGCTAACTCTTCCTGTCCACTTGTACCCAGGACAGGGCTCTCCTGTTGAAGAGGCATAATTAACATTCATTAAGATCACCTCTTAACAAGCTTCATCAAGAGAAGATCTGATTTAACTTTACATGTTCTATTTGAACTTTGAAACACACTGCAGGCCTAAAAAGAAGGTTCCAAGGTAACATCAGTCTTTGTATATCTGTCAGTTCAACTGGAAATGTCAACTTAAGCATTACACATCAGTAATGTTATCAGTTTGTAGGGTAAATCATTCACTTGTTTTGAATAACTTTAAAGACTTTTTTTTTAAACTGGTTTCTCATTTTATCGAGTTCTATAGGATCTTAAGATTAATCAAAATAGTCAAAGTCACTTACAGGTCTGTTGCAATGCTCTGGAGATGAAAGTTCTTCCTGATCATCATCAAAGAAGGTGCGGAAACTGTCCGTCTTTGTTTTGGATGCAGACCTGCTCTGAGACTTGAAGTTGTTACTTCTAAGTCCATCATCTTCATTGATGAAGTCTCTTTTCAACTGATTAGCAGCTGATAACTTCCCCTCTTTGTCTTTCTTGATCTTCTGAAATTGCTTCACCGCATCACTTAGGAAGTTTTCCACAAGTTTATCTGCGAGGGTAGTCAAAGCTCTTTTGTTATTCAAGTCTTCTCTATTGTCTAGACTGGCCTCCTCGATTGAGATGTCAGTGGATTTCTGAAGACCATCAATTCTGGATTTATTACCCTCAACCAAAAGGTCCAAAATGACTGCTGTTGGTTCCTCTTCCTGCTTTTCGTTTTTGGATGTCCCTTTATCCAAATTATTGAGCAATGGAACGACTTCAACAGATGCATCCTCGAATTTGAGAATGACGTCCCTGTCTCCGCCGTTAGGCACTGTGTACGGACCTTTGTCACAGTCCTTAATGATATTGCAGTCAATATCGTTAAAATCCAGGTTATGCTGAGATTTAATAAAGGTGCTTTGCCCAGTGGAAAGCTGTTTGATGTTGAGTTCCAATGGCTTTTCATGCTCATCCAAGGGCTCTCTGGCCTCAGGATGGAAATCTAGGTCAGATTTTTCTCCTTTCATTTTGTTTAGCAGATTTATGTGCTCCAACTGCTTCTCTGAGCTTTTGTTTTTTCTGTTTGGCTGGTCATCACATGATGAATCTTCATCTTCTGTGTCTGGACTGGCCTCAAACTTCTCTGGAAGATGAGAGATCTTGTCCGGTGGGGCAAATAAACCATGTTTTTCTCTACACTCGAAGTACACCACCCCATCATACGTTCCATTGTTACTTCCCTCAGGGTTGTCCAGTTCAACCCCAGCCCAGAATCCATTGGCAAAGTTAGTTTGTCCCTTGAATCTCAGTGTCCCTGGTTGTATATTACTCACCAGAACCCGGTCACCAATGCAGAAGCTTGGCAATTCGTCCTTTATTGGCAAGATTGGCATTTGCGGCTGGGGTGAAGTTGGACATTTTGATGGGCTGGTGATGTCTTCTTTGGAGCCTTTACCAAAGCTATTCATGTCTGCATGACTTTCAGTTTGGAAGCTGCCATTAGAACTTCCTGATTGGACACTTAATTCTTCTTCAATTTCCTCTTCGCTACTGTACATTGGAGACTTAAAAGATTTTTCTTTAGGCTCTGGGGCAGAAGGTGATGTAGGCTTTGATTCATGGTTATCCTCCTTGAATGACGACCCAAAGGAAGACTCAAAGTCATCGTTATAGCCATCACCTGGGGGTGACTGTGAATCTTTCATTTTTGGTAAATCCTCCCTCTTGGACAACAAGAAGTCAGGGGTATAAGAATGATCTATGACCGAAGGAGTCTTTTCAGCTGAAGGGTAGACTATATCTTCTGCAGAATCTCGAAATGCTGGCTTGTCATCAGCATCCTGCTCAGACAATCTTTCCTCTTCAAATTTGGAGTTCACCTCCTTTAGAAATGGCATCTGAAGTCCAAGATCCAGTTTAAGCAGAGGATGAGAGTGCTGGTCAGATTGGTCATTCTCAGACCCCTCTGTCTTTGCATATTCCAGTTCCTCCATAATCCCAGACTTGTGGCAAGAGACCACGGTCTCATCTCCTGAAAGGAGGTCTTTGGCCTCTGGCCTAGCAGAATGCTCTTTGATTGAGGGGGCATCTTCTGACTGGTGGCTTGGATATTCTGGACTATGCAAGCTCCTCAAAACGTCCATATGTTCTGGACTTCCCATAACTGGGGTTGGAGTGACTGTAGGAGGATCTTCATCTGAGGAAATGTCATCATGTTCTGATGAATATTTATGAAGTCCTGATGGTGCAACATCATCTGCGAACAAAACCAGACACCATGCACAATTATAACATTATGTATCCTTTTATTCTGTTTCGAAGCAATATTCTCAATTTCAGCATGTATGTGCTGTAGTCTAAAAGGCATTGCACCTTTTTCTGCTGACCCTTCTGTGGGCACAGTCTCTGATTTCTCAGTTTCTGTGACAATCTTCCAGTTCTTGCTAGTTTCGGGCCTGTGAAAGTAAACATGCATCAACCGTTATAAGCACAAAAGACAAAAAAAAATTAGAATGAAGAGTGAATTAAAAAGGACTGGTAAATGTCAAGGCTGACCTCTGAAGAGGAGGGGGTTTTATCCGAGGCTTTTCGGTGGCTGACGTGGGAGTTTTAATCTGGGGTTTGGTAGCTGGAGTGCTGTCAGGCTCTTTACTCAACTCAGCCTTGGTCTTCTGAATAAAGTCATTATATGACTGGGAACCCATAGGAAGAGACAGTCACAAACATTAACACATACAGCATAATAAGAAAGTTATAGTATAGCCAATTAAAATAATATTGAAAAATTGCAAGAAAAGTCATTTATTTTAAAGGAACAGCATAATGTTCTACAGAAATAAGTGAATACGGAAGGTGCTGGTCGCTGACCTCCAACTGTTTCAGTAGACTCGCTTCCTGAGCTTTCAGACGCTCTTTTTGCCTCTTTTTTTGCTCTTTCTTCAGTTGGTACACCACTGATTTGCGCTTGCGGAGCTCGTCCTTGAGGGCACGAATGCGACTCTCAATATCACTCTGATCAGATGTGGTCTCTAAGGTAAAAGTACAAAAATATTACACAACCTCAGCTAAGAAATATGAAGTTAAACCATTGTCATCACCAAAAACATTGCCTCATGTGGCAATCAATATTTTATAGTCTCTATAAAGATTAGAGGCTAAATAAAACATTTAAATATTATAGATGCACAATGTTTGAACCATAAAGGGAGCACAGTCTCTTTCACACAGATAATCAGTGAAAGGCAGGTAGACTCATCTGTGCTTCTACAACATGACTAAGCTGTTTGAGCCAGAGAAGTGCAGACACAGAGATAAACATCAAGCATTATATTTTGCTGGCACAGTGTTCCTCTTCCAGTCTTCACACCTCCAATTTAGTATAGATGTAATGAATAAACCGGACCTAATTAAATTAAACCTAAAACAGACCGGGCCTTATTGAGTAATGAGAACTATGATTTGAAATGTAAATAAAGCAAGGAAAAAGAAAGACCAAGTATTACAAGTGAATAAGAAGAGGTAGTCAATTTAAAAGATTAGGAGAGTCAAATGCTACATGAAACAGAGTATTCTGGAAGTTACAATCTACAAGGAAAACAGGCCTAGACAATAGAGCAAATTCTGATTATTTCAGAAGTCTGCTGGGTGAAGCAAGGATCTTACCGGATGGAGTGGCCGAATGAGGGTCACAGGTGTGGGCCTCACTGGTCTTGGATTTGGAGCACACCTGCATCTTGCTGCTTCCACTAGTGCCAGGCTGGCTACTGTCTGAATGATGAAGAGAGCTGACTTTCCCTGGAGGAGACTGCCACACACAAACACACACACACACACACACACACACACACACACGAAGAGGGATCCAAGGTCAGGACATGTAAATCACACTCACCAAAGAGAGCTATAATCAACGCTGTGTAATGTCACAACAGATTAAAAACAGCTTGTGCTTGTATGATGCAAACAACTTTGCAAATCCCAATGCTCAATATTCAATAAGTGCTCTAATAAATATCACTTATAAACATGCGGCATATTCCATGTTTGACTTCCTGTCCAAACACCAATACACTTCAAGTGACAGCCACAGTACTGAACTGCTCACTGCTCATGTACACAGACATTTGCAAGGTAAAAACAGGCAAAAGATTCCTTAACAGAGATGTGTGAGGCTCATATCAAATGATAAGGAGCATTTAGTTGCAGTTTTTTTCCTTAATGGTGCCGATAATTACATATTAGGTTTAAGGGGATATTTACTTTCACACAGGACTGAGATAGGTGTAATCAAAAATTAAATTACAGTATTTTGTATTCACTCAACTAACAGTTGAGCACTCTAAATAGACAATGACACAAATATAGGGGCAAATACTTTTTTTTTTCCTAAACAAAACTATTTGCTCTGCAGGTTCCATTCACCTGTTTGCTGTCTGTGGAATTAAACTCAGGTGAATAGAGGGTATCTGGGGCAGGGCTGCTTCCCGGCTGAGGAGAGTGGAGCTCAGAGACAGGCTGGTCTGAGGAAGGGCTTGCCAGCTGCTCTGGAACAGACAAATCAGTGTGCACACTGGACACAGACAGGGCTGGAGAGTCATCTTCACTGACTGCTTCTGTGAAAACATGGATGAAGATATACAAGATGTACCAGGTCAATTTATAATCTTTGCTTTGATGCTCTTAAACAGAGTAATCATAACACAGTGTGGAAAACCTTTCCAGGGGCTAAAAGAGCATATTAATAAAAGGCTGTGCTGTACAGTGATTTTACAATAATAGATGTTGTTACACACAAGGTGGTGAAGTTCCTAAAACCCCCTTAACCATGATATTACAACTGTAACAAAACTTCTAGTGACTTTTTTATAAAACAGAAAAAGGGAAACAATGACAACAACTTCTTTAAAATAACAATCACAGTATAAATTGTAGAAAATAATAAGACCTAACTTAACCAGTTGTCAGTTAGATTTTAACGTGTTTTGAAAGAAGTCCCTTATACTCACCAAGGCTGCATTTAATTGATCAAACATACACTAATTTTATGAAATATTACTTTAAAATATCTAATATTTTAAAATGTAATTTATTCCTGTGATGGCAATTTTTAGCATCCATTAGTCTTCAGTGTCACATGATTCTTCAGAAATCATTCTAATATGCTGATTTGGTGCTCAAGAAACATTTCTTATTATCAAAGTTGAAAACAGTTATGCTAGTTAATTTTTTTGTGAAAACAAAGGATTTTTTTTTTTTTTCAGGATTCTTTGATGAATAGAAAGTTCAAAACAACAGAATTTATTTGAAATGGAAATGTTTTATTCTTTACTATCGCTTTTGATTAATTTAATGTTTCCTTGCTGAATAAAGGTATTCATTTCTTTCAAAACAAATCTTACTGACCTACAACTTTTGAATGGTAGTGCATACGGAGTACAACAGATGTGCGGGGTCACTGATATGAATATATTTTCCAATTTCACTTCCTTCACCTTGCCCTGTGGGACTCTCTTGTCCACCGCTGGTTTTACTGTGCTCACTTTCCCGGATGCGCTGCTGCAGTGGTGTTCTGTTGCGTGGCTGCTGCTGTTTTTCCCAGGCTGCCAGAGCCTGCTTCTCCATGCGGCGCACTTCAGCCTCCTCTGCATCCAACCGCTGCCTCCACTCGAGAAGTTCCTCCGCGTGTCTGCGCCTCTGCATCAACTGCTGCTCCCTTTTAGTGAGAAATCTACAGGACAGAGAGTGAAAAAGACAAAAGAGAGACAGAAAAGGCAGAAGAAGGGAGAATAAGATTGTGTAAAGCAAAGTGACACAATTTGGAGACATCCCACCACAAGAGCAGGCAAAGCAGACGTCCAAATAATGCCACTCACCCACCTTCTTCAAACAACAGATTAGTCTCATTTCCAAAGGATGTGCAAACAAACAAACCCAGACAACAAACACACACACACTCACACTCCAAAACATGCTTCCCAAAACAGGCATGCCTCCGATTGGAGACCTGCATTCATTTAAATGGGGAAAAGTGGCAGTACTGTGCCTTTAATGTCCTTAATAGGGTAAAACTCATGCACCTGGTACAGTTCATATGTGAAAAACACAGAGATGACCACCTCACAAACTGAAACACATAGGTTCCACCCAGGGTTTGACAAAATGTTATGCTTTTGTCTCTGTAAGAGCAATCCTGCAAAGGAATTATTTTTGATACTATATTTAATTTGCACTAAAGAATCGTTTGTGATTTTTTAATTTTTATTTTGAGTGCGAATCACAACAGAACTCCTGCTATTTTTGTTTTGCACTTCTTTCGCATAGCGAATTTTCAAATGCTTTGTCAAATTATTTGACATGCTAACAAAGCACATTAAATTGAATAATTAGCATTTCATATGCTCTACTGAATATTATAATATATTAATCATTTTTAGCAAGCTGCACCAGGTAAAACTTGTGCTTCACTTAAGGCAGATCATTTTTTCAGAGGAAAAAAAAGTCCTCCATGCATCATGATTTTGGTCTGGGAGATCAAACCCGCCTGCCTTTTTCATTGAGGTTTAAGATAATTAAAAACATGTTAGAGAAAAACAAATGGCTTTATCTAAAAGCAATCGCCTTGCTTCGTGAATACAACGGCCATCTGCATCTAACCATAAATTCTATTATGTTGCCTCAGTCATATATACTCATTAGCTCATCGCGGGCTACACTTATTTAATCAGGGGCTGGAGTTAAGATTTACTGTGGCCATTGGGCAGATGAAGAAGTCCTAAACTAGCATTATTCAGAAGCATACAATATATCAGTCTGCCCGGGCCTGTCTGAAAAGAGATATTCCTTCTGGTCTCCACTCACCACAATACCAAGTTCAAGAACTGATTTAACAGAGACAATTTTTCTGTGCAGTGCATGGGTGAAGCTCACGAAAGTTTAGATTGTAAGTCTAGATTGTATTTCACTACAAAATCAGGAAAAAAAAAAGTATAAATGCAAAATGATAATGAAGCCTATTTTTTTAGGATAATCAACAATATTTGTATAGTGATTTTCATGACAATTAAGCTACTTAACTTACCCCCCTCCTCATTATTTCTATAAATAAACATTATTTGTTTTGCTGTTACAGCAATGACAATCTAATATAAAAATATATAAATGAAAAGTAAAAAAAAAAAAAATATGTACATATATATATAGATGTATAAAAAGTAAAGCATCTTGAAGCATTGTGGTAATTTGTTCTTAAATGTCATGAAAATGCTGCAAAATATTGGTCATAAAACAGGCTTCATCTAAGCCAAATATATTTTATTGTTTTCCATTTGAATTTGAGGTGAAATCTGTACATTTTCGTGAGATTCACCATATATAAATTACATATATATATATATTAATACAAGACAGACTAGCAACAAGGCAAAGACTGGATTTGACAGGATCACACCACAGAGACAAAAAAACAAAGGACCCAGAAATCACTCATTTAACCCACCATGAATTAAACAAGTCTGATCTTTGGCTTTGGGATTGACGACGGTAATCAATTTCAAGAGATTTGCCTGTATCTGTTCAACAAATAGACTCAAAAACCAATCATGAAGGATTTCGGTAAAACATTGAGTCATTAGAAATAAAAGATAATCTTCCCCAGTCAGATAAATAACTATGATTGATATTTAACTTGCTTTAGCCAAAGAATCAGCTTATTTCACCATGGTGTAGCTGGTTCATTTTCATCCATCCATTCATCACTGCATTCCTTTTTCCTGCTTGTATCCCCACCAAACATTCCCCCACCCACCCAGCTGTGGCAGTGGATGAACAAAAGCATGCTCCATGGGAAATAGGTGCTGAGAGAGGGGAGGGGCGGGTAGAGGAGGATTGTGGGTAACTGTACCTGACCAACTGGCTGTAGATAAAGAGCTGGAATTTGGGGTGAAGTTTTGGGAGACAGACAGACAGAGAGGCCCAGTGATGAGCCGTAAAGACAGAGAAGAAATAATGGACAGGAGAACAGTGTCTAAAAACAAAGGAAGAAAGAGAGGAGAGGACAGTCAAATATCAAGAAGCGCAGAGTTGGCGAGAATGAAACGATAAAAGAGAAGAGAGACAGACAAAAGAAACACAGATATGGAGACAGACAGACAGACAGACAGAGAGAGAGACAGAGAGAGAGAGAGAGAGAGAGAGAGAGAGAGAGAGAGAGAGAGAGAGAGAGAGAGAGAGAGAGAGAGAGAGAGAGAGAGAGAGATTGAGTGTAAACATATGTAATGTGTCCTTATTTTCCTCTTACTAATGAGCAAAAAACAAACCAACCTGTTAGTGACTGTTAGCATTTAACTACGTGCTGCAAATCCTTAAACCACTACTGTGAGCATCATACATAAAAACATAAAGTCAAACTTTCAAAAATGATCAAAGACACTATGCTTTAAAAAACATTTTTACGAGTAAGATGAAAGGCCTTGGTAATTACAAGCTTTCCTGGAAAAGCAGCCAAAAAAAAAAAAAAAAAAAGAAGAGTACCGGTATTTGCTCCAAACAGCAGTCTGGGGAATCTCACAAAATGTCTAGTTCATATTTCAATCTTCCCAAAATTAAAATTAAGATTTTTTTTTTCATATTGAGACATTTAAAAGTATGACAATTTAAATCCTCAATTCTCATTACTGTGACTTCAAAAAAAACTAATAAATAAATATTTAAATAAAATAAAATCACTTACAAATGTAAAAAGGTGGGTAATGAATATATATGCATGTATTTGTGAGTTTGTGTTTAATTAAAAAATAATATTAAAATAATCAAATTCAAAGCAGTCCAAATACTATTATGTACATTTACAAGTATTTACGGTGATTTAGAGCAAGTGTGGAATTATACTGTATATAGAATAATTAAGGATATACAGTAAATAAATTATTTATTTGCAAGTACAATTGTGAGGTATCTTTGTAAATATACATAACAGTAGTATTAATTTATGCTGGCCATATAAATTGTTTATATGGATGAGCACTGAATGATTACAGCTGGAAGTTATACAAAAGAGATCATCATGCTATTAGTCAGAGTGAGAAAAATGTAGAAGCGTGTTAACGGTGCTCCAATCCCAACACAGTAAGTGATTGAATTAGACAAGGGTAAAATCCCCTTCTCTCTGTGTACCAATTTTATTCGCAGGTCAAAAATATGTGTCAGTACTATGAAGTTTTTAAACAATGGGACGACCCTCACCAGTT
Source organism: Squalius cephalus (assembly GCF_949319135.1). NCBI lineage: Eukaryota > Metazoa > Chordata > Actinopteri > Cypriniformes > Leuciscidae > Squalius > Squalius cephalus. The sequence goes on from NC_137137.1 coordinate 8,208,036, forward strand.
GCCAAGATATAATACTAAACAAGAACCTGTTGTCAAAGCTCGAGTGGCTGAATATGGGAGAATGAGATCACGTACAATGGACAAAGAATTTAGAGAACATGTGGAGCTTTTGAAATGCATTAGTGAAACCTCATAACCAGCTGACTGTTTCAGAAATCTGGCTGACAGAATGTACTTCCTGTTAACTAGTGGCATAAGGAAGCTGCTCTCAATTTAGACGTGAAAGATTCCTCCAATCATTAAGGGAGATGGGTGTTTTCCTACACAGAGCACACTTCTGTTCAAACCAAACACTGTACACACAGAAATAAACAAACACTTTAAAATGTTACACAGTCAGCAAGCTGTAGACGAACCTCAAGGAAATGAATACATGTTATTAGTAGTATTAGCCAGTCATAAATGATAAGAAATCACCCCTGAGCACACCAAACATACATTGTTTGTTTAACCTTTTTGGAAGAAGTTTAAAGTTAAAGTTCTTTAACGTTTCATTAAAGTTTGATTAATATAATCAAACGGATAAAAAAAAATCAGATTTTCTTCACAAACCAATGCATCACTTGAGAGGACAGAAGAGGGATAAGATGGAAGGATAGAGAAGAAACATGCGTGAGGTTGTATTTACTTCTCGTCCATGTGAGAGCGCATCTTTTTCAGTTTCTGCATGATGCTGCTGGTTTCGCTGCCCGACACAGACATGGGGGAGGGACTTCGGGTCTCTGCGTCTGTCACTATCACACTGGGCGGAGCTGACTCCTCCGCTACACCCGACACAGGTGACTGCAGATGTTTGATTTAAAAAAAAAAAAAAAAAATCAGAGAAATGTACATTGTGTCTTTATTCAGAAGAATTATAAATAAATATTATTTCTATAAAAATAATCATTCAGAAGACTGACCAGCTTTGTGTCCTCAGCGCTCTTGAGCCGCTCTTTGAGTTTAAGGGTTGTGTGTCTTATTCTCTCAATCTCCTCCTGCTGTTTGAAGAGCAGCTGTCTTTCTCTCCTCGCCGCTTTATTGGCCTCCTGTAGCCGTTTAATCTCTGCCTGTGGGACAAACCATACAGCAAAGTTTGAGCTTTTATTTCTGTGCCGTACACAAGGACTAGTATTTGAATACTTCAACAATTGATGAACATTTAACTTAGTATAAATTCATTTACAAGTCTATTTTAGACATAATCTCATAATTCCACATATGGTTGTCACCTGTTCCTGCTGTAGCTTCATTATCAGGCCTCTCTGTTTCTTACGAAGAGGTGGCATCTTATCATCCTCGCCTTTATCTCTGAGACGCCTGGTGGAAAAGAAAGATGATGAATAACATGTCACTATAGTTCACTAGTATACAGTCTTTGAATGTATGGGCTTCTATTTCTATGGGTCCGCTATGTAACATACATTACTGTTCACGTTTGAGGGGGTCAGCGTATATATATATATATATATATATATATATATATATATATATATATTGCCCGACGGGACAAGTAGCCTGAATAAAATGTAAAAAAAAAAAAAAAAAAAACCTAGGGTGATCAATAAAATGAGAGAATTCTAATTTTATTACATTTATTGTAAGTAGCGATCGAAAGTGGTCAGATAATAAATGTATTACTGACGGTAACAATGGTGTGCTGTTGACGCTCGCGCAGGAGCCAGTAGAAATGGAAACAAATGAACGCAGCACGCGCAAAGAAACTATAAAAAAATCTAAATGGAGTTTTTACATTTTTAACATATGATACAGTTAAGCAACCTCACACGACGAGTGCTGTTTCCTGAATACCATCACGATTGAAAATGTGACATTGATTTCATACAACAGTATGAAAGCGTTCACTTGGGCCGTGAGCAATTGAGGGGAGCACACTGACATAACGCGAAACATGCTCTGGTCCTGATTCAACTCAATTAACAGGAACGTGTGTCCTGCCTCTTTTGGTGTTCCAGCCAGGCCAGTTCAGTCTTGGTCTTCTCTCGGAGGGCCTTCTGACGCAGACGCAACAGAGAACTCTGATGCTGAGCTCGAACTTCCTCCTCCTTCATGTACTGACGCACCAAGTCCATGGTGAACTTGGAGAAGCTGTCCTGGCCGCTGGAGAAGGGCATGCTGTCATCCTGCTGTGTATCCCGTGATATGGAAACAGAGCAGAGGAAAAGCACAAGGGCTGAGTCACGTATCCATCACATACTTCTCATCAACACACCAGGAAAACACAAACAACCTCCAACAATGACAACCAAACAGAAAGAAACAAGCCCGTTCATACTGCGCAAAACTGGAGTCAGAGACATGTGGCATGAGGAGAGTTGACAGGAAATTACCTTTGAGCTCACTCTAGGACTGGATCTGTCATGGCTGTGATCATCATCAGACTCAGGGCGAGGAATGGGCTTCCTGTCTAGTGATTCGCGACGGTGGGCTTCAGATGGTAAAAGAGAGCGAAAAGATCTTTCTTCAATGTCATCCTCTGTCATCGAATCATCAAACTTCACAGAGTACTCTGTGGCGATGGAGGCACTGTCTGCTGATTGGAAGAATAGACAGGAAGTGGTCAAAATAACTAACATTTCCTCAAGACAGACTGGACAGACAGAATGTCCTCAAAAATGTGAGCTTTACCTTTCTCTTCAAGCGGGCTGCGCACACTGTCAGAGCAAAGGGAGTCATCGGCAGCGGTGTGAGCCTGGTCCTCCACTGAACTACTGCTCCTGTCTTTCCCTGCTGTCCTCCTCTCCTTTTGATCGGAACGAGGTGGACTCAGCTGGGTACTACTGCTGCCACCACCACTAATAAAGAGACAGAAATGAGCATTTACCGACTATGTTCATATAAAACCATTCATTTGTGCTGTAAAAGGAAAATCATCTCAAAAGAAAAGTATACATAGTTACCTGATGGTGGGTCTCCTGGAAGGGATGGACTCTGAGAGGCTGTCTGGTGGCGTCTCGATCTCTGACGGACTCTGATGTCTCTCAGGAGACAGCTCGTTCTTCCAGCTACTGGAGAAGATCCAAAACAGCATCAGTACTGATGTATAGATAGCAATCACTAATATGACAAATTTGAAAAAATCTTTCACTTTAGAAAATGCAAAGTGAAAGCACAGTTAAAATGATAGTTCACCCAAAAATGAAAATGCTGTCATTATTTACTCCATGTTTTTTCAAATATCCTGCCGTGGCTCTCATATCTCATCTGCACTTTTGCATATTTAAACTTTCACATAAGTTTTTGAACGATATGAAATAGACATGTTCGTATAGAAATTCATTATTTATATTAATAAAAAACCCTATCTAGCACCAAGCTGAAGCGAGCATAGTACAGGAAGATAAATAAGACAGTTACCTGTCCGTGTGGGGGTCTGGCTGGTGCTGTTTCAAACTGCGGTTATGCTGTCTCTGTTGGTCATAAGGGCTAGTGATAGAGGGTCCAGGAACACTTAGCGCTCCCGCAATCTGTGAACGAGCCAGCTCAGTCATCTACAGGGGAAGAGAGAGAGAGAGACCATCAATCCAGACTCATTTGAGAAAAAAAAAAAAAAAAAAAAAAAAAATTCACAATGCATCTGTGAATTGGTTTCCCATACCCCAAAATTTAGCTCACCTCTTTAATGTGTCGTGCCGTTTCAGCTGTGTGGCGTGCAGCCTCAGCTTGCTGGCTGATCATCTTATTTGTGGTCTCATGCAAACCTCCTAACGCCTGCTGTTGAGAATGGAACAAACTCTCCTGCAGCTCAGCATGGGCCTTGAATCAAACACAAGCATGTCACAAAATATGTCTGTGCATTAAAAAGATACAAATCATTTAACTAAAAGCTGCCATTTTTAACTTGGTCTGAATTAGCCTTTCCTTTTTTTACATATAAAGTCATCTTCTCATGAAGTTATCATACAAACAACTTCTTAACCTAAAACCAAATTCTGATATGAAATGCCCTCAACAAAGGTCATAAACTATTAGCATATTGTGGTGTAAATACCCGTGCAGCTTTCTGTCTGCTTTCTTCCAGCTGCCGTTGTGTTTCGAGGGCTTCCTGCTCTGCCTTCATCCTCAGCAGGTACAGGTCACGTTCATGCCTCTGCTGCTGGGACTGCAAGAGTCAAAGGTCACCCTCAAATACATGGCCACATGACCACAGAAGTTCAGATAATTGCTTTAGCAGATTTAGACCTTCACCTTAAGAATCTGAGCGAGCGAGACGGTTTCTTGCTGAGCGAGAGACACGCCTCTCACTCTCTCCACATCACTGAGCTGTCGCACTGACTCCTCCACTGCGCCCAGGTAATTGAGCTCAGCAGACAGGCGCTGCTGCAGGACCCCTGGAGCAAACTGCAGCTCCGCTGAACCTGGGGACACATCAGAGTAATTCAAACAATTCCAATTCTGAACTAAAATTCTCAATTATCAGAGTAGACTTCTTCAGCATTGCAGTTGCTTACAAAAGACAGAGTCAGTTTACCTGCAGTCCTATGCTCTGTTCTTCCTGGGCTTTGAGTATGGGGTGAGGGGTTGGATTTAGCCCTGGCAGCTGAAGAGGAGGATGAGGAGGAACTGGGAAGAGCTGTGTGAGGGGAGCCAGAGCCTTGTGCAGATTCTCTGATTGGGATACGGTCACCTGGAGACAACCGGGAAGAACGAGAGCTGGCTGGAGAACCAGCGGCAGGAGTCGGACCAGGGCTTTGGGGAGATTTCTTTCCCTCAGAGCCAAAATGACTAATGAAACAAAATAGAGAGAAGAAAATTAATAATAATAATAATTATTATTATTATTTATTGACAATTTAAAAAAGTATTTGAATACATCAATACATTTTAATAATTGTTCCTTATATTTTTTATAATTGCTTTTAATATTTTTTCAACAAACAAAATGATTTAGCCGAGATTAGAACAAGACATTTTCATTAAAAGTTAATCTAAAAGGTAAGCATCTTGAGTTGAATTGTGCACAGCACTATACAATGACCATCTAAACCTCCAATAGTCCAATAACACTGAACAATAAGGATTTTGTGCTACTGTGGATGGAAATTATGTCAGAGAAGTGTGCTGATGATAGGAGTAACTTAAATGAATCCAGTTCAAACTCTGCTGCTGGATAAACCCATCCAGAGACCACATACGGCCCTCTGAATGCTGAAAAGACAGGAAGGCATGAGGGGAATCTGACTCACAGGCTTTAACAAATGCCACAGGGAGGTTCGAATGTCACACTAGAGGGAAATATCTGCTTGGCAATGAGCCTGACCTGTGGCGCAGATAACCAACTGAACAAAAGAGCCAGTGTGTGCCTGCACGTTGCCTCCTGCCTCGTTTTCAGAAGGGCAACAGCAGGCCGAACACTTCTACCCTCCACCTGATATTTAGCAGCACTAATATTGACACTGGCTCCACTGGGCTCTAATAATTATGATAAACAGGAACAGCAAGGATATTGCATTTAAAGATATTTCCGTTCTGTGCTCAGAATGTCTGAGTTTATGTCCGGTAACTTGCTGAACAGCAGAATGGCAATGAAAGATGACTGGACTAGTAAATAAAAATAAAAAGACTAGCATGAAGGTACATGCAACAGGTACATGCGGCAGATGTTTTTATTCAAACTATGGTGGCTTCAAGTATACATTTTTATCAGTGCCAGCTAAGCAACAGGAAATCCCTAAAGGCCCTGATATACTTAGAATGAAATCAAAACTGGTGTGACTTAATTTCCAACAAAGTTTGTTTCGGTAGTTTGAAACAGCTCACCAAACCAAACTTTAAAAAAAGAAAGCTTTGTGCGGCTAGTAAACACCTTTGAACTTCCACTTCTGTGGTTCATTACTTTTTGAGCCTGGTGAGTTAAGTCATGAACACACCAGATAACTACTTTATAGTGGAAAATGAAGCTGTAATTATAATTTTGTAGTACTTATAACTGTTTTTTTTTCTGTGCAACTAGCTCTATAAACAAACCTGACTTGACAACTTGAATAGAGTGACGAATTGCAAAACTGGTGCAAACATTTCCACATCCTTATTCCCCATGGATCAAATGCTTTCTTAACTGCACTTTCCTTATTGCTGTAATTTCTTTTTGTTTATTATGTTAGTGAGTGAGCATCACACATTTGAATATTTATCTAAACGCAAGCGTGGGTGGTGTCAGAATGTTCGCAAACAGTATCATACCTCTTTTGACCCCTGAGCAAAGACTGAAAAAACAGCGATATTGGGGACTCAGTGTGTTTAAAGTCACCATGAAATCAAAATTGACTAATCTTATTTTTTTCATGGAATATTGTAGTATTTATTATAAATGATTTATTTGTGCACAATCTGCACATCCTTATTATTATCTTTTTTTAATGCATGTGCCATCAATTTTTATTTCCCAATTGAATAATCAAGTCCTGCCATAATTTTTTTCTTGTTCGAGAAACCATTTCACTTGGATATAGATCACAATAGGGGAAAAAAGACTTTTGCAACTTCTGTTTCAAACTGACTTTAACAGGCCCTACCTATGGTTGGAGTGGACTGAGGCGCCCCCCAGTGTGCTCTCTGTGTCCACGCTCCTGTGAGAGCTGCGACTGGATGCTTTCTCTGAGCCACTCTTCTTGAAGCCCTCAACAGGGAGATCAGAGACTGCAGAGGAAGTGTTTCTTTGTCCCTCCAGCAGGCTCCTTTCTGAGGCTGTAGGAATGTACACAGAGATAAAATTTGCAATGTAATCATGATACAAAAATGTCTGTTCAAAAGAGTCAGTACTCCTGAATCTGATATTGTAGAAAGACTGGTTCCTAAGTACTTCTACAGTATTTCTGAAATCCCTATAGGAATGTACACAGAGAACAGAAACTGATTTCACACTGTATCACCCTCAAGATCACATGATGTGGCCCTCTATAATATATCTGACCTCTCTTGCTGCTTGAGCTGGCTGAGTGCGGAGAGGAGAGGGGTGTGAGAGCTGGTGAACGCTGAGATCTCTCTCCAGCTCTGTTACTGTATGCAGATCTCCCACTTAGCAACTCGTCTAAAGGACTGAACCGACCATGACCATTACTGTGGAGAGAAGGCATCAGATATTATATTAAACTAATATACACACAGATATGGACAGTATAGCATATTATGATTCTACATAGAGCTTATGAAATGGGAGGAAGGGCTGGTATGATGATAGAGCAACACTGCCCTCTTCAGGCTGATTACTAAAAATTGTTAACTTCACCCTCTTCATCCATTTATATAAACAAAAGGCAGTGATCTACTGAGCATTAAAATAATTTTGTTTTACCTGAGCCCATTGGGACTTCTCTTGGATGCTGATTGGCTACTGCCACGCGAGGAAACAAAGTCATCTTCATAGACCATGCCATTCAATGAGCTGGCACCAGACAGAACAGCGCGGATAGACGGAGAACTCTTACCTCCCCTCTCCTCAAATGCTACACAAACAAATATATGCAATGAATATACACTAACATTCAAAAGCTCGGGGGTCTGTAAGATTGTACAGGACTTTTTAAAGAAATGAATACTGTTATTTAGCAAGGATGCATTCAGTTGATCAAAAGTGACAAAATATTAAGCAGCACAAACAGTTTCAACATTGATAATAATAAATGTTTCATGAGCACCAAATCAGCATATAAGAATGTTTTCTGAAGGCTCATGTGACACTGAAGACCGAAGTAATGGCTGCTAAAATTCAGTTTTGCCATCAAAGGAATAAATTACATTTCTATGTGTATTATAATAGAATGCAGTCATTTCACATCATTACTGTTTTTACTGTATTTTTGGCCAAATACAGTCAACATTGGTGAGAAAAAAATTCTTTCAAAAATGTTTAACCCCAAACTTTTGAAAGGTCATATAAGTGCCCTATACATACATAATGTGACAGTCTTGTACACATCAGTTATTATGTTAAACAGTGAAATGTTAACAGGTCAAATGTTTAAAAATGTCTCACCTTTGCCGTAACTCATGTTCTTTGTAAATATATTAATAACACTGTGTGGGCTTCCCTTGGCCAGTTCTTCCCACGGTCCATTGCTTCCTCCTTGTACCAGGCTAGCCGAACTGTAAGGCAGGTGCTTCTCTGCCTCTTTCTGAAAGCGTGAAATTGGGTTCAAACTGTCTCCATTCAAATGGGCTGCACTGTATCCTGTGGTTCTCAGTCTGGATTTGGGCAGCTCTTGCAGGTCTTCGTCAGACATACTGCCCTCACTCAGCAGAGGACCCTCGCTGATAGAACCTCCGCTGGAGTCCAGCTCAGCTTCCTGAACAACAGGCTTTGGAGAAGAAGGGGTCTTGCGTACGTTTCTAAAAGGGAGGCCAGAGGACGCAGGTGTTTGTTTGTTCCAAGTCTCCACCCTCTCCCTAAAGCTCTGCAGGTTGCCCACACCTGGTAGGGCCTCATCAAAGGTGCTCTGACCCTCAGCAAGCAGTCTTTCAATCCTCTCGACCAGGTCATCAGTCTCCGTCGGATTCTCTCTGACTGGTGGACTGACAGGTTTAGCCCAGCGGTCATCTGTAGGGATTACAAGACCTGTGCCCATATCCCTGCTGCAACCGTAGTTTATTCCAGCACCAGCTAGCTTGCGTGCCTCGCTCTCAATACGGCTAGAGAGAGAGGCAGCGGTGGCCTTAAGAGCCTCAATACGGCTCATTCTGCGGCCTGTGGCTGAGGGCAACAACGCATGTGCAGTTCGGGACTCTCTGTTAGGTAGTGAAGGTTCTGGATCAAGTTCTAACAGTTGAGAGAAGATTTGACCAGAAGGGGGCGGTAAAGAGCTGCTGACCCTCAGAGCGGGACTGCGCTGGTCGGATTGAAGCCAGGGTGATCCTGCAAATCCCAACTCATTCCTACAAAAACAATACAAGACAACAGATTATTGAAGTATAATTACCATATGACCTAAAAAAAAACAAAAAAAATACATTTACAAAAAACCTATGAAAATGTATCTTAAAATTCACAAACTGCATAAAGCATATCTTCCTGTAATCTCACCAAAATAATGAATTAGTTTAAGGTTTCAGTTTTTCTCCATTTTTAGGAACGTCCCAGTGTCCACAAACTTAACATGCAGCAGACGCCACCATGCACTACATGCACTTAAAAGTGGCCATGGAAACCGATACAGGCAAGCAACAAACACTTCTCACTAAGCACTGAGCTGACGGATTAATCTGTTCTTACAGAACTACTTGAAATAAGAGCATTTCGTCAGTATAAGGGAATATAAACGACTTCCCATATAGGGAAAGCGGATATTTCATTAATCTGTTCAGCGCTTGGAACAGATAAACACCAAAAAAGAAAACCCAATTTCAGGGTTTTCTAGATGAAAAACCAAACATTACATTATGACACAGATGATATAATGGAATGGGATTCTGTGTGCGTGTGCGTACCTGGAGAAAGGAGGCTGCCGTTGCTCCGTGAGAGACAGATCACTGCTGGAGGTGGCACTTTGAGGTCGATCATGTCTTTTGTTTTCTTTATCAGACTCTCCAGACGGCTGGTATACTGGTCTCGACTGCAATGTCACAACAACAACAAAAACTTACAAGAGTGGCCAATCAATATGGACTTAGCCAATATCTAGACACCAGGGTGTCCAATGGTAAATAAAAACGTGATATTTATTTCATACAGCCTAATACAAAGACAGCAAAAGAGACTTTTAACTGAACTAAAATGACTGAAATTAAATGTTTTATTTACACTACCATTCAAAAGTTTAAGGACGGTAAGTCTATTATGCTCTTGTGCAATATTATTACAACTTATCATGGCAGTGTAAATTTGATCACCTAAATAAAAAAATATTTTAATTAATTCATAATTATATACTATAATAAAAAATACTATAATATAATTAATGTTATGAAATATAACAACTTCAACAAGATGTTTAACTGCAAAAAAAAAAAGTGTTCAAAAAAGGTTTACCTGCTGGCCTATGTTTGTTATGTCAGCACCATTAATATCTCCTCTGAGCTGAGTCTGTTCCAGCAGCAGTTTGGTGTATGTTTCCTGGAGCCGCTTCTTAATTGGAGCTTCAGGTGCGACCGGGCCCTTTGCAGCCCCTGCTCGTTGTCTCCTGTAAAGCTCCTGTAGGCGTTTATTCTTGTTCTCTTCCTCCTCCCTCTGAGCTCTCTTCTCCTCCGCTTGCCGTTTTTTCCGTTCTTCCTGCTTTTGAGCAATATACATTCGCACAGCTTCTGAGTCATAGTGCCGTTTCTTTAGCACAGGCTTCTCAAAAGACTCTGCTCTCTTGGTAGTCTTGGCAGGGCTGGCACTTTGGGAGGCTCGGGTCGAGGCATGAACTCTGGAGCTGGACGCTGCCGCCCTTCTGCTGATGCCCTCCTCCAATTGCAGGTCATCTAGGATGCCCTGGATGTCAGCTGAGAGGAGGTCTGTGCTGGGAAACTTTCTTCTATCATCCCCTGCACATCTGGAGGGTCCAGCTGGCTCATCCCGAAGAACATGATTGCGATGTCTTTCCACACTGCTGGGCCTTGAACGCCGGCTATGCTCAAGACGAGGATCAGAGCTGGAACGGGGGACAGGGCCTGCAGGAAAAGATGGAGAGGAAAACAGTAGACGATGAAAAAGAGAGACGGCATGTGAGATTATTACACACATCTAAACAACCGTCAAATGTTTGGAATAATTCAGTTTAATTCAGAAATAAGTCTCTTGTACTCAACCAGGTCTGCATTTATCAAAATCAGTAAAAACAGTATTGTGAAATATTACAACTTAAAAGAACAGTTTATTATTATATTTCTAAATATGTTAAAGCTACACTGTGTGATTTTTACCCCCATCTAGCGGTGAAATTGTATATGACTACCCAGTGAAAATTAGTTTCTGTTCCTCTCAATTCCGAGAGCGTTTTCACTCCTACGGTGGCCGTATTATTCCAAGATTAACATGGCTTCCAGTTATCACTTCGTCCATGACAATAATAAACAATACGTCTAAAATGAATAAAACTACAGGACAGATGTCATGAGGTAAACGTCACCCTTGGAATCGGCTATCCCAGCATAATCAGATTAGGCTAATGTTACAATGTGTACAAAGTAAAAGCAATTAAAAATAACTAAAATTTTGTGTCCTTTTTTTATATAGCTTAAAAAATTGCACCTTTAAAACTATTCATTACCTGTGATCTGTCGCAGCACAGATTTATGTTACAAGGTAAACAATACTTTTTCACCATTGACGCGAGGATGAAGATATACTAGAGGTCGTTCTGACGTTATGCACAACCATGCTATGGTTAGACAAGCAACTATAAAACTTCGAATTTACACAAATGAATTACAACAGGCTGAATTACCTGTCGAGAAGAAAGCAGGCAACCTCGGCGTCCGTTTTAAAATCTTTTCTCCTCATGAGCTCTTTCCATCTGGGAAAAGTTACTCCAATATTGACTACGGTCTTGCTGATTTGTCTGTCGCGTTGACGTTTTAATTCTCTTTCAAATGTGAGAATGTGAGTATGCACGCACGCACACACACACACCACACTATCTTTCAAATCTGCCGGCACTCGCGAGCTCGCGAGTAATCTCCCCCTCGCATTCGTCTCTGTGTCACTGAGTGAAAAACGCAAAAGGCGAAGCTTGAATTTACAGGTATGTCCCTCTTTGGCTAATGTAGTTTCAAGATGGAGGGGCAACATGGCGACCGGCATACAAACCCCTCACCCGTATGTACTTTCAATGGCAGATTATAAACTTAAGAGAATACTTTATTACTTGAAAGAAGTAAATATACATTAATGAGCACATATATTTTTGAAAGAACTAAGTGTTTTTTGCTAAGAATCAACTAAAAAAGTTACACAGTGTAGCTTTAAATACAATAACAGTTAAAGTATGTCTTCTGTTTTAATCAATCTTTTTTTTTTTTTTTTTTTTTTTTTTTTTTAAGCCACCCAAACACAAATTTTATGCCACATGCCCTGTAACCCATGTCTGAACTGGAAAAACATCCTCTTCAGCGGTTGCTTGCATATAATGTTTAAATCAATATAGAATTGAGCATTTCCGTCTCTGCAGTCCAATAAATCAGTACTGGAGTGGCTGTATAAAGTCTGGGTCCATCCCTGCATGTGTGGATGGCAGCAGGACTGTGAAAGAAATCAGGTCGGCTTGTGCAGTGAGTCAGAAACACCAAGTCGAACCCTATTCATTACGGTCACTGGGCAGCAAAGTTTACCAATGCGGGGAGGCTGTCTGAATCTTTATTTATTAATAGACCTGACACTTGGAGCACTAGCTGCTGGAAGACTAGCACTTCACAACAATGTGGTATTTAATAACAGTTGGCATTAAACTCATTTAAAACACCTCAAGAACATTTGGTTGGGTATCCAAAATATGAGAAGACAAAAACCAGGTATCTTGTGACATTTAAGGCCAAATAAATACAGATATTTTAAGTTTGGTTTGTGATGTGGCCGAGCTCTAAACTGTCTGCATGGTGACAGGAGCGGAGCCTGGCAGATATCTCACCCTCTCACCTGTTCTCATCTGTGTCTCCGAGGACTGCGCCCGAGGCTCTCTGTGTAACCGTGGCGGCGGCCCCAGCATCATCTTCACCAGCTTTTGCCCATCTCGCCATGATGACGTACTGATCGCTATGGAGACAGGTTACGCAGATGCCTTGAGACTAACAGTTGTTCCAATAATTAATTTGTACTTTTTTTTTTAACCAGATGTGATTAAGGCAGAGAGGAAAGTGTGACAAAAGTAACTAATAATAAAGAGACAGAATAGCTGCTCTGAATCACATTCGCACAGATATTTAATGATCTTTCTCCAGAGAAACCCCCCCCCTCGGATTTAATGTAACACAGATAGCAATTTAAAATTGACAGCATTTACTTTATTAAATGAGTCTGGTCTTACGATGCATGATTTATCTGTGCATGGTATTATAAAGAATACAAATGGTATCAAGATATATTTCTCAGCCTCAAAAACAGGGCTTTTATGTTGACGTACTCAACACCACATGGAAAGGGATACTCTATTACAAAATACTCTATTAATTTGCAGCAGAATATGGTTTCATTTTGAAAAACAACACATTTAAGTAAAAAAACAAACAAAAAAACAACAACCTTAATGCTGCCACCTTTATCAAAATAATTTAAAAGCCAAATATAACTGCTGACGAAGAATGACAGCATGCTTTAAATTCCCTAAAGTATAGTTGTCATATCATAAGTCATGTATAGAGCAGGCATAATTTATTGCTAAAAATGTACATTTAAAAATTATTATTATGTATTTGTAGTAGTTTATTTTGTAATGAAAATGTAAATGTGACATATATAGATAAACACACACATATTTTATGTGGCATAAAATGTTTAATATTATTTCTGCCACATAAAATGTTGCTAAAAATAAAATATACTTGTCTGTACCATTACACCTGAGTATTAAGTAACCACTAAAAGTGAAAACTGACAGTTAACGCTAATGTCTGCATGCAGCACCTCTTGCAGCAATGTTAAGATTTCAATAGCCGTATTTCCATTACCCTTCAAATTGCGCAAATTGAAATTAAGCCCAACGGAAACACATAAATTTAGCCAAAACTCTCATATATTGCAAAAAGTTTACGGCTTATTGCAGTTTTCAGGCAATTCGAAAAAGGAATATTTTGCAAAACTGCAATGGAAAGTTTGTTTCGCATTTACAGGTCACCTGGCGCACGTAAAACTCGATCATTCTTTAAAGATGACACAGTATGTATGGACAAAAGACGAGACAGAGTTCTTTATTAAACTCAATAAAGACAAAAGAATTACGGGAATACTGGATTCTAAACAACAAAGAAATGACACAATTTATCAAGACCTTGAAGCAGATAGGAGAGAGAAACACACAGAAACACCTCATGTGTGCCGCTCACAAGTATAAGGGGCTTTTCTTGCCATTAATGCTTAGATAACACACCTACGTCTACTTTGATTAAAAATAATGGCTAGTGCGGTGGCTGCAATATTCATAAACTTACCAACATCCGTTGCCATGATTTTTGGAATGTCTTATTACGAAAAATTATATTTTAGTCGCATAAAATCGGTTAAATGGAAACGCCGTCATTTCGCAATAGTCATTTATCGACGTTTAGAAAATGTCGCAGAGGTTTTGCGCAAATCTGTAATGGAAATGCGGCTAATGTACTTGAATTGTGTTTGGCATTGCACTCCAAAACATTGCAACATAAAATCAACATACAATCTAGCTTATATAACTAGAAGCAGCCTTCACTTGGGTTGTGTTAGTTAGAGACAACGTGAGAAGAACTAACAGACTTCAGACATCTATTTCTGAAGTTAGGGCTGCACAGGGTAAACTAGTGGAGGGGTGGAAGGAGGAGTCAGATGTCACTTTTCTATTTAGTCGTGACAAGAGTGACACCTCTCCAACTGTCAGCGAGGCCACAACGGCTTGGAGCATTGTCAAGCATTTCTGCGTCAGTGTCATAGCACAGCAATCCTGTTAATCTGCATGCTACACATTCTAGAAATTTCTATGGGGATAAGAGTCTTAGCTTGTGCTTGCAGACAGACATTAACACATGCCTGTTTCCAAGTAAGCCCCGCAGAGAACAGGGCACAGTGACGCTGGCAGGTCAAGAGAGGATCACACAGGCTGCCAGGACAGTTTGTGGCCATGTATGTGTGTTGAGTGGAACATTTGCACATTTTCAGAGCAGATTGTGATCTTCATATGCAAAACTACAATTAAGCACTATAATATGTGCATTCATATGTTGAATTTCAATATCATTTGCTTAAATAAGCTACAGTTGTTTGTTTGAGAGACACACAGTGTCCAAAAGACAGACAGTGAGAAAGTAAAAGATAATTCAGACCTGGTTTAACATTTGAGTCTGGTGCAGAGGAAGACCTGTGTACTTTCCTAACAGGCTTTGATGGCTTCTTCTCTTTTACCCTCTCTCGCTCTCCAGGCCTCTGCTTTGGCTTTGTGCTCTCTGCTGTGAAAAGACAGAGTTCATCACTGTTCATCATGGTTATTATTGTTAACTAAAACTATTAAAAACATGCTAACTGAAATAAAGCTGAAACAAAATAAAACATAAATATTAGAAGTAAAATGTTAGAAAGTTGAAGAAGAATAAAATTAGAAATGGTGCCTTGGCAACTAACTGAAAAAAAAGTTTAAGTTGAAGCACTAAAATTACTAACTGGAAATAAATCAAACTAAATCTGAACTAAAACTAAAAACTGAAGAAAAAAAATTAAACCTAAATAGTAATATTTAAATATACAAAACTAAGATAAATGACAAAAGTGCTTTAAAAATTAAATTAAAATTAAAATGAAACAAAGCATAAAAATAAAAGCCAATTCAAAATATTAATAAAAACTATAGTAGTATATAAATCATACAAAAAAAAAAAAAAAAAAAAAAATGCTGTTCATTACATTACACTCACAACCATGCACATATTACCTACTGATCTATAATAGATCAGTGATTTTACCACAACTGCCCACATTTACACAACAACTATTCAGTATTCACCAATTTGTCCCCTAAAGTAGCAAACAAAACAATTTAAAAACATTCATGATTCATAGAGTAAATAAAAAATAAATAACAAAATGATATAATGGACTTTTAACTGGCCATCAAGTGTCCTAAAAACTGTCATTACGTTAATTTCATGTCTCACAGGTATGAGAGCATTAAGATTTGATTGATTCCCATGAATAAGTTCAAACTGCATGTTTCAATCTGTTTAAGTCAATTCAAAACAAGGAACAGACAGAGGGTGGAAAATTTACATCTAAAACTAAAATCCATTTTTGTGAAATAAGAATAATGATAAAATAACTAAAAAGGCCATATTACCATATTATCATTTAATGATAGCAACTCAAATCTATTGCATGCCAACAGGGAATAAGCAGCATTGTTATGTATACTAATGAGCTTGTTCCATAATGATTTTCTAAGGAACTGTGGAGCAAACTGATGCAATCCTTCCCAATAACCTTGAAGAAAACTCCTAAGAACAGTCAGGGCTGACATGAAAACTTGTAACTATGGCTGTGGCAGTACGCCTGGAAACTCTGAGCCAGTTAGGAGCATGTAAGTCAGCGTCCAAGAGCGGTTTGGATTAAACATGCTTTTTGACCATACTGCAATCCAGTAGAGAAACATGAACTCTGTGAGCTGCATTCAGTGGCAGTTAAAACAGTGATGCTTTCCTAATTCCTGTTCATTACTCATGCTTCATGACTCGGAGGGCTTGCAATGGCCAGTAAAAAACATTTGAGCTCCGTCACATCAAATGGATTAACATTTTAATTCCAAATAAATAAATGCCCCATTCACTAACCTGCTATTAGGCTGAAATAAAGAGGAAGACTCAAATCACAAAACATAATTATAGCACGAGTGATTAAGATGACAACCAGTGAGCTGTTTATGATCACGATACTGTAACATTTTTGTGGGTACCTTAATTATACCACTTTGCTTTAGAAGTATTGGTAAGACTTAACAATAAGTTTGCATTTGTTAACTACATTAGTTAACAAGAACTAACAATGAAAATAATTCTATAGCATTTTTTAATCTCAGTTAATGTTCATTTCAATTTACTACTACATTATCAAAATCAAAAGTTGTATCTATTAATATTATTTAATGGTCCTGAGCTACCATGAGCTAGCAATAAACAACATTAACTAACGTTAACAAAAATGTATAATGTAAGAAATGTATTGCTCATTGTTAATTAATAAACTAAATAATGCAAACTACATTATAACTAATGTGATCTTATTGTAAAGGGTTACCAAAGCGTTATTCATTGTTATGTTCATGTTAACAAATGAGACGAAATTTAAAATAACAGTCTGGAACACCATGTATACCTGTGAGCTGTTGCGTCAGGTCTTTGTATATTTCCCTGCTTAAGTTCTGGAAGTCGTCCTCTGCCCACACTTTCCCATCAGGTGTGCGAATCTTAGTCTCAATGGGGTTGAAGCCTAGAAAACACAGAAGTGTTAACTGATGCTTTTATATTGAGTATCTTAGAAAACAACTATTACTGGGACTGTAGAACTGGAGCAACCTGAGGTTAAGTGCCTCGCTCAAGGGCACAATGGTGATAGCCCTTATCGGGTCTGAACTTACTACAACACAGTTACTAGTCCAACACAAGGGGGTCAATCTTTTCTCTCTGGAGTCAGCTTACCTTTATAAATGGGTGCAGGAGGGGCTGGGGCCACTTTCCGGACTTTAGCAGTAGGAACTGTGGTACCGTGTGCTGCTGCCTCAATACCCACAGGTTGCTCCAGGTATCCCAGCAGCTTGTTTCTGTCCTCCGTCTCTTCCAGATGTTCCCTCTGTCTGCGGATTCTCTCTTTCAGCTTCTCCAGCTTTTCATCAGGTTGCCATCGTCGCAGGTTCTCCAACCGTTGTGAGGATGCGATTGAACCCGGGCTGGACCTCAGGGACGTCTGGGATGTCTCAGCCTGTAAGTGTGTTCTGGGCCTGACTTCTGACCCTGGTGTTGCTTGGTCGGGCTGGTGAATGGCGTTGAGAGCAGACAGATCGTTGAGGTAGCGTACAGATGTGCTGTCTACAGCCGAGGAGCACAGGCTGTCCAGGTCTGCAGTCTGCATGTCTCGGGTGTCACGCTGATAGACCAGCTGGCTTAAAGCAAAGTCAGGCTGAGTAATGGCCACCTCTGTTGGTAACGAATGGGCTTCTGGTTCAGAGTGGGTCTGGGACATTGGCAGCGGAGATGCTTCCCTATAAAAGAAAGACATGATTCTGTTTAAACTGAAGATCACGAGACTAGAAGTCATGTATACAACAAATCAGATGGCAACAGAAAAAGTAGGCCTGTAAAGGGAAGTACCAGCTACATGTGTGCTGAAGTTACTGAAGCCAAAATGATGGTTCCTTGTTCAAATGTCTTGTATGAGAGGATCAAATAGCAAACTTAACCTTCAGACACAAAACCTGCACTCATTGACCTCAGCATACTCCATAGTCTGCTCATAACTTTCATTCCTTTATCATTCAGACATGCTGTAACCAAATAATGAAGTTATTACCAAAACAAATATTTTAATCTATTTCCTTTAACAAATTTTTCCCCATTCTAAACTACTTCAATGGACCCTTTTCCCATTTACGGGGTTCTCAGAAGCGGAATTCGTCATAGTTGGGTAAACTTCTATAGTGGTGAATGGCAGATGACAGCAATATAATTTCTGTATTCCCGTTTGCTCCAATAGCAAAAGAAAAAATCCATGATAGCATCGAGAGACTGATTACATTGGTCAGAAGAGAGAAAGATGTCATATTTGCCATCACTCCCTCAGTTGGTGTATCAGAAACACCATAGCAGCAGCGTTAGTTTGTTATATTACTTTGATAACTGTGTTATGTTGATAACTGTGGAAACGTGTCATCACAGTCTGTGAAAAGGGTCCATTCCAGCTACAGCCAATGTGTAGCATCAAAAAACTTTTTTTTTCAGTTCTGTTTGCCATTATAAACTTCAGCTTTAACACATTAATTAGTTTGCAGCTTTTACCTGAATGAAGCGAGTGGTTCTCTGAACTCCACGCCGCTGGGTTTCCTGGCATTACTGTCCAGAGTGCTGTTCCTCAAGGGACTGCGGGAACTTTTGTCTGGACTGCGCCGACTCCGTGTTCTGGATTTGGATCCACTTTCCTCCGTACGATGACCATCTGTAGTGAATACATAGAAGACACGTAAACAATGGAAGAGGCAAAACTTTGAAGAATGTTATACCAATTTATATATACATACATATATTAAAGAAATATATAAAGGTGTGTGTGTGTATATATATGAAAGTATTTTACATTTTTTCGAAATAACTATTTATACATTTTGCTGTAGTTCACTTCAATAGTCCTGCATTGTGACAACAGAATTTTAAAAGTACAATATTCTTATCAAATATGAGGTATATACAAAAATAATTTATTACTGTATAACAATTAAAAACATTAATGTCAACATTAAGATTAGTATCAATTCTTTTGATGAATCACTCAAAACTCATAAAGCTGTTAGTAAATTAATATACTGTATGAATCACTGAATTCCAAGCCTTTACTTTTAGTCATAATATGACTTGAAATAAATCAAAAACAGTGTGTACTAAATGTTCATGTATCTTCATTAATAGAATAAGCGAAGCTAATTTAAATAATAAATGGCTTTCAAAAATTAAACAAAAAATTAACTGTAAATTAAATAAACTAAATTATGACCACATATAAATTAAAAACAAACAAACAAAAATGAACCATTCCACAAAACATACATACTGATCTAGTACAATAATACATATTAGGTGACATTAAAAGCACGGATGTATAATATTCTCTAGTGAATTTCCTCTATATGTGTTCCAGAGGATGTGACTGTCTTACCTCTGCGGCTTATTTTCCGACCGCCACTAACAGATGCTTTCTTTGTGTCTAGCACTGAGTCCAGAAGCACTCCAGTGCCTGGTGCAGCCTCCAGACGATTCTCAATGTGTCGTAACTGAGACAAGACCACAATTAGCCATTGAGTCAACAGATCTTGTGGGGATAATGCTACAGACAGTAAATCGTCTTAAAAAATATCGCGCTATTCAATTATATCGTCTACTCGAGCCCCACCCCCGCCGGAGACAACGCTGCCGACAAACAATGTAAACACACATCACGTTGAGTTTGGCTGCACTTTATCTAATTGATAGCTTGCGATTCAGTTAGTTTAATTTAATTATTGAAACGTTAAAAGTTTTACTTTGGTTAGTTTGAACTTAAACTTATATAAAACAGTAGCTTTGCTGTTATGTTAGTGTTGCAAATAATTTACACATTGCTCTTATCAAATTTGTGCTTGAAATGAATTTTGTTTCATGAGGAGAACTGTTTTCTATTCCTAACCCTACTAACTACTAGTCTATAGAAAACATTTAATTCATGCTATTGCATGTGAATAAATATGTGTATGGCAATTATGGGGCTATGTGAAATATAGCTGTCATTTTTCCCCGAGATTATCGATGATCATCTGGTAACTGACTGTTAGAATCGACATCGCGATACTAATGAGACATTGTCAATATACGATAATTTCATCATATTACCCAGCCCTACAGAGTATATAACTGAATCTTACTTTTTCATTTATTTATGAACAGCTACTTATAATTGCACTTACTGAATTACAAATAACAAAGTCTATGTAACAAGGTATCTATGTAACAAGGTTTTGGCATCATAAGTAGGTCAGAACCTGAAACACGGGTTAAGAAATACTCACGGCAGCTTTGGTCTGATTTAGACTGTTCCAGGCTTGAGATATCTCTGTTGAGAGAAAAACATTAACATAAGAAATCACGCAAATATGCTCACATTGATGTTTAAAGTATAGAATTACATAGTTGGACGAACCTCTCCTGTTGTCTTGCCCAGCAAGGGCAGGCTGGGAAGAGGCCGAGGCTGACGGCCCCGCCTCACTTCGCAAGCGACTCCACATCGCTATGCCAACCTGAGAGGAAGGGTGGGGGGGGGGGGAGAGACAGGCAAACAATGTGAGAGAAGCAATTGTGTTGTCAACATCTGCTGTCAAATATTGTTTTATTTGGCAAAGGCTTATTGCTAAGATTATCACTAAAACACATGACTTCATTGACAGTACTCTTTGTGCTAAATTATATTTGGCCAAACCACAAGTTTAACTGATTGTTACTAAGATAGACTGATCAAAGCATATCACTATTAGGTTTTAATGTCTCACCCAAACGTCTCAGTTTTTTCATCAAAGCGAGGGTTGAAGTAATGGTGTACAATTTGTTAGATTGCCTGAAGGCCAGACATATGATGGTCTCAGAGCTTTTCAAGTCATCTGAATCACCCGGTCTTCCTCCAAGCACTACCCTTATAACACAGTGTCCCTGTCCTCGAACGTCCCCAGAGCAAACAGATTCAATGGTCTATTCTAGAGTAACAAAAAAAAAAAAGTGTTTTGTGCAGACTGTCTGAAGCACTGCAACAACTCGCACTAAGTATTGAAATCACACCCTCTGCTCAGAACCTTGAATTATATAGTATTAATAAAGCATGTATAAGACATATCTCAGAGGCCTACATGTATATTTCATTGAGTGAATTTCAGACCTATGCTGGAAAACAGAGGTGAAGAGGCATTTAAACACGCTCTACCACTTCTCTAACAGCGCTGAATGAGGTAACGGAGATATGTGTCTGGAATGAGGAAAACAACAACACTTTAAAGTCAGCATGAAATTCTAAATGCATTATAGACCTTATTGTGAACGATTCATCTGCATACATTTAATTTTTTTGACCTTGTATTGTTTAATTAAAATGTCATAACAGGACCTTCCAGTGAAAAACACACACTTCTCTCTCTGGTGAAGTGTGCAGGACTTCTCCAATCATTTAGTCCACTTAAACCCCAACCCTGCAAGTTTGTGTTCATCATACGGCTCCACTTTATAATGCACATCTCAACATCCAATCAACACGTATACCAAGTCCTTGCCTTACATTTTTGTTTTTTTAATTATGCTACACTGGGGTTTGCATATAAAATACAGAAGAAAAGATCTGTCACTGCTACCCTTTATTTAAACCAGTTTTAAGGCTTGTACACATTTCAGGCTCTTTGTTTGCAATGTTTGTTAAAGTCGCAATGAAACAGAGGCAGCAATAAGTCTTTTCTTTCGCATTGTTATGAACAATGAAACAGTGAAACAGACCATCGAGAGAGAGAAAAAAAATTAAAACAGGGACTTGGTTCTATCCATGTTAAAACAACATGCTTTGGACTGGAGATACTGACAGAAACGACAATATGATCTGATTCCTTTTGAACTAATCAACACTTGTTAAAACGAACAAAATAAGCACTGCAAAAGAATCAAAGCTTTACTCGCCTCAAAGTACAAAATAGGCAAAGTAACTGCCAAGAAAAGCACAAAATATCCTTTGATTTACCCATAAAAGACCCACCATTCTCATCCATATACTCTCTATTCAGCTACTCATAAATATAATACACTTCAATATCACTTTCTAAAAATGTGTAATAAAACAAACACCAGAAAAAGAATATTCTCTTCCCTGATTCAATTTCATATCACATTTTGGGAATTGAAACTTCATCTAACCTTGTATGCACAGCACTCGACAGTTATACAGATTATAGTTTCATTTAAAAACTGCTCACATGTAAACAAATGATGAATAATACTAATTAACAAGACTAAAGAGAAGGATGCATTTCATGCATAACACATAATGGACTAGGACTCACTTTCCAGCAGGTTTATTCAGAGAGACATAAGTCCACCTTGTCTTCTGGACAGCTGGACACATCGGACAGCTGGCGATTCAGGTCACCTCTACCTGCACCCAAACCGAGTACAAAAAAGGTGATAGCTCAAAGTGAAAGTGACAGTGAAAGCTCAAAGTCTTGACTTATTAAACTAACGTTACCAGTTCATAAATCATTATACAAATCTAACTCACAGCACTCTTACATTCACACTTATGTTCACAGCGTTAGATAGATGCTGGAATCAACACAGCTAATTACTGAAATCGATTAGCCTCTCAACAACTATTCATGGGCATTACTAAGAATTAAAGGGAAAGGGAAACGACATGACAGATCAGCAGCATCAGCTGAGAGATCAGCTGACATCGCATTCAAAACCAGGATAAAATATCAAGCGAACGCTTCTAATGGACTCACAAAGTGTCCGATCGCATAATAAATATACTCGACATTGCTAAAGCTTAGCTAAAAAAAAACACACACACACATAAAACATAACTTAAGTGGACAAAAAGGATATAAGAAAATACAGAACATACATTACAGATGAAGAGACATAAGCATTATATAGACCTTTATATTTATACAGAATCAGAACTTCATTACTCTAGCAAACAAACAAAAAATATGAGACAAGAAAACATTCATATGAAATAAGTAACGTTATATAAAGAAATACAGTTGACGTAAGTTATAAGTGTCAATCACACAAATACAACTTCACGCGAACTAACGTTACCTTACTGAGGAGAAATCCAACAGCGAACTAAATCAACCAAACAACCGACTCGACGTCTAACTTACTTGAAACAATAATTATGTACCTCAGAGAGTTTCACAATATTACAACGAAATTGTAGGCCTATGATTTTAAATTCTCTGACGAAAGTTATCGCTAACAGCTGCTGCTAACCGGCTAAACCATTAAAGCTCGCTAACAAACTTTTTTGCGTTTCTGGGATCAGGTTGTCTTTCGTTAAGCGTCCAGGTCAGAATGTGATTGGTTAATACTTACCTAAAAGTTTATTGTATCTGCTACCCGCCTTTCGGTGTATGTTTCCCGGCTTTAATGATAAGTTAGGACGGCCGTTGGCTAGATTTGACGGTCCGCCATTATCCAAACAACTGTTTCAGGAAGTTCACGTCTGAGAGAAACTCGCGATACTTCCGTAAAGACCGTGTGTTTATTTCGTGGCCGTGTTTGACATCTAGTGTTTAACTAATGGAATTACAACAAAAATAGTTTTACTTTGATCCTTGCGATATGGCACAGATATATGGCATTACATATTTCACCAGTTATGAGTTCAACAAGGTCAACACTGGCTCTGACTTGTTTTTATTATCATCACTGTCATTATAATTAGGCTATTATTATTATTATTGCAAATGTACTTACATTTTCGGTTTCAAAGATATGTCAACAGTCACATAAATATTAAAGAAATCGTTTTCATAAGTATAATAATAGTAATAAATGATAATAAAAATATAAAATATTTTTATTGTTGAGGTTATTATAAGAAATTATAAAAAGTAAATACAAATATGTATTATTATTATTATATTAATAAATAATAATACTTTTTATATAAATTTGTAACATTTGTTGATGTTATTATAAAAATATTAAACAGTTAATAAAAATATGAATAATAATAATAATTGTATTGTTGTTGTTATTAGGCCTATTATTATTGATAGTGTATTATGGGATGTATAGTCTACACTAGTTACAACAAGAACTGCTGTCACTCCACTTGTCAGTATTTGTCATGTCAGTGAGGAGCACAGTTGTGATCTTGCCTGCATGGAGCAAAGAGCAGGATTTTCGAAAGAATGCGCATCTTTTTTTCTTTAGCTTCAGGATTGCCCAGAGCAGGGTGAAGCGGATCCTTGAAATCAAAGGATAGACAGGAAGCCTAACCACAACAATTGTTTTTCCCAATAAAACCCATTAAATAAACCATGTAACACACTACTCATCCAAAACATAATGAGGACCAGACAGAAATATGTTATATGTTCAGCTTCTGCCTCAAACAATGCAAGAAAGAATTAAAAACTATGGAAGAAGCAATTCTTAGCATATATTTCACCCAAGGTGGGTCACACATCAACCATAGGCAAGCCCTTATAATGAAACACTTCAATGGCATAAAGGAGTGGTAAATATCAAGCAAAAGTGTTGAGCAACAGGAAACATATTAAATAAAAACTATTTAAATTACAGATACATATAGCCTACATCTTTTGCACTCATTTGAGACGTTGAATTTACATAAAAAAAACAGAAATTTAGAACAGATATATTGGAAATATCGACAAAATCAAGAACAAAATGGAAAATATTGTTCAATATATATTAATAAAGCTCATTCAAGCTCATCAAATTAATTTCCATATTGAAGAGCCTGAGCAACAACTCAACCATACACAGATTGATAGTCTAACATAACAATGGTTTGAAATTTCTTTCTCTAATAAAACCATTAAACAAGCCATGCACTGTGTAATAATGCATGCATGTGATTTCACTTACCCAAAAAACTAATATTTCCAGATTAGACAGTCCTCTTAATAATAGCAGCTGCTGACCATTGTATCATTGTGTTAAAACCATAATGTGACATATTTAATAATTGATGTTTTCTAATTACCGAGACAGTTACTCTCGCCCCCCTCTGGTGATCTAACCTGTCGTACTCTGTTTGAAACTGGGTATTTGTGTTCAGCACCCGCAATCTCTCCAGTACATTAACCATTTTAGTGCTGTATCAGAGAATGCGCGCGAGAGAAAGACAGATGTAGTAGGCTACTAACTCGCTTAACAGAAACATATTTTCCGAATACGGGCACGGCAGAAATGGAAAAACGCCTCTCAGTCGCAGGTGAATGTGAGGAACAGTGAAGGAAACTCTGCGTTACGCTATTGCGGTGATGGAGCCCAGACTCAGAGCACTTGTAGCTGCGCTCCGTTTATCTGATGCTGGTAAGCTTATGTTTTTTATTATCGCTCATTATCATTATACATAGCCTAGGTATTAGCTTGATGTGTTTAACATTGCCACCCACTCGAGATTTATAATTGCAGTTCTTACAGATGTTTTGCTGGACGTGTAGGCTAATTTAGGTTAGATTGTCGTTAACTTCTTGTAAGTGTTTTGATACAATTATTTTTTATTCATTTATTTATTTGTTTGTCATTTTTGTTCATTTTAGTGGATCTACGTGATGTGCCTTGTTGAATCATTAATCAAATCAAGATGTCAAGAAAATGATATTCTTGTTTGCAGAGACGTCAGTCGTAGCCTAAGTATAGGCTATTTAATGAACCTGCGTAGTTCCGATTCCTCTTTAACAAATCTTTTAGCACTCCAGGCTACTTTTGAGTGGGCTATAGGCTACAATATTTTAAAAAGAAGAAAAATTCTTATTGCATTTGCCTACTGCTCTTGAAGCCTTTGATGAGTTGAACTGATCATTTGTGAGTTACAGGTTTAAACAGAAAAGATAACACATTAGATGCTTTTATTTAGTAAATACAGAAAGTTTGACTTTTTAAATGACTTTTCACTGACTTTTTAAAGGCGGTATATTGGCCCTATAGGGATCTCCCAGTCACGTGACCCCTAGCCGTGTGTCAGCCATTTTGACGGTATACATCCGTCAGCTACTCACATTGGCTATACTGTCTATGGACTGTCTAATGGCAATAGATCTATTATTAGGGGTGGGTAATATATTAGGGAGTATATTATTATACTAATAATATAATTATTAGTATAATTGTTTTATAATTAGCCTAAATATTGCAATACTTTGCGCTACAGTATTGATATAATTGCGTGCGCAAAATATCTCGATACTGAACAGAATCGAGTTTTCCTCCACCACTATTATTAGCTTCAGCTAACTCTTCACGTCATGTCATCGCACTTATTAGCATCACACAAATATATATCAAGTATACAAGAGGAAGATAGGAATCATAGATCCATATGAAGCACCGCAAGTTCTTTTTACAGGCATTTAATGTGTAGAAAAACTTCCTGACATTGAGTTCGGTGACATTTACAGCTGACGTTACCTTATTCACTTCCCATCACGCTACACCAGAGCTTCATTAAAAGCATACAAAAGCAGGCTATCGGTTGTCATGGACATGTTACAAAAACTGAATAGACGTAAAAAGTCAAGTAACCTTGTCTAATTTCATCTCAACTTTATTGTATATTTTACATGCACTTTTATTATTTGTTACATTTTTCTTCTTGTACCTATCACAAACAGTTGGAAGCCAAGCACCACCATCAGCGTTTTGCCTGTATATTGCCGCCAACACTTGTTTCTCCGTTTTGTTTCTTTCGGGATACGGTATAAAGATAGGCCTATTCCTTTAGTATGATCACGTATCTGATCGCATCCAACTGCACAGCATCGCTCGGGCATGATAGAATATCGCGACGAGCTGCAGGATCAATGTAGTTTATACCAGAGCCCGTCTCTGTTTATACTGTCTATGAGTATCACCGGCGGTTTAGCATTTTCTATTCCGTCAAAATGGCTGCTCCAAATGGCGTGACGTCACGCGGGATGTCCCTATAGCTAGCCTATTGAATAACAACACTAACAGACAAAAATGTGTTATAACATTAGTTAATTCATAGCCTATTTGTTTTTATGAAACGATAGGCCTACAAAAAATCGTGTAGGCCTACCTATAGGCCTATTTAACTACACACAACCAGTAAGTAAACACCACACTGATTTAAATATCCATTTAAATGCCTAGCTACAACATACTACTGTTAATAATAACTCGATTCGAATCGGACATTACGAAAGCAATTGCTTATGGTTCAGTAAGAAATTGATCATAAAGAACCGGCTCGAGTCAAAGGTTATTTATTCGTCTTTGAATTGGATTCGAGCGATTCGAGTCACCAAAAAGAACCGCTCACAAGAGTAATTTGTTCGAGAGTCGGACTGGTAGCATTGTATGTTTTTGATTCACTAAAAAGAACCGACTCAGACGAGTCATTCGTTCTAATCAGACTACACAAGTCGCGTTTTATATTTCACGCGCAGTAGAGTAGGAATGTTGTAGTTTAGGCAACGCTGACTGTACCCGAACGTTGAAAATGCAGTTTACAAAGGTAGGAAGAAATCAAATCATGTTCGAATGAATATAATATTAACGAAACATCCTCTACTGACAATTTTAAAGACAGAATGCATTTGTAGTTGCCGATTATATCCGGTTCGACAGTTAAATAAAATGGCGTCTGATAGAGCAGTTGAGTAAATTTAATTCGTATATGTGGATACAATATTAACTGAATGTTATTATTATTATTATTTTTATCGTTCTTCCATGTCACCATTCGCTTTACTGTTGGCTCGCTACCCCTCCCCAACCCCCAGTAGCCTACTCAGTACCCCTAGTACTATCTGACTAACGGTATTATGAATGTGACTTCCGCTAAAGTGTTGCTCCATGTTGACAGCGTTTTGCGCATTAAATGCCGCTAAAACATTCTGCCTGGAAATGGTTTGTATATACATTTCAGTAAATACCAGTAATGCATCATATCAAGGATTGACAAGAATCAGTGATTGAGGCCATCTAACTTTATCGCTCCACGTTGTATAATTATTTTTAGTTACACACAAACTTGAATAAAGATAATGTAAGTAGTTGCTTTAGTAAGAAACTATTCATTATACAAAAATAAAAATTTTAAGTGAATATTTGTAAACCAAATAAATGGACATTAAAAGAATAAGAGCCGGACCTGTCACTGACCATGGTTCAGTCTATGTTCATTTCTAGATAGCATGAGCAAGGGCCTCTCAATGCACATTGATTCTTGGTCAGGGAACAAGGTGTTAGCCAATACAGGTTCTCTGTTGCAAAGTAGATAACAGACATCCCCATTTTTAGAGTCTGCACCCCATGTGGTGCTGTCAATGTCTGTGTGCATTATGTAGTGCTGTTTGGAAAACTACAGAACTGCCACATCACTCATTAATTGTACTGACAAATGGCTTTCCCCATTCAGTTATCACTGCATTATTTATTACTTAAACAGTTACTGGAAAAATGATGCAATCCTCATTGCAATGCATCTTAATAGCAATTCAATTCACTTTTTAATTTGGACAATAATTATGTCTTTAGCCCTGTGGGTTTTTACTTTTTAGTCTTTACAGACCAGCAAAAAAGTGTCCTTGGTAACATGAATCACCATATAATGATTTTCTCTAGCGCTGTGTATTGACACAAATTTCACGATTTAATTTGGTCTGATCTCAATTCATAAGCTTTCAATTTTATTTCAGTTGCTAATTGAATTCAGTTTGCAATTTGGAATACAATACATGCCGATTTTTCTTAAGATAAAAAAATCGTTTTCACCCAATGCTGTAAACTAGAGACCCTGTGGTTTAAAAATGAAGTTAATGAACGACTGATTTGTTTGCAAACATTTACATTGCACAAAATGCCGTTTTTTAATATAATTTGTTTTTGAAATATAGCCTAGGCCTAGCCAAAAAATGTAAATGGTGGCTATCATAAAAAAAAAAAAAACGTTAGGCTATATAAAAGTTCTTTATGATATTTGTTTTAGATTTTAGTTTTACTAAGACAAGGTGAACATTCAATAGGCCTGTCACAATAATTTTGTGACAGGATTTTGTGCTGACGATTAATTAATACAAATAATTGTGATTAACGATTTAATTCTGTTTTGTTCCTGTCACTTACAGTTTGGAATTGTATACAATATTATAATAAAATAGGCCCATATACTTTAATGCTGTGAAAAAATATTATAATATAATATAATAAAGTTTTCTGCCAGTATCCTAACATAATATAATGCAGTCAGAACACCTTTGTGAAAGGAACACCTTTGATTATCTTTGTGTACTTCACAACAGTGTTTTTTTTGTTCTTTGGCAAAATGTGAAATACATTTAAACTGCACAATAATTGCGGTTATCCAGAACCAGATGATTAATCAGTAATCGTGACAGGCCTAACACTAAATAAAACCGTTAGGCTATCTACTAAGACAGCTCAGGGTGCCAGCAGTTTCAGCATCAGAGTGATTGGATGTCTGGGTATGTCTCTTTTCCACTTTGATTTCCATGAAAGCTGCCTGTGAAGTCACCAGATCTCAGTGTGCCTGAACTTGTCGTTCTGATGTGCCGAGTTAAAGAGGCTTGCACCAGACATGCAAAAGGCTTCAGAATGTTTATTGAAGTCCATGCCATTTATCCAATTTTCTGTGCACATGTGTATACACCACAGTTGTGCTTTGATCCAGATTCCCAAGTGCACAGAGTATGAAGCAATGTGAATCGCTGTCTTACGTGTATGTGGCGGATTCTTTGTTTGTTGTCATGGAGACGAGGGTTGAAATTCAAGTTCATTGTTGTGTTCCACTCAAGTTTTAATTAAGGATTTTTAGCTTTCATGGATCGAGCATCATTTGATCCCTCAGAATTGGACTTTTGTCTGTTCTTCATGTGACTGTGAAGGCATGACCTTGTTGACAACAACTTTCATGTGACCTCAGAAATGTTGTTAAGACACGTTGATAGAATTAATTAATATCCCACAGGGGCATCTGTTGTTTATGAAGACGAAAATCAAGCAACAAACCTAATTAAAATGAGATGTCTTTCAAAGGTATTTTGCTGTTGGTGCTCTAGAGAAGATATCTATATGTGACAAAAGATGAGCAGGAATATATTTGACTTAGAGGACAAAATTAGGCTGTAAGTGAACACTGTACAGTGCCCATCACTCATACCACATTACAACATTTGCAGAGAGTTCAGAAGCAGCTCTCTTTTCACATTCACAAGGCTTTATTGTAAAGTGGTGACTGCACTAGAAATTTCTGAGTAAAGCTTTTTTCTTTAAAAAAAATTACTAGCAGAGAGGATTAAAGGTGCACTAATGCACGAGAGAGGCTGTAATTCAGAGTCTGGCAAGTCATTGATGAAAGCATATTTTCAGCATAATTAGCCCCTGATTAGTTTTGAGCTCGTTCTCTCCGTCTGTTCTGTTGTGAAAGTCTCAGCTCTGTCCACTGAGGAAGTTACATGTACGTCTTGACTGAGCTGTTTAATTCGAATGCACCTCAGGTCTTCAGCACCAGTGTACAAGAACTCAGCGTGACGTATGGAGTCTCATTTTCGAAGTGGGCGAAGCCGTCACGGTGACACAGGCCATTTAGGTGACTTGTCAGGGCTCTCCGGAATTCAAACATGCCTTGTAAACGAGTTCTGTTTTTCCATGTTTCTAAATGACTATCCTATACTGGCTTTATTACACCCCAGTAATAGAGTCCCTTATCAGTTCACTGAATGTGATACCTCTTGCCACCTTGAGCGTGTCGATCCTTTGATATAGCGAGTCTCAGAGATAAATAAGATCAATTGACTTATGTGCACGATAGACCTATTTTTGAGTTAGACAATTAGCATTAGCAACAACATGTTTATTTATCAGGGGCTGTTCTCATAGGATGTGTTCTTGTGTCCATAAAGCCTCTGCAAGAGTCTTGAGGTGCATTTTTACAAGTTGTACAATTTTTAACGTAACCCGCAACTCGTGGCAAAAGATGTGGAGAAAACAAGCAGACGCATTGCAACGATCAAAGACATCCATCTAGTGCAGGAGTCTGCTACCTATGGGATAATCACTGGCACCTGACAATAGCGAAAGAGGTGTATGTATTTCATTTAAATAAAGTTCCTCGAACTTGCATGTACATTTTGAGGTAATCATTCCTTATAGTCACACAGCCTGTTAGAAGCTACTAACCTGTGCTAGTCAACAGAAGCACACAGCTCTGAAAAACCATTCAGGTGACTGGAGGATCTAGTGGATGCATATTAATACCAGGGGTTTCCAAAATGTTTTGACTGCTCAGCTCCTTAGATGTAAAATATTTACTTGAAGTACCCCCTGAATCTATTATAAGTTAATACTTCAATAATGTAACAACACATTTGTATATTCACGGTTTTCTGATGTTGGTTAAAAGTCAAATGACATGCAGGTAATAATTTTCAGTAAATGTTTTTATTTGGTTGTGTTTATTTTAAAATTAATATGGTAGGTTTGCGCAACTTTGCAAAACATTATATGGCAATTATTTTGTCATATATGAAGATATTAACAGTGATATGACATTTCATCTCATATGAAAATGTTGCATATTGCTGCTGCTGTTGACATCAACTAAGACTTCTTTCAGGGTCTTTATTATTAAAATGTATTTATTTTTAACTAATTATAAAAATTAAGACATAAATATAATACTGTTGTAAATTACTATTGCTCTGTAAAACAAAAAAATATTTGACACGCGTTGGAGATTATTATTATGTAAATAAAGTGGTAAATTATGGGTTTTTTTAGCAAACAAAGCACTCGCGTCACTTCATAAAATTGAGGTTAAAAAACTGGAGTCAAAAGGATTATTTTTATGATCTCTTTACTTTTCTAGGCCTTGAAAGTGGTAGTTGCTAGACTGTCAATGAAGGGTCATAAATCTCTCAGATTTCATTAAAAATATCTTAATTTGTGTTCCGAAGATGAACGAAAGTCTAACGGGTTTGGAGTGACATGAGGGTGAGTAATTAATGACAGAATTTTCATTTTTGGGTGAACTAGCCCGTTAATATTGAGCCTATATCTTATATTCTTCATTTTGAAATGTTCAAAGCCTTGAACTTTTATTTTGGGGGAATACTGGTGAAGTTCTGTAAACTTCTGCCCACAGAAATGTTGGAAATTATGCAAAAAAATAAAGTGAACCAAGTGCACATTGCATTCCAAAAATGCACATTAAACTCACAGCACATACAGAGATGGAGTTCGTGAGAAGCAGCATTTACTGTGAACCGGAACCACTGAAGGATGACATGATACGTCTGGCTTGTTCATACTTAGTGGTGTTGCGTGTGTGTTTTTTTAAGCTCTTACAAGCGGCAGCCTGAGAATATTGGTTCTGACTGTCAGTGCATAACAGTAAATCTCTGCTTTCAGGCCCTTGTCTTTGAACCTGGGTCCATGCTAATAAATACCCATGACCTTATTCTCCCTAAGAAACTATTTCCAAGGGCACTTTATGCCCTCGCCATATTTCCCAACTGCTCTCAGCTGTTTCATCATGCTTTTTGAAAGGGAGTAAGGCTAGATCATTATGTGTTTAGTCTTGCTTTGTGTTCACAGCAAAATTGATGCTTGTTGTTCAAGGCAACCTGGGCCCATTCTATTAACAGTGGTGATAATTAAAAAGCATAAAGTGCAAATGAGTGTAATTTTCCGTGGTTGATGTAGTAGATTAACAGGAGGGGATGGGCAGCATTCTTTAACACAGGCAATTTCCTTATATTTATGTTTTTCCCCCGTCTCTATTTAGGATTGTCTTTATATAGCTTAAGTATGAAAATGTGAACAATATGATTTGTATATGTAGTAGTGTGATTACAATGTTATCCCACGGGTGTGTAAACTAGATAACTGTCACCCTGTGCTCATGCAGGGCTACTAGCTGCTATTATGCTCAGCTGATACAGAGAAAAAAAGATGTTGTTACTCTTTCATAGCTCAGGAAGACAAGGATATATTTTGTCTCAGATGATTCTCCTAAAGCTTTTTAGGAAATCAAAATAGACACAAGTGAGACATGGTTGACATAGTGGGAGTACAGAGCTGTCCAATTAATATGGATAGCAAAGGTCAGATAATTTGGTCCTGGAAGAATTTGATGAAAAAGTTGAAGTTATAATGAAATTTCTCACTCTTGATGGCAGAGTTTGGTATCTTGACAAATCTAAGCACAATTTGTTTAACTATTGAGACCTTTTTCGAAAATGTAGAGGAGACAATTTTGAGAAGCATGACTAAAAGGGATAGTTCTCCCAAAAATGAAAATTACCCCATGATTTACTCACCCTCAAGCCATCCTAGGTGTATATGACATTCTTCTTTCAGACGAATATAATCCCAGTTATATTAAAAAATGTCCTGGCTCTTCCAAGCTTTATAATGGCAGTGAATGGCCGTTTCTGTTTTTAAGTCCATAAAAGTGCATCCATCCATGATAAAAGTGCTCCACACGGCTCTGGGGGGTTAATAAAAGCCTTCTGAAGTGAAGCGATGCGTTTGTGAAAGAAAAATATTCATATTTATAATTTAATCGACTAAAATAACTAGCTTCCGGTAGACGGCCTACGCAAGTCGACTTACGCCAAAAGACACTTGACGATGTATGATGTAGGAGTAGCGTAAGCTTTGATGCCTCTCGTGGTTCAAACAAACAGGGCTGGGCAACAAACTCAAGCTCCTCCAACATTTCTCTTTGAAAGTTCTTGTTCTAGACTTCTAATTCGTGACTGGTGTTTTGTTTTGCTCTATCCTCTGCGCTTCCGCGTTCATCAATGCGTTATGCGTCAGGTCAAGTGTTAGCTTACTCTTTCGCCGTAAATCAATGCATACGGCCGTCTGCTAGTTATTTTAGTTGATAAAGCTTTAAATATGGATATTGCCAATGCATTGCCTCGCTTCAGAGGCTTTTATTAATCCCCCGGAGCCGTGTGGAGCACTTTTATCATGGATGGATGCACTTTTATGGACTTCTAAACAGAAACGGTCATTCAATGCCATTATAAAGCTTGGACGAGCCAGATCATTTTTTAATATAACTCCAATTGTATTCTTCTGAAAGAAGAATGTCATACACCTAGGATGGCTTGAGGGGGAGTAAATCATGGGGTAATTTTCATTTTTGGGTGAACTATCCCTTTAAGTCCCCATTTGCTTGCCAGTTGAATCATTGCTGTCTTTATTTTAATTGGGTATTATGATGTATCATTGTTATAGTATTGAACATAATGAAAAGCTTCCTTGGTCATTAGTTTTCATTAAAATTATTCAAAATATCATGCTATAACTCAATGCTAAAAATATTTAAAGGTGCTGTATGTATTTTTTTTTCCCCGTACTAAAGCACAATAATAGCATAATGTGTTTGCAGAGATTTAGAAAACGTGCCAAGTTCAAATACTTGTTTCTCTGAAAAACAATGCCACAGCCAGTTATTTGAAACGTGTGTTCCGTCTAGGAATGTCTGTTTTTGTTTTGGTCTGTGTGATCCCGCCGACTGCCAATTTACCCAATAGTATTTCGACACCCCAGGTTACCAGTTGACTAATTTGCAGCCATGGAAGCTAATGGAAGCTACAAATCCTCGGCAATAAAAAACATTACAAACGTATACATTAACTGATTAACTGTTTTTTCACTTTCCATTGTCGGTTCGGCTCGTTCCTGTTGTGTGTCTTTAATCTTGCAACCCGCGTAAGCGCCAAGTCTGAGGAGGATGGGGCAGGGGAACAACTCTCTCCAATATTTTGAATTTGGACGGAAGTATTTCAACCACTACCTGTCAATATTACATACTGCACTTTCAAATAATTTTTTTTACTGGTTCAGTTTTTCATTATTCAGTTGTAGTTGCAGAACAGCATAAGTCTGCTTGGGAAACACATCCTTTATATTTGTGTGGATACTTTTTTGGCTCCTTCAGGACTCCATAAACATCTTCTTCATCTTTTAAGTGATGTATTTCATTTTCTTAGTAACCTCAAAAGAAGTAAAGTGTATAACTGCAGGAGGTCAGGCTACATCTGGCTGAAAGCTTTTAAGTCCTGTGTTGAGGGGCACTGAAACCTTGTGACTAACACCGAGTTTGTCTGTCATGTAGCTTTCCAGAAAAGGATACAGCTTTACCAAGTACATCGACATCGAGGCAGTTTGAGATTTAAAGTCAAGCGTTTTATCATTTTAAAACATTTCCGTCTCTGGCAGTGAATTTTTATCTATAGTTGTGGGTATTGATACATTTTGTTAGAAAGTCGGACACACAACGGTAATTAATATGATTAATATGATTAGCCTTTGGCTTGACTATGTTATCAAACAGCTAATAATGTGTTGCAAATGTTACACAAACCATGTTCCCATTCGCCAATAAGCATCCTTAGAAATGCTTTGAACAACTCAGAACGTCAGTAGAGAAAGGCATTTAGTTCATCATAACATCGCAATATACATCTGTCCACCCGCATGTTGACATGATTAGTTACAAGTTAGTTTGTGACGTCAGAAACACCATAGATTTCAAACCGTGTTTTTGAGACTGTCTTTGGTTCACTGCGGTTTTAAGGAGAAAATTCTCAGCAATGGTGTTGACTTCACTTTCTGTCGTGACATCGTGAAGCATCGCAGACACGGCGTCGGTTGTCGTCCACTGTATGACAAACTATACGAGATGAAATGATCGATTCTTGCATCCCGACGGCCATTGTTGGCTACAAATCAACACGACACCCCACGTCAAATGAATCGT
The DNA here is from genome assembly GCF_949319135.1 of Squalius cephalus. Lineage (NCBI taxonomy): Eukaryota > Metazoa > Chordata > Actinopteri > Cypriniformes > Leuciscidae > Squalius > Squalius cephalus. The sequence goes on from NC_137137.1 coordinate 8,243,911, forward strand.
GCCAAAATCGGGCTGATATCGTGTAGTATGTGATTATTTTGAGATTAATCTCAAGGGTCAGAGGTTTCAGTGGAGTGAAAATGGATCCCTGTCTCAAGAATGTGTCTGTTCATTTTAATGGGTGCTAAATGCGCAGGCATTGAACCTTATAACGAGATTCTACACTTGTCCAGTCTCCACCACTGCTCAATAAAACGGCAGCTGTAACACGCTGTGAAGGTTTCAGTGGCTATTCTTATCTTCCAACACAGTGGCCTTCATTCCAGTGGCTCCTCAGTGCCATACAATATCGGTGGACATTCAAAGAATTGTGCTGTTTTCTCCTTGTGAGCATGCACTCAAAAAATAAAAATGTTCAATGAAATTAATTAAATTCAGGGCTTTTTTTTACACACAGTTAAATTAAGCCTTTTAAATGGATTTTTGTTTGGATTTGTTCTAGTCGTGTCATGTGAACTTGAAATTAATTTGCTTATAATGCAATAAAAATGTGAAAGACTGAGTGAGATTTGAATGCAAGTCCCTGTCCCACCACTCATTGTAGACCATGTGTGCTCCACCTTTATCTTTTTGATGAAGAAGTATATATATTTTTATTACTACTGTACTGAATGATGTCTGAGTCTTTGTGTTACTGGCACTTCTTGTGTTTATTGCCTCTTTAAGATGAATCGCTTGCTGTATTCCTCAAAAGTCACTTTGGATAAAAGTGTCTTCTAAATTAATACATGTAAATTTACATTTAATTTAGTTTTTTGTTTTTTTACATTTTTAGCTTTTTTTCAAACTATGGTTTGTATGGAAGTATGTATTGTTTATTTCAGCATACATCAATAAATGAATTAATTACCATATTTTAATTTAGTAGAGTACTTCATTAAATAAACATGATGTTTGTTAAAAAAAGTCACTCAAATCAGATTACATTGTGAAATTACAGCAACTTGCAGCAAATTCAAATGTCATCCAAATTCCTGTAAGTGCCAATTATAACCCACATGTTTCCTTCCCTGTGCCTCTGGAAGACACCATTTTCTTTTAATCAGTTATTTTTTTTCTTAACCCTGATCTCTGTGTCTTTCCTTCCGTGTGTTTTATCTCCCTTTCATTATCATTTCTTGTTTACTTTCCTCTGCGCACAAATATATTCTTTCTCTGGTAAATAAACCGCCTCCTCTAAACAGCACGGGATGAGCCGTGTTCTCTTCATCATCTATTTCAGCTCAGCGAGACACGCACAGACACGCTTCAGTCACCATACTACAGTAATTAGACATGCTCACTGCTGTCTCTTTCCCCCAAGCTCCATTGTTTAGGGACTGACAGGTGCTGTAGCCCAGGTGAACGTAGAGATGAGTTCCCACAGATGGGTCGTTGCCCCGGCTGACGTGAGCACCGGCCAGACTTTAGGTTAGACTCGTTTCTACTGGTCTGCTTGTCAAACAGACAGCACTTCATTTCAGTCTGCCAGCAATGAGTCATGTTCATTGTGAATGTAGCAGAGGAGACAAAAAAAAAAAAAAATTCCTCTCCATACAAGGCTGTTTAGTCTCTCTTTATTCCTCTTATGGAATATAGTTTTACACAAGAACAGAACTGCAGTGGAGTTAAGCTTGCACGTGCTCGGATTTGGGATTCATAACAATTCCTACTGAGCTGACTACTTAGTCATCACCATCACACTTGTAATCTGGATGTTACAAAGCAAAATGACGTTATGTTATTCTGAGGCACCGGTGCATGTGTCACAACTCAGAAATGGCTATATTTCCGTATCTATTGTTGACTTCAAAGGCTGTCAGTCCAATCAAATTATAGACCTGTTGAGTGACACCCCTTAATCTTCAAAAACCATTAACCAAACTGTGTTAGGTCAAAGAGAGTTTTTCTTCAACCCTAATTAAACACACCTGGATTAGCCAGTTGTCATCTTCAGAGTGTCCCAATGTGCATATTACACATCCAAAATAGTATGCGAGATTAGAATAAGTGTGTCTGAAAGCATAGTGTGTTGAAAAGAGTATGCCAAAAGTCCTCGGATTGATTTTTGGTAAATTTTGGAAGATCTGTGGATCTCTAATGGCTGATATTGCTCGCTTTGGAGAAGGATTCAGTACAGATCTTTAAATATGGTGGATGTGTGTGAGACCGACATTTAAGGAGAGATAGCATGAAACTGAGGGTGTGATAGTCTTTGGGTTCGTCTGAATTAGCATTCAGTGGTCAGGAAACTGATCAGGTCCTCCATTTTAAGGGCTGTCTCAATTGCACAATCTTTCCATTGCACTGAAACGTTCACACCCTAAAAAGTCCTACAATGCACTGTGAAAACTAGGGAGCACTCATGTTGGAAAAGAGAAGGGGCATGTGCACACCTTCTTTGCATTTTTGATTCCACATTATGTTCCCATGACGGAAGTTCTAAAGCGTGAAACATAAATAACGTGAGCCAACTTACTTCTCAATTTGCTTAAAAGCCTTTGTGGTGAGGAGCGTTTTTTAGGTTGACAGTTAAAATAAAAATCTTGTATGTTGTTAATTCATAGTCATAGTTAATTCAAAGCTATATGAGGTGTTAAGTTTCCTGCTGACTTGCAATTGGATTGTCCACTTTGAGAACGTAACGTTTTGTGGTGCCTGTAATGTTAGAGAAAATACACTAAAGTGCTCTATTGCTGGCTAGTACCCAACTTTAAGAGATTTAGTTGATTTTCTTTATTCAGTCAGTCAGGTTTTTAAACAATTTATCTGAATAGAGTTAATTGTTAGGACACCCATTTCCAACTGAAATCATGGCTATCCTATTTAGCCATTTGAATATGTAGTCTGTAGATGGTAGACAGTGATGCAGTTACGTTTGGAACAGAGCTTATATATTATTCTATTCTAAAGTGTCTTTTGACATTGATGGTCTCTTTCTCACTTTTCTCTGTGACGATAATAATAATGAGGATGATGATGTCGGTGATGCCAATCATGGCTGATAAAGCTATGATTAATCCTTCACACACTGTAAAGTACCAGACAAAAAAGGACAAAAACAATCCACAGTCCAATGATTCAGATAAGAATTTGAATAAAAACCTCTTCTTTTCACAGCCGTTTCATAGCTGACACACAATGCAACCAAAGCTTGTGTCATCCAAAGCATAGCCTATTGCCTTGTTTTAGTGTATATTTTCAGCGTCTGCCATTTGTGGAAATTGCACCAACACTTAACCTCACAATTTGTTTCCTGATGAATCATGATAATTCCCTCTTACCACCTCAGGCTTGTATAGGCTAAATGTAACATGTTTACCACCTTGTCGTGTGAAACTAACGGTATTGTATATACATAGTGTAATCGTGTGGTATAATGCAGTAATGTCTAAAAACATGCTTCTTCAGTGATCGAACAGTGAAGCTGTTTATGAAACTGAAATAGTCTTTTTATGGTAATCTGAATTGCCCACTCATAGCATGGTGAAATGACGCCATTGAACACAGTTGAACAATTCGGAGGAAACAACGTCATCGTGCTAGAGTACCTCAGCTGACACATTTTGACAGACTCATTATTTAGCTGACGGAAATGTGCTTGAGACCATTAACACTGACCATTTTTTCCTCACTCAGTGGTTGTGTGAGAAAAGCTCTTTAATTGTGGTTTAAAACACTTGGAAAAGAGCTTAGGCTTTTTGCTAACAAGCATGAGAGAGAAGATAGCAGACTTTTGTTCCGTTTATGTGTTTTCTGTAAAATAACAAAAGTACAATGTTTTTACCTTGAGGTGCATGTAAAGAAAAAGTGCTGCGTCTGAAATCTCATACTGTATAGTACGTAATTGGTTTAAAACCGACAGTTAAAAAAGTATGTTCTGTAAAGTATGAATGTGTGTAGAATTAATGAAATTTGAACGTACTACATCCGCCACATTGTCATTGTCATGTAACCTACGGCGCTTCTCCTCCTTTTCATAAAACCTCTCCAATGGCCTCATGGGATATAATGTGTCCATCGAAGTACAATAGGTCACCCCAGTACTTTCCGCCCACTGTTATGAATACAACGTAACAGTACAACAATTGTTTAGTACAACTACAATTACAGACTAGTTGAAACTTTGGATTTCTTATTAAAAAAATATATTTTGTGTCATGTATGCTACCTCAATTCAAATTAAATTCAAATTCAGGAATTGAAAAGGTATTCTCACAACCCTGGTAAATACCATGGTACGTAAACATGGTAATAATCCATTGCCATGGTAGGCTATATATCAAGGTACTTTTTTGATATCCTGAAATTAATGGTTTTTTTTATTAGTATTCTCTCTGCAGAGTAATTAAATATCAAATGTGTGATTGTGGTCTTTGTAGAATTTTAGCTTGTTTTTTAGCTGTATTTGTGTTCTTTTGCATGAGATGGAAATGATTCTAAGAGCTGTGGAGGTTCAGAAGTTCTCATTAATGAGATAGAAATGGTCCACTGCTGATGTTCTCTTCACATCCTGTGGTAAAGCAATAACGGGAAATCAATTTCATCTCCTGTATTTCAGGCTATCTCTGTTGACTCGAGCTCTGATAATACTACCAGACAGGCTTGCTAAGTGTCGCAGGTGATGAAAGAGGGCAGGAAAAGAGGGGGAGGACAAAAAGGGATTTTAATGCTTAAAAGGGATTTGTTCAGGGTAGCAGGTGTTTGCAAAGGTTATACACTCTTTTACCCTCACCTTGAATTATCCAGCGCTGAGGGATTCGAGTTCAAATTCCTCTGAAAAGCATAAGGGCATGCTTCCACTCTCTCATCCTCGCTAACACATCCGGTCCACTGTTTTACTAAAGTGTTCAAGGCTCTAAAATGGTTCTCTTTTGTCCGTCAGTGAGTTTGGATAATATCTTGTTCCCATTCCCAACCCACCCGGGCCAATTCAAAAACAGGACATTTCTCATTATTTTCTCTCCCTTCAATCTCACTTGAGTAATTCTCTCTTGTGATAGATTCATCTGATGCTCACCTGCATTCCTCTTTTGCTGATATAATTGACTGTTTTTGAGAGATGCGGCATATATATGACAAAAATTTTAATAAAGAAAAAGCATGTTACATTTCCTTATGGAGTATGACTCACTAAAATAAAAGTACTTTTAAGGTGCCGGATACAAAAGGTAAACAGTACTGAGAAAAAGAATAACCCCAACCGACTGTGTTCCTCCTGGTCCAGGTGCAGCTTGTTAGCTATTTGAGTGGAATATTGGATCTGCGTCATTTACTGCTATAAATTACTGGAGACGCTCTGCTGTGCTCATATTTCTTGAGATTTACTGTTTGGTTGTTTTGTTTCTGTCGGAATCTCATGGAAAATAGAGAAATATATCGCTATAGGAATATGTTTACTTGTGTTTTAAATGTGAATTTCCTGTGTACCATTTGTATTACCTTGGCTTTTTGTATATGGTACTACAGTGATTCCAGATTTTTTTTGGATGTATACAATCATGATAATACCATTTTTTTAAATGTACCATGGTAAAACTATTGTACTTCTTGAAGCAGCTTGCAGTACTGTGTAAATACCATGGTATAATTTAGGAGCACCATATTATGATAGACACCAGGGCCAGTCATATGCATAAAGATGTATACATTTCATAAATGTCAGGTCAGGGCAAGTTGTCAAATGTGTTTTAAATGTTTGCATTTACTGCAAAATCTGTTAGCCAGAATGATGACTTCATATTTTTGTATTTTCGCTTCTTATTATTATTTTTGCTTTATTATTGTTTTAATTTTAAAATAGGCTGTTTAATGGCAGGTTGTGACAACTTACCCATATAATCTGACAATATACCACATTATTTGGGGTATGTTGACACAAAATGTCAACAAGTGTTAAATGAACATTATTTTAGTTACTGAGATATTATTAACTTACATGAGAAATATTCTTTGGGAATAAACAGTGTGATGACTTGCCCCGGATTTCAAATCAAAGACCATGTTGTTATCTGACACCACAGTAGTTCTACAGCACATTTTATAAATAAACTTATTTTAAAAGTACTCCCAGGATGTCTGAAACTTCAATTATTGTCATTGACTCATCCGTTTGAAAACAATATCAGTGGCATTGTTCAGATGTGTTTAGTTCAGGGGTTCATTTACTGCAATCATTTAGGACGGTTTATTGTAGGAAATGGACTCATTACATCCATAATTAACTGAGAGTTTGCCACAGAGAACCTTTCCTGGTTTTTGTTTTTGAATAAATGCATTTTTATTTCTCAAACATTTCTTCCTTTTTCATTTATCAGAGAGTAATTAATGGCTTTTGCTGAAACTTGGCACAGGCAGGTGTATGCTTTTCCCTCGCCGTTGGAAGCTCTTATTCGTTATTATGCAGCTGCAATTAATCCCTGCACTTCCGAGTCAATACGTGGCCTGTCATTAACTCACCAAGGGTTAGGCTACAGCGAGACTCACAACTGGGCAGAAATTTAGCTTCTGAATGGAAGTGTGACAAAAATATCTTCTCACAATGGTGGGATGTGAAACTGAAGGCTTTTGCATTTAAAATGTTTTTTTTTTTTTTTAAATGTTATTTGTTGCTTATGGTGAATAATTTTGATTGATTCAATTTGAGAAATCTCATTCTGGATCTAGATTAGATCATTAAGGATTCTGTTAAATCACAAATAAATTTAATATCTTGGTTGACACAATGAGATTAATTATAGAGCTAATGGAGGATTTTTCTTAAGTCTTCTGCCTTTAATTTTTTTCTTCTGAGGAAAAAGAGGAGAATAGATTGCATTGTCTCAAATTCCAAAATGATGGAAGTTTTTCCATCATATTCTTTCCAAACCAGGTTAACTTCTGTCCGTTTTATAGCATATTTCTTATTATTCTCCTATTATTGCTGCTTCTGCTGCATTCACACCATGTTGTAATTACCATAGTCTCGACATGACACACGTGACGTTATATTCGGAGCTGTTCAGGTCCTCGGACTGGGATTATGCGTTTCTATTGCACCACAATGAATCTGCAACGGGCAGGTGGTACAGCAGTCACATTGTACAAGTTTGAGCTCTCAAACAATTCCCATTTTACAAGCTGTAGTTATGAGTTCTATGAGGACATGAACGCTTTTTAAAAGTTCAAATCCCATAATTACGACATGGCGTGAACGCACCTTTAATATTTTTGTGGAAACTGTGCTACATTTTTCATCTTTGATGAATAGAAAGTTCAAAAGAACAGCATTTATAATATCTCTTTTAATAAATAGAATTGTGTCAATCCTAAATCACCAGCCCAGTCACCAGAACTACACTTCCAAGCATCCCTTCTGATCCCCACCTGCACTCAGTCATCCATCAACACACCTGCCACAGATAATCACTCATCACCCATGCACTGGCTCATTATCTCCCTACATAAGCAGTCACGCTCCTCATCACAGTTGTCTAGTTTTGTCGTTCAACACTGAACTTCCACCTGACTACTTACCTTCGGATAACCTACCCGTGCATCGAACTATTCCGTCTTCTGTGTCTGCCAGACTTCAGTCCTCCGGTCACTTCTCATCTTAACCTGCAACGGATAGACAGACCTGTCACTCACTTGCCAGTATCACCATAACGATCTGCTATCTAGAGACTCACCTGCTAACTTCATGCGTGTTATTCAATAAACTCTGTTCAGATGTTACCTGTGTCTGCATTCTTCTGTTCCATGACAGAAGACCAGACCCAGCAATGAACAAAAGCCGCACTATGAGCCTTTCTCACAACTCTAGAGATTCAGTGAATCTGCTCATCTCCATTTTTCAAGATGATCAACCAATTGAGAGAATTTATTGAACTTTCCAACTTGGTTCCATGGAATAATGGTGCCATGAAGATCATGTTTTGGAGCGGATTAGACGACCATCTTTATCAGCAGAAACCGGCGTCAGCTACCACTTCTTTCCTTGAGAGCTATATTGATTATGTGCTGTGGCTAAGTGGCTTTTCCCTCACTGTTGGCAAGGTTGAAGAAGATGCCAGTTCCATTCATTAGCTCTCTCTATAGTCCACTCCAGCCATCCTGGCATCAGAGGTTTTGTCCATCGAGCCACCACCACCACTGAACTCCTCCATAGTACTTCGCCATCTTCACTCCTCATGCGAGCTCAAGAGTCACCAGCAGTCATGGCCGCCAAGCCAGAGTCCAGTCTTCCCTCTAGCCTGGAAGATGGTATCGAACAGTGCCTACCTGCGAGCGAAAATTGCAGATCCTGTGGTTATTTCCATCTGGAAATCCCTGAAGAAATCTGCCCCTCTCAGAACCCTACATCCAGAATCCACTTCCAAATCCATTCCAGTCTGTAAAATTCCTGAGCTTGTTCCAATGAGAGGAATTCACCAGTCCTCTAGCCCCTGAAGCGGAGTCCGGTGATAGAGGGAGGGTTAGGGTATTCGCCTCCACCCATCTTTGGCCAAGCCTAGTGTCAAGGCCACGGAGGCCAATCCTTCCCGGTTCCTTGAGCTACCGGCGCCTCCCTGACTCCCTCTATCACCAGTGCCACCCTGGAGGCTACCCTTCCTGCCAGCACCACCCTGGTCACCTGCTCTCCCCACTGGCTGTCCTGTTAAGCACCAGGGCAATCTTACTTGCCCTAAACTTTTGTATAGTAATGTATCATGGTTTCCACCAAAAATAGCAGCAATAATAAGAAACAAGCTATATAACCGACAGAAGTTAACTTGACATAAAGAATATGATGGAAAAAATGAATCACAGTTTGAGACAATGTGATGCATTCTCCTTTTCCTCAAAATAAAGGATCATGTGACACTGAAGACATGGAGTAATGGGCGCTGACAATTCAGCTTTTACGTCACAGGAATAAATTGCATTTTAAAATATATTTAAATAAAAAAGTTATTTTACATTTGTTTTTTATTGTTTTTTTTTTACTGTATTTTTGATTAAATAAATGCAGCCTTGGTGAGCATAATAGACTTCTTTCAAAAACATAAAAAAAAAATCTTAATGATTCAATGATAGTGTATATTCTTACTATACTGTATATCAACAATTGTCTAATTTCTTTCTATTTATATTTCTTCTGAGAAATCTTGGGAGAAACATTACACAGAGTTGATCTGAAAACTCCAACACAATTTCTTTTGAACTAGAGCAACCTCTGAGCAATAAAATTTACATAGCTATGTCACTGAGATAATAATATCCACATTTAAACAGGATTTGGCTTTTTTTTTTCTACTCGCCTAAGGCTAGCATCATACTATATTTCACCCTTATTAGTGTTTGAGATAATGTTGGATGTGGGCCACCATGGTAAATATAACACCAACACCCCTGCATCCTTCTGCAACTGTCAACCGCTGCTCCATTTTCAGCTGGGGTTTAATAAGATGCCACACCGCTTCTGCGTAGATTTGCGTGATGAATCACAGAGCTCTGAGCGCAGGATCAGTTTGTATTTTTCAGTCACATTGTTTTATTTGGCCAGTCTTACTAATTTATGCCCTGTCAGCTCTGGCTTCATGGTGTCTCCATGTTAAAGGGGCCAGATGATTAGAGCTGGATGCTGCAAACAAGGTGCAATGAAGAAGAACAGATGCACTGAAAATGTATTTTATTTTAAACTATAAATGGCCAATACTATTTCAGCATTAACAATATTAATCTATAGAGAATCCTCATGGAAAAATAGGTAATCTGCAATCAAAATTTTTTTTTGCTTTGCAGGACTGCCAAAGTTAATGTTCAACTATGTATGTGTGTGTGTGTGTGTGCATTTATCTATCTTTTTTTAATTCGTTTTTTTATTTATTTGTAATTTCATTTTTAAAATGCCTATACAGTTTTTTTTTATCTTTCTTACTGGGGGTTTTAGGACACTGCTTTAGATTAATATTTATTGTGGAAAGTATTACATTTATTTCTTTTCAGGTTTATGCAATTATCATTACTTTAATAGTGGGTATAATAATATAATTAAATCTTTTTCAGATAATATTTTAACATCTTGCTTAAAAAACAATAATTTAATCACATGTTGTTGTTAAAAACATTGTTTTATGTCATGTCATTGCATTTACTGTAGGAAGACTGAGAATTGTGGCACTCTTGCATTGTTAAATAAACTCTAGATATGTTTTGACAGATTAATTTAGAAGCTAATATGGAGAGGACACAGACATGAATGAATTGTTTAATAACATTCTTTTGCATGATTTGTGACCTTAGCTGGGATTTTATTACAATTTAATTTGTTTATAAGCTGCATAACTGATTCCCTCATTAGGTTATTGTGACTAGAACATTGTCATGATTTTTAAAGGCTGCCATTGTCACTAAATTGTTTTAGAGGCAATGCATTAAAAAAAGCATTGGTGGCAACATTCTTTCTACAACAATTAGGGCTCCTTGTGAATGAGACTGGAGGGAATATCTCATTAAATTAGTGTCGCATTTGACAGTGAATAAGCTACGGATGCTAAAACTCTTTCCCTTGATGCTCCTGGAATATCAAGGCTTTTTTAGTTATTGATATAGTTAATAGTAAATGTGTTTTTAAAGTTTTTGCGTGTTGATGACCTCATTTGTTTGCATGAACAGAAGATCAATGGTTCTCAACAGGTGAAAAAAAGTCTATATTCTGATAAATCACATGTCTGCTCTCATGCATTTGCAAAATTGTCCATTTCCCTGTCAGGTTAATAATTTTGCACATGGTAGGCCAATTTAGTGACAATATTAAAATCATTTGAAATAAATAAAATTAAAATAATTCCAGAGCTTGCAATTTCAAGAACTGAATGTTTTTCAGGGTTCACACTTTTTTATAACTAATGAATACATGTCTCTAGTCGAATCTAGTCATTCGTGATTGTGGGATAAGTACTTTTTTGCTCACAAATAGCAATTTCTACAAAATAAAATATTTTACAGTTAGACAGAAAATAATTATATTCATTATAGATATTTCCATGACCTTTTAAGATTTTATGTAACACTAAAAAAAGTTTATTTGTTAACATTAGTTAATGTATTAACTAACCTGAGCTAACAGTGAACATTAACATTTAATAATCTTTGTGAATGTTAGTTAATAAAATACATAAAAAAAAAAAAAATATATATATATATATATATATATATATATATATATATATATAAATATTTTATTATTATAATTATATTTTATATTTTAATATAAAAATATATATTTCTCGATTTTAATCGATTCTTATTTTTATGAACCAAGAAAATCTGTTTTCAGTTGATGAATTAACAGAACTTTGTAGCGCGCCTTCCATCCAATAAATCGCACTAAGCGTTGTGCTTTGTTACTTTAGATATGAAACAAAGTTTCAGATTTAAAATTCTGTCCATTTTATTATGAAATTCAAACAATGAATACCATTTTGCTGCTCTTTAATGTGGCGTGACAGATTCATATAGCGCCTCAGCTGACTGCTCAATCACTTTCAACCTTGGAAAGACTTAAATAAAACAACTTGAGAACAATATGTGGTGTAACATTACCTCAGAAAAGCCATTCAATGACCATAAACTCAATAATTAGCAAAAAAATTACTCTAGAGAGGAACATTTTACCAAATATATGCACTATATTACATCTTACCTTTTTTTTTTTTTTTTTTTTACTGTTCTTCAAAATGTAATGTAGCCTATGTTTGAATAAATTTGTCAAGTTTTTTTGACAGCCACCATTTAAATGTTTATAGTTCAAAACACAAATTTGAGTAGAAATATAATGATGTAATTATAAAGTTAGTAATGTACTTTATAAAAACTTTCTTGTGTACAATTTAAGTCTTTAATATTTCAAAGGTAAATTTCAACCTTTAGTATTCTAGTACAATTGACTCCCTGAAGTCTCCTTTTAGTACCTTCTAGAAGTCTCGCTTTAAAATGTCCTTTTATATCCAGGTTTTTCAAGACCATCGAAACCCGAATCGGAAGCTTGTTTTGTCTTATTTTAAATAATTTTAAGTCATCTTGCAGTTTTTTGGAAGCATGATGAGGCACCCTAATTAATTGTCGCCTTTCCCTATTTTCTCTTTAAACAGAACGATGCTGAGAGTCTGGCCTCAGGATGTTGGAATTGGGCACGTGTTCGGTCAGCGCTCAGACCCTCTCTGACCGTAATGCCCTGGCAGTCCCGTCTTTCGGTCAGGGCATGTGTGGCGGGAGCACACCCCCGCGATGTTTCCTCCTCCAGCCCAAGGACCCGGAGAGCTGGCTCAAGCACCGGGGAACCCTGGAAGACGGCTCCCTCTCCTGTTCTCTCCTGGAGCCCCAGAGACTGGCTGACAGTTTCCTGTACCATGCATCTAGTTTCGATACACTTTACGTCCCCCACGCCCACCCGGTGGGTCTGGCACCATCCTCCCTGGATCTGGGGGGGTCATGCGAGGGGGCGGCCGCGTTAGGCCTGGACCCCGACATGCCCGTCAGCCCGAATATCATTAACAGGCGCAGGGGGGGACTTATTGAACAACGGGACATCATTAAAGCACATCAGGCGCACAAGATCCAGAGCACCCCACAGGCTCGGCGCAAGGAATGGGAGTAAGTGGCACGTGCATACACACAGCATGCAATTGAATTAGCTCTTCGCACACTTCGTAGAAGTTTCTTTATTGATAGGCTCTTATTGGTCACACTACTTAAAGAAATACTTCACCCAGAGATGAAAATTCCATGTTTTACTCACACTCATGTCATTCAAACCAGTAAAAATAATAAATTTTTAATAATGCTGTTTTTGCCATTTCAATGAAGATGCTTCATTTAAGCTTCAAAAAGCACCATAAAATTACAATAAAAGTGGTCCAAATGAGTGGTGCTTTATGTTCCAAGTCTTCTGAAGTCATACGATAGTTTTTTGTGATGAACAGACCAAAATGTAGGATGTTATTCACTTAAAAGTGTTGTTATTAGAGAAATAGCAATGTCTGATTCACCAACAAGTTGTCCTTTTGTGTTCCATGGAAGAAAGAAACTCATATGGGTTTGAAACCACATAAGGGTAAATAAAAAACGAGTTTAAATTATTCATTTTTGGGAGAATTCCTTTAAGATAGCTATAACCATAAATAGACAACACCACTAACCACTCGGTGAGTTGCACAGTTTTGAAAACGAACGTTAAGGGTTGTTTTAAGGACATGTTTGTGCATGCCCGTAGCCAGCCACTCTGAAGTGGTCAAAGGCGATTCTAAACGAGTCAAAAAGTCGAGACAAGACCCATCGTCAAAATTTCTGTGTCCACCACTCTAGTTCATCCAAAACAAACCAGAAAAGAGACTCAAAGTGCTACATACCGGAATTATCCTTTAAACAGTTGGCTTTGTGTGCTTTTGAGGGCTAGTCTTTATCCTCTGCTTTTTTCATTAGGACGGTGTGGGTTTTACAGTTGTTAAACCAGGAGAAAAGGGGGCTGAAAGGAACACTCTGAGCTTACTTGTTATCGCTGCCTTATATAGTACATGTCATAACACTGGGAAATTATAGGTATGTTGCATCAAGAAAGATTTTCAGTAGAGTCATTTGAGTGAAAAAACTATATGAGCCGAATAGAAAAGACTTTCTCTTTAAAGAAGTAACAGTCGCAATGGCTACTTTTCATCTCATAATAATCCATACGAGATATTCGTTATTTTATAGTCTAAAGTTATAGTTTATAGTTATTCTATAGTCTCTTATTTGATAGACTTTATGTATTAAAGTCTCTCTATTTAACCCTTTACGTATTAAAGTCTCTCTATTTAACCCTTTACGTATTAAAGTCTCTCTATTTAACCCTTTAAGTGGCAAACTCAGGAACAAAAACTGCATAAAAAAAATGTCTTTGCATTTCTTTGCATTATGAGCTTTTATCAAATAGTTCAGATGTTCATTAATGGGTGAAGTACATTTTTTATTATAATCAATCACTTTATTTGGGGTAAATCAGACCTGCTACCAGTATAATGCAAAATAAAAAACTTCTGTATAGTATACCAAAATATTGAATGTAAAGTTATGTAGAACATGTTTAGACTTAAATTTTAACATGATACACATAATTCCTGTAAAAATACAAAAAATAAGTGCATGATTTTAAGGGAAAGTTCACCCAAAAATGAAAATTCTGTCATCATTTACTCACCCTCAAGTTGTTCCAAACCTTTTCTGCTGGACACATAAGAAGATATTTAGAAGAATATGGGTAACAATTAAATGCAAGTCATTGTGGCCCATCAACTGTTCTAAAATATATTACACTTTTTTTATTATTTTTTTTCATTTCCGTTCAGCCCACAGAAAATGCTCAAATTTGAAAAATGAACAATTACGCTAGATCAGGGGTGAGCAACTAATATGACATGGAAGTCCCATTTTTAAAGTTTTTTTGGTAATCACTGTCTCATAAATGAATTTTATTATACTACTGTATATAGAAGTAAGAAGTAATATTACAAAGCATTAAGAGGGCAAAAAACAATAGAAGCAGACCAAAGTACATCACCACTGCAGCACTTCCATGTGTTTGAGTGACTAAAGAGAGAGAAAGAGAGAGCTGTGTCTCGCAGTGGACATTGCATTTCTGAAATGATTACCTCTCATTTAGCTTTAAACACATTCTGAGGGGCTATAATGACCCTAACACCCCTGAGACACGCTTACACACTCTCACAGGCTCCAGATACACTAGATCCCGCTGAGCTGGGCAGCAGCACATACTGTATTAGCTTTGTTCCCTGGACCTTTCTTTACTTAAATGCACCCTAGTGCTGCTGATGCTGATGTACTCTGGGACTAAATATTTAAACAGAGTTGGGAATGTGTCTAAAAGGCATTTTATTAGATAGGATGGTGGAGATAAGAGGAAACATCAGAGTGTAATTTAGAAAGGCATTCCAGCGTTTGATTTGTGTAAATGAATGAAGTGCTAATGTACTGTTCCCACAGAATAGAGTATGTGTGGGTTTACCTAGATACGTACTTTGTATACAGGGCTGCCAACTCTCACGCAATTGACACTTTTCACACGCTCTCACGCCACATATCCATTTTCTCACGCACAGAAAAATTGCGGAGCAAAGAGGTACTTTTAATATTAAACTAATTCTCAGCTCTTAGATTCCGTCAATTTTATTACAAAATTCAGACAAAAATACGTTTGGCGCTTGTAAATGTGACGTGACAGATCGCTGAGCGCCTCAGTTCAAGTGCACGTGAACCGATCATCTGTTACTTTTTTATTTAAAGATGCAGTACAACTTACCGAAAGTATACATAATATCGACCAATTAGTGTTTTTCAACCACGGAAAGAGGTCAATATAACAGCAGGAGAACAATTATGTCACATAATGTTACATTTACCTCAGGAAAGCCATTTAATGACCATATGTTAATTGAATAGAAAAAATAGCTAGAGAGGAGATTTTGCTGAGCACTATATTACATATTTATCATATTTTTACTTATGTCATTAAATAATTGTTATTATAACAAAAACTGCATTATATTTAATTTAATTTGTTATTTTTAACCTTTAATAATACCAGCAGATTGGGCCCTCTATGTTTACAGCATTAGGTTAGATTATTTTTTTTAATAAAATTTAAAATAAACATGTATCCAAATTAGTCAATATTGAATCAAAATCGGAATCAAATCACAAGAATGGAATTGAAATCTTGAAATTTTTGTCAAGCAATAATAAAAACTGTATCCTACCAGTCATTGTACAATGTAAACATTGTAACATGTTGTCACTAAACTTCATAAAATTCTATTTAGTTACCAAATGTTTTGACAATCACAATTACACTTATTGTAATGCAATATTTGTTTTTACATACCACTCCAAGCTAAACTCAAAAGTTGGCAGCCCTGTGTATATGATATGTCCTTATTTAGGCTAGGTAAACATGCACCTAGCCTAATTTGATCTATGAATCAAATCTCTTTGACAAAGTAATCTGTTGACCGAATAAGACAGCATAGCACTGTACACACACTGTGCACAGAGAGCTGTTATTGGGGCATTTTGTCACAACGAACTGCATTTCTTTGCAGGGGAATAATGGCATATTTTATTATTATATTATTCTTTCAGGGGCCCATGGCTTTTTGTAGTCAAGACTGTCTATACATAATAATTTAGATCATATTTTTTGACTATTCACTTAGTTAAGGTTTATGTTTTTCTTCTATACAATACATGGCTAGAATTTTACATTTAGGGAAATATTTTTTTCTACCAATGCAGTGACTTTACCTTAAGCTGTTCATGAGTACAGGGTTTCTCATCCATCTAGCCCTGCTGGATAATTAAGAAGACTTTTCAGCTGTGAGTTTGCAGAGAAGAAAATGAATGGTCCATGCGGGAGGTGGGGGTAGTAGGCTATAAATTCTGGCCTGGACTTGACTGAAAATGCAGTTTGTAAGAGAGACTGCTGCAGATAATCTTTTTCTGGCCGTGTATATAATAGAGTGGCTTTTATATGCAGTATAGTCTAAGTCTAGCCTCAGATGTTATGCCCACAGGCCGATGAATATAGCACATCAAATGAGAAATACTTTGGGAGTTTCAAAGTAATCATCTGATTGGTTGAATTCTCTAGGATTTTCTAGGATCTGTGAGATGTCTCGCGTTCTTAACGGTCCACATGGAAACAAAGCTGTTGTGATGCCAAACCCCCTTATGGAAGAAGAAAGCCATTGTGTTTATAACTGTGACAATGAGCGTCAAAAGAATGTGAAGTTCACACCATCATTGTTGCGACAATGTTGCAGTAAACTTGCACAACATTCCTGAATGAATTTCATGCTGATCTGTTATTGTGGGGACATTGACTTTACATTTTGGCCAATGAAAGCTGCTACATGAATCTTAAATGGTTAGTTTACAAAAAAAAAATCTGTTAATTACTCACCCTCATGTGGTTCCAAACCCATAAAACCTTTGTTCATCTTCAGAACACAAATTAAGATATTTTTGATGAAATGCTAGAGCTTTCTGTCCGTCCATAGCCAGCTACGCAACTGAAACTTTTGACGCTACGCGTTGAAAGGCTCATAAAGAGATTGTAGAAACTAATTCATATGAATTGAGCGGTTTAGTCCAAATTCTCGATCGCTTTATATGATGAACAGATTGAATTTAGGCTTTTACTCACATATAAACATTGATCAGCGAACATAAACAGAAGCTCAACCGAACCTGCTTATCGCACGAGAACAAACCTCTTGTGGAATTTCAAACGTGCTGCTTAAATGCTTGAAATAGCAAGAATGAGTCTGAAATATGGTCAGAATATGTCGAATATATAGAATATCTATTCTTTTAACCTTTTGCATGATATAGATGAGCAACATTATGTTTTGTGATCTGTTTCCATCCATCTATGAAGCCTGTCATGGTAGCATTTCAACGTGACTACTGTAAGGTTACATATGAGTCATAGCTCTCGGAAAACATATGCTTTTGTCCTCCTTGAGCCCATATGTAAAAGAGCCTATGCTTTTTCTGTCAACAAACAAAAACATTTCTTTATAGAGGAAAAGGTTCCTTCTCCTTTTTCTCCAGACAATGGAAAGACACAGCCCTTAACATTAAGATGTTGAAGAGAACATTTTATTTCTTATATTTGGTCCAAATTGTTCAGACAGACATTTAAGTGAACTAACACTGTGTTGCATGACTGTTGTGTGTGTGTGTGTGAGTAAATGTACTATGTGACTGCGTGGGAGTCTCTGTTCAGTTAAGTAGCAGACAGGAAAAATACTAAGCCTGGGGAAAAAAAGTTGCTGTCACAACACAAGCGTACGACATCATGTGTCATTTCACACACATGCAGAGACAATTGGGCTTCGCAATATGTCTTGCGCTGGGCTATTATTGCCACTGTCTCTACAGATGCCTAATGGTTTGTTGCTGCTCGCTTGGGTTGCGTGATTAAGCACTGTCAGGATAATTCAGCTCATGATGGTAGACAATAGCGCCGGTGCAGTCAAGAGTGACACAATGTTTTCATCTCCCATCTGACTTTACTGTATTCAAGAGGTGCACAGGTCATAGGCATCGCCATGGAAACCTCATCGCTGATTGCGCCAAAATCAAAACTCTTGAAAAGTGGATGGAGCAGATCCTCAAGCCACCATCCCATTGCCTCCTTTCAAGATCTAATTAAACCTCTCACTCAAACTGATCTTTAGCCCTCATTCTGTGAAACATGGGAGGCTTTTAACACACTTTACCCAGGCCTTTTCACGCAAGCGTGCAACGTGTAAGCTTGTTGCTTGTTGTTGAATTCTTGAAGAAGCATAATGATTCCACCATTTAATGTCACTGAATGGTCCTCAAATAGAAAGGCATAGGTATTGTTATATTTAATAGTAGTAATAATAATATTGTCTGTAGATAATAGACAAGTCTGACATCACAGAAATTGATTTGACCCTCAGTTTTTGATTCTGTTCGAATAGATTCTATTCTATTCTATTCTATTCTATTCTATTCTATTCTATTCTATTCTATTCTATTCTACAAACCACTTGTCTTGTATGGTCTTGGTATGCGGGAGCCTATCCCAGCATTTCAGGCTGTAGACAGGGAAACACCCTTGATGAATGGCACCCTGGCTAGCCCATCACTTTTTATTTTGTTTTATTTTGTCAAAAAACATGAAGATGATGCATTGACTTATTTTTTTGGTGGTAAATGTGAGGAATGTTCCACATATGCCACCTCATGGAGTTCTGGAGAAAAAAGAGATGGGTTTTGTTATAGCATTAACAGAGTATAATTCTTCAAATCAATTTAAGGCATGCATTTGTTGCAGTTCATTTAAAAGGTTATGAGCATTTTCTTTTTTTTCTTTTTTTACTAGCCAAAGCCAATTTTTACTCACATTTTGTCACGTACTGCTCTGAGACACGAAGGTTGAGGATCCAAATGCAGTTTATTTAATAGGGACAATCCAAACACGTAATCCAAAGTACAGGCAAGGTCAAACACAGGCAGGCAGTCCAATCAAACAAACAGGCAGGCAGGCAGGGAGGGAACACAGGCAAAAGGGTAATCCAGAGACAGGCAAGAAATCCAAAACCCACAGACATAGGACCAGGAAAACGCTCAGAGATGCAGTGTAAACAACTAACAAGACTTCGCAGGGAATGACAGAAAGAACCAGGCTTATATAGGGTAAGTAAACAAGATGATGAGACACAGGTGAATGTGATCATGGCTGATTAGTCTTGGTAAAGGATTATGGGGAATGGAGTCTGTGGATGTGTTATGATTGTCCAGGTTGGAGTGCCCTCTGATAGTAATTCCGGGCACTCTCACTGGTGATCGTTACACATTTGGTGTTCAACAGGGGTTAATTTTGGACCCTCTGCTCAAGACGTCACTGGAAGGAAGACACATTGTAAGATAATGAGAGCTGCTCTTAAACAGGGTGGGCAGAAGCTGCTGTGAGAGGAGAACAGTGTAGAACAGAGACCAAATGACAGACAGGCCTATTTTTAGAATACATTCATGAAACAGAAAGAGGTACTCGCACATACATTCATGAAACATAGCTGCACAGATACACACACAAGTAAATATACACAAATTTCAAATTTCCCTATTGTGATTATTATCTGGTCCCCTGTAGGTTTTATTTTTAATATTGTTGTGAGGACATTTGCTGACCCAAATGCACTCACAATCATTTATGAAAAACACACAAACGAGCTTAGAGACATTCATGATAAATACTCAAAGATGCACTCACAAACGTTGATAAAAACACACACACATTGACTCTGTATTGCCCTTAGCCTGTGTGATCTTCCAATAGGAGTCAGGGTCGTTCATCCAGGTGGAAGACAGGTGTTCTCTACCGTGGCCCTGTGGCTGTGATGTGTTGAATGGAATGGCCCTTGGCGCTCTGCTGTCTCCATCTTTCAGCATCATTCTGTGCTCTGACTAAAAGCAGAAATGCGGCAGAGCTTGTGTAGACATCTAGATGTTGGGTGGAATTTGTGTCTCAGATGTCCACAATACACAGTGACAACGGTGCATGATAAGAATGTAGTCGATGTATCAGGAATATTGGGAATGATTGACATGTTCATTGTCATAATACCAGTTTCACTTTCTTTTCTGTTTATACATTGTTTTTAAGCAGGAGTTCTTCAATTGATTGGTGCAATTTTGATATATCTTTTAATATACACTACCATTCAAAAGTTTAAGGTCAGAAAGTTTTTTGTTGAAAGGAATTAATACTTTTTTTTTTCAGCAAGGATGCATTAAATTGATCAGACTTTTATAATAAAAAGACTTTTATATTGTTACAAAAGTTATTTCAAATAAATGTATTTTTTTTTTCTATTCTTCAAAGATACCTGAAAAAACGTATCATGGTTACCACAAAAATATATTAAAAAAATGTTTCAACATTGATAATAAAGAAATGTTTCTTGGGCAGTAAATCAGCATATTAGAATGATTTCTGCATGTTTGTGTTCAATTTAAAATATAAAAAATAATAATTAGAATATTTTACAATATTACTGTTTTTACTATATATTTGAAACCGTAATATACAGGTGAACATAAGAGACTTTTTTCAAAAACATAAAAAAAAATCTTACCAGCCTCAAACTTTTGAACAGTTTATATTTTTATTTAATTTTACCTAAAAGAATAAATACAGGGGGAAACCTTAAACAGGTATGGGGGTTTATATTGCGATGCTAACGGTGTTTTTGTCTCCAAGGGACATTTAAGACGCATTTAAAAGCATTTTTACCTTAAGTTGTTCTGTTCAGCCTATAAATGTTTTGCTCTCAACAACCAGCAGAGTTTAAATGTCAGACTTGTTTGTCAAAGCTGAATAATTTATGTTGACATGTTGAAAAGGCCTATTCATCAGCCTGATCTGATGTGTTTGTCAGTCACAAAAGGAGGAGAGGCAGAAATGAAGAATGATGTGTCTAGATGCATGAGCACAGTCTCTTATTTGTCAATGTGTTTTGTTTTTTTTAAATGCACCAAGCCACAGTAAAAAAATATTTCTAGATCTAGTCAATAATGCTGAAAAAAGCTGAACTGTTATTTTACCTGCTATTTTAAAAGTTTGTGGGAAATTCTAACAACAACTTTAAAGTAATACATGTAATGTGTCTTGATGCAGCATTTCTGTTATAGTCAGAAGTCGAACCAGCAAGCATAATAGGTTATTGTACTTGTATTGTATTGTATTGTTTTTTTTTAGCTTTTCGTAAACAGGGAAACATTAATAACAATCACAATATGTTCTACTATAAGTGTCAGAAACAAAACCTCCCCCCTGCCCTCATTCGTAGATGTTATAAGTACAAGTCTTACATATTGTACTCCAAGAAACTAAATGAGTATGTGACTGACTGCGTAAATGTAGTACATATATGAATATATAAACATGTGAGGAAAAATAAAATAAACAAAAATGAATGAATAAAATTACTTTGATAATGCATATGTAACCCCTCTCACCCGGGTCCTTCACACCCCGCTCCGTGCGGGTCTCCGGCATGAGAGTCAGGCGCTCTAACAAGGAGGCTAAAGGCAGCCTCTAGCATCTGTCGCTAGAGCGTCTATTGAGATCAGAGGAGTGAGGTTTACTCGCACAGCAACTACTAGCTGGCCTCCGTTACACTCACCCCCCTAAACCTCACTCCCATCCGGGTCACGGCACCAATGTAACCCCTCTCACCCGGTCCTTCACACCCCGCTCCGTGCGGGTCTCGAACCTGGGTCTCGAATCCGGGTCATACCCATGCAGTAGATGTCAAAGATATTAACAAAAATGATGTTTATTCAGCCAGCGCACATACCTGTATTTACATCCTGTTTTCGGTCAAAGTCCATAGTAGTCGATTGTCGAGTTCACGCGCGTGATCATAGGTACTAAACCTATGCGCGTGAACTCGACAATCGACTACTATGGACTTTGACCGAAAACAGGATGTAAATACAGGTATGTGCGCTGGCTGAAATAACATCATTTTTATTCATATCTTTCACATCTACTGCAGTCAGATTCACCGTGTTCACTCTGCAGGAATCACTCACATTGGCTGTGCACTTGTAATGACACATCAAGGATGTTAAGAGGCTAAAAGCAGGTTTAAAACTTGCCCCATTGAAGTCAACAGGGTGCAAATTTTAAAAAGAGGATAACACGGTGTAGGCAACACCGATTTTTGTCGTTGTTCTCTGTATTGACAGCACTCCAAATGTACAAAAAAATTAGCTCAATGTTAAAATTGACCGGAGTTCTCCTTTAAGATAACAGGCAATATCTAAGACTAGTCGAAGCACACAGAGCGCACACCTTTCCTTGACCACTAAGCCCTTAAGAAGTTATAAATCAAGATTAAGTAAGGATTTTATTGGGTTCCACATTTTTAAAATTGTCTTGGGTCTATTTGCTAACTTATATCTCAGCTCTCAACACATTCTCTGAGCCAACTCTGAAATATGGGCACCGACTCAGATTTCCACTTCTGTAAAATTGCTTTTTTTGCTAAGATCATGCATAATGAAACGGCCTGTGATAAATATTTATTTCCTATACTTGAAGTATCCCCAAAAATGCCCACTTTGTATGCTTCTGAGAGAAATTCAGATATATGCTGCCAGAAAGGCCAGATTTTATGACATGACCAGAAGGCATGAGACAACGTACCTTCTGCGATTTTACATTCGTTACATGTAGAGGATACATTTGGGTAAATCCTATGTAATTTGGTCCTCGAATAATGAAGTCTGTGAATAACTTTAAATTGGATCACAGCATGTCTAGCATTAATAGAACATTAATGAATTTTATTAAACCCATGAATCACTAGACAATTCTATAGCAAGTTCCTTCTCCCATTCTTGCTTAATATGAACAGTGTTTGTGTTCACCTTGTCTAGTAATAGAGCATAAAAAAAAGAAACGGCACCTTATTCCACTGGACTACGATTACTAAAGTTCCTTGCGCACTGAATCAGAAATTTTCGCATGCGTTTTTTTCGTATCCGTCATTCTGTGGCTCTAAACTGTCAAAACACCATTCAAACCCTTGTTACGGATGCGGAAAACGCAGAAAATCGAACCTGATTCGATTTTTTTTTTTGACGGACGAAAGTTTCAGAGGCAGTGTACAAGTGTGATTGACATAACGTGAGGTCGTATTTATTTTTTAACATGTGAAAATTTCGGACGCGAATTTCAGACTCAGTGTGCAAGGGGCTTTAGTGTTTCGAGAATTTTATGTATTGATATGTTTTCAAAGCCTATGAAATGTTTCCTTATAAAATCCCTAATTTGTAAATACCGGAAAAAATCTGTAGATAAAATATTTGAATTTAAGTTGAGTAAATGAACCAAATGTATAAATATACAAGTCCCTTATGGAAATTAAACACATTTGCTTCCATTGGGAGAAAACCTTGTCATGTAAACCTGGAGTGATGGCATGGTTTTTACAAATTGGGCTGTCCAAATATATATGTGGAAGATCCAAAAATGATTTAATCCGCTTCTGTATTTTAAGGGAATTATTTATTATTAAATTCTCATTATAAGACCTTGATTCAATTTTTACTGGACTATTCAACAAAGCTTCTAAAGATGTCTTCCTACACAAGGTTCTTTCTAACCAGACCCATTCCGGTATCTCCCCATTATTCTCTGGAGTTTGTCTCCACCAGGAAAGGAACTGTAAATTAGCGGCCCAATATAACATCTGAAGTGGGGAATACTAAATCCTCCTTTTGCTTTTTGGCATCCTTTTGGCCCCAAATCCAAATCTTTTTAGAGTAGTTAACATATAAGGCCATTCAATTTTGTCAAAAGCTCGTTGTGCATCTAAAGAGATCAAACATGCTTTTGTCACATGCTTCGTATATATTATATAAAGGCGTCTCTGATTTGACTGTATGTGCCGATTTGGCTTAAATCCAGTCTGATCCTCCTGATGATTGAACATATATATTGTTTGCCTCTATTGGAATAAGAGAGACTGGGCGATATGAGTACATCTTAATTGTATCCCGTCTGGGTTCAGGTATTAAAACTATGTTAGCCTTGTACAATGTGCCACATGGGGGGGGGGGGGGGGGAGTTTCAACTGGGAGAATAAGTGATTAATCATACGGAGAAACACAGGGGCAAGAATCTCCCAAAACTTTTTATAACATTCTGCACTAAACCCGTCTGGGCCTGCACATTTATTATTAGGTTATTAACCACTTTGTTGATTTCGTTTAAAGTAATCTCCTCTTCTAACATTTCAACAGCTTCTTCACTTAATCGGGGAAGATTAATATTAGATAAGAAGTGATATATTTCATTAATATCTTTCCTTTGGATGTATATACCTTTTTATAAAAGTCTGCAAAGCGCTCATTTATCCGCTTGGGATCGGTTAATATTTCTCTGCTCTCTGTCCGAATCTTATGAATGGCTCTTGATGCTTGGGACTGTTTAAGCTGTCGAGCTAGTTGTTGATGAGGTTTTTCAGTTCGAAATGACGTTGTTTAATCTGATAAAGCTGTTTAGTGATTTTTTTTTTTTTTTGCATTTACTTCTTAATGCTACAATTCTTTTTAAAGTAGTTGAACAATAATTAAGTTTATAACATTCCTCTAATTCAGTATGGGTGTCTATTTAATTTAATCTCTTTTTATCTTCTTTGTTTTTCCTTAATTGAAATGAGATTATATCCCCCCTAACAACTGCTTTCATTGAGTCCCACAGTGCTGAGTCTGTCACATTGCCAATATCATTTTCAGACAGAAAGTACCCATTTTTTTCTATTATGTAATCACAAAATTTAGTATCATTCAGTAAGGAGTTATTATAGGTCCCTTTTTCTGACTTCAACTTTAGATCCTATGTTAATGAGGCATGATATGATATTAATATGTTATGGTATTGAGTGGATCTAACCATTTTTATCAGATTGGAATCTATAATAAAGAAATCAATTCTGAAATAGGATTTATGCACTGATGAATAAAAAGAATATTCTCGAGCTAATGGGTTTAAACATCGCCATATGTCTACCATGTTGAGATTTTTCAAATAACTATGTAAAGTAGCTGCAGATTTACTTTTTGTGGTGCGACTAGGCTGTGCATCTTTAACTGGGTCAATAACACAATTAAAATCTCCCCCTATAATCACATTAGACAAAGTATCATCAGGTATTTTGTCTAAAACCCGAGATAAATCAACTTAATGTGATGTGTATGTTCTGTTTTAGTTTCGTTTTCATTCTGTTCCCTGTTCTGTTTTGCCTGAGTTCTGTTCCCTAGTTAGTTTCCTTGGTTATTAATTAATCCCACACCTGTTCCTAGTTCTGTTAATTAGTTCTCCTGTTCATTGTCTGGTATCATTTATGTTTGCGGCTGTGTTATACGTGGTTGTGATCATCTTTCTCTGACATTTTCCTGTGTCAGTTGGATATAATTATTAAAGACTGTTTTTTTTTTTGTAACCTTGATCATCATGTGCTTCACTACAACCACCCACATGTGACACGTAATCATTAAGCAACAATATTTGTTTTGAAAATTTAAATTGATTTTCAGGGGCATTGTTAACAAGGGCATATTCTTTTCAAACCGTGTAAAAAACAATCCACAAATACAGTGTCCATTAATGTCAAGTACTTCAATTGAATCAGTTAACTGAAATAAAACAATACACGCTCTACTAGAAATGCACTTTAAATAATTGTTTGGTCTCTCTGTCCTAACATACACCAAACCCCATGACTGGATTGGCCTAATATCATGAAATAGGAATACCATTAAATGCATTTTTGTCCCAAGCACTGGTTTATTTCTCACCCTAGATCAGTCCCATTTGCCCTTCTCCCAGAAGGCATTGGGGGATTCATAATTATGGCTGCCGTGTTTGCAATGTTGTTATTGATTTTGTCACACTTGGCAAATTGTTGACTCTTTTCAGGATGCGTTTGCGTTTTATATAGCAAATGTTTAATCCTGTGTTGTGTTTTAGTATTGTGTGTTTTGTCTCATGAGTGTTCATGTGTCAGTAGATTTAACAAAAGCAGCATTTTGAGTTCCATGTACATTTCTTATAGAAAACATTAACTAACTCACATATTAAACATTTTTAAATCATCGAAATGAAGTTACTTTTCATAGAACTTTATAGAAATATAAAATAAAAAACAAATGTTTACTTAATTACTTAAAATATAGGTAATTGGTTAATTATAGACTAAATGAGTTGCCTTTTTTTTTTTACATGAACACCTCTCTTTTTTAATAGATTTAGGTTGATGCAGAGGGACCAGAACATGTCATGTTGATGCATTACTTTTGAAGGAGTTACTTTTGAATATATTGATCTAGATCCGTCTGTGGTCTGTAGAGAGGAAATAAATGGAAAAATGACTAAAGGTTTTTGTCAGAAAATGTAATTGGTTGCTAAAGTAAATGATGTTGGAATAAATGATAATCAATGTGTGCAGGGCCTGGGTTATATGTAGAGTATTTTTTTAATGTTCTTGAGGAAGAACATTGTAGCCGGAGCTACTTCTCTGTGTTTATGTCTATGACGAGTCATAGAAAGTGTTAGTGTTAGTAAAATAAAGTGTTATCAAATTATTTATTGCAGTAAATAATTTCTTGCAATAAACTGGTTAATGTTTTTTTCACGGCAGGTAGACATCAGTGTTACTCACAGTATATACTGTACTGTACACGGGTGAATTGCCGCCGACGTGTGGAACACAGTAAAAACTAGCCCGACAGACGCTCACCGACGGCCCGACATTGACTGTCGTCTTGGTGTGTCACGGCCATTAAAAGAATTGTTCACCCAAAAATGTAAATTATCATCAAGCGTAGCGTCAGTTCTGGCAGGTCACGTTAGTCAAGCTTGCATCAGCTGACTCTCAGCTGATCCACGTCTACCTATAGGAATAGGACGCCCATCACTGTATACTTATATAAGCTCCGTCAGTATTATCAACAGCTATTGTGTTTCTCAGGTGCTAATTACCCTCCTCCATCCCCAGCTCCTCCTATCGTGCAGTCAGTATGGCATTCTGATTCCCCTTGAATAGTAATAGCCAAACACAGTTATAGGAGTTATATTAAATAATATCCTGGCTCTTCCAAGCTTTATAATGGGAGTGAATATGAGTTTTTGAAGCTCCAAAAAGCACATCGATCCATCATAATCAAGTAATCCATACGACTCCAGTAGGTTAATAAATGCCTTCTGAAGTGAAGCGTTGGGTTTTTGTTATAAAATACCTTTATAAACCACAATGACTGGCTTCCGACAACAGCCGTACGCGCGTTCACGAGAGAGAGTCGAGTTCCGGCGGAAGGGTGACCTCTGACCTGACATTCCTTTAAAGACTATTTCTTTAAAAACACAAAAAGGCACCAGACGTCTTATCAGCAATTTCATCCTTGTTACTAAACATGTTAAACACCCAGAAATGTTGCATGAAGTGACAAATGATCCATCTGCACAGTTCCAATTTTAGCATATAGATTTCTGAAACACAGTTTGCTGTATTTGCTGATTTAGGTACAGTGAATGAAATCAACCCATTGCTTCGCCCGCATTCTATGTTATGGTGCAAGTAACACAGCTTATGTTATGGGAATAGATTCTGTGTTAAGAATAGACTACACAAATCATTTTGTTTTTAATGTCAATTTCTCTCCCCTTCTGTTTCTTTGAGATCATTGCCTCTATCAGCTTCCTGTATAATGTTGTCTTTAATAGACCCAGTCTCAGAGAAGCAGAACATGAAATATTCCTCTCACAGACCATTCTGACTCTGTTATACTCCAACACACAGTCTTGTGTGTTTTTAATTATTTATAACCCAGATTTATTGATATTATGGAAGCCGCTGCTGGCAAAGCCATGAAATTACATGTCAACCATTGGTTAGTGGAAGCGCTTCATTGTAAATGTGCAAGATTACCAGTCTGAGTAAATTAAATACAAAAAAATAGGATGAGCTGATTTGTTTATTTTGTACATTCTAATAAGAATATAAAATGTACTGTCACAGATTATTTTTCATCAGTGAGCGCCAATTATGCAGCGTTTTCACTCTCTTGATTAATTAATGATCTAGAATCTAAAGATATTGGAATCTTTGATTTGAATCAAAGGATTCTCATAATAAAGGGAGGTCATTTTCTTGTCTGAATCATTCATATTAAACCACATGAAACGGCTTACTTCAGCCATTAGGACATCATTTGCATTAACAAAAGCAGAATCCAAAAGTAGACTCCCACATACTTCCTATAGTCTGTTGGGTTGTCTAATTAATTTTCTGTCCCCATTAGAGAATTTCATAAACGAAATTAAAAGTTCTATTCACTCTTATTTTCCCATTTTCTCCATTGATGTAGCCCATAAATGAATTCAAAAGGAGCTATTACAGCAGTCTGTACAAAAAGATTGCTGCTCATAAAAACGACTTCGTGTCCATGACTGAACTGGGTAACCAGTGTTACCCAGTGTTATGTGTGTGTGTGTGTGTGTGTGTGTGTGTGTGTGTGTGTGTGTGTGTGTGTGTGTGTGTGTGTGTGTGTGTGTGTGTGTTATCTAGTGTTATGTAGGCAGTGTATATCCCTCTAATAAGGAATTTGTTATTGATCTAGAACAGTGGTTCTCAATTGGTGAGTTTCTAAAACAATGACAAATGCAGGTAATAACATGTTTTACCCGTATTATTGCAGCTATTACTGCTTTATTTTTTAAAGAAAATATTTTGATGGAAAAAAATATGTTTGCATGTATGCAAAATGCATAATAAATATTTTTGAAAGAATATAAAATAAATATTAAATAATTTAAATATATAATAAACCTTATAGCCTACATTTAAAATTGGAAATGTGAAATTATAAATATACAATTATAAATTTAAATTCATTAAAAAAAAAGTAAGTGTGAAAAATGCATAATATTTTTGAGATTTTTTATTTAAACCTTATACATTTAAAATTGGAAATGTGAAATTATAAATTCATTAACAAGTTCATTAAAGTTCATTAAAAAAAGTGTTGGGGCCAGAGAAAATATATGTTTATAATATATATTAATACAAATCTGAACTATTGGCACGACCAGACCAGCAAACGTTACTATTGTGTGAATTAAACTTACTAAATTAAAAGTATTAAACTTTACTTAAATAAACGTATTAATTATTCTTGTAAGGGGGGAGAAAACACTTCCCATCTTTTTTTGTGACATCAAACTGATGCATTTTTGCCCAATTTATTCTCTCACTTGGTAATATGTTAAATACTCTTAAACTATTTTGTTCCACGTGTTTAAATCACCTGACAAATCATACATCTGCTATTGTTTATGCAGTTACAAAACTGCCCGCTTATCCTATTTACCCTAACATAATGTTAATAATTTTGCATATTGTTGCACCTACCCGGTTTATAATAACATTTAATTGAGTTTTAATGCTTCATTTTAAGGTCATTTTTGTTGGGTCTGTGTTGAGTCGCCACAATGTGAAATCTGCGTCCTGGAGCCAAATCCGGTGAGAATCTGGTCTTGAAGGGCCGTTTGGTGCTTTGCAGCTTGTGACGCAGTACAAAGATATGCACGGGGCAAGTAGAGGGAGGTGAGGATAGTGGGGGTGGGAGCTTTTAGGAGCATCGCTCCGTGCTCAAAACATAAAAGTGTTGAGAATACAGCAGTAGGCCAGATGAATGTCAGATCTTTCCTTTGCTGTGGAATCACTTACATGCACGTTCACATCGCATTTAAATATCAAAGGTGGCAACGTGTTTGGAAGCCCTTTGCATACCGGTGAAACGCTGTTTTGGGAGAGATCTGATGAAAGAATGTCATTAACCCCATTTTGGTCTTATATGTGATTATGAAAAATAGCTGCGGTGCTGTTCCTTGAGTCGTCATCGCAAATTAGGTCTTAATTAATGTGTCTAACCTACCTGTTGTGCAGCTGGGATAGTCTGGGAAGTGTGTTAGGCTGACACAACAAGCAGGTGAAAGATTATATGTGTGTGTGGTTGCTCGTTCTCTTTGGATACTCCATCATCTTGCCTCTTCATACCTCTATTGGGAGGCCACAGTCATAGCTTATGTGTGGTGAGTAATGTTTGTTTGGAGAGCATGCTGATAGATAGAGACAGCTAATAGGTGCATTTCACAGAAGCAACTCACACCTGCTTCCAGCAATATACAATCTCATCAGCCTCCCCTTGTGGTCAATAACGATACTGCATTAACAATCATATTTTTGGAAAATCTCAGTTGTGTTTTTCAGTTTTTATGTTATAGAGAAGGAGGTCTATACTGTATGTAATATCAGGAGAATAGTATCCATCTGCATTCCCATTCATATCAAAGGCAGTTGGAAGTATTTTGTTTGCATCAGATGTTTGTATCTAGGGCTTTGCAATATATCGTTAAAATATTCACAGTATATTTGCAATGGTTTTGCTGGTGAATATCATAGTCAATATCATTTTAATGGGCTTTTTAAATAATACTGTCTGGTTTCAGATCATTTCAGTGAACCAGTTCAAAATAAACAGTTAGTTTCCAGAGGTGTGGCATTTTCATACGCTATATATCAAAATGTTTAAATAAAGATATATGTGTGGGTACAAATAGCTGGATTGTTATATTGGTGCATAGAAATGAAAAATATCATTCTTCCTTTCATTTAGTTCTTTTCAGTTCTTACATTTAAACATGTTTAATTTGGTTGGCACCAAAGACCATTTTATTTTTATTAATGGTTTTATTTATTTATCTTTATTTATTTGAAATGATGGGTTCTCTTAGTGGTGGTGCGGTAGTGCTAGTTATCTTTCTGCCCCTGAAAATAAAACATGGCTTGGTTCTTTAGTGGGTAATTTTAGATGTGGGAGGGTGCAATCATTGCGATAACATGGTAAAAACAAACATTTTAACTAATGTGTTTTCTAGAAAAGTATATCCAATTGAATCGTTTATTAATTGTAATTCCTCTTGTGTAATTTATAGTTTGGAATGTGATTGTGGACATTTTTAGGTCAAACAAAAAGAAAATTGAGAGTGGCTGAAATAAATATGCTATTCGTACTATAAGCTTGATGTATCCTATGGCAAGGCATTATAATGAGGTGGGTCATGGTAGTGACAACTCCCTTAAAGTGATTGGAATTGAATCTATCCCCTGTACCATAAGAGGTGGGAATAGATTGAAACATCTTGGATCTACACACGTTTTGGATCTATACACTTAATGGTGCAAAGTACCTGGAGTTAATGAGGAAATTGATTTTTTATCATTCTTGTAGTAATTGTCTTTATATATATATATATATATATATATATATATATATATATATATATATATACACACACAAAATTGTTGTTATCAAAACCCTCTCTTTGATTACCTAATCACATGGTGTGATAATTCACTTACAGGTACTAACCGTTACTGAACACTGCTCAAACTATCAACACGTAACACACACACACACACACACACACACACAAATACTAGCACAAATACTAGCACACAAAGCACTTCCTTCCTCAACCTCGTCCACAACCCATCTGTCCCTACCCTGATTCTGTGCCCTTGATGCCCCTGTCTGTGCCAGCGGGGTGAGAGCCAGGCAAGCCATCCATCCTCCCTTGCCATGTGGCTCCAAACCCCCGCAAACCCTGCCAGGACCATCTCCTGATGGAAGCTTTTGAATGGCCACTGTACAAGAAGTGTAATTTACAGTGCTGCTCTGATCTCCTGTCTAGATGCCAAAATGAATTACAACATTCAATCTTTTTTTTATATATATATGCTGAGCAGCAAAATGTACTTTATGGAGATGGATTATTTAATCTCAGAAATAAGAGCACTGCTATGGCTTTGATCAGGAAGTCTGGTGCACTTGTTAGAGCTTGTTAGAAATCATTTTTCACCATAAGGTTTCATACATTGCAAAATTCAAGCAACTATCTATTCAGAGATCTGAACTTGTTGTTTTGAGAAAATTCTCATTCGAGAATTGAGCCAAATTGATTGAGAAAAACTATAAAAGAATTGTTCACTCAAAATTAAAATTCAGTAATTTTTCAACCATTTGATCTTTTTGTATTGCTGTAATGTTACTTCATTTTCAAATTGTATTAGATTAAAAAAACATTAAACGGAAATTAGAAATGTTGCCTTGAGAACTAACTGAAATAAAGTTTTAGTTGAAGTACTGCAATAACTAAAACTAAAACTGGAATACACATAAATTAAACCTAAATAGAGTTGTTAAAAATATAATTACATTACAAATACAAATAACCCTAAATAAAAACTAATAAAAATGACAAAAGCACATAAAAACTTAAAAAGTTGATTCAATAATATTAATAAATACTATAATTGTATATAAATAATGCTAAAATAACACTGTCACTCAGTTTCCTTTTACACTGTTGCTTGAAGCTGCTACCGCTAGATGGAGACAGATCTCTGTCCACACAACACTAATGGCCATTCAAGCTTCACATGCACAACCAAGAGTAACAGGTGTCTGGCAGGTTTTTGAGCTGTTACCAAATATGCTTTCACCTTGACAACAGAGAAAATGCATAAGCTACCTCTTAGATGTTTTTATGTCAAACTTTTGACATAAAAAAGAACCATTTAGAGATTGTTGTAAAATAAGCAAGGATGCAAGTTATCCAGAGTGGGCTTCGAAGATTCGAAGAATGACTGACGTGATATTAAACATTAATATTTTTCTCCTAAATAATTCAACATGCTTAGTATGACCAGGATGTGTCACATCGCACTCCTAAGTAAACATTTACATTAGGGTTTAAGCTTGGATTTGCCACTCTTATCTGATATATGGAAGGAATTTGGTTGGAAACAGCACTTCAAATGATTATATGTTTAGGGATGATGTACCGTGATCACGTACAGCAATTAATATCCTGTTTCGTGTTGTTGTTCGTAGTCTTTCCTGTTGTAATTATGAATTTCTGAATTGCCGCATTAGTAGGTGGCTTCTACCTCTGATATCTCACAAAAACAGATACACGATATGTTTGCAGATCTGCTGTCTTCCAACTGACAATCAGTAGTAGTACACTAAAATAAAGCCAAGATTATTTTCTGAATATACGATTTATATAAGCTTGAGTTATGGTTTCATCCCAGTCGTTTGAGATGAGGAGAAGACGAGGCTGTTGCTAGGTAACAGAGGACAGAAAACACAAGCCAAATCGCTTGAATTAGGGCTTGGTTGAGATACTGCACCGATCCCATAGATGTGCTTTATTTAGTCTATGTGAGTTGTGATCAAGTGCTCCTGTCTGGGCTTTGTGTCGCCGGTGCTTGTGTGGTGACATTTCTAAGGTGATTATTTCAAACGCTATACCAAGGCTCTTTGTGCATGAAATAGGATGTGAGAAAGAGCATCGCCATCGCTAGATTGTCCAGGATTGTGTTTTTTTCTTTCTTTCAATGTTATAGACACCTTATCAATTTTAGTTTATGACCTGTGAAAGAAGAAAAAGGACTTTTAAATTGTTGAAAAAGATAAAAGATTGGTTTAATACTGATTTAATGGCAGTTAGGGTGTCTTTTATATCTTGCAGTCTCTCATTTCAAATCTCATTTGAGTTGAACTATTAAAACCAAGACACATTTCGTCCTTGAAGACAAATAAAACAAATTAACTATCTAGCTGTTTATGGTCCATTTGTACCATCAAAGAAATGAAAACTCTTGATCTACCCTTGTTAAAGGGAAAGTGAAAATGAAAATTCAGTCATCATTTACTCACACTCATGTCTTTCCAAACCTTATGACTTTTTTACTCACACTGGAACACAAACGAAGATATTTTAAAGAATGTTTTTGTTCAAACAATGAAAGTTAATGTGGTTGAAAACCGCATTGGACCCTAAAGGCCCGTTCACACCAAGGACGATAACAATAAAGATAAAGATATAATTCTAAAAATCGCTCTCCATATTAAAGAATAACAGAGTTCACACCACAACTATAACGATAAAGATATGAGGAACGATATCGTTGGGATCACTATCAGAACGATTTTTTTCCAGCTGTCGAACGATAAAACACTGACAGCCAATCAGAATCCATTCTAATTTAAAGGTCTCGCGCATTTAAAATGGATCTGGATCATCCGGGCGCGCGCGTGCTAGAATAAAAAGACCGTTATCGGTCGTTGGTGTGGACGCATATATAGTTATCTTTATCGTTATCTTTATAGTTATCGTGCTTGGTGTGAACGGGCCTTAATGCTTTCACTGTATGCACAACAACAACAAAAAAGTAAAAACAGGCATTTTTCAAAATGGCCTAAATTATGAAATGATATTTTTTTTTTGCGAATTATCCATTTAAAGGGTTAGTTCACACAAAAATGAATTAACTCACCATCAAGCCATCCTAGGTGTATATGACTTTCTTCTTTCAGCCAAGCACAATCGGTGTTATGTTAAAAAATATCCTGGCTCTTCCAAGCTTTAAAACGGGAGTGAATAGTACCTGAGTTTTTAAAGCTCCAAAAAGCTCATCCATCCATCATAATAGTAATCCATACGACTCCAGGGGGTTAATAAATGCCTTCTGAAGTCAAGCGAAGCATTTTTGTAAGAAAAATATCCATATTTAAACCTTTATAAACTATAATCACTGGCTTCAGGTAACGGCTGTATGTGAGTCTAGTTCCGGCAGAAGAGTGACCTCTGACCCGACTTATGACCTTGGATGTAGGCGTAGCGCAAGCTTAGGTAAGAGTAGACTCCACTCGTGGTTCTGGGCTTCATCAATACTTCATACGTCGGGTCAGAGATCACTCTTCCACCGGAACTAGACTCACGTATGGCCGTAACCTGAAGCCAGGGATTATAGTTTATAGTTAAGTTATAAATATGGATAATTTTTCTTACACAAATGCATCGCTTCGCTTCAGAAGGCATTTATTACTCCCCTGGAGCCGTGTGGATAACTTTAATGATGCATGGATGCGCTTTATTGGGCTTCAAAATCTCAGGTACTACACTCCCATTATAAATCTTGGAAGAGCCAGGATATTGTGTTCGGCTGAAAGAAGAAAGTCATATACACCTAGGATGGCTTGAGTGTGAGTGAATTATGGGATAATTTTCATTTTTGAGTGAACTAATCCTTTAAGAACTTGAGTTTGGTTTGGAAATAAATTGGTTCTTTGTATCATATATTGCAATCAGATAGAAATATGTTGTGTGTTTGTGTTTTTTGGTTAGGCAGTGAAGGGTGATTTACAATCGAGGTATATTGTCATCTGAGGTAGAATTCAGATGGAAGCTGCTTGTGAGCGAGCGTGTGACATTTGGATTATCTATAGCACATACAGCATGTCTCTTAGTGTGACAGTGAACGTCCGTTTAAGATCGCAGCTATGAAAGGTGTCTTTTTGTTAAGCGAACCTTTTGCTGCCAATAACGGGAGGAACAAATTAGAAATTCAACGGTGTACAGTCACCATGGAGACCACTATTAGGATGACAAGGACACTTCATTATGTGGGAGCGGAGATGTCTCGCAGGTTCATGCCTCTTGGGTAGCTTTTAACTCGTTAGGAATAAAATACAAAACTTAAACAGAGAGGTCAGGGTCAGCTGATTTACCTTGGATTGAGGTACGCCTAGAACTGTCAAATTAATTGTGTTTTCTTTAAACGAACATAGACCTGCTACAGAAGTAGGAGGGAGGGAGACATGACAAACACAGAGAGACAATTACCAGTCTAGACATTACGTATATATCAAGTATATAGCGACAATTGAATGTATTGCTTACAATATACATTAGGAATCAGTTGTTTTGTTTGTATCAGCCTGATACATTTGTCTTTGGAAAATAGCAACAGGCAGCAATTATTTTATTGCATATCTGACTCAGTTTATTTAGTTTTTTTATAATGTCTGAAGCTGTGTCTGAACTCATTTGATTCTTTCTCCATATATAAGACTTCACTGTGTAGTAAATACTGAATGAGTAAACAAGTGTTATGCTACTATAGACACGAGGAGAGGCAAAGTTCCAAGTTTCTGTGCTTTCCTCTCAATTGTTGTCAAAGAAAGTCTCTTGGCATCACTAAAGCATAAGTCACTACTGCAAATGATGTATATAAAGCAGATGTTGACTACACCACCTGAACAAATGCTTCCAATTAATGCAAATATCTTATCATCCAATCACATGGCAGCAACTCAATGCATTTAGGCATGTAGACGTGGTCAAGATGATCTGCTGAAGTTCAAACTGAGCATCAGAATGTGGAAAGAAATGTGATTTAAGTGACTTTGGACATGGCATGGTTGTTGATGCCAGATGGTCTGGTCTGAGTATTTCAGAAATTGCTGATCTACTGGGATATTCACGATCTCTAGGGTTTACAGAAAATGGTCAGAATCCAAACAATCCAGTGAGCGGCAGTTCTGTGGGCGAAAATGCCTTGTTGATGCCAGAGGTCAGAGGAGAATGGCCAGACTGGTCAGAGCTGATAGAAAGGCAACAGTAACTCAAATAACCACTCGGAACAACTGAGGTCTGCAGAAGAGCATCTCTGAACGCACAACACATCGAACCTTGAAGCAGCTGAGCTACAGCAGCAGAAGACACACCGGTGACACTCCTGTCAGATAAGAACAGGAAACTGAGGCTAAAATATGCACAGGCTCACCAAAATTGGATAGTAGAAGATTGGAAAAACATTGCCTCGATTTCTGGTGTGACATTCAGATGGTAGGGTCAGAATTTGACGTAAACAACATGACAGCATGGATCCATCCTGCCTTGTATGAACGGTTCAGGCTGCTGCTGCTGGTGTAATGGTGTCGAGGATATTTTCTTGGCACACTTTGGCCCCTCTAGTACCAATTGAGGCCATGTCTATCCCGTTATGACCACTGATTTCTTGAACATGATAATGAGTTCACCAGATTTATATCCACTAGAGCACTTTTGGGATGTGGTGGAACAGGAGATTCACACAGCCGACAAATCTGATG
This sequence comes from Squalius cephalus, assembly GCF_949319135.1. NCBI lineage: Eukaryota > Metazoa > Chordata > Actinopteri > Cypriniformes > Leuciscidae > Squalius > Squalius cephalus. Next base: position 8,281,045 of record NC_137137.1, read on the forward strand.
ATCTGTGATGCCATCGTGTCAATATGGAGCAAAATGTCTGAGAAATGTTTCCAGCACATTATTGAATAGTTAAAGGACTAAAAGCTGATATAAAAATAAATTAAAGCTATATAGAACTATATAAAAACAAAACACTAGTAAAAATGATAAAACTTAAACTAAAATTAAAATATATAAATAAAAGCTAATTTAAAATATTAATAAAACTATAATAGTACATTAATAATACTAAAATAACACTTATTGGGTGCAGTGTGAATAAAACCTACAAGACGCTGTTCCAAAACCAATTGATCTACCTCACTGCTTACTTCCTACACGGACAGCAACTTTCTTGATTCCAGTTGAGGATGACATTAGCATGTTGCTTAACGAATGGCGTGATTCTTTAAAGGGGGGGTGAAATGCTCATTTTCACTCAATCTCCTGTTAATCTTGAGTACCTATAGAGTAATATTGCATCCTTCATATCTCCAAAAAGTCTTTTGTTTTATTAAATTTTTAACAGAAAGATAGGCTGTACCGAGTCTTTCCGGAAAAAACCGAGCGGCTGGGGGCGGGCCGTGTGGGAAGCTTAGCTGTGCTAACGCGCCAAGCTAGTGACAACACACAGAGACATTTGTTCAACAAACAGTTTTACTCACCGTCCGGTTCCAACGCACGACCGCGAACCTTTATCATTGTGACTGCTCGATCCTTAAGCATTAGACGATCTGCAAATCCGTCGATATGGGCTTTGTTTATAAAACAATCATCGTCGAAATGCAGGGAACAACAGTCTTACACAACTCCGTTTATGCTCAGGAAAACAAACTCCATCCACGGGTTCCTTAACGCTGGGTTCTTTGGGAATCTGTGCAGGGTTGTCTTGCCCTGGCAACTAAAAACACACTTCTTTGGTGACATTGACTTCCCAAAAGCCGGGCAGGGCGCTTTGATGGCGAACTGCTTTCACTCTCTTGCTCTAGTCTACGAGTGCGCGCGCGGCCGCGATCTTACCGGAGAAGTGCCCTTAGGACCCATATAAGGAAATTCCGTTACATCTGACGTCACACATACCCATACTCGAAAAAAACTTTCCGAAACTTGTGACAAACCGGAAGGAGTATTTTTGGAACAAAAATACTCCTTCAAACGTACAACTTAGTTTTTGAAACTTTGTCCATGTTTAGCATGGGAATCCAACTCTTTACCAGTGTAAAAAACTCAGTATGCATGAAATAGCATTTCACCCCCCCTTTAATAAAGCATAAAAAAAAACAGAATACGTTGATATTTTTTAAATACTATTAATTTATTTAAAAAATATTACATAGTGTCTGCCATCTTTCTCTGAGTTCTCTGCAACGTGTTCTGGAATTGGACTTAATTACACTTTTGATGCTGCCTTATATAATTTGTCCAAAATTAGGTATCTAATTAAGTAGCCTAACTTTTGGAAAAGCCTTTGCTTTGGGAACACAGCTTTAGTGACAATGACCAGGTTTTGGAACAGAGCAGCAGTTCCTCTGTCAGCACAGTACGGCCACTCCCATGCTTTCCATGAGGCTTATTCAACAGATTGTTATGAAAACGTGTTGACATTTGATGAATGGATATCCTACAATACTTCCTCCCTGCTTCTTTCATTCTGCTATTATCTTTCTCTCTCTCTCTGACACACTTTCTTTCATTCTGTTACCCTTGCACACACACATACTCTTTTTTCCATCAACACCATGGAGCACAACTGTATTTTCACGTTCTGTGCAGTAATTGGCCATATGGATGGACACTGGCAGCTCGAGTGTTTGAGTGTTTCTCTGTGTGTGTTTGCTCTGTCTTATGTATAGTAGACCTCGATATAGGACGCCTGCTTAAGTGTATACTGCTTCACCTACTCATCTCAGCTGGGAGAGGTGTATACACTACCTAAACGTGTCTGTAATTGGGGCAAAAATGACAGAGTTCCATGCAGACACCCTGGAGGCTATTGAAGATCATCAAAGTCATAAAATAGGAAGTCATCAACTGTTTAAAAAAAAAAAAATTCCACCTCTGCTCATCATCAGAGCTTCCTAAATCATAGTTTCTATTCACCTTTGAGAGGAAGAGAGAGAAGAAACATCTATTTTCATTCTTCTTTCTGTGCTGTGCGATAATAACCTCAATCTGGAATGATCTACTGGGTCATTGGACTATTGCAATTTCCATCATCATTTTTAATAGCCGCATCCATTTCCACCCCTTCTGCGTGAGATCTCTCATTTTGCAGTTGACTATTATTAGCAGGTCCTTTCTGGCCCTTAAACTGTTCTGCTCATTAATTTTAAGGAGATTAAGTGACATCACTAAATGCCTCACTTTCTCACCTCCATTTGCTGTATTTTTTTTTATTAGAATTGATTTATTTACTCATTTAAAAAATTGACCAATTGAAAAAGGATGTGGTAATATTATAGCTGTTTTTTTATTCCCTCTTCAAAGAATGTGAAATTTAGTTTTCTCTGTAACAGTATTATTTTAATGTTCCAGTATGGGGCGAAATAAAGAAAATGTTCAAATATCTTCTGGGTGGTTTACAGAAACTAGTATGACAACATTTGCAGAGAACAAAAGCGTGTCATATAAATTATTTTCAAATAAATGATGTAAGGAGTATAAGGTTTATTAGTTCCGGATTCTTAAAAGACAAATGCACACTGCATTAAACATTTCTGATCTCTGACAGTATTGTTCCACTGATCATGTCTTGTCTTTTTTTCTTTGTGACAATTTGTGTCATCACAAGGCCAACAAGTATACTATCTCGCTTACAACACAAGCCTGTCAGTAGATCGTGCACACGCGCCAGAAGAGCGAGTTTTAAACACCAATTATCTCTAAGCTCAAAGTCAGCTGAACAAGCTGCTCCCAGAATAGAGATGCTTACACTTGGTACGGTGTCTGTCTGATATGAGTGAAAAGAATGTTACAGTGCGTGCGATTGATAATCCTCAAACATTCTGGATTTGTTCTTAAAAAAACAAAAAAAACAATACAAGTTCTGTATTTTATTCTTTATTTGAAATGTATATAGGCTAAACTTAAAACATATAGGTGGAAGCGGGATTTTTTTTCGTATTTGATTGAGGAGTAGAGGTTAAAAATGGCTTAGTGACGTCAGTGGGAAATGAACGTGTTTCAGAGACTTATTTTTTATGATTTTTATTTTTATTTTATTTTTGCAGTAACGTGGACCGAAGAATAGTTCACGTAACCTATATTTAGAAAGAAAATAATGTAATTTGGATTTCAGGCTAACTTGTGTACTTTCTGCAAAGGAACTATGCCTACATGAAAAAGTCCTCACGAAAAGGCGTTTTTATGATATGTGAACGCTTAAAACTTTTAATGACTGGCGTTCATGCGTTAAAAAAGGGAAAAATGTGTTTTTCCTTCCAGTTTTTAATCGCTCTTTGATATAAACTGTCAAAACTTACATTAATTTCGACGGTATCGTATAACCTAGTATGTAAAGAAACATAAAATAACCTATTCGGAAGGCATTTGCATGTCTATAGAGGTTGTCTCGCTTACAGTTAAACGTATGCTCTGAGTAGCGGTTGGAGAGTCAGCACGCGCTCAGACACATTCGCGCTGTTGTGAGGGGTGGCCAAGCGCGCGTGCCAACCCGAAACAAACCACATTCGCGCCTCACTGCACACACAGAAGATGGAGCTTGTTGAACGCTGTCGTCGACGCGATTAAAAAGATTCAGAAAAGACCCCAAAACATTTACAATTAGTAAGTGGGATGGAAGAGTGACGAAGGAGGGCAAAACAGACCCGGAGACATTCAAAAACGATGGCTTTTTAGTTTTACCATGGTGTAACCTACTAAACATGGGTGCTGATTACTGTTCCTCAGAAAAGAGTTTGCTCTCCTCCTGTTAAAAAGAACATCTTCATGGGATGTACGACTGGATATTCGGATTATAAACGTTTTTATTCCACATTTTACTTTCAGGTAATGTTACTTTTGGTGTTTTGGCGTGTGTAGAGATATCTGTTGGAGTAAGCTACGTGTTGCGCGTGCTTGGAGGATGCAACGGTCATTTATTTAGTCGTCGTTTGTCATAACAGGAAAACTCTTGCAGTTTGGATGATTATTTGCAGTTCACCGTGTGGAGGTAATCGCACTTTTGCACCTGTTGACAGAGGGGCTAAGATTTCTCTTTTTTTGCTCCACACAGAATGGCTCGCTTCGGAGACGACGTTCCCGGTCTGCTGGGAGCCGGGGATGGGGGTTCGGAGCGCAGTCGGAACCGGGATGCTCCTGCGGTATCCACAGGTGGAGTTTCACCAGCCTTCAAACAGACCAAAGCGCAGCGAGCCCGAACTATGGCCCTGTACAACCCCATCCCAGTTCGGCAGAATTGCTTCACCGTCAACAGATCGCTCTTTATCTTTGGAGAGGACAACATCGTTAGGAAGTATGCTAAGAAGATCACAGAATGGCCATATCCTTTTGTCTAAACGGTAAAACGCGCCCTGCCCCCTAAAACACCAGCTCGGTGTTGACAGCACACGCAAATGTGTTGTTAACACGTTTTACAAAAGCACATGCAACTCCTGTGTTTATTTCTGCTGATCTGAATTTCAAAATGTATTATTTATTATAATTTATTATTAAGCTTGTATGTTACAGTCCCCTCAAAATCTCTCCCTTAATTTTAGTTTACTTGCTTGCGTATTATTTCTGTAAACAAACTTTGTTACAGGGTAAAAGGACTTTAAGCCTCACAAAATTGTCAAAATGACTATCAATTCAAAATTTCTAACATATGTTTATCATACAACAGGTGTATTCAGGTCTTTTGGGAATGATTTGCATGATGTATTTATAACAAATTTATTAAAACGCCACAGATATACAAGTTATTCAAACAGACACTGACTGTATGAATACAATTTGATGTTTTTGTGGGGCTTAAAATATAAATGGTGTAACTATCTGAAGATTGTACAGTATAAACAAAATGAAAAACAGAAATTGAGCATTTAAAAAAAGGCATTTCTAAGATTTGTTCCTGAGAATATTTTTTTTAAATAATCTCTTGACATCCTTATTTCTCACTGACCCATAGTGATTTGCATGTTCAAGATCTCGTTGGCCTGGTAATGACACAAAGTGGAAATTTATGTATTCTGTTTTTAAAATGCATTGTAAATTGATATACAAAATACACTTCCTGATTTTTTATACTATGTAATTCATTGAACTGAATTGCTTTCAGGACCATGGACAGGGTACTATATTTTTTAGAGTCAGAAATATATCAGGAGCGGGGCTTTATAACTCGGGGTTATAAATGGTGAGGGTTAACAAGGATGTTGATTAAGGGTTAAGTATAGTGTGAAAGGACATATATGAAAGTAGCACATGTGTGTTTTAGCATTTCAAATTACAATCTGTGAGTAAGTGTATTTTATTGATGATGAGGTTTATGTTTTGTTGTGAGCTCTCTGTGTAATTTATGCTCTACCAAGCTGGTTCCTGATGATGAAGAAACATATATACAATTGTTGATGAGTTGGTCAGGAGAGGGAGGAGAGGTAAACCCTGCAACCACATAAACCCCACTGGAGGTTTTTTGGACGCATTTCATTGATTACAGACTTCAAAGTGCCATGGTGTGATTAAAAAAAACCTTCTCTATGATGCAAATTAGATGAGTCAGTGACAGGACATGATAAGGCCGTCGACCATCGTTGTCACAGGTGTGCACTACTGGAACAATTGTTGGGTTTTCATTTGCCCTTTTTTAATGTCACAGCAGACTACCCAGACATGACTGTGTCTTAGCATTTACGTAAATTAGGCAGAGCTCAGTTACTAAATGTAAAGAATCTGCAAAAGCTTTGCTGTAATCTAGTTATCACTGCGTTTGGTAGTTTAAAGCATTGCAGTGTTTATGCTTTAAAGTCATTTTAAGGGAAAGTAAGAGTGTCGTTTGAAAGCCATTGCCAGGTGGAGCACAGTACATTTATTCAGTTTGAATAAAATCAGATTAATTCTACATAGAAATCCATCCATTGTCACATACTTTACAAATATGTGAAATACAGAGGTAATTCACTGCTGCCAATATTGGCTTTTAATAAAACTTGGTTGTCTATGCAATAGAAACACAATTATTTTAATTGTGGGGACAAAAAGGCGGAAGTTCTGTAACAGGAGCTCTGGAGCTGTCAAAAGTTCGCCTGATGAGGCAAAATGACATGTTGTGCATCATTCAGTGAATTTTTGCTGACAAATATACACAGAAATTTGGATACAGACATTGTAGCAATACAAAGCTGATTACAAATAGCCGAACTTACTCTTTAAACTGCCAAAATATTGTTGTGAGTATGATTGTTTATTTATGTTTTAAAACATATTTCAGTGATTTTTGATGTTACATTTGAAATCAGTTAAGCGGCTATTATAAGCTGCTCAGACATCTAAAAACAAACGTCTAAATGCGAAAGGAGTATGCATGCTAAAAAGAGAAACTTCTCGCACTCGCACTTAAAATGTGTGAACCTATCTCTAGCCTTACACAGAGGTGTCATTTCCAAAGAAGAGAGGCTTTCGATAACGTGTCTGTGTGTTTCCCTGCTCTTGTTTGACTCAAATCCTTTACTTGGGTTGAATGTCATTCATGTTGTTTTGAATGTCATGAAGGAAAGATAAAATTAGATCGGGTGCTCGCTTTAATCAAGTGACGACAAGATTTGGTTGTTGCCTTTGTAAGACAGTAACATGCTTAATGTTACAAGTGGTTCTGAAGCCTAATGATGAAAGAAGGAGAGCGATTGAGGGCGGTGATATCATGGCTGTGCTTATGTGCGTTGATTGATATGCCTTTGTGCGTTTCTGCTTTCATTTGCAACAACGTGACTCAGTATGCGTGTTTGTGCCTGCATGTTAAATTCAATTATAGCATCTATCTGGTCTTGGCTCTCTTGTGTATCTAATGGCCCACTTGCGACATAATGCAAGTGTCAGTGTCTGTGACCACTTTAGGCAGATTTTAAGCATATGGTCACACATCTCTCACTCATAAGCTGAGAGCTTCAGGGAGCTGAAGAGATGGAAGCCCTGCTAATGGTGCTGTAATGACTTGGCCTTGCCCCAAAATAAATGCAACTAGAGTCTGTTCCTTAGAGAAAGGAGAAAACGACATCCCTCTGGGAGTGATTCTTAAGTGTATTACAAGGAAAAATCAACAGTGTAATTAAATGTATGTTGTAGACTCATTATGGATCAGATTTGATGTCATTATTAGCCAATGGTAATGAGTTTCATGTCTTTAGAGCTGTTCACACCCACCTGAGGAATTGCATGTAGGAGCTCTGTTCCAAAACCTAGCAAGCTGCCTACACAGGGAACATTTTAAGGCATCATAAGTGTGCTACTGAGATAAAGACTGTTCTAAAAGGTAGGCGTCTTAATCATGCAGCCTCCTAAGATACCTCAATTGTTTTTTAAGGTTACCATAGCTTTTATCCTTAATGTAGAAGGCATTCCCATAATGAATTGTGAGAGAAAATCTCCAAGATTCAAAGGTGACAGAAATATAAATAAATTATAAATAAATAGTGTATGCAGAATGCTGAAAATCTTAAAGTATTTCAGTATAATTAAAAGTATTATTTTACCCAATATTTATATTATTATATATTTATATATACTTATTAGAGTATTGCACAATTATCTTAGCAACATTATCAAAATTAATTGTGATAAAATTATTTTACTTTTGTTTTGCTTATGCTTATTAGACTTCACACATCAATTGTAAGTCGAGTGTCTGTCTTAGGGGGCGTTCACAGAATGCATTTTTCCTTTACACTGCACCACTTTTCCATTGGTTTCTCTATGTAAACACATGCTAGACGGACATTTTTGACTGTTGCGCTCGCGACTCGCGTCTTTTGCAGCATCTAGCGAATGACACAGCATTCCAAAAAATGCTATGCTAAAGTTCAACTAAAGAAATTCAACTTTGAAATAAAAAAACGTGTCTCTAGACCTTTTTTTTTTTTCATTCCACTCAAGTCCAGCGTTTATGAATGAACCGTCCCTAAGAGCACTATTTGTGTGGCATGCAGAGAAGCTGCCTATGTAGTCATTCCAAATCAGTCATTTATGAAGTTTCATGATTTTTAGGATGCTGACTTAAGCCCTATTCAGACGGGACTAGTTTAACATGGAGAGGTTGGGTAAAGTAATAATTACCAGAGGTTCTCTGTGATTTTAGTCCCGTCCGAATGTGCCATCTCAGTAATCATTACGGACAATGTCAGTAAAGATTACGGCGACTTTTACCTTCAGTAAAAAGGTCCGGAAAAATTACCTCAGGTAATAGTAATTCCGTGCAAATAGACCTGCTGTAAATATGTACATAAATATTTCGTAATTTCCTGTTTAAAAGTAGTTTTCCGTGTTTTTTCAAGTATGGAGACGCTTGAAAAAAAATTCAGTTGCGTTCTAGACGCTGGGACGAGTCTGAGGCAAAACTCAAGCGTTTTCCACACACCATTCAGATCAGAAAGAAGATCGAAAGCATTTGTTAGAGGCACGAAACATCTTTTAGCGTTAGGAAAGTGCCTATTACCAACACAATACAATCTGAAGTTAATTAATACATTGTTCGACCGGACATAACAGTTTTTTTAAATATAAATATAGGTTATATGTGTTTGTGCACGTGATATCAGGAAGCAATGTAATACGTATATGACGACAGGAGGGTGACGGCGATGCGCAAATCGCAAAACACTTGAGTACCCCTCCCACTTCTGCTTGTTTTACTGAGATATCTTATCCCGTGCGAATTGGCCATTAAAGGGATAGTTCACTTTGAAATTAAATTTTGGTATGTTTTAGCTTACCTGAAGGGCATCCAAGATGTAGGTGTCTTTTTTTCCGCAGTAGTTTCAATTTTGATATTTTTAGGTCAAACCGTTCTTGTCTGACAGTCATATCATGCAGGTCTATGGTCACGGTCTCAAAGAGCATGCACAGAGTCCAAATTAAAACAATTCCCCATCGTAAGTACGCATTGATGGCCTAAGACACGAAACGAGTGGTTTGTGTGAGAAAACGAACAGTATTTATATCGTTTTTACCTCTTATAACACACCCACGTCCAAGTGATCTGAGGGCGCGGGCGCTTCCTGCTGTGTGACGTGTACGCAGACTGGTGCATAGATATATATACACTAGATTTTGCATTAAAGACATTCGTTCCAATGAACTGCCGTAGCCAAGGCGACATCTAGTGTATATATATCTATGCACCAGTCTGCGTACACGTCACAAAACGATATAAATACTGTTCGTTTTCTCACACAAACCGCTCGTTTCGTGTCTTAGGCCATCAATGTGTACTTACGATGGGGAATTGTTTAATTTGGACAATGGGGAATTGTTTTAATTTGGACTCTGTGCATGCTCGTTGAGACCGTGACCATAGACCCGCATTATATGACTGTCAGACAAGAACGGTTTGACCTAAAAATATCAAAATTGAAACTACTGTGGAAAAAAAGACACCTACATCTTGGATGCCCTTCAGGTAAGCTAAAACATACCAAAATTTAATTTCAAAGTGAACTATCCCTTTAATATTACAGACGTCCTGTGGTAAAATTACATTACTCCATCTTCCCTTGTAAAGTTAATCCCGTCCGAATAGGGCTTTAGAGGGCAGCTATATGTAGGCAGCTCACTAGGTTTTGGAACAGAGCTCAGGTCTGGTCTCATTGTTAAACCTACATATGCATTTCAGATACATCCTAAATGATAATGGTTCTTGTTACATCAGATTGCACTGTATGACAGCTGTGGCAGAGCAGGAAAAGTATTAACCCCTGCCATGTCTCATAATTATAATGCAACCAAACAATGTGGGAACAGCTGTTGAATAAGACTTTTCTAGGTGCATTTCGCTGTCAAACAAAGACATTGTGACCTCCCCAAGGGCAAACCATCTCTCATGTTTCTGTTAAGCTCTTTTTGAGTGTTTTTCTAGATGCTAATGAGATCAGTCAATATGTCATCAGGATAATACTGTTCATTGTTATGGTTTCCTCAAGGTTACATCAAAGCTCTTTTTTGGTTTGCCCCAGTGAAAAAAACATTAGCTTTGACTAAGCAAAAGTTGAATCCCCATGAGTCGAACAGACCAAAATACCATCTTGCTCCAATTTAGATGCATGTGTCTCCCACACATTGTTCATTCGTTTCTGAGGAAAAGTCAGCATTTGTATGTGGTGATATCGGATGCTGCTCAATTTTGCTCAATTGATTCTTTAAAATAACAAACTTTCCTTTTTTAGATTTACTAATTTGATACATAATGGGATTTGATCAGAGCAGGATGTTCTAATTGTGGACTCTCGAAATATATCTGAAATCAGTGGCTTTTGAAAAGGATTATTGAAGCTTAAGCTTGTTAACATGGATTTGTGTTATATCATTCATGCATTTATAATGGATTTTAATTAATTAATTATTTTATTTCCTGTTGTGGATACATAATTTGCTGTGCAATAACATTAGCCATTACTCTGTGTCCTAACCAGCTGTCACACGGCAAGTGATTAGTCTGTCCAGCAAAAATACTGCAGAAAGTGATGTTCACATTCACAACTAATTGGAAGATAATTGATGTATCATGTACATTTATGAGGAGAAGAATTTTGGACCAGTGAGATAAAAGTGGGTGAGGCTGCACAGCAGGAATAAAAACCAAGCAATCAACAAAATGTCCTTTTGCAAAATCGAGTTTGATGGGGAAAAAATTTAGTTTAAAAGTTTAATTAAAAATTTTTTTTTTTGTTATTTTGAATTATATTTATCTATTTTAAATGAAATTGTAACGGATAGTGAATTTGTGAAAAAAGACACACCTATCCTCATATGTACACACAAACATGCACACACACAGAGGCCTGTGGAATAACCAAAGGTCACACCGGTTTGCAAAACAGCATGTTCACGAGCCCTGTGTGGTGCAGCATCGACAACCTGTGTGTGAGAGCGGTAATTTAGGAAAGCTTTGTTTGAAGTGCCGCTCAACGTGTGCTTTGAGCTCAGGCTGATGAAGCGCTGGGAGGAGGGACAGAGATGTGTCTGGAGAGAAATGCATTCATTTGGTGGATTGGAAAACTTACAGATGGAGTCATTAGGGAAGAACATGTTTGTCAGGGTGTGTGTAGGCAGTGAATGTTGAGGAGGGGTGGAAGCATGTGTTGTTTCCTCTGTTAGTGACGCACATTAGAAGGAGATCATCAGGTGATGTCATTATTTGTCGTCATGGTTCCTGAAGTGGGCCGGTTTGGCTGTGGGGTCAGGTGGACAGGTTGGTTGTGGCGGATCGATGGCGTCTATGGGAAGGACAGGGCTTAATGAAGCGAGTGGGCCGCTGTGCCGCTCGGCCGGTGGGGAAGCCACAGCTGTTCATTCCTCTGATCCCCACTGTGTGGCTGAGGGAGGAAATACCCCACCGTGCCCATGCTTACTCAATAATTGATCCTGTCAATCGACCCTATGCCTCCCTCCAGTGAACAGAAGAGTGAGAAACAGAAGATGTGGTAGAGGGTGTTAAGGACCTCTTCATTTGTCTTAATCAGGTTTGGAAAACCACCTGAGGAATGAGACTTTTAAAGTCAATATCAAATGAACCCTCTTTGCTTTCCTAATTCACGTTCCTGATCTTATCATGCCTGGTCTTATTAGTCTAAAGCAGGGGTCGGCAACAGGCGGCCCGCGGGCCAAAACTGGCCCGCCAGCAATTATATCTGGCCTGCGCCCGCAGCCAAATTATTTTGCTAGCGGCTGGTTCTGAAATAGATCTGTCATGACAGCAACAGTTACTCACAATCACTTCGTCTTTATAGTGATTTTGCCTTTAAAATAGAAGTATGAGAACGTTTTTGCAGCAATGTTTTATTTTGAGATTAATTGAGATCTTTTAATTTAAAAAGTTCTAAAAGACATTCAAAAGAGTCTGTGGATCGGTAGACACACCTCTAAAATAGCCGTCATGAAATGTCTAATCTTATATTCTTTGCAAACAGCGACAACTTCTTTGCAGATAAGACACACCGGCTTTGCATTTACAAAACTAGGTAGGATGAACGGTCGTCTTTCCATTCTTCTTTGTATGCCCTATTTTCGCTGTCAACTTTCCAGACTTTGATAGAGCCATTTTCTCTCAACATCCAGCTTAAATGTTAACATCACGCGACGAAATAGCCTACCTCCAGCACACAAACAATTTAAAAAAATTAAAAATTTAAAAATAAAGTGTAAAAGTAGGCTATGTCAAATAATTATTACAATAAGTTGGGCTCCGTTGTGTAACAAGCAAATTAATAGTAACATAGTTCGTTAAGAGCATGACTCAAACATGCCATTAATGGGCTTATTCTAGCCCTCTTTTATTTTTTTAGTTATTTTTATCCATTCTGCATCTCCCACATTATGTGTGTTTTAGCAAGACAGGATGTGTTGCAAGATGCCGCAATATATCGGGAGACATGGGTCAGACATGATTTTGATCACTTCACTAAGTTTCATTTTGTGGAAAGCCTTTCTTTAGTGAATTTCGTTTTGTATATATTGTATCTTAATTTTAATCAATGTTTCATCAACAACTTGCCAGGATTTAATAAATAAGAAGCATACAATATAAATATAGCAGACAATATAATCTAGGGATGCACCGATACCGAGCTCATGTACTCGTACTCGTACTCATAAAAATACTCCGATACCAACAACCGATACCATGTAGCGTTTGTACATGTTAACGTTGCAGTTGAAACATAGGAGGAAACAGGATCCATGTGCAGCACACTTTATTTAAACAAACTCAAAACTTGACAAAGACAAACTCAGACTCGGGAACAGAACATACAACATCAAGAACTCACAAAGACTGAAACTAAACACAGGGCTTAAATACACAGGCAAACAAGCTAAACAAGATAACAAGGGGGTGTGGCTAAATAGAAACACCTGGGGAGACTAATAAACAAGAAAAACTACAAAGTACTACAAAACATGGCACAGGACAGGAAATGACAAAAGTACACACTAGTGTTGTCACGATACCAAAATTATGACTTCGATACGATACCAGACCAAAATACCTTGATACCGATACTGAATCGATACCACGGCAAAAAAACTAAAACTGTAAAAGTAATTGAAAAATATGACAGAACTTACAAATCATTGTTTTATAAATTAATTTTAAAAAGCTAAAAACTCACATGACCAGCATGTTCCTGCACTGCTTTATGACCATTCCCTCCCCTTTATTAAAAATAATAATAATAATAATTACATGTCAGTGTGAACGTCCTTACCAAGATGTTTGCAACAATCACATTATTATCAATCATGCTAACATTTACAAACCTTTCACAACTCTGAACAGGTTGGGATGACCAAAATCTTATTTCATGATACGAGTCATTTAATATTTTTTTAAATGTAATTTTATAATTATAATATAGATATTTAATTTAATTGTATCTTTGTTATTAAAAATAAGCAAAAAAGCAAATTACAAACAATATGACAAATACTATAAGAGACAAATAAAACATTTTTTTGTCAATTTGGAGTGCTGTCAGTACAGAGAACAACGACAAAAATCGGTGTTGCCTACACCGTGTTATCCTCTTTTTAAAATTTGCACCCTGTTGACCTCAATGGGGCAATATTTAAATCTGCTTTTAGCCTCTTAACATCCTTGATGTGTCATTACAAGTGCACAGGTCATGTGAGTGATTCCTTCAGAGTGAACACGAGTGAATCTGACTGCAGTAGATGTGAAAGAAATGGATAAAAATTATGTTATTTAAGCCAGCGCAAATATTTGTATTTACATCCTGTTTTCGGTTGAAGTCCAAAGTAGTCGATTGCCGAGTTCACGCGCGTGATCATAGGTAACTAAACCTATGCGCGTGAACTCGACAATCGACTACTTTGGGCGAATTGAGCGCACAGCGGCACAGACGCGTGAGCTGGTCGAGCGCATACCTTTTTCACAGACGTCAGTGGAAAGTTTGTAGTTCAGTCTAATGTCAATGGCAAAGAAAGTAAAACGAGGTATGTAGCTTATTATTAAAGTTAACTGACGAGAGAGAGAGAGAGAGAGAGAGAGAGAGAGAGAGAGAGAGAGAGAGAGAGAGAGAGAGAAGTGTCACATACAAGAAGTTCCAACACAAACATCCAAAGCGCACATCCCGAAAACCAGAAATAATTGAAATCAGATAATTGAATTGTCTTTTACGTCTTGCGCTTGAACGGACGAATTCACACAAAATAATGTAAAAACGTCTGTCTAGGCAAGTATCCTAGTAAACAAAGTCGGTTATATCTCAAGTGAACGTAGACAGTTTATTCAAATGGGGTAAGTTCGGTCTTAAAGGGGCAGCAGTCTAATAAACATGCTGCTGTGTTTTAACCTGTCAAGCTGTAACCCCACTTTTGAAAAATCCCCAGAAATGACATACCCAAACTGAAACAGATACAGTTCATGAACCCTTTGTACTAAAAGCACAAGTATGATCTCATTTGAAAGCTGACACCTGGCAGTTTATTGTAAATGTAGAATTAATTATTGTCATAATGAAAAAAATTGTTATAAATAGCTTCAAAGTTTTGTAAAGTTATTAGAAATTTATTTTTATGAAACATCCTCATGAAAATAAAATTGAAGTTGGCCCTGTAGCAATCTAGAAATGCACTACAGCTAAAGCCACATGTCTAAACATTTTATGTTTAAAATCTGAAGATAATAAGTCCAAAACTCTGTATTTAGTTAAATGTTTTTCAAGACCATGTCAAATGACTTTATTTTGATTTGACTCTAAAATGCAACTGATGTTTATTGTCATCTTCTAAACATCTATTCAGTCTTTTGTCTCTATTGTTTTGTGGTGCAAACGAGCCCCATTCAGTCTCAGTCTCCCCTGCACACATTCACACCTCTCCAGCCTGGTTATGGCTCTAAATATGCATTTCTTTTGTCTGCATTATAGTTACTAACGACTGGCTATTCACAGGCTATTCATAGGGTTTCAGTCCCTAATTTCTTTTATCAAAGTTCACCTCACATTTTAAACTGTATCAAATGCATTTCTTGAATAAAGAAACATTTCAGTAAGCATTC
Organism: Squalius cephalus; assembly: GCF_949319135.1. Classification (NCBI taxonomy): domain Eukaryota; kingdom Metazoa; phylum Chordata; class Actinopteri; order Cypriniformes; family Leuciscidae; genus Squalius; species Squalius cephalus. The sequence continues at coordinate 8,296,250 of NC_137137.1, forward strand.
CTATTTAGAAAAAAATCATGAAAGTATAACTGCTAGTGGCAGGTGCACCTAGGGCTAGCTAGCATGTTAGCTTAGCACACCATCAATACACGACAATTTATGAGATTAAAACCATGTTTCTGCTCCAAACTTACTTTATAACGCAAGTCGAGTATTTTAAATAATCTTCTGTGATCTAATTTGGCTTCAGATAAAAAAATCAGACAGAAAATATACTATTGTATAGTGTTCTGCACAATGATAAAGTCTATATCGATTAGCATTACATTATAAATATAATCTATTATTATGGAAATACCTGGCATGGCTTGAAAAACACAGGTAACTCAAATATCATTGCAATCATGTTTATTGTCTTCAAAACATATTTATCTGCATGTTACAGCGCGATCTCTGTAGCTTTGTGTGTATCAGTGACGTCCTGGAATGTCACATGATCATGGCTCTTCTTCATGTTCCATATATGGACTATTATTGTGCATATAGCGCCCTCAGGCTATTGGTATGAATTGAAAACACAGTATCAGTCAGAGTATCCAAGCGCTCATAATGATTACATCGACGCATTTGGGTATAAATTCAATAAATATTATTCCTGTCTATATAAATCTGATGTAAACCTATGAGAATATAGCAATATTTCTCCAAATCTGCACATTTTTGAGCTAAAGCCCTGAGGTACGTTGTTTTGTCAAGCGCTGTCATGACGACAGCACTGAGTTTTTTATGAATGAAAGCGGCTGACGCGCATAATTCATATTAAAGGTATCGACTCATTTTTTCATTTCATAACTCCTGACACAAATTAAGAAATAACTGTCGCTATAAGTTTCGCAGAATACAATAGTGGTCAAATACTGAAACTTGAGTCTTATATCTTTTTAATGATGTATAGTTTGTCAAGGTATAAAATTAAATCTGATAGTAACTTTGAACTATATATAAAAAAAAACGCTTCAGTGCGCCCGCGCACTGGCAACGGTTAACAGGTTAATGTTCAAACATTGTTTAATGTTCAATCAAACAAAGGACAAATAAATTACTCACTGCCCTTGACTAAATAAAAAGATCCATGTATATTTAATTTATACAGTAAGGAATATGCAGTGTTTTTTCACATTTGATTGATTACTGTAGTTTTTGTTGTAGTTTCAAAATGGAATAAATAATTGATATTTCACTTGTGTCTAAACATTTGTACCACTGACCCAATCCTCACCACTGAGCCCTTCTGGAGCAGCTCTAAATATGTGCTGTACTGTTAAATGAAATATAAAATATGATAGAGCAATATGAACAGTGAAAGTAACAGAAGTTCACACAAAGCATTTGAGCAGGCTTTATTAAGCATGAAAATAACTTAGCCAACTAAGTTAACTTAGCCAAATAATACAATTTATATTCTTTTGGTTTCTCTACCAATACATTTAAAAATTACAAATGCAGTGAAAATACAGGTATCGGTTACGGTATTGGTATGGGCGAGTACCAAAAATGACAGTATCGTTATCGGACTCGTTCTGGAAAAAGTGGTATCGGTGCATCCTTAATATAATCAGGACATGGAGGCGCCGGCACGATTGCATTGCTCGTGAACTGGAGCTCGTCTCATAAATGAACTGAAACTCAGAGTATAAGCTGCCTCACAGACACGAGAAATATACTGTATATAGAAAGCTTGAAATGTCTACTTTTAAACAAAACAATTCAAAACGAAAAGAAACAGACTACTCTCTGCTTATGTAATCCGTATGAAATGTGCATCTCTCTGAAGGCGCGTTCACTACTGCAGTCACTATTTCAGATGACACTGACACAGAAAACACTGGTTTATTAATAAACAATTAAAATGTCTCCTTGCTATATTTGAAAAATTCATAATCATTACTTTTGCCTGTTCTTTGCTTTTAGGTGCGCTATTGGCTTTGACTAGGCTATGTTCTGGCCTAGCCTGGGGCCGGTTTCACAAAGCTATTTTAGACCGGTCTATAGTGTTAGACAAGTCTAAAATTTGCTCATAGACTAGTCTAATGCAAGTTAGACCGTTTCACAAAAATAAAGACTGACTTAATTTAGACCAAAAAAATTAGACACCTTACCCCCAGGCTAACTTAGGTCTAAGACTCTATGTTGCCTTGGCAACCAGCAGTAACAATCAGTTACATTACAAACTGCCAAAAGAAAAGGGGAAATGGCTCATAATTTAAACATTTCTTCTTGTTACTACATTCCCAAGTAAAATGTCCTTGTAACTGTTAGGGCCGTTACATAGTCAACGCGAGCAACGATCGACGCGCTCCCTTTCATACGCAAGCGTCACGGGCGATGCGTGAAATGCAATACACCGTGACTGCTCAAACAGGGGGTAGTAGAGTCATAGTGGAGTCATAGCTCTGAATGCCCGCCTATTTCGCTTCAAACGCTCGCTTTATACGCGCGTCCTATTCGCCTTGGACGCGCGAATGGATTCAAAATGTTCAAGAGTCGAACTAGACGCGATAGACGCGAATTTGACGCTCTATTCGCGTTTGGTGTGAACGCTGCATAATAACAGGCTGCGATGTCAAGATTGCAATGCTGGAATGTGTGTGTGTGTGTGTGTCAGAGAGAGAGAGAGGCACGGGCGCGATCGAACAGTGGAAACATAAAAACATACTCCGTCATTTATACTCCTCCAACAAACACATATTTTCCGCTGGGGTAAACTGCACTGAGCGGTTGAATGCGCTTACTCGATCCGCCATGTTTTTTGTTTTGAAAAGTGTCTTATTTTACCCGGAATGCATTGCAGTGTAGTCCTACTTAAGATAGTCAGAGTCTTAAGTGCTTTGTGCAACGGTCTGATTTAGATGTCTAACTTAAGTCTGACTATCTACTATATCTAAGCCATAGTCAAAGTCTATCTTTGTGAAACCGGCCCCTGGTCTTACCAGACTACGTCGTACATTTCATTTGTACAGAGAGTATGGCCACCCTCCATTGACAAGCGTTAACTTCCTTGAAGGTGGGTACTCTGTTGAAGTTTAAAACTATTGGATCTGCCCAGAGCCACTCTGGATCTGCCATAACCAATCGCTAACTTTTGGTTGAGACGTAACCCTACAACTCAAACTAGCGCACGATCTCAACATCATCGTTCTCAGCCACTCCCTCTGTTCGCTGATTGGGCCAGTAAAAATTTGAGAAAACCCACAAATATACCTAAAACCCGGACGGAGTACTGAAGGAAAGTGAAAATTGAGCGGAAGTACGTAGGAGGGCGGAGCCAGGCTAGTTCTGGCCCGCCATCTAATGGAATTTTGGCCCGATGCCAAACTTACCTGCCGACACCTGGTCTAAAGAAAGAAGTGTTAGAGTGTTAGAATGATGTCTGTGATGTTATGAATGGTATAATTGTATGTATCTCACGCTCTCTTTCCATGCACCTTTTCCTGTCTCTGTATTTCTCCTAATCACTTTCTCTCTCTCATGCTCCAAGCTTCTATTGGATTGAAATGCAATTCATTCTTTTTGCTCATTGAAAAACACTTTCATAGGCGACATCTTGCTACCCTGGAAATCCAGAGTTCTCGCAAGAGCACAATTTGAATTTGCTCAGCGAGTCACTCCGGCATTGAGTAATGATGCTCATTAACTATGCCCTTGTAGCCGAGCTGCACCAATCACATCGGTGTATCTGATATAGGTGGGCCAGAGGCGAGCTAAACAGATGACGACAGCGCTAGTGACAGCGAAATCACGACAGTGATTGGTCGTAGTGTTATCCAATTGCGTGCAGTGAGATTTTCAAATGCATGCTGGGTGCTGCCCCTCGAGTTGGGCGATTTTCATTACTCAATGCCAGACCCTTAATCTTTCAGATTTGGGTCTGGATTTCCAGGCTAACAACATGCACAGCTAGTTTGAAATCTCTTCCAGTAGAAATAAAATGTAGAAATAGAGTCAGAGAGTATGGAAGAGAGAGAGAAAGTTTGCTCATAAAGTCACTAAAGTTAGATGTTTGTGAACAGCGATACCTGCGTGATCCTGTTGATGGACTATTCAGTACTATTCAACTTATTAAGAGCTGATCTAAAGAAAAATTGAGTATCATGTGTCATGGTGGATACAGTGAAAGGATGTTTGTGTGGTCAGTATTGATTGAGCGAATGCATTCAGCAGCATGTAGAGAACACTGATGGCTCAGAGACCATATTAACTCTGAGTACTGACTTATGGCAGACAGGAGAGAGCCTGTTGCCACGGAGACCGCTCTCTCTCTCTCTCTCTCTCTCTCTCTCTCTCTCTCTCTCTCTCTCTCACTCTCTGTCTCTCTACTGCTCTTTTAGATTGTAATGCTGCAGTCTTTCTTTCTCTCTTTCTGTGACTCTCTGGCATTGTACCTTTTTTTAAATATTAAATAATGTAACCATGTAGGGCTGCAACTAACGATTATTTCAATAATCGATTAATCTGTCGATTATTTTTTTCGATTAATCGATGAATCGGATAAAAAAAAAAAAATTTAATTTCCAACCCTTTATTCAAAAACATAACTGACAGTGCAAATTCACAGTGCAAAGTGCACAAACAGGTTGCTCCTTGAACATCCCTGAGCTGTTAAAGTAAAAAAAAAGAAAAAAAAACCTTGCACATGTTTTACATCTGCCAAATATATAGGCTTTTTTAAAAATAAAGTGCACAAAAAGATGTATTTTTTGTTTAAAGGGACCTGAGTTGTCAGAACAATAAATAATTTATAAAAAATAAAGAAAAATACAAATCAGAAAACTTAACAGGATTTGTTTGAACATCAGAACTTGTTCTCTACATTACAATCACAGACGCACACACTCACAAACTCTCACTCACAGATGCACACACTCACAAACTTGGTTTTTTGGTAATCTTTAACAAAATGTTTGACATTATTTGACAAGCACATGCACACAAAACACAAGTCTCGTGCAGTCGGATAATAGGTAATAATAATAGCAATAATAATAATGATAACAGAAGATAATATCTCTAGTCTATCCTAATATTAATTATAAATACAATGTATATAAAATATAAATACAATATAAAATAATAAAATAAAAAAAAAACAATAAAAACAAATACAATGGATTGACCACCTGGTATGGTGGTAAGGTATTTTGCAGCTCATTCTTTCCGAGCATATAGTGAAGTTTCTCTGAGTCATTTAGAGTAAAGAATGAAAAATTCAGTGCTGCAAATTGTGGAAAAAATATTCCCCTTGTAGTGGTATTTGTGACAGACAAGAAAGTATTTTCATCTTCTGTCTATCTGGTTCAAATCACAGTCTGTTAATTCAGTGGTAAGAATTTAATTGTTGGTTTATTTATATTGTTGTCCATTTATCGAACTTCCATGCCTCTTATATAGTAATTATATATTACTATGTACCAATTTACTGATGCTCAGACACACTCGGTCTCTCTCGCGCACTGTCGCTCGTGGACTCTCGGACACACTCGGTCTCTCTCACGCAATGTCGCTCGCCTGCGGAGTTCGCTTCGCTTTTGTCCAGTCCGACAAATTTGAACTCCGCAAGTGAGCGACAGTGGGCGAGAGAGACCGAGTGTGTCCACTCTGCTCCGCGCTCAACTCAGCTTTTTTTTTTTAATACTCAACAATCTCCGCGTCGCGCGACGCAACGAATCGATTATGAAATTCGTTGCCAACTCTTTCAGTAATCGATTTTAATCGATTTAATTGATTCGTTGTTGCAGCCCTATAATCATGCATGCAGAGTGTGCGGACAAAATATATTTACATAAAACATAAATACAGCCTATTTAGTATGATGTTACTTTTAATATTTTCCTCTGTGTATTTGTTTTATCACTAGTTTATTCTTCTCTATTTTCCATCTTAAATAACCTAAACATACTGTCCATTTAATAGAACACCAATACCAGAACATATGTTGTTTTTACTGTTCAAAGCCAACATATTGACACTAGCATCATGCTACTGGAACTCAGCAAAGTCTGAGTTTAATTTAATTAACACAAACTGAGGGATAAAAAGGCACATAAGAGAGAGAGACTTCCCCAGAGGTCTGTCCTCCAGCTGCCTGTTATATTTGTACTGAACTCTCTTTCTTCTTTGTCTTAAGCAGATTTGGGCTCTTTTATTTACTGTTTTTTTAATCCCCACACACACTGGCAAAAATTGGCAGAGGCCACGTTTCAAAATCCAACATTTTTCTGTACACATGCAAATCAGTGGCTGGCTGTGAACTCACAACCACCAGGGGTCCTGAGAACATCTTGTAAACTTGAAGTTAAATAGCTGCTCTCTTTCATTTCATTGTATGACAACAGTCTTCATGCACTCTTTGGGCATGTAAGTTTGTGTGTTTGAGAAAGCATGTGCCAGCCTGCAATGTACTGCTGCAGTATACTGGCACATTTAACATCAGCAGCCTTGTACGCTGAACACACACACACACACACACACACACACACACACACACACACACACACACACACACACACACACACACACACACACACACACACACACACACACACACACACACACAAACACTGAAATACACTCCAGAGTTCCCACAATCATGAAAAACTTTTCAATTTTGTAGTCAAGTCTTTGAAATTTCGATAGGAAGTACAGATTTTTCTAAAACTCACAAGCCATAGTGGTTCAGTCTGTCAGATTTGTGAGTGAATCATTCTTTTGAGTCATTTATTTTCAAATGAGCAAGTAAATCAGGTTGACAAAGGGTAGCAAATTGGTCTGATTTTTTATTTTTTTTTATTATTAAATCTGAACTTACTGTGAAAGTAATGGGAATGCATTGGTTCTCATTGTGACTCCATTCAAACTTTGTTTGTTTTTTGAAGTGTTAAAAGTTTTTTTTTAGTTTTTTTTACATTTGTAAATCACCCATTTCAAAATGTACGGTGCCATATTTTCAACTTGAATTCTGGTCTTCTTCATAATGCATTATGATTATGATTGTTTATTTTTCTTGCATCAATTTACACTAAAACCATTTTTATATTCTTTTTCCTTCTTTCAAGTATTTTCAAGAAATATCAATGTAGTTTCTATTCATATTCTTGTTGTAGCTCGTACCACTTATATTGTTAGTCAAGGTACACCATTTTTTTAATGCAGTAATTTTCTACCATCACTCTGACCCTTTAATTTCATTGGCTGTTTTGCTAATGAACCAGTAAGACTTGAGCAAATTAAATACTATGGTTTTAATAGTATTATTGATTGTTATGGTTTGTATGATTAATGGCAAGTGAAAAGTTTTTAAATACTTGTACAGATGGCACTCAACCAGAATATGTTTTTTACCGCCACGGGTACCACCGCGGTTACTGCGGGAAATGCATTTCTACTCTTGACTACTAGGTGGTGCTATTACCATAGTGCTGTTTAACTTTGCACAGTGAGCACAGCAACAGTGGGATGGTGTGTTAGTAAGTACACTAATGACCAAACATCAATAGTTGCAAGATGTCTTAAGTATGTACTATTCCTTAACCTTCCTCCTCAACTCCGTTTGAATACATGATCCTGGCCACCATTATCGCCAACTGCATCGTCCTGGCCTTGGAGCAGCACCTGCCTGGAGAGGACAAGACGCCCATGTCAAAGAGACTTGTGAGGACACACCTACCCACTTAGATTTACTGCTCTCCTCATCTTCCATTTTTCGCTGATTTTCTGTTTTCATTTGAAAGAATTGAATATAGATTAATCATTTTGGCCTAGTTATCTACTTTTAGATGTATTTCTAGTAATGTGTGTAACGAGAAAGATGTTATACTCTAAGAGACCACAGTTATGCTCTAAATGTAGCTCTCTTGTGCTTTCATATTCTTTCCTTCCTCATATTCTTTGTTCTTGACAACTTTATTCAGACTGTAGTTTCCCCCATTGAATTGCTCACAAGCTAATTATTCCCATTCAAAGAGTATTTCCCTACTGTTTTACTTTAGTGACATATTTTAGAGAAGTCCTTGTTTAAATAGAGGCAAGTAATGACAATTTCCTCACTAAATAAAACCTAAATTAAACCAGGTTCTTAATAATTGCTGTTCTTGGAGATTAGTTGAACAGAACATTCTGGCTAAGTGTCAAAATCTAATGTGCACCCAACCTAGATGGCATTATTTTAGGCTGATTTTGTGTTCTAGGTTTTTTATGTAGGTAGTTTCTGTTGTCTCACACCCAATCCATTTTCTTTTCTCAGGAAAAAACAGAGCCCTACTTCATAGGAATGTTTTGCCTAGAAGCTGGAATAAAAGTCATTGCTTTGGGATTTGCATTCCACAAGGGCTCGTACCTGCGGAACGGCTGGAACGTGATGGACTTCATTGTCGTTCTGAGTGGGTGAGTGACAGGTGCTACTATCTTCTGAATGATGCTGAGTTTGCTGATTTAAACCTTTCCATGTCAGGGTCAAGTGTCTTCATTTATTTCAAAATTCATTGCATGGTTTTCATTCCACATTTACTTGTAGATCAAGTTTTCTTCTCATAAAATTAGTTTGAACCTTTTGATGGTTTTCCTGGATTTTGCACTATAGATGTGTGGTGTGTGTCCTTGTGGGCAACTTTCTGCATTGGCGAGATGTTGCACAACACAAGCTTGTGGATTTGCTGAAATTCAATGGACTTTCACCTCATTTTACCTCAACAGACTCTGCTTGATTGAATCATCTGAGAGTGTTAACTTTCAGACCAGGCTGAGTGGAGAAATGAACAGCACCTTGAAAACACTCCATCGCCAAGAACAGATATTGCGTTAGTGCTGTTAAAACAGCAGTGTCAAGAAGTGCTCTCCTCAAGGGAAAGGCTGCTGAAGTTTTCATTTGCAGAGTAAACCACAATTTAGAAGCTTGGATGAAGGGCAGAGGCCATTTTGCTTTGTACCGTAATATTTATCATCTGTTTTTCAGAGAAGGGAGCTATCTAAAAGAGAAAGGAGGGAGAGAGAGGGAAAGAAAAAGACAGACACACACATACACAGTGCAACGTAACGATACATATGAAATATTAATCACTGTCATAGTGTTAAAGTACAAAGGGAGATGGGCTTCTTAGAGAATTTCACATGATTCCAGTTCACATTCATTATTGATGAGCCCTGGATCTTTGTCTGGTTTAAGAGAGGAATAAAACGCGAGAAAGACTTTAACCTCTCAACCCCTTATTTCTCATTAACTCGTTAGTTGTTTACTGACACCTGACATGCACACACAGTAATAACACCACAGAAAAACACCCTTAAATATATCTGTGATGTGTAAGTCATGACAAATTTGTCATTTTAGAGACAGCACAGGAGCAGTGTTAAGGTCTCGTAATCATAAGGTTCAAAAGGGCAGATGACGTGTAATTAATTTGATGACTGAGAGATCAGTTGTCTGTGTGTTAATGTTTCATCACATTCAGACTGTAAGCTGCAATGCAATTTTTTTCCATGTTGATTAAGTTGCGCAGCTGCTGAATAGTGGTCCAGAAAACACTTATTTACAGATAGAATCATGTTAAAAGTGTTTTAACTATAAATTATAATGTTTATATAATAATATAATGATTTATTTCTTAATGTCAATGTTGTGGTGTACAACTGGATGTGTCTATATGTGTGTGTGTGTGATCAGACTCTCTGGCATCTTGGTTAGATTTCCATGCTGGCACCACCCACATAATTATCTGGTAATCTTTAAATGTTGATGTCAGAGTTGAAATTGTGTGAATGTTGAATGTCATGTTACTACACTTAAACTGTGTGCAAGGTGTTGCCCGTTAGCTGGATGATTACTAGAGTTCAAAACATTATTTTTCTAATGGAACAAGGGTGTAAAGTCAGTAGTATTTTGCTTATGTGTGTAGAGGGAATGTAGGCAGTCAGTTTTTCAAGTTTTCTCTGTTCCTTTCACTTGCACTTATCCTGTGTTCCTCCATCTAGATGAGATGGTGAGGCAGTATTTCATCAAAGCCTTGCACCCTCATTAGGAGTTGAGTGAAGATTATAAGATCTGGTGGTATCAGATGAGTCATCATCGCTCATTAGATTTTAATGAAGTCAGTTGCACAGAGAACAAGGAGAAAGAATGGAAAATGAATGATAGAGAGGGAACAGGAAGAGGATGGAAAGCTCATCAAACATGTGACATCATTGTTACTACATAAAAAATTGTATTCAAACTTGACTTGAACATACATTTTATTACTGGTAACGGCAGTTATTATATTTAATTTATTCATTTCAAGACATTATTTAGGCTAATTGTTAGTTGTTTTTGTGGAATACTTGCAAGAGTGGCATGCCAAGTAATTTACTACAAGTAGTGCACAATGCTTTTGTCTTACTAAATGGGACTTTATGGCTGCTTTCACACTGTTGGTTTTTGAGATTGACAACCACATTTACTTACAGGTGTAAGCTCGAAATATTCCGTTTACACAGCAAGCAACTTAGGCCTCGTTTACACTGTCAGTGAAATGTGACCCAATTCCGATTTTTTGCTCATATGTGACACAGCTCCGATGTGTTCTATGACAGTGTAAACAGGAAAAAAACGCATGCATTTGTATATTTCGAGATTGGTTTCAGGCCTCATTCATATGTGGAAATAAATCGGATATGTGCCAATGCAACTGTCATGTAAAGAGGCAGATCGGATTTTCTGAGGCATTAGGCAACGTCCGCGGTTTAATGACGAGAGAAACCCCGACGTGCATCTGCAAAGGGACGGATGGCCCGACGAAACGTTGTGTCGTCGCAGGAGAGGAATGTGAAAAAACGTTGACACAACATATTGTTGTACACAACAAAATTTCGGACCCACTGCTCCTCGTTAAAGCCAATATTTAAACACAATATGCTCCCACCAGTCCTGAGATCTCTCTCACACAATAACTGAAGCATATGCGCAATGATGACACTTTTCGTCCTCCTTCGCCTCAAAATCATGGTGATGTTTGGCGAACTTCGCATATATCGCAGAGCTAGCATCAAGCATTTTTTGCGTCCGCCCATCTGTGCAAGAGAATTAAACCCTTTAAGCATGCGCGATGTTTCAGATAGTGTAAACACATTAAAGGGACACTCCACCCATTTGCATTAAGCTTTGCATTGTTAGAAACCCAGTCATACTATTGAATGGTCGTGCAACACTCTCTCATTTTCCCCTGAGACGGGAGAAATCCGTTATTTACCTCTTACACTTCCTCCTACAATGACGCAAAAATCGTCATTTTGCGTCATTGTAGGAGGAAGTGTAAGAGGGGGGGATTTCTGTTGAGACTACAGACACTCGTTCCTCATCTTTCCCAGGGGGCGGGACCCGCTCACGCTACAGACCTATTACAGATCAGTGGGTGGGACTTTAGTCTCTGAAACTGAAAGTAATATCCTCCATCTTGTTTGAAGCTAAGCTAACAGACGCTGTGGAGACAGATGTACAGTTATGACAATAGCGGAGGAGAGTGCTCAATATGATATAGAAGAAGAGGATTTTGGAAGTCTGATGCTTGAATCAGGTGTTTGTGGCTACCTTTACAAGCCGCATTATAGCGAAGAGCAGCCGAGGCAGAAGACCTGCCTGCCGCGGACGAGGAGCCCGGACTGGCTCGAGTTAGGGCGGACTGGTGGCGCCGGTGATCTCACTATGCAACTACGAACCGCTACGAACACAGAGATAGAGTCCGTCTGCGGCAAAGAATTTCAACGATGACAATTTCTCCTGGACGAAATCTCTGAATCAGACGAGGACACGGACGTTTGCGTTGTGAACTATCCTAGTTTCGCACCGCATATGTTCTGACTGAACATCCAGGTACCATGCAATAATTCACCTTTTCGAAAGGAATACAAACGAGGAGTAATGCACTAATGAGTTCGCCAACTAACTAGACATTTTGTGTGAAATGAATTTCAAGCTCTGGTAGTAGCTAGCCTTGTAGACGGAAGAGTGATTTCTCTTATAGGCAGATATGCGCTTTCTGGATTAGTGGGAGTGGCTTCCGGAGCTGTGCAATGTGGTGCATTGTGGGAGTTGTTGTCTTTGACAACATGCGTCCTGAAGTTATTTTTTGTCTTTCCTCGGTCACGAAGGCACCAAATTCAAAATTTATTTTACATTTCGACTACATATATGACCCACTTTAAATAAAAAACAATGTTCAAATGGGTGGAATGCCCCTTTAATCGGATAAGGGTCACAGTTGAAAGAACGTGTAAACGGACGGTCCAAAAAATCGGATAAAGGTAACAAATCAGAATTGGGCATCAAGACCTGCAGTGTAAATGAGGCCTTACAGTAGCCAGCAGCCATATCACCCTGTAGCCCAAGACTGGTTGCCCACTGAAGCTAAGCAGGGCTGAGCCTGGTTAGTACCTGGATGGGAGATCTCCTGAGAAAACCAGGTTGCTGCTTGAAGAGGTGTTAGTGAGGCCAGCAGGGGGCGCTCACCCTGTGGTCTGTGTGAGTCCTAACACCCCAGTATAGTGATGAGGACACTTTACTGTCACAGAGCACCGTCTTTCGGATGAGACGTTAAACCGAGGTCCTGACTCTCTGTGGTCATTAAAAATCCCAAATTTGCCCCTTGGTCTCTGTCTATCATAGCCTCCTAATCATCCCTATATACTGATTGGCTTCATCACTCTGTCTCCTCTCCACCAGTAAGCTGGTGTGTGGTGGGCGTTCTGGTGCAATATGGCTGCCGTCGCATCATCCAGGTGGATGCTGCACATTGGTGGTGGTTGAGGAGATTCCCCCCTACGTAAAGCGATTTGAGTACCCAGAAAAGCGCTATATAACTATAACAAATTATTATTAATTATTATTATTACAGTAGCATCTCGAATACTGTCTGTATGAACTTGCAATGGAAGTCAAACGCATATTCACTGACCAGTAACCTTAGTGACAGTGACCAAAGTAATCAACACAGCGCAGGCTTTCCCGAGAATCCGGTTGTGAGTCCTGAAAATGTACAGGTGTGAATTTGTTTATAGAATGCGGTTGTCACTCCTGTAAATAACTGAACTGTGTGTGAACGTAAGCATATTAAGGACTTAAATACAGGACTGACAGCCGTATTCTGTTGCTGTGTGAATGTGGCCATTTTATCCATCGGGCTGTATTACAGAAACATCTTAACTTAGAATCTTATCCTATCAGTTTAGAATGACAGGGTCTTGCCCTGACAGTCTTGTCTGTCTTGTTTCTGTTCAATGTTTCTTTGTTTGTCTTGTGTCTGAGCGCATGGCTCTCCCTCTGTTTGTGTTGGCCACGTGCTCCTCTTGTCCAGCCTCGTCATTTCCAGTTACCACGCCCCCTTGTCAAAATTTTTATTTGCTTGAGTGTGTTCATCTGTTCCTCATGTGCTCTGCTCCCTTTATTTGGGCCCTATGATTTCCACGATGCGGAAAACACGGACGGAATCGCAGAATCCAGTCATAAAAAAACGGAATCTACTGTATAATGCGGAATTTCATGGAATTTGTAAAAATGTATGATGAATAAATAAAAAGCAGTTCAGTACACTTAAATTACGATGTAGACTAGTGTCTGTGAATATTGAACCACAAAAAGACTCTTTAAATATGAATCCTGGATGTTCTGCGTGTCTCTGTGTGACACACACACACACACACACACTGAAACACCCGTGATGCTTGCAGTGTTTTCAGCTTCTGCTGCTTCACTGAACACATAAACACATGAACTTCATCTCCAGAGCCGCTCTGAGAGTCACTTCATCAGCATTTTGCCGTTTCATTTGAGAAATATTATCGTCATAACATAAACACACAGAAACTTAAAGGTCTTCACGGCAACCTGTCAAAATAAAAGTTCGGTTTAACTTGAAATTTTGACAGATATATATATATCTGTAGTACAGTAGAATTTAGCTATATCTCAGTGTAATAAAACAAAAATAATAAACTTTTACTAAAACTTTATTTTTGTAAATAAAAGTTTAATTTCATACGATTAAGAGACAAATTCATTCATTCATTCATTCATTCATTCATTCATTCATTCATTCTTTTTATTTATAAAGCACTTTTAAACACAACCTCATGTTGACCAAAGTGCTGTACATAAAGTTAAAATAATGTAAACAAAATAAACAAGATTTATTTATTTGATAAATAATTTGATTGCCAGAAAAAAAAAAATACACAACACAGAATTTCTGGAAAAAATTAAAACTTGTCTTAGAAATGAATTTTTATTTTATTATAATTTTATTAAAATTAATAAATTGTTGTTTTTATGAATTCATAAAAACTTTATTTGATTTTTCTCTTGTCTTCGTTGTCAGTTTCTTGTACTTTTTTATCTTGTTGTCTTGGCCTGCTGAGTCTTGTCTCCATCATTGTTCTTATACTATGTACTGCATAGCACTAACATGCACTGCTAAGTCATGCACCGTGAGACCAGGAACATGTCTCAAAATAAATAGGTTTGCATATTGGCTGGTTCATACTAACGCTTTGTTGACACGAAATTCATGTGTCATTTCCAGTGTCACTGCATTCACAGTTATCAGTTCACGTGGGTGTGTTTTTGTGCTAGTTATCATTCCTCTGCTCTTGACTGAGTCTTAGCAGTGTTGTGCACAGGAAGTACAGATTAGCGCAGTATGGTGGCATCGTGCAGAAGTCTGATTGTATAGTCACTGTGAGTAGGTGGATAAATGGGTTGCCAGTCCTTCCTTAAAGCCTATTATCGGCTGGCTTAGGACTCCAGTCATTTAAATGCAAATGGTGTCTTTGCAATCTTGGGCCTCCTAACAAGTAAACATCCAGCACCCAGAATCTTGGGGAATGAGAGGACCTCATCCCTAATGACATTAATAAGCACTGGTGTCTACTAGTCACCCGCCCCCTCTTTAAGCTGTGGGCATGTGGCATGGTGTACTCCCCTCGCGCTCTGTCTGTGCCTCTGCGGCTCTGCCAAACACATAGAGCTCTCTCAGAGACCCTGATAAGCATCCTTCAGATCCACCAACATCACTCTGCACTGCCAATTTTAAGAAAACATGCATGCGCGACAGTAAACATGATTTTCTTTGGATGGTGAAAATGGTAGAATTCCTCTGTTACATTACTTGAGACCTTAGAAGTGACAGCAAAGATCAGTATAGAATACGGGCTCTCTCTTTTTTTAAACATTAAAACATATTTAACCCTTACAGACCCTAGAGTACATTTTTAAATGGAAGCTCCTGTTATATATCATTTTAACTCAAAGGGTCAAAGTTTGGCTGGTTAGCATAGCCCGATTAGCTCCTGCTGGCTGAATACTAACTACATATGTAATATGTAACTACAGCATCTGGTTCTAAAAAGCATCTTTCTCAAAATTCACTTTGTATTTTGAATTGCAAAATCTGCTAAATGTTATAAATAAATGTAGATTGTTCTGTTGTTTAAATATATTTTTTATTTAGTTATGCATTGCAGAAGCTACATAATATTTGCATGTTTCCCAGAATACAAAATAATAAACAATTTAAAGATACATTTAAAAAATTAAGAATCAAGCATATGTAAACTTTTGAACGGTTTAATTTGTGGAAATTCAATGAAACAGATTATTCAGGTCAGTACTAAATAAGAAACAAAATGCAATTCTTAAAATCCCTCTTTTGGCTAGCATACCATGCTTTTCTGGATTCCATCAACATTTCCACCATCATTGTTCCGTTGACCCCATGTTCAATATGCACATCCATCTGTTATAATTCAATTAGAATGGCAGAATCAGTGTCGGAAAAACACACTAAGCTCCAATTAATGCTAGGTTATCATGCATGGTGACAGGTAGCAAATATAAACACACATCCTAATGAGATTGTGTGCCTGGCCTGCTTCACATAAACGCAGCGGTAGCCTAATTATCATAAACAGCTGTTGATTAATTGATTGGTCAGTTTTAATCTGTGCTCCCCATCTCCCCACGGTTGTTTGCTCTAAAGAAACCATGCCGTGAGCCTGCAATAATTTCTACTCTTGGCAAACAGGCAGAAGCATATAGGCTCCTGACAGGAGTTATAAGTTTGTCTGCCGGGAGCACGTCGCACCGCGGAGGTGTCCGCGCTCTGACAGGACAGACAGCTGTCATCTGTGCATGGCCCCCATTGTTCTAGCAGGGCTTTACACCCACACTATTTTTAAGAAGCGCTAGGCTCCAAGGGACAATGCTGTAATGGAGAGAGAGCTGGGTGACGAGAGAGCAGGAAAAAAGAGCCTGCCTTAGTTTTACCTCAGCTCACCTGTCACAGGCTTGCTAGAGGAAACCCAGCTGATATATACATAATGAGGAGCATACAGAAGACAACATCAGCTGGACTATAGATAACACTAGTTTGCACATGGGCAGAAATATGGGCTGCATCCCTTTTGCCATATTTCTATTACACACTAAAAGTTTGTACTTCACTGTTGATAGGAAGATACATACTTTTAAAAATGTAGTGAAAGTTAAAGTGTTAATATATATATATTTAAAAAATCTGTATATTTAATGCATGTTAAATTAAGCAAGCTTATCAGTTATTGATAAGAATGTTTGAGGAATATCTATTGACCTTATGTAGCCCCGCCCCTTTTCAGCGCTGCGCTCTTTGTGTTCTGTCTTCCGGTTTGTATTTTCACAGCATTAAGTTTAGATCTTTCTTGAGTTGATTTATGAATGAAAGGCTCGTTTTAAAAACTTCCCGCTCTACTGACATTTGTTACAACATCCGCTTCAAACATTACAATGCCTTTGATAACTTTCGTTAACTATTAAATAAGTAAATCCACTTCACTAGCTAATTACTCTTGCCATATAAATATACAGAGCCACCACAAAAACACAAGTTTAAACACAAAATTGTAAAGATGGCTGTGCGCTTGTTTCTCTGGCGCATAAGGTCTATACAGGGCTGCCTTGCAATCTGGGGGCCTGTATCATGCTATTTTCAAAGTATTAGGATTTAGGACACACTAATCCATTTCTTGTATTTACCATGTATGACCATGTATGAGAACAAGCATATATGCTGGTGGTGTGCATGCACATGAGCCTGTGTGCTTCATGTGCACACATTGTGTGTGTTAATTATAGCGCCTGTCTGCTAGCTGCTCCTTTACTGAGCCACGTGTCTAGCACAATACAGCTTCTTCTGGATAATGCATTCACATACTCTATCATTACCTCAGCTGCTGATGTAAGAACAGCAGGCTTGAGTCTTGACTATGTGATGCAGATGCTCAGTGAGCAGGAACAGTGTCATGTCACCCTGAGCTTGTGCTTGTAAAGAGCTGTCAAGAAGCTGTTGTTTCTGTAAAACCATTTCTATTTTCTCTGTTATCGAACACTTTTGTAGCATTAACATTTTTTAGAATCCACTTATAATATCAGTCAAGTTTTTTTGCTGCAAAAAAAGTGTGTGTGTGAACATTTAATTGATTCATTTTTTATTTTATAACCATATTCCACCAGCACACTGTATTTCACATTGTCTTCTACAGGCCGGGTCAATTTTAAAAAAAAGTGGGCACTGGGCTGTCATATGTTAATATGCCCAATGGTTCTAATACAAATGTGACAATTTATGACCCATTTTTTGCACTTAAATGCTATGGGTGGACTTAAAGTGTTGAGTGAACATTAGAGAAGGACTTAGCCTAGTAGAGTGTTGAGTGAACATTAGACTTTGTCTGCACTGTGCAACACATTTTATTAAGTTAAAAAGAGCAAGAAAAGTCTGATTTGCCATGAAATTCAAATATGTTGAAATATACTGCACTTGTATATTTTGAAACAATCTTAAAACAATCTAAATTGACTGATTGCAATCAGAGACTGACCAATCTAATATCTATCATACAGCAGCCTTTTCTAATGAGGCTCTTTGCCTGATATAGTGCATTACTGTAAATGTGCATTACAACATCTAGCTTCATAAAATCCTCTCCACTGCCTGTTTTGTCTTAGTAATTTGTCCGCAACTGGTGTATATATGGTTGATCTTTAAGGACTGCAGGCACACAGCTGTCATTCAAATGCTGGACCAATCAGCTGTCAGCTTGATTGATGTATGTGGACAAGGTGGAGGAGAGCTCACCTCCTGCGGCTTTCTTTTGATGTATTTTAATGTTCCATATGGCGCTCCAGGATTCAATATGCTGATATACTCTACTTCATGATCGGATTAGAATTAATACCATACAATTAAACTCAAATATTTTTTTCACAATCACACACACAGTAATTTTCAGTTGTGAAACTTAAATGGTCGTACTCTACAGCCCTGAATTACCCTGTGACACAAAACAATCTCCACTGTAATGTGATGCTCAATTTTTTTTTAAAGATATGCTAATTTGAGCAGGCCACTGTAATCTGTATATAATATGAATAATATTTATATAGAGTCGATAAATACCTGCTTTAGGTAACGATGAGCTGTGAAAACAGGGATAAGGTTAGAGATTTGTTGTTGGGAACCTTCACATACAGTGTTTAAGTGGGCTACTATTAAATAAGGTATAAGCTTGCGTAAAAAGATCAAATTTAATGGAATGGATTGAGATCTGCAGTATTTTTCCAACAAAAAATGTACATGCAAAGTTAGTACTGCACCTGTTTTATTGAATAAATATCAGAAAAACAAATCACTTGTAAAGCCTTTTTATGAATCAATAGGAAAGTGAAGATGTTGGACATCTTTTTATTTCATTAAAAAAAAGAATGAATGGTGTTGATTTGATTTTCACTTGCTCGTATTTTCAAAGCAAAAGCTAACTTAACAGTTTGACATCTCTTCATGATCAGTTTGCTGAATGATGATCATATGGTCAAGTGTTTGGAGAGCACACTGGTGGAGTGTGTGCTTCAGAGAGATGCAGTTAAAGTTGGGCAGTGATATTCAGGGGCGGACTGGCCATCTGGCAGACAGGGCATTTTCCCGCTGGGCTGATGCATCTCTTTATTTTTTTGTCTGATTGACCCTTAAAACTCGTACATTGGAGGCCCATTCTTTTTGTTTTGTTTTGCTTCATTGACGGCGCTGGGATCTTTGTGCATTGATGCATTGGTCAAAAAAAGTCAGCGTAGGATTTTTTTTTTCTGACAGACCAGCCCATGAAACACATAGATCAGCGACCCATTGGTTTTTTTCTTAATTGACACTGGACTGGCTCAATCACATCTTTAAACACCTCCCCCTTTGGGCTCTGAGCGAGCGTTCAGTGTCAGTGTGCATCTGTCAAAATAGTCAGTGAGAGATGAAGAAACGCAAGGGAGGCGCAGAGAAATCTGTCTCTGATACATTGTCTTATTGAAATTTAGAACATTATTTTGTTAACCACTATTAATCAACATTTAACATTGAGTCAGCTTGCAGTATTCTTGTTTTGTTCATTATTTATTATTGGCTGTAGGTTGAATAGTATAGAGACATCCACACGACTTTATTTGTTTATTTATTTAACAACTTTTTGTCCATTTCATATATTGTTATGCCAATGCAGCTGATAGCTTGTTTTAGGATTCATCTTTGTGGAGTATACAGTTTAATAGTATTAATAAATGTCAATTTTTGGAAGTATCTAATATGTTAACTCTCACTCATACGTGCTTACTTATTACATTTAGTGGTTTTAAGGAGTAGGAGTTTGTATACATATTCAAGGGTGCGCAAAGATGGGTGGTATTTATGATCATATGTAGTGGGCCAGTCTGGTGATATTTTAAATAGGCTTGTTTCAGCAGTGTTGGCTGGTTTAACAGCTGTAATACTACAACTCGAGGATGAAATAGATTTTGATATATTTTCATTAGATTTTTTATAGATGTTTATAGTTGGCATTTCATAGAAAGGGAACATAAATGTTGCCAAGGTGTCTTGATGAGTTAGACAGCATATGACAGTGATAGTGATCATATAATATGAAGTGAAGAAATAACTTTAAATACACAGTAGTGCCCTACTGTAGTTCTGCACTATAGTTTAGTGAGCTGTCAGCTCCACACTCTCTTTTTCTTTCTTCCTTTCTCTTTTTCTTATGCTCACTGTCCTACACTTCAGCAATAAAACAGAAAAGAGCAGGCCATAACAGCAAGTCTCTAAAAACTAAGGAATACACCATTGTGTGAATTTGCCCTTTGGGAGTGTTAGAAGTGCTGTTTTCAGTAATATAAGCATTTGTTGAGACCAGTGGGTGGTCTCTTCTGACTTAACCAGAACCTCCGGTTTTATTCTTGCTGCAACGACTCCCATCTGTCCAACATAGATAGTAAAAAGATTACATGATCTGTGGTCTATGGCCACAAGATGAACTGATTGTCTGTTGAGACCTTTTAAAAAAACAGACTGGGATCAATGTTTTGTAGCGCAGGTCTGATACATTTTAAGGGAATCGGTTCATTTGGACAGTTACTGTAACTGACATTGAATCAAAAAACAAAGTAATCACTCAAACCAGGGCCGGATAGGCATAGGGAGGGTGGGCTAAGCCCACCGAAACATCTGCCTTGCCCACCCAATCAAAATTTAGGCACAGATAATATTATTTTTTTTACGATTTGTGCATTTATTATAAACAATCTGATGCAAGCTGTGTGTTGAAAAGTTTGATGAAGGGCTGTAGAATGCCCCAACCCATCAAAAATATTTTTTTTTTCTTTAATTAGCTGAAAGTCTGTTTAATGGAAAAGCAAAGGCTGATGATCACACAAGTGAAACTGGCAGAAATATGTGCGTGCTATTAAGGTGCGAATAACAGGGAGTTTAAAAAATATCATAAATATCTTCATATTTAATTGTAAACATGAATATGCATTTTTATAGCCCTGACTGATTTTGAAGTGTCATTTGGCTGCCACTGAAATGGGCCATACCATGAGCAGTTGAAATGCGCTAGAAACCCTAGGTAATTTAAGAACGTGCATTTATTGCATGAACGGAGCAAGAACATAATGGGCCCTATCTTGCACCCAGCGCAATTGACTTTGTACACCGACGCATGTATCATTCCTATTTTGCACCCGACGCACAGCAGACTTTTCCCTCCACAGACGCACACCGGTAAACTAGGGAATGAACTTGCACTCCCCGGGGCGGTTCAGCGCAAAGAGGAGGCGTGTTCCGGTGCAAACGTTCCCTCATGCTATTTTGCAGGTTTAGAAAACAATTCCGCCACTGACCGAAAAAAACTAGTTTAAAGTCAGTGGCGCGTTGCGCATGTTATTCATATGCTATTTTAAGGGCGCATGCTTGGCCATAATCAATGTAGCGTGTGCATAACGCGCATGCACTTTGATTCTCTAATCTACACAGAAGCAGCAGTTTTCATTTTTGCAAATCATACATTATTACAATAGATAGATAGATAGATAGATAGATTTGGGTGGGTTTCTCCATCCCCAATGTCACTTCTCTGTGTTTTACGGCCCTGACGAGAACGTTGCTCTCCTCGGCTGTGAACCGCTTCTGGTGCGCGCCTGGCAAATCCGCCGTTACAATACCAATCCGCCATGGAAAAAGCGCGTCTGCTCATAAAGGGAATGTGAGATGTCGCTCTGATTGGTTTATTTCACGTTACGCCCAAACCACACCTATGAATAATGAAGCTACTTCAGACCAACCCATTTTAGATTTGCGTCGGGCGCAAGAGTCATTTATCCCGCCGGTTTAATAGCAACAGCGCCCAAGACCCGCCCACAAAGTTACTTGCGTTTTGCGCTTGATACTTGCGTTTCAGATCGTTAAAATAGGGCCCAATGTAAGTGTATAAAATGTATATGCATAGTTCAGTTAAAACCTTGCTCTCTTTGGCTTGCTGTTAAACTGAATGTACGTGGGAAATTGTGCTTAAATAACACTGAAAATAAGAATGCGCTGCCTATCTTTCGATCACTTGCGGGCCATTCACACAGAGCGCGTTTTGCGGTTTAAAACCGAGAAGCATTGAGTGCTGCATTTTTAGAACCCCACGTCATGCACGAGACGCGAGCGCAACTGTAAAACACGTTCGTCTAGTGCGTTTACATTGAAAAACAATTGAAAAGTAGCGCAGTGGAATGGAAAAACATGTTTTTTATTAAGCCATGTATTGTATGTTTTTTTTTTGTAGAACTAATGAGCTCTGTGTATTGCTCATAAGATGACAATCTTTGATGGTTCCCATGTTTGATAACTATCAGACTGACATTGTGTCTTTTTCCAATTCCTTTTTCTTTCAAGGAAGTTCAAAACTGGATGGATAAGTTACATATAGAGAGCTAAATGAAGGAATTAACTAATAAAATTGATGCAAGAACTTTTCAGTTTTCAGGCTAATCTCAGCTCTCTATTTTAAATCATTCGGCTAAACAAGTTTCTTCATGACGAGGACCTGTTCTGGAGCCTGTAATTTCTCCTTCACTGGCTTGGCACACAGACAGGATGGGTAATAACTGGATGGGACACTCTGTGTCAGTCAAAACATTCTCTCTGTCTGGTAAAGTGAGCATTGTAATGTGGTCAACAAACCTGGAGCTACTACTATCATAGTCGTGTAATTCTAAAAATGTAATCAACACACTTGGACCAACCTATCACAATCAGGAATTTGACATTTATGTTGTAAACATGCATTTTAATGAAACCATTCATACTACAGTCCGCAAGATTTTAATAATAGTAACAATTATTTGTTCACACCAAGGTTTTAAATTATATTCACTGTAATCAACAGGAAAGACCATCAGGGGCAGTGCTGATTGGGCCTGGGGTTGCTATGGTGAGAATAGGGGTGTGTCATATAGCCAGATGGAGGGAGAATTTCCCCTGCTGCTGTGTGAATCTGCAGTGATGGTGGAGGAAGCATTTGAACCTCAGATGATGAGCTAACTGATACACATTAAATACACATACATACACATAGGTAGTTATAGGGGCTATGGGGATATTCATAATATTTCATAACATTCATATTCATATTTCATTTATATTGTATTCAGAAATATTTTAAAATACTGTTCCATTTGTTAACATTAGTTAATGCATTAGCTAACAATAAACAAGACATTTGCTTTAATATTTATTCATCCTTACACTCAATTTCAAAGTAGGGATTTTTCACACCCTCACTTTTTGCTAACACTTGTGTGAGGGTGGATCAGATCAGGTCCTGTTGTAATCCTCTCACAGGAGGTACATGTTCAGACCCTTCTCACTAGCAGCTGAACTCTAGTGATGCAACTACTAAATCAAAAAACAAATAAAAAAACATTTTACAATAAGGTTTCATAATTGTTGAACTAACATGATCTAACAATGAAACAGTACAGTAAGAGTGTACTGTAACACTTTACAATAACGGTTTCATTCGTTAACATCAGTTAATGTATTAACTAACATTTGTGAATGTACAGTATTTGTTAATCTGTGTTAACGTTAGTTGATAAAAATACAGCTGTTCATTGTTTGTTAATGTTATTTGACAGTGCATTGTATTAGTTATTAGTTATTATTATTTCATGTTAACTAATAGTCTAATACTAATAAGACTATAACTAATACTAATAACTAATAATCTTTTCAGACTGAACATTAGTCTGGGGAGTCTGCTCTGTATTTTCTACTGGACAAGAGGCTTAATCAACGGGCATAGTTCAAATGACTCTGTACGCAATTGGATAGTCCTTCAACCAATCAGACCAACGATCCGGGTGACGTACTTTTCAGCGAAAACTCCAGGCAGTAAATGTGTCAACAAACATGTTGGTTTGTAGCATTGATCAGCGGTTTGCAGAAGCAGCAATGGCTTCGAGCGATTTTTGCAGGTTGTGCAAAAAAAACATGAAAGTGAGTGGTATTTACACCCACTTGAGTGATTTGTTTGCTAAACTTCGAGAGGTTGAAAGGAATTGGATTGTATTAAACCCGCCAATAGCGCGCCAGGTGGATAAGCCAGTTTGTGATTGGTCCCCGCAGATTTGTAATGGAAGCAGGATAGAAGAATGGACAGGTTTCCAGCCTGAGCTGCAGGGCGTGATCAAATCGCCGGCAGATCTGGCTGGGTTTACCCAGTCTAGTTAATTAATGTAGTTAAAGGGTAACTCAACCCCTGGTCAGAGCCTAACTCCACCCACTGGCAATATTTGAAAAATGCTGGAAAAGTGGGCAGAGCCCAGCGGAGATAGAGGGGACGAACCGAGGGCGGGGCTGAGCGGGCTGACACTACACCCACTGTACTAAATACAGATAAAGCTAATGCTAAAAATCTACACTAACTTGAAGCTATCCTAACTGATGCAATACTATGCTACTAACTAACTATGCTTCTAACAATACTACACTAATAACTATGCTAATTAACTACCTAGGCTACACAAAATAATCTAAATAACTATATGAATGCTATGCTAACTAGATGCTAATATACGCTATCCTGATCGTTTTCAATTCTCGCAATTCCAACTCCTGACTCGTTACAGTGGTTTTGACGGAACAAGATTTTTTTAATACCAGGGACTGAGCCTATACCAAGGGCGTGGGGAGCTGGTGCCTGCTTACGTCACACAGCACCACAACTTCCAATAGGAAAATTCAACTGCAGTAGCCACCATTTAACCTAAAGAGGGCAGCACTCAGACGTTTTTATACCATATATAGTAGAATTAGAACACTTTATACCCAAATGTCAAAAAATGTACTTGAATCAATGAACAGCACTAATAAAGTCCCAGTCTTACACATCATTAATTATTTTTTTACTAATGAAACCTTTTTGTAAAGTGTTACCAAAAATACTGTTTATTTTTAGTTATGTAGCTGAGTTCCATTAAATAATTTTTACAGATATAACGTTTGATTTTAACAATGTATTAGTTAATGCTGCACTCTAAAAAACAGTTTTCACATTTTTTTCACAAAACAGTTTTTCTGTTTTCAACCCAAGGGCTTGGTAAATATAGGACAGAACATGTTCGGTTAATTTTACCCAGCAAATTGGGTTGTTTATTTAACCCAGCATAATGGGTTGATTTAAACCATCATACTGGGCTGATGCATTTTTACTATATTACTAGCTTTTTTTTCCTTTACTTTTTTACTTCATACATGAATTAATGTTTACAGATTAACTTAAATCCTCTAAACTTCCTCTAAAAAAAAAAAAAAAAAAAAATCCACACAACCACTGGTTTGCATGATAATTCCTTTATTTTTTATCATATTTTACAGTATAGCATATTTGATATAGTTTTGAATACATAGGCTATTGTATACATTTAAGCTCGTTTAACAAATCATTTCCAGCACTTGCATTAGGCCTATGTTTAGCGGGGGAAATTCTAACTTCAGACCGCCACCCTGCGTTTCACTCGTAGCCGAAATATGCTGTGACTGACTCCAGAACCTGTCTATAAACAATCATTGTACAGTTCTGAGAACACATTTTAACTTTCTAAGCATTTATATTCTGTATCTTTTTTTATCAGGCGTTTCCATCACGCGAAAAGATCGACACGACACTTGTTTAGGTGAATCACATGTATGTTGCTTTGCATAAAATTGTAACCAGGCTATATACAGAAGCGAATTTATAGATACAAAAAATGGACACAAACCTGTATTTTGTGTCCTGTATTTTACTTTATTAAGAGGTCGCAAAAAGCCTGTGATCAATAACTCAACCCCTGGGATGTTACATCTGACCCATGATCTGGGTTACACAAAAACTACCCAAACATTGAAAAAAAAAAAAATATTGTGACATTAACATAAACTAAGATTAATAAATGATTTAGAAGTCATTGTTAGATTTCATTGTTAGATCATGTTAGTTCAACAATTATGAAACCTTATTGTAAAATGATTTTTTATTTAGTTGTTGCATCACTAGAGTTCAGTTGCATCACTAGAGTTCAGCTGCTAGTGAGAAGGGTCTGAACATGTACCTCCTGTGTGAGGATTACAACAGGACCTGATCTGATCCACCCTCACACAAGTGTTGGCAAAAAGTGAGGGTGTGAAAAATCCCTGCTTTGAAATTGAGTGCAAGGACTCAATGCTAAAAAAAAACAATGTACTGTGTTACAAAAACTGTTATTTTCACTCTTTGTTCAATGGATCCTAGACATCCTAGTTGCTTTGCACCTTTATATTAAACTATTCATGTAATGAATTAATATTTACTCCTGGCTCCTGAATGATAGTGAAGGGAAATTTTTCACTTACTTTGCCAAACAGGGCTGATTGCTTTATAAGGCAAAATAAATCAAGCAGCTTAGGTCAAGGGTTAAAACACTCTGATTAGCACTCATTTGTAATTTATTATGGTTTCAGATGTCTGCTCTCTGCCTCTTTCTGTCTTTTACTTTCTCTGTCACTCTCTCTCTCTATCACTCTCTCTCTCTCTCTTTGTCTGTTTCTCCCTGCGTGTTTGACAATTAGTTAAGTGTTTGCTCTTTACCCATGATGAATAATTGATCTACTGGTGTCTTAATGATTCATATGCCATCTGTCACAATGTAACGGTTGCATGTGTGAGTCAGGGGCCCATCAAAGAGCCGTGTATCTGCAGCGGGCAGGATCATTAACCAGTACTATCTAGCTAACTGGCTAATACCACAATATCAACAATGTGAGGGATGTGGACTGCTTAAATGCATGTGATGATATCTTAGAAATCTGGAGAGGATTTGCACATATTGACATTTGGCTTGCAGATCAAATTAGGTGTTATTTTAAGTGGCACAGTGGTCTTTTATTTTAAATTTAGGTTGGGATTTGCATAGGCTGTTGGCTAACAGAGATTATACAACCCACAGGCTTTGTATACCTTTTTTAAAAAGAAATTTTATAGAATAGTCAATGTTTGCTAAGGCACACATTTATTTCTGGATTTGGACAAGCAAATATTGTATTTTCTATGGACAGTAAATTATTAAAATTATGCAAATGTTGAGAAAGTTGTTGTATTACTTTTCTAAGTGATCAAACTTCACCTAGTGGGTGATGGGCCGTATTACATAAACTTCTTGTCTTAAAGGGTTAGTTCACCCAAAAATGATAATTCTGTCAGTAATTACTCACCCTCATGTTGTTCCAACCCCGTAAGTCTTTCGTTCATCTTCGGAACACAAATTCTCAGTTCTCGCGCATGCGTCGTGGCGCTCTTGTGAACTCACGTCAGAGGCCCTCACGGAAGAAAATTAATAGTTGAATAAAGTCCTTATTTTTGTTTGTTTTTGCGCACAAAAAGTATTCTTGTCGCTTGATGAACTTAAGGTTGAGCCACTGTAGTCACTTGGAAAAAAATTTAACGATGTCTTAATTAACTTTCTGGGCCGGCAGATGCAATTATCAAGCAGCCTACGAAGGAGTGAGCCAGCTCTCAGATTTAATCAAAAATATCTTAATTTGTGTTCCGAAGATGAATGAAAGTCTTACGGGATTGGAACAAAATGAGGGTGAGTAATTATTGACAGAATTTTCATTTCTGGGTGAACTAACCCTTTAAGACTAAAGTCAAGTTCTGACAAATTCTAAGTTTCTAACTGAAATTGCTGTAGTTTTTCTGTAATATGACCTCAGAATATCATAAAGACTTGCAATGCTATGTCATAGGTTCAGTTCCCATGCAGGGAACACACAGATTGATCATATTTTATCTTAAGGTCAGTTTTTATTTTACAGCAAGTCGGTTTGGATTTGCAAATTGTGTAAATTTAAGGACAAGAAATGTCAAGATGTATACAGAAATACAAGATATAGGCCTTATCTCTAATAAGTCTTATGCATTAGTATCTTATGCAGCTTTTCTTCTTAAGTAAATATAGGCTATATTGTTTTTTTAGATTTTTTTTTTTAAACATTTACAGTGACATTTCTTTCTATTTGCAGAGCTTAATCCTGCTTGTTAATCATTAGTATGAACTCTTGCTATACAGCAGGCTCACATGGATCACAGGAAGCCCATTCTGCACTGTTTTTATGGATATCTTGTGGTCTTTTGTTAGTTGTAACATGTCGTACTGTTCATTCAGTGCCAGGGAATTGTCTTCACACCAGCTTTGTGTTCCTGACCTACCCACACACAATATTGTTTTCAGAGAAAACAGTCAAGATCTCTCTCCTTCCTCTCAACCTCCTCTCAGAGTGAGGAATGATGCTTTCCTTGCATGAAATTTGTGTTCTCTCTTTCTATACATGTGAATGTATCTTTGCATTAGGCTTAAAGAGCGTTTGTCTCTAGGCAGTGATAGTTTGTAAATGCAAGCTGTTATGAATTATGTAAGCATAATTGAACATGTGCTAATGTTACATAATTTGTAGAGATGGATCCAACAATGCTTGCATGATCGTTTTAAAGGGGTCATATAATGCCATTTTTGTACAAGTTATTATGATTCTTTGGGGTCTAAATGAAAAGTTTGTAATACACTTTAATTAAAAATTCTCATTAGTATTGTAAGAAAACACTCATTTTACCTGGTCAAAAACAGCTCTGTTTTCAGCACGCCATTTATGTGCATGTGTCTTTAAATGATAATGAGCTTTGCTCACCCCGCCCCTCTTTTCTGTGCGTACGCAGTAATAACACAATAACTATAACGCGTTGTTCATTATAAACTTGGGATTATGAATTATATTGAGAACGTTGTACATAGAAAACATGCCGTAATGTACCCTGAGTGTAAACCTTAGCCGCATTCATCGTGAAGCGTGCAAGCGATTTGCAAAGATTAATATAAAGGTTAATAAAAGGTTACACTCACTTCTTCTGGAGGTGGAGCAGGAACACGAATAGTTGGTACCGATCCTTTTTTCAGGAGCAGCTTCTTAACAAAACCAGCTTTATACTGACCCTCCTTTATAAAGCAGTCTGGTGAGAAATGATTCGCGCAAACATGAAAGCATTGACGTTGATCGTGGGGAATATTCCCTTCGAAAACAAAACTCAGCCACTGCGTCTTCAGCGGTTCGGATTTAGGAACATCAAAATGACTGCTGTGTTAGTTATTACACCCAAGAACACCACAATCGCTTAGACGCCATTCTGCTCCAGCGTATCAACAATGGCGGACTATGATGACAGCTCGCTCAGGGCGGGTCTGTGTTGAATCGTTGGAGGGGCGTCCGACCGTGTGACGTCACACGGTCAGACGGCTCGATTTGAGACGGGGGAAAACATATAAGGAGATTTAAAAAAAGACAACTGGATGGATTTTTATCATTATATGATGGTTGTGTACAGGCACTGCCAACACACATTTCAGAACATTCAACTTGTAAAAGTGCATGTACCATTATATGACCCCTTTAAAAAACAGATTTCTCTATCTCAACAGATTTCTTAGTGAAAACTATCATTCTGCCACTTATATAAATGCAACAAATAATGTTGTCAGATATCTTAGAGAATCAAGGTCATCATATCATTTTCCATCTAATTTATTATCCTTTAATTTTTGTTTACATTTTTTCTGATTGCAGCATTTGTGCCCTTGCCATTTAGAGACGCCCTTCATCTGTTGGAGCAATTTTCTCTCTTTCTTGCTTTAGCAGTCTTTCAGTGAAGTCTTTCATCTCATTCCTGTGCTGCTATTTTAATTCTTTCACAGGTCCTAAATAGAATCGCTGACATCCTGCCACCTTGACACCCCGGATGTGACTAATATGCAGGACAGTCTGGGATTAATATTCCACTGTTAAAAAGCCCTGCTGAAAATGGAGTGAAAATCTTGGGTGGGAAATATTCTGTGGTTTGTTCTATGCAGTTATTAATTTCACTATGGATTGGCTACAGAAGTTGTGTAAGACTATGTTGAAGTTGTATTTTGTCTCCTAAGCATTGTTTAATACAGGTCTTCATTAATGCTCATGAGCACGGCTGCAGGAAGCTGGCGGAAATGAGGGTGCTGCAGAATAGCATGATGTGCACTTAGATAAAAACTGCATTTGTGTCAGATATATGTTTTGAATTTATGACTATAAAACAGATTATTTCTAATTGTGCAAGATTTAACATTTTGTATTTCTGGATACTTCTCAGTGTTTCCCCTAGTATTTTTTTGAGAGGGGGTGGTAGACCCCCCGAAACTACTAGCGGAGCGGGCGTTATGGATACATGGTGTAAAAATTTTAGTAATCAAAAAGCATGTCTAATTAATTGAAATTATGAAACTTATACAATTAATAAACTTATATACAACATTTTTTTTTTTTTTTTTTTTTTTTTAATCACAACCGATCGGAGATACATATACAATATCACAGGTATGCCTGCCTAATGAGATGCATTTTCAGACGAGATTTAAAGATAGGGAAAGAGTTACTATTGCGAATGTCCTGTGGAAGCAAGTTCCACAGATAAGGAGCAGCGTAACTAAAAGCTCGAGATCCCATGGAAGCCAAGCGCTTGCGAGGAAGAACTAAGGAGAATGTGGATGATGATCTAAGAGTTGGAGAGGGAGTTTAGGTTGAAAGTAGGTCAGATAAATAGGAAGGAGCCAGGTTATGCAGTGCTTTGTAAGCAAGAGTAAAATTTTTTAATTCAATTCGCTGTTTAACAGGAAGCCAATGCAGTTGTTGTAGAACTGGATATATGTTCCGTCCTTCGGATGAGACGTTAAACCGAGGTCCTGACTCTCTGTGGTCATTAAAAATCCCATGGCATTTCTCGTAAAGACTAGGGGTGTAACCCCGGTGTCCTGGCCACATTCCACCCATTGGCCCTTACCAATCATGGCCTCCTAATAATCCCCTTATACATTGAATTGGCACTATCACTCTCTCCTCTCCACCTATAGCTGGTGTGTGGTGAGCGCACTGGCGCCGTTGTACTGTGGCTGCCGTCGCATCATCCAAGTGGATGCTGCACACTGGTGGTGGTTGAGGAGAGATCCCCTGATATAATTGTAAAGCGCTTTGGGTGTACAGTAGTACATATGAAAGCGCTATATAAATGCCTCATTCATTCATTCATTCATTCATGTTTTCCATCTTAGGAGTTCTAGTAATGATATGTGCTGCAGAGTTCTGCACTAACTGTAACTTGTGTAAAAGTTTGAAGGGAAGACCAAAAAAAGAGCATTGCAATAGTCAATGCGTGAGGTGACAAGAGCATGAACCATAATGGAAGTGCTCCTCATTGATAGGACTTGATTAAATGAAGACATAAAACATTAATTTAATTTCTTTTAATCATATGAAATTCAACTTTTTGTCAAACAACGTGCTGCACAATGAGATTTACAGTTAAAATTAAAACATGGAAGAAAAATTGAGATTATTCCTAAAAAAAGAAAAAAAAAAACGTTTTTATGATTATTTATTTGTATTAGTGTTAGTATTATTATTACATTGAGACGTATCTAAATTCTACTGTACAACAGTAATATATTTCTGTCAAGTTAAACCGAACTTTTATTTTGACGGGTTGCCGTGAAGACCTTTGAGTTTGTGTTTATGACATGATAGTTTTTCTCAAATCAAGCGGTTGCTTGCGAAGTGACTTTCAGAGCGGATCTAGAGTCTGGAGATGAAGTTCATGCATTTGTGTCCTCATATAGGCAAAAAACAGCACAAGCTTCACACGTGCTTCAGTGTGAGAGGAAAATGAAACTGCGTGTCGTCTGCACCATTCATTCACACAGAACATATAGGATTCGTATTTAAATAGTTTTTTTGCAGTTTAATATTCACACACACTAGTCTATATCGCGATTTGATTTCAAGTGTACTGAACTGCTTTTTATTTCATTCATCAAAAATTCTGCTAAATTCCGCATTATACAGTAAATAGCGTTTTGTTTTTTTTTATCTTTATTTTTGTCATTCTTTCAGGGCCAGGGCCTGCCCCAGGGGGTCGTTTTGAGGGGGCTTTCACATGCAGTAGTCATATTATTCATGAGAATAAGATTTTCTTATTTTCTTTTTCTTCTATTTTTAATAATGAAATTTGGGGTGGGGGTGCTTAATTGTCATGAAAATTTTGGACCTGAATTGTATTTTTTGACCTGATACTGTCGCAATCTCCAGTCACCAGCCCAGTCACCACAGCACCACATTTCAAAGCATCCTGGCTCCCGCCTGCAAACACTCAATCATCACCCTATCAGCAGCACCACATTTAAGCATGCCATCCACACTCTCACATTGTCTGGTCTTGTCACTCTTTACTTGGTGTATGGACTTACCTTTCTGCCCTCTTGCCTTGTGGATACTTAACCTTTGCGATCATCATCCTCTTCCTTGCATTGACAATCTCTATTCACCCGTACCTATTAAGGACAAAGAGACTTTTAAGTTCAAGTTAAGTGGTGACTCAGTGACTTTCTTTGATACTGTTGGCTAACCGGATTCATTCCTTGGATTTGCGCATTTCAATAAAGAACTGGTATCTTTGACTCTGCTGTCCCCTCTTCTAGTTGTAACAGATACTTGGCACTTTCTATTTGAACTATTTCTATGCCTCATTTGATGAGAGCAAGTATTTTATTCAATATTTTACATTATTTATTTTTGTCTTGTTACACTGGCAGGGTCATGTATTGAATTCAAATATTAGAAACCAGTGGAGTTACATTTTAAAAACAAGCGGTTTTAAACCATTGAAATGCAATAAGCAGCAAAAGAGAACTCGTTTCGCTATAGAGATAGTCTGAGAGATGGTTTCCGAGCGCTGTCTAAGAGCACACATGTACTGAATCAAGTTCTTTTTGCCGCCTAATTGGGCTTGAGCGTTTAAATACACATACTGTGCATATTTGTGCGTGAAATTTGCATACGAACGATTTTAAGAACAAATCATGATTCACCAAAAATGGCGTAATAAAATTTATTCTAAATTTATGAAAAAATATAGGAACAACTGAAACCACACGTACGCAAAAATCACTTACTCTGTACGGCCTTATAATCATGTTAAGAATTTATATTTCATCCTAACACGACCATAATTATTTTGAAGTATGTGAAGCGACACCAGCTCAAATGAGGGGAATGGACAATTATTGATTATTAATTATCAATTATTAATTATTAATAATCAATAACTAACAATACTGGTTATCACTTACACACTTTAAATCGCCCAAAAAGGGAATACAAAGCCCCTATATTTGTATCTCTATATATAAATAATTAACCACAACGAATTACAATTAATTATGAATATACAGATGGGCTATATATCACATTTGTGAAGGCCTACAAAATTAATGTCCCATCGAATAATTCGTTTGTCCGCCAAACGAATCATGCGATTTTCTTATCAACTCTCAAGGAGGACTATTTCTCTGGCCACGAGGAATAACTCTCTTGTTTAAGAGATTATTAACCTGTTAGCTGATCACACTTTGTAAAGCTCGTAGCTAAAATTGTACACATTCCGTGAGCAGCAAACCAGAGACAATCAAGCGTATAATAGGTTTTTAATAAATGAAACTATAAAAGTAATGTTACAACTACATCTAACAAAGAATATATATACTGTACACATGAACCGTAAATGAAAGTAAATGAAGAAAGAAAGGAAGATTACAGAATAGCAAACAAATCACAAAGAATTAACCTTTGAGAACCAGACAAAGAAACCAAATTCCCTTAACAGGGCAGATGATATTCACGCATTTAAATCTTGGTAAAAGATTAATACTTGCATTGAACTTTGTGGCTGAACCGTTGGAAGAAAGTTTAGTTTAAAACTTAGTTTAAAGTTCGTTTCACTCGTAGTTGGAACTGAATGACACGAGACTAAACAAAGCGAGAAGTCGGAGGTACGACTAATACAAAAACAAAGTAAAACAAAACGGAGAGAAGAAGAGACGAGATTAAAAAGCACAGAAAAAGCAAAGAACAACGAAAAAGCCAAGAACACGGTGTGTCTCTTCTTTTTCTAGGATTTCAAAATACACCCCTTTTGTGGAGTTAGGCCAATTGGAACGCGACATTCCGAGCGGGAAGAAGTTTCTTTGTCTCAGCGCACAGCTTCATTTGCATATTTTATGACAGTGTTAGGAGTTTGTTATTTCTACTCCAAAATGGTGGTAACCACAGTATAACACATTTTATCATAACCTAATACATATATTCAGCCTAAGCACACAGAGAGGTTTAATTTGAGACCAAGATTGCTAAACTTGAGAGCTATAAACATAGACATACATTCTTATTCTTTAAAACAAGCATTAAAAGTTCAACTAACAAGCTAGGAATAAAGTTAACCCAAAATGTGATGTACATTAACAAATGGGGATTGAAGATTGGACTTTATGGAGACTAAAACACGGAACACATATGATTTGTCTAACCATAGTATGTAACCGGGTCTAAAACATTGATCTAAAACTTTACATGAACACAAAGGCAAAACCACATAGCAGGAAAGTCATTAGATGAGAAAATTAGATACACATATATATTTCTCAAGTGGTATAGAATATATAGGATTACATGGTTTATATAAAATCCTCAAAGAGAAACTGAATGAGCTGTTGCCAGTCCTCTGCAGATTCCTTTTGGACGTAAACTCTTAATCGATCTAGCAGGAGGTCGGGTTACAGGACAATGGTTCTATTGGGGAACATTCTTTAAAATACACTTCAAAGCTACACACTAGAAAATCACAACTATGTCAATATAAAGGAATAACATTCATGCATACAGGGATATACATTTCAGAATTATTTATATTCTGTGTTAGATACAAAGGAGTTTGTGTGTGTGGAATGGCATTCCGGAGATCTTCTGGGGCCACCTGGAGTTCTTCCTCACAGAGAGAGAGAGAGAGGGAGAACAGATAACGGATCTTTGAAAGTGCAAGCGAGGAGCTTGGAGGTGGTTTCTGTTCAGTTTTACTAGGTAACAAACATGTCAAAAGAGATCAATTCAGTCCAGACTCATGGCGCTATGCTGTAATTTACACCTAAGAGGTTAATGGTTAAAAGGCAGTTCTGAATTTTAAAAATGAGAAGTCATCATGAGTTTGTCCCATAGACTGTAAAAAAAGATGGACGACGCCCCTTCGCTCTCTTCCATTGATGAGAACTGAAGCCGCCAGAGTCCCGATATGGCGCTGACATATTGGAACTTGAGTCTGCGGGAGTCTCGGGACCAGACCTGCGCAGTAGTGAGCAGGAAGTAAAGCCGCGAAATCAACGCTCCGCCCTCACTCGCCTCAGGGAAAGTGCATTTTGCACACTTTTTTAAAAATTGATTGCAGTACGACAAGAGGCTTGTTAAAATAAAGTAAATACAATCTCCTCAGTCCTCCGAAGATCCCGAAAAAATGTCCGTTGGTGCTTCAGTGACTACTTCGCTCGGAGAACCTGTCAATCACAGCTGTCAATCATGACGTTACACCACCGCATCACGTAACTAACTAAAAACCAACTTATTTTTGAAACAGACACTTGAACTTACATCAGCGTGATAAAAACGACAGCAAATGAAAGAAACCACCTTTGGAAAAAGATATTTGAAGTGTAATTTAATTGTTTAGTTGGTCTCACATCCTGTTGAATAACACGGGGAGGCGGGGCTTATGACCTACACTAGGACCAGTCACCGGGGGGCGATCGAGACGTTTTGGCTTCACTTTTCAGGGCTTGTGCGGCACGCTTGGCTTGTCCATACGCTACATATGTTACATTAATTGTATTATATAATCCATATATAAAATTATATAATTAAATAACACAATTTAATTTAATCTTAAATACATTCCATCATACAGTATACAGTTAAAGAGTAAGAAAAGCTGCATTATAGCTTCAGCTGCGAGGTTTCTCTGAATAACACGGGAAAATACTCGTATTTACAGCTGGCTAATGAGAGGTCTGTAATCTGCTTCTGTTTGAAAGGTGTTTATTGTGAGAAATGGTGAGAGTGGCACACTTGGCATTGCTTGAGGATCGGGCGAGAGTGCGTCTGCAAACAGCAGTTTACTTAAAACTAACTTTTTAGAACTACAATCTTAGATTAAATTTACTATTTATTTAGCTTAAATAATGTTTTTTATTTTTTATTTCATATAGGGGCATTCATTGCAGTTGCACAACCAGACTTCATGGTTGCAACAATTTTAACTAATTTCACATTGAACAGGCTTCTACTTGATGCCTGTATTAGCTTTTGCCTATGATATCAAGTTCATACCAAAGACTGTAGATATAGAAAGACGGTTCACTCCTATTACTTATGAATGGGAGAAACTGCAATGCACAATATGACGGAATACTAAGTAAAAGCGCCAATCGCTGATTGGTAAAGTCATTGCGTCACTGCAGCTGCCATTAAAAGCTCTGGTTCCCATAGAAACTTGAGTCTCGCGCTTAGGACTGCACTTGCGCATTGGCTTGTCTAGCCTAAAAAATGGCTATTTGAGCATAAGGAACAACATTTATGGGACAGCTCATGTCAGAATTTGTTGCTGATTTGAAATATGTTATTTAATTGTGAGTTTGGCTAGCAGTTTTTTGGCTCGTTTCCACTGAGCAGTACGGTACAGTAAAGTACAGTACGGTACTCAGTTATTTCTGTTTCAACTGTCAGAAGTTGTGAATGGTACCAAAATACCGAACGGTACCATACCACTTTTTTGGGACCCTTCCGTTGGGGTACCTAGCACAGTAGTCCGGTACCTAAAGGGTGGAGCTAGACTCACTGCAGAACGTTGATTGGTTGACAGAGAATAGTCACTTGCGTGTGCTATGAGGGCAATGACAACACAAGAGGCGCAATGTTGGTGTGCAACAGTGTACCATGGTCGACCCAGGAGGTGCAGAGATATTGAAATTGGTGGCAAAAATTATGAAATTTCAATGGTATCAATTTTTTTTTATCAAAAATCTTCAAATAAAATGACTTTGAGTTATAAGATTTTGATATTATCACCCACCCCATTCCATACAAAGTCACTCTCATCCGACGATCTCACTGTCTCTTTATGTGTCTTCCTTTTTGTGTGTGTGTGTCTTGTGTTCATGCACCTCTCTTTGGCAGTCCATCTCATCTCGTGGGGTTGAATGGGATGGAGTTTAATTAGTCAACAACAGGAGTGCCATGTGAATTGGATTATGAGAGAATCGAGAATTTTTAGCTTTGGTTGAGATGTTGGAATGGACGGTTCATCCCAGGTTACACACATGGCATCCATTGGGTATCTGTCAGAAACCAAATGCTGATAAAAGCTTCTCTCACTCGCACACTAATGCTCTTCTCATTTCCCTGCATGCTGCATCACAGATGAGTTGCCATTTCCTGTTAGGTGGCAAAGCAAATAAAAGACAACATTAGCATTTTATAATGAGCCATGCCCTTGATGGGTTCCCCCTTAGAGAAGAGGGATTCTATTCATTCTAATCGGACCAACAATAATCATATCACATTATTACAATGTACTTTTCTGGCCTGCATCTTAGGAGGGTGCTAGTAGGGATGGGTATGATGACCCGCACAGCAATGATCAATCAGGAAAATGTATCTATTGCGTTCCTCTGTAAATTCACCCTTCATCTTTGAATTTTCTTCACCAGCATATATTGTATTGTAGATGTATTTATGTATATATGTATGTATGTATGTATGTATGTACAGTGAGGAAAATAAGTATTTGAACACCTTGCTATTTTGCAAGTTCTCCCACTTGGAAATCATGGAGGGGTCTGAAATTGTCATCGTAGGTGCATATCCACTGTGAGAGACATAATCTAAAAAAAAAAATAAATCCAAAAATCACAATATATGATTTTTTAACTATTTATTTGTATGATACAGCTGCAAATAAGTATTTGAACACCTGTCTATCAGCTAGAATTCTGACCCTCAAAGACCTGTTAGTCTGCCTTTAAAATGTCCACCTCCACTCCATTTATTATCCTAAATTAGATGCACCTCTTTGAGGTCGTTAGCTGCATACACCTGTCTAGGCCTGTCACGATAACAAATTTTGCGGGACGATAAATTGTCCAAGAAATTATCGCGATAAACGATAATATTGTCGTTCTGAGACCATTTTCATTTAATATAATTATAATGGCATAATAATGCAGGTACACCTTTTCAACGATCTATAAACTTTTATTTCTAAAGAATATTAAACATTGAAAACGGAAAACATTTTAAATATCCCAAACAATTAACAAAACAACCAAAAACAATGAAAGCAATGGACTCTTAAGCGGGTCGCACACCGGACGCGCAGCTCAGCGCCGAGCCACGCAGTGCCACGTTTTTTAAATTCGAACACATTATTCTCTATGAGACTACACACACCGGCGGCGCCTTTCGGCGTCTGTCCGCGGCGCCCAGCAACGGCTCAGGACCGTGTTCAAAATCCTGCCGCGCCACAGAACGCCATTTAAATAGTTTTATATTAAATTTACATTTATGTGTCTCAAATCGTAGTTAATGTATATATGGACTTAACCCTGTGCTGCAATATACATTTAGTTTTAGATTTATTTACAGAAATCAGAAAATTGCTGATGTTATCGGATTTTCAGGTGACCGTTGTCCTAGACGTGGCGCGGCGCGGCGCTGAGCTGCGCGTCCGGTGTGCGACCCGCTTTACACCGGACGCGCAGCTCAGCGCCGCGCCGCGCCACGTCTAGGACAACTCTCACTGGAAGGACAACTCTCACTGGAAAATCCGATAACATCAACAATTTTCTGATTTCTGTAAATAAATATAAAACTAAATGTATATTGCCGCACAGGGTGAAGTCCGTATATACATTAACTACGATTTGAGACACATAAATGTAAATTTAATATAAAACTATGTAAATGGCGCTCTGTGGCGCGGCAGGATTTTGAACACGGTCCTGAGCCGTTGCTGGGCGCCGCGGACAGACGCCGAAAGGCGCCGCCGGTGTGTGTACTCTCATATGTGTTCGAATTTAAAAGACGTGGCGTTGCGCGTCCGGTGTGCGACCCCCTTCAGGACCGTGCGAGAGTGGTCATCCAGTCTCTTTGGTAGAGAGAGAGAGACGAGGAAAACAAACAAGCATGCAAATAGAATTATCGCGGCCGGAAAAATTATCGAGCTCATTTTTTTTTATCGTGCGATTAATTGACTTATCGACTATCGCGACAGGCCTACACCTGTCCACCCCATACAATCAGTAAGAATCCAACTACTAACATGGCCAAGACCAAAGAGCTGTCCAAAGACACTAGAGACAAAATTGTACACCTCCACAAGGCTGGAAAGGGCTACGGGGAAATTGCCAAGCAGCTTGGTGAAAAAAGGTCCACTTTTGGAGCAATCATTAGAAAATGGAAGAAGCTAAACATGACTGTCAATCTCCCTCGGACTGGGGCTCCATGCAAGATCTCACCTCGTGGGGTCTCAATGATCCTAAGAAAGTTGAGAAATCAGCCCAGAACTACACGGGAGGAGCTGGTCAATGACCTGAAAAGAGCTGGGACCACCGTTTCCAAGGTTACTGTTGGTAATACACTAAGACGTCATGGTTTGAAATCATGCATGGCACGGAAGGTTCCCCTGCTTAAACCAGCACATGTCAAGGCCCGTCTTAAGTTTGCCAATGACCATTTGGATGATCCAGAGGAGTCATGGGAGAAAGTCATGTGGTCAGATGAGACCAAAATAGAACTTTTTGGTCATAATTCCACTAAACGTGTTTGGAGGAAGAAGAATGATGAGTACCATCCCAAGAACACCATCCCTACTGTGAAGCATGGGGGTGGTAGCATCATGCTTTGGGGGTGTTTTTCTGCACATGGGACAGGGCGACTGCACTGTATTAAGGAGAGGATGACCGGGGCCATGTATTGCGAGATTTTGGGGAACAACCTCCTTCCCTCAGTTAGAGCATTGAAGATGGGTCGAGGCTGGGTCTTCCAAAATGACAATGACCCGAAGCACACAGCCAGGATAACCAAGGAGTGGCTCTGTAAGAAGCATATCAAGGTTCTGGCGTGGCCTAGCCAGTCTCCAGACCTAAACCCAATAGAGAATCTTTGGAGGGAGCTCAAACTCCGTGTTTCTCAGCAACAGCCCAGAAACCTGACTGATCTAGAGAAGATCTGTGTGGAGGAGTGGGCCAAAATCCCTCCTGCAGTGTGTGCAAACCTGGTGAAAAACTACAGGAAACGTTTGACCTCTGTAATTGCAAACAAAGGCTACTGTACCAAATATTAACATTGATTTTCTCAGGTGTTCAAATACTTATGTGCAGCTGTATCATACAAATAAATAGTTAAAAAATCATACATTGTGATTTCTGGATTTTTTTTTTTAGATTATGTCTCTCACAGTGGACATGCACCTACGATGACAATTTCAGACCCCTCCATGATTTCTAAGTGGGAGAACTTGCAAAATAGCAGGGTGTTCAAATACTTATTTTCCTCACTGTATGTATGTATGTATATTTGTGTGCTAATATGCATTACACTTTTTATAATTTTATTTTGGTTCTTGCAATCCAATAAAATTGGATTTGTATGATAAAATTACTTGTGATTATTCCACAATTGTAAGTCGTTTTGGATAAAAGCACCTGCTAAATGATT
The DNA here is from genome assembly GCF_949319135.1 of Squalius cephalus. Taxonomy (NCBI): domain Eukaryota; kingdom Metazoa; phylum Chordata; class Actinopteri; order Cypriniformes; family Leuciscidae; genus Squalius; species Squalius cephalus. The sequence continues at coordinate 8,336,797 of NC_137137.1, forward strand.
AAATGTGTAATCTGCATAAAGCAGCTAGGATCAGCAAAGAAATTCATGCTGGTCTTTTCAGCAGGGTTTCTAAAGCATGCTGGAGTTCAGATGTTGTAAAGGGTGTACAGAGATCTCTTTTTTTTTTCAGATCAGTGACACTTCAGGTAACCCTTAGCTTTTTTATTTTTCTATGTTGTATCCTGCCCCTTCCACACTCACCCATTCAGTGCTATCACTTATTGTGGCCCCCTGCAAAGTGCAAACACACACACATTTACTTGGCTGTGTAAATGAGGACATACCATAGACCAGGGGTATTCAATCAAAGATCCAAGAGGTCTGGTCTCTAGATTTCCTTCCCAGCGGAGGTCCGGACAAAGGAAATCTAGAGACCAGACCATATATAAATTGTTTTTGTTTTTTGTTTTTTTGGGAATAGTTATATTTCCATCTGTGCACTGTGGGCAGCAGTAATCCTTCGTAAAAGTGAAAAAAACAAATCCTAAATAGTCATCAAAGGTAAAAATTTGGGGTCCCGAGAGCCAAAGCAGTGGCATCTGAGAATTAATTTTTTTTAAATATTTCATCATTTGAGCCCAATTGGATATGAATATTAAATGGTAAGATCAGATGTTTTATTAGGCTATTATTTTAGATACCTATGTATGGCAGAAGGCCATGAGACTGCTAAAATATACTTTATGGGGGTTCAGGGTTTTCCTCTTGAAGTCTGGATCATTTTTTTGTTTTGCTTAAAATAAGTATCTAATAAAAATAAACAAACAACGTACATAATCATAAAAATGATGAAAATGAAAATCTCATATGTAGAAAACAAAGTTAACTAACAATTTCAACGTTTTAATGGTCTTTCCTTGCCATCTACAAATAAATTTTTCCCCAGTTCTAACTGTTTATTATGAAATGCTCTTAACATGCTGATTACTAGGCCTAATGCTAAATATACTGTAGATAAAAAAAAAAATCGTTTTGTCACAAACTTGGTTTGAACGGTCAGAGTCTTATACTGTATGGCAGATTAAAATGACTATAATTGCAGCATTCTCATTTTCTGAATAGTTTTAGCGAAAGTATGAATTATTATTTATTGGCTGCTCACCATGTTTCTGCTACTGTTGTTAAAATATCTATGTCATCTGTTGCTCTTGTATTGCTTTAAATCTTTAGCAGGGAAGAGAAGCAACGTTCACGGAGCGGAAAGGGCCTGAATGAAGCTCGTTTGGCTCTAGATAAAAATATTAGATTACCAAATGATCATTCCCGAAAACAACCCTGAGTGTTGTGCTCAGCTCCGTTGTTTTGACGTGCTGCTCACTTTAAACTATAGAAACGGTAAAATGGGTCTACAGTTATTTTGTATCGCAGTACATTTTTAACCAAGCCGGGGTACAGAACCGGACCGTGGTCCTCTATTGTCCTTATTTGACATGATAACTTTGGTTAACAATAAGTAAATCTACCTCACCAGCTAGACGGTTTGTTAACAGAAGTTCAAACACGAAATTCTAAAGATGTCTGCGCTCTTGTCAAGGTCTATACGTGAAATAAACGAGTGGAACGAAAGACAGAGATGACTCATTGTTCATGCCTGATGAATATCACCTGCATTTAGAAGAAAGCTGTGAATCAGAAGTGACCCTTATTAGAAAGTGTGCAGGCTGTCATTCATCGAGAGGGATTACCTCATTAAGGACCACATGCATTGAGCACCGCTGCTCTAATTACTCCCCTGTATCTACAGTATCACTATGAATCATCACTATAGCGGTGATTACCATGTCACTATTGATGGAGATTGTGTAGTTTACCCAACATCATCATTAACATATTTGTGAAATATTTATATATCCTGCAAAACTGTTGTTTCGTTTCCTCGCCTAACCTATGTTTGTTTTTATTTTGTTAACAGGATTCTGGCCACAGCAGGAGCCCACATGAATATTTCATTAGACCTGCGAACGCTGAGGGCTGTGAGGGTATTGCGGCCCCTTAAACTGGTTTCTGGCATTCCTAGTATGTTTACGAATCTATATGAAGTTCTTAATCACACAGTGTTATTTTGTTTGAGAGAAGTATTACACTGCGTCCTAATCAGGTGCAAAGCGATAAAACAAGACATAAATCCAACCGCAAAAAGTTATATGCATCAAGGCATTTTGTTTATTGCAATATGTCTTTTTATCTGGGTAGCTGCAAAGTGAAATCTCTTTAGTCCAAAATCCCACTCCAAGCATCTGTAACCTGTCACATCACAGCGGGTTAGGACACTGTGTAGTCATTTCCACATTAAAGAAATGGATAGTACATTTTTTAACCGGCTCATTGGAAAAGCGTTCCTCTACCTACATTTCTGCAAAACTCCAATACTTACAATTCTCTGTAGTTTCCAGCTGAAATGAACACTACTACAGGCAGTAAAAGTCTAAATTACTATAATATTGAATGTTAAAATTAACAGATTTTTATACAAACACTTAAATTACACTCAAGGTATTTTTTATAATAATAAAGTTATAATACTAACTTTATTATTACATCATGTTTCTACTCCAATTCGTTCAATACACATTTAAATGGTGTTTCTTCAAACATACATTAAATATTGAAGAACAGTAAAAATTATAATGAATATGTAATATGGTGCATATATTTATCAAAATGCTCCTCTAGAGTTATTTTTCTTGCTGTCTAACAAGTTTATGGTCACGGAATGTAACATTACATGACATATTGTTCACAAGCTGTTTTATTGGTATCTTTTGGTACATTACCAGTGGTAGCAGTTCAGACTAATAGCCTATCACGTAATTTACATCTCTACAATGATTTGTTGATATACTAAGGGAGGGTAGCCTCCTCTGCAATGTATTTTTTCTCAACACTCTAACCGCTGAAAGTGAAATACTCTATGGTGATTGGCAACATTTTTTAGCAATGGAGGCAAAAGTCTTCGGCTATGGATTTTGCTGTGCCTCCCTTGCCTCCTCTCACGAGCAGCCACTGATAATAACCTCAAAACACTTTTACCATAGTACATGATTTGTAAAGTAATACATTTTTGACATTTACATCACATAGCCAGCTCCACACATGTGGCTTTTCTGATATACTGAGCTTGCTCGGTAGCTCACCTGCTACAGCTGTGCACTTCTGATGGGGAGCACACAGTCCCATGGGACACTAATCATGATAATAGAGCTCAAAGACTTGTAGAAGCAGCAAAAATGGCATAGTTGCTTCACCAAATGTGTTGTTATCTCATGTTTGCCTTTGTTTACACTATTGGTTAGGTTTGCTGTAGGTGTTGCGAAACATGCAAGAAGCGCAATATCATTTTGTAAAAATGTTGCCACGGGCATGAGCTTAGGTTGAAATTGTCATAATTATGTGTGATTGATACTTATGTTTATGTGTGATTGATAAATATGTGTATGTTTTTTTAGGTCTGCAAATAGTTCTGAAATCCATAATGAAGGCAATGGTGCCACTGCTACAGATCGGTCTGCTGCTGTTTTTTGCCATTCTCATGTTTGCCATTATTGGTCTAGAGTTCTACAGTGGAAAACTCCACAGGCAATGTGTACCAGGCATTAAAAGTAAAGAGGATCACACACTGACAAACACAAGTAAGAACATGCGCAGACCAGATATGCATCTTTTAATTTATATTTATGTCAGATGTTGGGATCCAGTGTAAATGGAAACAGACTTTCACAAAAATTTCAGTGGGAAAAAAATCTGAAAATTCTCTGAAATTTGTTAATCTAACCATCTAGCATCTTTTAGGGTCACAAATAACTCATTCTTCTAAAAAGAAATGACCATAATACACATGCATATTATTAAATAACAAAACATAAGATTAGTATTGACAAGAATAGCATTATTATCATTTGCATGAAAAAATCAGGGGTCCATACAGACCTGGAAATCAGAGTCTTGGCTCCTCCTCCCATACATGAAGTAAACACTAGGGCTGTCACTTTACGTTCGAAAATCGATTGCACAATCGATCGGACCAACCAACACAAGTTTCGAAAACGAAAATAGGGAATCGATTTTAACGGCCTTCTCTCGGAGCGCGTCTAGCTCGTCACGATACGCCCGCAGCGAACGCGCGTCACACAGCAACTGCAGGCTCTGACAAACACACATAACAGCAAATTATACTTCTGCATAATGTGTCTCTTTTTACTACAAAAATGTGAATTCTGCCGGTATTCAGTCTCATGCATACAGATACAGATTCGGGGTCTACAATCGCCTACATAGGCGAAATTTGTTTGACATTTCTAATCGTAAACACAGCCATGTTGAAGCCTGTAGTAATGTTTTTCATTGATGTTATGGCAGTCCTCTCTGCTTATTGTTTTTCGAGAATGTTGCTCTCCTGTTTGTCATTATGCACGAAACTTCACGCCAATAAATCATCCGAAATATTGCTGACTTGTGCGCGTCTCAAGCACGGCGCGCCCTCTTTACGTTCGTCCTAATGCCGGTTAGTTGTCCGTGGATTTGCCTTTATTTGGCGTTTAAAATGGAAACGTCTTTAGACATGGAAAATCGATTTTACAATCGATTCAATGAACACTTTTGTCTCAAAAATCAAACAGGATTTTTTCACAAAAGTGACAGCCCTAGTAAACACCTCCTCTTTCTGTGGGCCTCCTCTATTTGCTGCATGATAGCCAACAGGAAAGCAAACAGACAAATTACACAGATACATTAATCAAAATTAAGCAAACATTTGACATAGATACATTAAACAAAATTAAAAAGTCAATCACTATACATTTAATATTCAATACATGAAGAAAATAAATGTGTCTCTCTTATTTCCTCTAGGCTTATCTGAATCTGAGCAATGTGGGTTCAAGAAATGTTCTGAAAATTATACCTGCAATAACAACTGGCCCGGACCCAATGATGGCATCACTCAGTTTGATAACATCTTATTTTCCATACTCACTGTCTTCCAGTGCATCACAATGGAAGGGTGGACAACCATACTCTATAATGTGAGTTTCTTGCCTCAGCTGATCTGTAGCAGTTCTGTTTTCGGTATTATAATCCTAATTAATAAAAGTATAATCTTAATGTAATGCAATGTTTAAGCATTACTTCACTGTTAAAGATCTTGTTTAATTTAAACACATTTTGTTTTTAGATTAAACGGGGTCATTAGCAAATGTGTTTGAAATCTTTGTATTTCACATTTTATGTGGTTTAATGACTTGTTTTACATACGCAACAATTCACATTGTTTGAGGTTTTTGGCAAAAAATGGGTTGGATGAGTTCAAGCCTTGTCTTTCTGCAGAAATATAAAGAAATGTTTTTATTGGTACCATGGCTTTGTGATTAGCGTTTGTACTGGGAGACGTTGATCCTTGGTGCTCATGCAGGCAGATAACATTTGCTTTGTGTCCTAATCCCATTCCTTCTCTTCTCCCCCAAAATAATAAATAAATGGCAAAAGAAAACTCCACCCTTGCAGCTGTGACCTATTATACTTGTACACAGGTCTTACACACAGTATGCAATACTGTGTAGCTTTTCCCTGATTTCTGATCTTCTTACAAGCCTATTCAGGCACAATAACATCTCCCTTTCCATAAGTCATGTTTGGAAGAGTTTGTCAAAGTGGTTTTATCTCCAAATTGCTCAAAGCACTGGAAAATGAGAGGTGTTAGACAGTCTTAACACTGGAGCTTTTGGTGGAATGAGCTTAGGTGGTTGACTTTGATCAAACTACTGTCATTTATATGCTGAGACAGCTCTGATTTTCACTTTCATAGTGTTGGTTTCTGAGCATGGACTTCTGGAGGAGGACTTCCTCAGACTTTAAAACAATCATGCATTTAGTTTGAGATTAAATTATGTTTATTAAAGGGGTCATGACATGAGAAATCTAATTTGCCTTGATCTATTGACATATTAGAGGTACCATTAAAAATCCTGCAATTTCCTGCCCTCCTCATTATAAACAACGCATTTATTTAATCAAGCACCAAAAATGTCTCGTTTGGATACTGTGGGATTTGTGACGTCACACAGGCAAATACATTTGCATATGCCTGCCTCCAGAGCAAGGCATCGATGAATAGTTTTGCATCATTGCACCATAGGCCCCGCATAACGGCTGACATTGCCTACAATGGATGTGAGTGTTGCGTCACGTCCAAATAGACCTGTGATTCACTTTTGAGTTGTGACCCACTGCTTGATAAACACTGGTTTAATCCCCTCCTGGAGCTAAAATATGCTAAAATTTAAACAGAACAGTCTTACAAAATTATTATTTTTATTTTTTTCATTCGGAACACAAATTTTAGAGGTTCTGCTAAGATAGTTTACTTGTATTTTGATCAAGATTTGTTGTTTGTCTTTGGCATAAAATTACATTTTCTTGCTGCTAATTTTACTGCTTATATACAGTAAGCACCCTCAAATTCAGTAGATATGGGGGATTCAGTAGAAAATGTTTTATCTTGTAAAAATTATTCGTTGTGAGTCTAATTACAATAAAATTAATTTTAAAAATCATGATCCTGTACTTTTGAATGACTGGAAAGTTAATTTGAAAATTCATTGGTCAAATTGTCTGGGAATCCTGCTTTTTAAAGTACTGTTTCTTTTTTCATAATCCATTCTACATTAAAAACAAAGCACAGATATATTACTTAATAATATTCATTTATTTATTTGATTATTGCATAGGACAGTAAAGACGTGACAGGAAGCATTGTGGAAAGATAGGAGGATGGGATCGGAAAGTAACACAGGTCGGGATCTGAAGTGCAACCACACTGTGTCAGAGCGCTGTCCACAATGCTATCAGCTCTCATTCAATAATACATTTTACTAATAGATCGAGCAGGTTTATCCAAGTCCACGTTGTTTTTAATCAGTCATGTGGTGTCATACATGTTGACGCGAGTCATGCTGCCACAGTTAGACTTTTTTCACACTCATAACTGAGCTGTTGCAACTGCATCGGGATGTGGGGAACACCCTCTCAGCTTAGCTGGGCAATGATGCCACCTTCCCACGCAGTGATCACACCCTTTGCATGGCAGAGCAGAGCCCCGCTGAAACGTCACCATTACAAGGGCAGGGTTTATGGTTTTCAGACCTTTTCAATCTAGGAAATCTAGGCATTATAATATTGCAAATTCAAAGTATTACTTTCTTTGTTTTGAAGCTTAAGAACTGCACACTTCCTGTTTTGTGTTTGCACAGACCAACGATGCCTTAGGCCCTACATGGAATTGGCTCTACTTCATTCCTCTAATAATAATTGGCTCCTTCTTTGTGTTGAATCTGGTATTAGGAGTCCTGTCAGGGTGAGTACTGTTTTCCTCAATGATCTCTAAGACAAACTGGCACTACATCTAACCTGATGTCTGAGCCGACCCAGGGTAATGAGTTTTATCGGAGGTTAATGTGAAATGTATTAACTTCATCTCTAGAGACAAGTGGTAAGATTAAGTTACTACACACACAGCGACCTTATCTCTTTCTCTTTCTACACATCTCTCTTTTCTCTCTTTGTCTCTCTTGAGCACCAAATCAGCATGTTAGAATGATTTCTGAAGGATCATGTGACACTGAAGACTGGAGTAATTGGCTGCTGAAAATTGCCATCAAAGGAATATATTACATTTTATAATATATTCAAATAGGCAACAGTGATTTTAAATTGTAATAACATTTCACAATATTACTGTTTTTATTAACCAGCACTGCTGGTTTCGGAAGTAATTTTTCCATTAATTTTTTAAAAAGTCTTTGTTACAGAATAAGCACTGAACCAAGCTAATCAGCTATGATGTGAATCACTCTACAAACTTTGATTTGAAGCAAAAATGTTTTTGAAAATCAGAAAAAAAGACAAAGATACAAGACTGTGTACTTAATGGCTTTGGTGAAAGAAAGAACTACAATCCCTTTGGGAACAGCATAATCTAATGAAAAACAACGGCGAAATAAAATTTATAAATGCTGATTATATTATATATATATATATATATATAAACTGTATATTTTATATTTATTGCAAAATAATACATATACTGTATATACAAACATTTAAGTATTTTGAGACATGGACTCAATTACATCATTCGCAGTGCTTCATGGGAGTGTGGAGAGTGTGCAAAAACTGTTCACTTTGTTTCCATTTTTCTAATTCTGACAAAGTCAAAAGAGATGTTTCTCCATAGTTTACAGTGTTTAACAGTGAAAATGAAATATGCTTATGTAGAAGCCACAAGTCAGTGTGATAAAAATTAAAAAAAAAATGATTATGCAAAATGAGACACAGCCTCCCTATCTCTGCCTTTCATTCCTTCACTCTGTAGGTGAAACACTTTGATAAATTAAGTGTGTCCCATCCCTCTGGTTCTTCTCTGTGTGGGTAATTGTATGTTGTTTACTCCTGTAGGGAGTTTGCTAAAGAGCGTGAGCGAGTGGAGAACCGAAGGGCTTTCATGAAGCTGAGGAGACAGCAGCAGATCGAGAGGGAGCTGAACGGGTATCGGGCCTGGATTGACCGTGCAGGTACTCTTACACACTGAGCTGGTGAATGAACTGGCAAAACTAATAAAGTAAATAAAATCTGTCAAAACACTGTGCCACAGCATCGCCCCATTTTACATCAGATGCTGAGTACTGTTCAAAAGAGACACACTTGTGAAAGAAAATGCATGCAAGTCTATTTTGCAATTTTTCCTTACCAAATTATACTATAATGCCACACATTTGTGTAAAACCAGCATTATTTGAGAATGATCGAAAGAGCATCTTGTGCTTCACATGAAACAGGGAAATCTAACCTTTAAAAAAAAAGTTCACATGGTCTTTCACAAATATACATATTTAATTATAAACCTAGAAATAGCTCAGAATCTTTTTTTTCCTTATATATCTTATATATTTCTTATTCATTCATTTTAACTTTTAATATCCACGATTAAATTAGATTTTTAATGACAGGTTTTCAGTTTATTGTGTGTTCACAACTTGTTTCAAATTTAAATTCATTTTTTATTTTGCAGAGGAGGTTATGCTTGCAGAAGAGAACAAGAATTCAGGACCTTCTGCTTTAGATGGTGAGATGTTTGACCTCTGTTGTTTTTCTCTCTCATTTTCCCACGTAGATTGTGGGATGCAGTTTTTAATTATGTGTCAGGGTCATGTGATTATTTTGAACACCCTCAGTGCAGTGTACTCTAGTACACCCTAGTAAATATGCATTTTCTCTGTTCCAGATTTTATAATTTATCAGAGCCCTGCACGTTGGCGGGTGAAATGCTAATATTTGATGTTATCAAATAAGGTGGAATAAGATTTATGTTGTCATTTCTGGTGCGGATTGGGAATTAATAGGCATTAAGAATTAATAATTTACTAAAATATTCCTGATATTATATTACATGCTGGCGTGCATCTGTGAAGCGAAAACCCATCCGAACCCTGTATAAGTTGACGGATTTTCCCCAGAATCAAACAAGGGTGTTTTTTTTATTATGAAATGGTGATTGACAGCTTCCCAGAGGCTGTGTGAATGGAAAACAGGCAGTTACCATGGTGAACTCCTATTTCAATGCCCCTGCTGTTCTACTGTAAGTGTAATAGTCCCATCATACCATTAAGGACAATTGTCTTAAAAATAACTTGCCCCTATATGGAAAAACATTTTAGAGGGTCAGGAGAGGCTGAGACCTATTCTGGCCCTTGTATATGGGGTTTGACAGCAATAGGTATCCAGATAGCACTCTGAAGAGAGTTTAAAACATTTTAGAGGGTCAGGAGAGGCTGAGACCTATTCTGGCCCTTGTATATGGGGTTTGACAGCAATAGGTATCCAGATAGCACTCTGAAGAGAGTTTAAAACATTTTAGAGGGTCAGGAGAGGCTGAGACCTATTCTGGCCCTTGTATATGGGGTTTGACAGCAATAGGTATCCAGATAGCACTCTGAAGAGAGTTTAAAAAATAAAATGTAATTGCAGGGCTGTGTATTTACTTCATTGTTGCCTTGACAACAGCAAAATATAACAAGCGGCTTTATTTGCAGTTTAATTATTATGCAAAATTCACTTTTATAAGGTGTTTGAAGACAGATGTGTGTCCACTGTGCCTATAATTGTAAAAGTCCACCAACTCCTTTTTTTAATAATCCACATGAATTATTAACAGTCTCTCTAAAGGAGTGGTTCCAGAAGCCCCGCCCCTCACTGGTGTCGATCTGCCCTATTAGCATAGATCCCGCCCTGAGGGAGCCTCAGCATTCTGCCATTTCTGTTTCCTCACTGTAGCAGCTGGAGATATACCATGTCTGCGCCAAAATAAAAAGTTGAATCAATTAACTCCACAACAACTTCATAAATGCATCCCCTAAGCTTTCAGAAACATGCAGTTGCATTGTAAAAGTTGTAACTTTAAACTTGAAAGAAATAAAGATTTGACATTATCGTGATAATTATTGATATTGACTGATATGAAAGATTTTATTGTGATATTTTTTGGCCATATTGCCCAGCCCTTTCGTGTGCTAACCTGGCTTGATGCAACAAATTTCTAGCGATATGTAGTTTTTCTGTCGCACTAAAAGCAAAAATTCTCAGCAAAATCATTGCCAGTCAGAATATATTTGATGTTTGAGATGACTTTGCCTCATGGATAGAAAAAAAAAAAAAAAAACACTTTATACAAAGTTTCAGATAATATTTTATTAGTTTGCTTTGGCTTCAATACAATAATAATATAAAAGTCTATTACATTTTCCAGACAACATGGTTTCTTTTTAATAATCAGACTTTTTCTCACACAGTATAATTCTTTATATTAAAAGTCTTTAGACTTTTGCAGAAACGTTGTGAAAGAAACGTTTGACTTTTGCAGATGACAGAAATGCAAATCATCCGACTTGATTTATTAATTTGTTAATTTATTTAGTTTAGAGTAAAATAACTATTTAATATTAAAAGATAATAAAATATATATTATTTGATACTTCTATTCTCAGTGCTAAAAAGAGCCACCACCATAAAGAGAAGAGGAGTGGATGATGTTCGGAGAGCTCCAGAGGAACAGTATGCTGACATCTCGTCTGTAGGTGAGTGGCTTCCTCCCCCAACTCAACCTCGTATCCTGTCTAAATGATGCCCTGACCCTCAAAATACGGTGCATATTTACCTGTGTGTCAGTATGTGTATTCAGATTAAATTCACATAGAACTGAAATCATATCCTAATTCATTCAAGAAGTATACAAAAGTGTTTTTAATTTGTTTTGTTCATCAGGGATGCCATTGAACAGAGTCAGCATACGCAGTGCTAAACGAGGACCAACATCCTATTTCCAACGGAAAGAACGCATGCTACGGATCTCCATTCGCCGTATGGTGAAGACTCACACCTTCTACTGGATTGTCCTGGGTCTGGTGGCCCTCAACACTCTCTGTGTAGCCATCGTACATCACAAACAGCCTCAGTGGTTGTCTAGTCTTCTCTGTAAGACCAAAATGCGAAATATGCAATAAACTTTTCACACTATGCGTATGCTGTCATACATGATCAAAAGTCATAACCTTAAAGTGGTTCCTTTCTATTGCAGACTATGCAGAATTCCTGTTTCTGGGTCTGTTTCTTACTGAGATGTTTCTGAAGATGTATGGACTCGGGCCCAGACTCTATTTCCACTCATCCTTCAACTGCTTTGATTGTGGGGTAAGTGTATTTTCTGTCTTCCTTCCCATAATCTTCTTTGAAACGAAGATGGCACAACAGGGCAAGTGTCGAAGAGGATCAAGGTGGTGACTCCTAAAATTAGTGTTCAAAACATTTTTTTTTATCAAGAAACATAAAAGACATGCAAAGAAATGAGCAGATGAAACTGTAGATCTTATTTGATCTTTTAACACTCTGGGCACTATGAACCCATCTCTAATTTCTATGTAAATTGGAGGACCCAGCACTGAATATCAATATGTTGCTTAAAAACTAATTAAAATTCAGTTTTAGTTCTGGACTGTGCCACTTAATATATAATGATTCTCTGTTGGCTAATCTTTATTTTTAATCAGAACATTTGTAGCTGGCCCTTTCCATGAATACATATCCCATTACAGTTTTCTGTTTTAAAACTATGAAACTTGTGTGATCAAATATCATCTAACATTCAGTCAGTTAATTTAACATGAAAAGTAGCTGGTTTTAAGTCAATCATTTAATTGGTCAATTATTGAATTATTTAAATGTCTGTATGGTGACTTTGGCCCACATCAGAGGTCTTGACTTTATTGAATGTAACCAACAATTAAATAAATAAATATCTGATGAATTGATATTGAATTAATTTGCTAAATAAAATATGTGTGCATGTATATAACAAATTGAGAGATTCATCAATCACACAGAATCATCGCATGAACTCATGATCAGGAGGCATCTTGTTTTGAAAGTGACCTCTGTGTGAGTTGTGCTCCATACATCGCTACACTATTGACAACAGACAATGGATCTTTTTTCCTGTGAAATTTCGCTAATGTGACTGCACATTTAGATAGTATTTTTAGACGTCATGGACATGTTCGAAGAGGTGTAATTCCTGATTTCCTTCCAGGTGATAGTAGGCAGCATTTTTGAGGTGCTCTGGGGGTTCTTCAGACCTGGCACATCCTTTGGGATCAGCGTTCTGCGTGCCTTGCGGTTGTTGAGAATTTTCAAGGTCACCAAGTAAGTGCAAGCTTGCCTGGACAGCTCTTTGGGTTTGTTTGCCTCTTCCAGAGGCAATAATCTGTTTATTGCCTTTGCTCAGTTCTGGATGTGCCCATGTTGAACTTGAGATGCTGCATTTATGTGTTGTTAAGGTACTGGGCATCCCTGAGGAACCTGGTTGTGTCTCTGATGAACTCCATGAAGTCCATTATCAGTTTGCTCTTCCTGCTTTTCCTCTTCATTGTGGTCTTTGCACTTCTGGGCATGCAGGTCTTTGGTGGAAGGTAATATCTAACCAGTCTGAGCATAGACAACCCCTGTTGACCTAGTTTTAAATTTGGCTTTTTGTATAAAAATATCTGAATGCTACACCTGTAGTTTTGAGTAGAGCTGTGCAGCGGAGCCAAAATCCATATCTGTTTTTGTATCTGTAACAATCTCACAATTATTCGTATCTGTAATAGATTAAAACCCGAAGCGGGCGGGGCTTTAACCATAAGTAAAATTACTTGAGAAGCCTGTTTTAATTGTAATTCTGTTCTCTTCATAGTTATCATTTAACAAACATGCCTTGTATAACTAATAAAATAATTATTTTCTTAATTATAATTATAACCTTTCTTTGAAATATCTTCTAATAGTCAGAGCCTATAGTCTCGTAGGCAGTGCTCCGACATGTATCGCGGTTGTGCTTTGGGCGACCCACCTTGGGGAACTTTCCCTATCCTGATTAATAAATAGATGTGTAGGCAACATGGCTAATTGATTTGCGATCGTGCAGTGCTCATTTCATTCATAGAGTTTACACACATTCACTACACACTCATTATGGAGTAGTGATTTAGTGGTTTATGTATAACATCGTGCTATCCACTGGCTCACCTGTTATCTAGCAAACACGAGCAGTGACTGTGTCTGCCGAATATTTTTCCTATTATTCGGTAGAATTCTTTATTAGTTTTTGAAGCCATTATCTGTGCCTTTCCGAATAAGGTATTCGGCTACAGGCACATCCCTAGTTACGAGCTGCCCTTTTATGTCATATGCAATAACAATATAAAATCCTGAGCCTGCTTTGTGTTCAGTCCACCATATTAAACATGCCAACAAATTTCATGCTAAAAAGTAGTGCTTAAAGTGGAACCATAACCCTGTGTGACAGGTGTAGCAAGACAATAGATAAAAGATCAGGTTCTCCAGTTGGCGAAAAGCAAATAATCTATAATTCAGTAACTTGGTCAGACACATATTGAATAAAATGGCTCGCACACAGATGTCACATTTTCTTTCTTTCTTTTTTTTCTCTCTCCACAGGTTCATTTTTGAAGACTATACACCAACTAATTTTGACACTTTTCCAGCAGCCATCATGACAGTGTTTCAAGTAAGATTCCATCCAGTTGTAATCTGAGTATAATGCATGACTCCGGAAGTGGCTTAGAAGGAAGTCTAATTAATTAAACCAAGATTTAATTGCACAGATAAACAGGAAATTTGGATCAGAGCAAGAACAAAAACATACTTAGTCGCAAAACAGAATCTGTCATCCCTTTATTAATGATGAAAATGCATAAATATACAGCAGTCCAGCATAGAAAAAAAACACCCTGAAATTTAGATAGTAATAGGCTTAAACAAAAAGTGTTGATTTTGTTTCTGTGGCAATTTTGTAGGAAAATGTAGTGTTATTCTGACGAATGGACCTAAAAGCAGTAAAATATGTTTTTGGAACTACACTTATTGGTAGCTGAAAGGTTTATCAAATTAGCCAAAATATGTAATAAACAAACATGTACGGGGAAGAATTTGTTGAATTTTATTGTTCCTATTGTGTGAAAATATGAGGAGATCTCTGTTGTTGAGTTACTCGGGCACAGATTCCATGTGGGCCTGGAATAAGTTCACAGTGTTTCTAGATTCTCACTGGCGAGGACTGGAATGAAGTCATGTACAATGGCATCCGGTCTCAAGGTGGAGTGAAGTCGGGGATGTGGTCATCTGTCTACTTCATTGTTCTGACTTTGTTTGGAAATTGTATCCTTCATTTATTCTTTCTCTATTCTCTATACAGGTTTATCCTATCTGGTATATGGCATATACAGTGTTGAATGTACTCATTTTCTGGTGCACAAATGTAAAATCTTTGAAAATATGAAGATGTGGCTGTGATTCATTTGAACAGTTTCAGAGCTGTTTCACTTGCACTTTCTGGGGGGTTATCCTTGAAAAAAATCATCTGATGTTCTTCAGGGTTTCACTGAAGTCTACATGAAATCATAATTTGGTTGTTAACTTTCTTAATACACATTCCTGTTCTTACTGTACATGAGGCATCATTACAACTTCATAGTCTTTCATCAAAACGTAACTACCTCTGCTTTTTACCTTACATTACTAAACTTATTTTCTTGAACTTTCCAACCAAGATTAGTGCATGTTGACTTTAAAGTCTGTGCTGGTATTATAATTTGCTGGTTTGAATGTGTTATTCTTAGTTTTGGTGGTTATTTCTGCATAACTCATTGTTTTGAGTCAAAATCCTTGATAAAATGGTCAGATACACTACTCAACGTCTTCTTGGCTATCGCTGTTGACAATTTGGCCAATGCCCAGGAGCTCACAAAGGTATATCCAGCATGGTTCTTTTAGCTTTATATGTTAAAGGATTTGTTAGGCTGTTGAATAATGAATAACACCTTGCTATTCCAAAGGATGAAGAGGAGGAGGAAGCGGCATTTAATCAGAAACACGCCCTGCAGAAAGCCAAGGAGGTTGGGCCCATGTCCTCTTTCATGTGCTCAGAGTAAGTGAACCAAATATACCCTTGCCTGCTGCATTTGCCCTCTCACAGAGATGCTAATATACCAACTAACTAACATACTAACACTAGTCTTGTGTCTGGGATGTTTTTTAGTATGGTTTCAGCGATAAAATTGGCACGTCTGCCAAAGTATAACTGTAGGACTTTCCAGCTGCAGTGCCTGGCCAAGTTTACTTAGATGAACATGCTAGTTTGACTCTACAGGGACATTACTTTACTTTTGCTAGAATATGTAAACAGTTGAAGCCTTTGCTTCTACAAATATCTCTTTCGCTCTGTACTCTTCAAATCAAATGTTACACAGTTGTTGAGCTAAAATGTGGAAAAACCCAAGCTAGACTGAACAGCTTTGAATTGATTCAATGGTGGGATGCAAATATCTGCTTAATGAGAGTAATTTAGAAATAAGTATTAAAACTTTGAGGGCTTCGCTTTCCTGGCAAGTATGTAAGAGGCAGTTACTTGAGACCAACAAGACTGTGTTACCCATTGTTGAGGGTTGTACACAATGTTCTTTCGGTTGATTGCGTAGGGATTTTTTGGGCTCTTTATTCTCGAAGCACAATAATTTGCTTCAAAATCAACAGCAAGTTGTCATAGCAACCGGCAAGCTTCCCAGTCTTTGCAGGGATGAGTCTATTCTGTTGTCATAGAGACTATTTTGTTCCCATCAAAAGGAGAATTACAGAGTTTTGAATGCCTTTACATTGGTCAGCCAAGATATGTATTTGTATGTTATCTCCTTTGCAAGAACAGAAGAGGCATCCCAATGCCTTAATCTCAAGACATATAAAGAGAATCAGATGTCTAAAATTGGAGATTAAAGTTTCTATTACCGGAGCTCACACACAGATGCATCTTTCTGTGATTTTGGGAACTAAACACTGCATGGATGTGATGTCAGACTCCTGGAGTTGAGCATGTGCAAGCCGGGATGACTGGCCATATGTGTCCTCAACGTTACAATCCAATCACCTTTACATCTCTTGATTGATCATAGATACTTTAGAAGCTCACTTTTACGCATTTTCTTTTCATTGATAGCATAATACATTTAACATGACTTGAGTGAGTTTGATTTGCTGATGTTGATTTGAGTATCACTGAATTTCCTGTAAGCATGGATTCACCTCTACAAACATGTTGTTTTATGCTGGAGGTGATATATAGGGTTCTTTCTGAGCCCAGTAGCAATACGTGCCGTAACTAGAAAGGGGCGAAAAGATAAGCCAACTTTTCAGTCAAGAAATGTAAAAGCAGGATCCAAAATTAACTTTTTGCTACACCTGCCTATGGCGAGTAATATGAGAAAAATTAATGGAGTTACGTATTTCTTAACAGTCATGAATATGTATACATTTTATCCTTTTGACAATTGAATTATTTAGCTGTTTTCCTTGCCTATTAGTGGCATCTTGTGTCACTCACAGCATCATGAACAAGATGAGTCAGTTTTCATCTCTGTCATTTTGTGGCTCTGTGTGTCACCACATGGAGTTCTGGAGAAAAATAATTAATCCCAGCCTCCTAGATACAATTTTTATGGCAAGTTTCCCTTTGAGATTAAAGTTTTTAGAAGACACATGAGTTGTGTGAGATATGTTTAGTTAGTATTGTTAGTTTGTATATTTTTGATTTAAAGACATTCACTCACATCTCTTACATCATTCTTACAGTTTGAATTGAATTGCATCATAATACATAATTTCTTATAGTTACTGGCCATTGGCAAATTTTACACAAATCCAGTTTGCATTTGGTTTGCAACTTATTTGCATTTGGTGCATGGCACGTGTTATATTTGGACCCTGTGTAAACATTGTTTTAATATATATACATATATATATATTCTATTATTTTGGGCATGCTCACAATTTGCAATAACTAATAACAAATGTTTGTGATGAGTGTTATTGTATATTTTTGTCATTATTGAGCAATAAGATTTTAAATGTTTGCTGGACAATTACTGAAAACAAAAACAAACAAACACTCTGTATGAAGCAATGGAGGCCATGCCTTTGTCACAACAAATTGGTATGATGTGAATACCACAGGGTCTCTTCTCTACTGCATTTTGGGAGATAATGTGAGAGCTGGTTGTCAGACTGGAAATTGTGGCCTGTGGCATTTGGATTTTTTGCATGTTTACTTTAAAACTAAACAGAGGCTGTTGTAGCATGTCCGAAAGTGCTTGACGAGAACTGAGAAATGAATGCATGTCTTCAGTGAGCATGACAATTATGGACGTCATACCTGGGAAATGCATATGTATGACTAGTTGACTACTAAATTAATCAGGGTGCTCTCTCTTTCTGATATTGTGTGCTTATGCATATGAATCCCATTTATATATGTCTTATATCTGTGCCATGTTTCTTACTGTCTCAGCATTTCAAAATGTTCCAGAATACTGTATTTGTTGCTTCTAATATATCTACCATCATGTTTTCATGTTACGCTTTGCTGCCTTGTTACACAGCCCAAAACTTGTAATTGTTTTAAAACTTTGTGTAACTTTAATTTATTATCAACAATAGTATAAATGCAACATGTTAAATGTAAAAAAAAACATTTAAATGTTAAATGTTTTTTTTTAATGGCATTGGCATAAACAGAGCATTGAAATACTAATGAAACAATATATTTGTCCGAATTTTTGTCTCTGACCTTTTTGGGCTGTGATTCTTGGCTTGTTTTGTCCTTGTTCTCGAAAGCACTAATGTCTTGTTTTCAACCAATCGCTCATTGATTACACGGACCTCACAAGAGTACAAGTGCCAGTAAGTAATAGTCTGTTATTTCAATTTTAACATTCAGCACCGCCTAATTTATCAATCTGGGTGAAGCTTTCTGTTCTGCCATCTTTATTAAATGTCTGATTTCACATTTTCAAGTCTGATCTTTGGTTGGAATTTGATTAGTCAATTTCCTGCAATGATATTTCACTCTTTTTTCTCTCTCCATTCTGAATCAACTCTATTCCCAGTTTCGCTGTTTTGTTTTTCACTTTTATATCGCAACTCTATCCAGTTGTTTTCCATCTCTGCTGTCCTTACCAGCTGGACCATGAATTCCAGTCACACAAAAACACAAAGTCACAAAAACGGAATTAAAGGACCCTTTCTACCATGAGTTGCAAAGTACTTGTTAAAAGCAATCTATTAAATATTTTGCACTCAGAAACTTCAGTTCTCATATTCAGCTACCCTGCTGACTAGACCACCTGGTCACCATCATGTTGTTGTTTTTTAATGCCGGTCCCCTTCACATTTATTAACTAGTCAGTGTAATGTTCATGGTGATCCAGCTTTCAATTAAATTTTTGAAGGCAGTGGTTCTCAATTGGTCGGTTGCAGGTTTGTTTGGGTAAACTCTAAATATGAACATACACATTATATTTTTAGAAAAGCAATATAAATAGGCATATTAATTTAAAAAAAAAAAAAAAAAAAAAAAAAGGTTTAGTAATTTTGAACAAATTTTTTTTGGCGGAAATTCATCTGTCACTTGGTAGAAGGTGTGTTTAGTGCAATTAATTATTGGCTGCCAAGAGCAGGAGACCATCGATATTCAAGATACATTTTGAAACCAAACATTCAAACTGTATGAAGTTTTGCTATTCAGCCGTAATATCTGTTGATTTTGCATATTGTTGGGCCTAAACAGCTCATGTAATATTAATACTTTCCGTTGTTTGATTTTAAGGATGTTTCTGGTTACTTCAAATAAACATTTCTTAGAAGCCAAGAAATTAATATAGTTTTAAAAAAACAAAACAATTAATGATTTTTTTTTGTATTCTAAACATTTATTTTGGTCTTGATGTCCAATGTAATATAGAGTCTTAAAGCTACACTGTGTAACTTTTTTAGTTGATTCTTAGCAAAAATCACTTAGTTCTTTCAAAAATATATGTGCTCATTAATGTATATTTACTTCTTTCAAGTAATAAAGTATTCTCTTAAGTTTATAATCTGCCATTGAAAGTACATACGGGTGAGGGGTTCGAATGCCGGTCGCCATGTTGCCCCTCCATCTTGAAACTACATTAGCCAAAGAGGGACATACCAGTAAATTCAAGCTTCGCCTTTTGCGTTTTTCACTCAGTGACACAGAGACGAATGCGAGGGGGAGATTACTCGCGAGCTCGCGAGTGCCGGCAGATTTGAAAGATAGTGTGGTGTGTGTGTGTGTGTGTGTGTGTGTGTGTGTACTCACATTTGAAAGAGAGAATTAAAACGTCAACGCGACAGACAAATCAGCAAGACCATAGTCAATATTGGAGTAACTTTTCCCAGATGGAAAGAGCTCATGAGGAGCAAAGATTTTAAAACGGACGCCGAGGTTGCCTGCTTTCTTCTCGACAGGTAATTCAGCCTGTTTTTCATTTGTGTAAATTCGAAGTTTTATAGTTGCTTGTCTAACCATAGCATGGTTGTGCATAACGCCAGACCGACCTCTAGTATAACTTCATCCTCGCGTCAATGGTGAAAAAGTATTGTTTACCTTGTAACATAAATCTGTGCTGCGACGGATCACAGGTGATGAATAGTTTTAAAGGCGCAATTTTTTAAGCTATATAAAAAAAGGACACTGTAAATTTTTGTTATTTTTAATTGCTTTTACTTTGTACACATTGTAATGTTAGCCTAATCTGATTATGCTGGGATTGCCGATTCCAAGGGTGACGTTTACCTCCTGACATCTGTCCTGTAGTTTTATTCATTTTAGACGTATTGTTTATTATTGTCATGGACGAAGTCGATAACTGGAAGCCATGTTAATCTTGGAATAATACGGCCACCGTAGGAGTGAAAACGCCCTCGGAATTGAGAGGAACAGAAACTAATATTCACTGGGTAGTCATATACAATTTCACTGCTAGATGGGGGTAAAAATCACACAGTGTAGCTTTAAAGTGAAACCAACTGAGAACCACTGACTAAGCTAGTCTTTTCTGAAGGGTAGAAAGGGTTTAGCGCTTTGTATTTGAGAAAGACGCATTACAAATAAAATGTATTATTATTATTGTTATTTTGTATTGCTAATGATTGATAAGGTAATGAAAACAATTGTTGTGGCATGGTTGTTGAAATATTTATTTTGTTATGTCCTCTCTCTTTTTTCCTCAGGAGGAGGAGGAGGCCCTACCTGTACAGGAAGCGTGCAATTCACCGGAGCCGTGCGGCCTATTCCTTCGAGGATTCGGAGAGTCTGGCTGATGCTCGTCCACTCAATGCCTCTAACTCTTTCATGTCCAGGAGAGAGAGAAGGAGGAGGTTGACCATGTCAGTTTGGGAGCAGAGGACCAGCCAACTGCGCCGCCACAGGCAGATGTCCAGCCGTGAGATCCTGTTCAGCAGCCCGAGTGAAGAGCACGATGGACCACCTGGCTGCCTTCACCACCAGACCACAGGGATATCTCCATCTGACAGCAAACTCAAAGCCATCGAGACCACTACAACCACCGGCATGCCGGAGGCTACCTTAGAGCCACCCATGCCTATGGACATGCCTGTCGATGAGCAATCTCAGTCCATTTCTATCCCCGAACCCCCTTTAGCGATTCCAATACCGGAGCCACCAATGCCTGCCGACATATCCCTTCCTGAACCCCCAGTGACGCTGAATCTACCCCTAACAGAGCCGTCTGAATCAAAGACCTCACCTGAGCGTTCTCTAGACAACAACCATTGCCCCAGACTGAATGGGAACAGGCGGCAACGGGCAGTCCGTAAGTACAGGCCTCCTGCGATGGGGGACACGCTGACCCCTGATATGGGGCCCAGATCACGACGCCCACGCCACCGCGAATCTCACACAGATGCAAGGGGCAAAGAGACACAACAGGGAGACGATGGTGTTGACAGTAGAGAACAAAGGCCTGGGAATGAGGGAGATGAAAAGGAATCAAAGAATGATGGAGGGATCAGTCCAGATGGCAGAGTGCTTGAACAGAGGTGATTTTTTTAATTATTTGTTGTTTTGTTTTTATATGCCCTTTTGATTTATATAATTGTATAAATTATATATACACTACAATTTAAAAGTTTAGGGTCAGCACAATTTTTTAAAGAAATGAATTGCATGCTATTGTTGTACAGTGTTGTAGAACAAAGATGAAAGTCATGGTCACCACAAACCTTATTTTATTCAAATCAAAAGCTCCTTTAAAAAAACCCATTCGATTTTTTTGAGGAAACTAGCAAATTGGCCTTCGAGGTCTACCTACAAATTGACATAATGACTGGACAGCTCTATTCACATCACAACATAGTGACATCTTAAATTAATTTAACATATACCTAAATATTTTTATGGCCAAGTACACAGTATTCCTTGTTGAGAGTCTGGAGAGAGAAATTGTGCTATTAACTTCTCCCCTTCCACAGGCAGAACAAACCAAACAACTCTGAATCAGAGCCAAAACCAGCCAATTCCCCCTGCAAAAACCCACCTCAGGACTCAGAACCTGCAACTCTACAGCTCACTGAGAGCACACTCCAGCAGTCCCCACAGCGCACTATGGGTGCCGGCGAGACAGATAATAACAACCACAGATCCTTGAATCAGGATAAGTCATCGCTTAACACCAGCATCATGATAGAAGTCACCGACACTCAGCCATCCATGGAGCTGACCTCCATTACGGGTTTGTGCATCCCTGCACCTCTGATAACCCTATTGATAAGACCAGCTTAGACTAATTGCTGCTGGTTAGTACTGGATTGGTGCTGGTCTAGCTCGAGGAGCAGAGCCAAGCTGTTTATTCACCAGCAAAGACATGGCCATTAGCTTGGTCTTTCTGGTGAAGCTGGTTGGCAAAGGAAATTTTGCAGATTAAGCTACTTAAAATTCCTTGAAACACCACCATCCAATAACATGACCTGTAAGATTTTTCAGTAGGGAAAGTACACAAATATAAACTGAGATGATTTTATGTTACCTAGATATTTTTATCATTTTCAAATAATATCAATCAATTTCATAATTTTAATTTAATAAAATCTATTGTTTTCCAATATATACCTTGATTTATTAGGTAATAGTAAAGACATGGAGGCCTCAAAGCCAGAGAAAGAAGAAGAGGAAACCCCAGATGCGCCCAAAGCCCCTCCACCTGTCAGCATGTTCATCTTCAAACCCAACAACCCGTAAGGCTGGATGTTTGTGGAGCCACAGCTGTATTCTATATTTTATGAATATGTTTTTGCTTCATCTCTCACTCTCTCTATTCCTCATCTCTTCCACAGGGTCCGCAGGGCCTGCCACTACATTGTCAATCTTCGTTATTTCGAGATGTCAATCCTTCTTGTGATCACTGCCAGCAGTATTGCTTTGGCTGCCGAAGACCCCGTCAACACTAATTCGGACTGGAACAAAGTAAGAATGCATCTCCACCACCCTGTCTCCATTTTCAAATAATTGTGTATACAATAATCATATGTAAAACGTTTTGCTATATTTCTTATATGGAAGCTTACAAACAATTCTAAGTATTTTTACCTCTGTTAATTAACCTGTTTTGTTGATATTTACATTACTAAAGGGTGGATATTGGATAATTATAAGAATATAAAATAAAACAAACTCTGATGGTACCACATCTCTTTTTCACTTTGAAATCTGTAATACTGTAGGTTAGTTGACATTGATGTTTTTTGGACAATTTACATGTTCTGCATTGTGACAAGCTATACTCTTGTAAACAGCAAGTTTCTATTATGCATGCAAGTTTCATGACCTCCTTTCAATTGAGACACTATGTGGAATATTTATACTTTTAAAAAATGTTGTCACCTTAAAAGTAAATGTTGACCTGGCACAACACCTAAAATATTCGCTTTCCATAATACATTCATAGAAAAATAATCTAAAATACTGATTGATGATATAAAAAAGATGATGATTAAAAAAGGGCTTGTAAACATGTTTTAACAACCCAGTATCATTACAAATACAACATATATTTTTTATTTTGAACAAAGAAAAAAAGGAATTTATTTTAAATTTTTGACAATAAAAATAGACCAGTAGACCTGTTTGAGTTTCTTTGGTCCTGATGATATTGTTCCCTGTGGATCATGAAGTGTTTGGCATTATTCACTAATAGAAATGAGATTTTTGTTGCAGGTTTTAAATTTCCCTTGTGAAAGTGCACCAGCTGTATGAAGCCATAGCTAATTACATGCTAAGACCCTTTCAGTAATAGTTGATGAGATCTTGTGTGTATGTAAACAAATGACGTAAACGATGCTCTAGATGTAGAGAACAGCTGAAGACGAAGCCTCTTTCCCTCTCAGAAACGCACACACTAGGATTTAAATCTATACAGAAAGAGTGCTTTCACTGCTGTGATGTAGTCAGTAGATCTGTCATGAGAATACCAACATTCTGGCTTGATAAAATTTAGCAGTCTTTGACAAACAATGCTAATGCCCTAAAGTCCCATGCATGCTGTAGCCTCACTTTTCATGTTTGCTAAAGCTGACATTGTTATAAATGTTTTATTTGTTTCTATGGTTAATAGGTGCTGCGATATTTTGATTATGTATTCACTGGGGTCTTCACGTTTGAAATGATAATCAAGGTGAGTTCCTGGATCATTCTTGGGTTCCTCTATGTTCCCTAAAGACTTTTGAAAAAAATCAAATTAAGCTATATATAATGTATTATATAAATATGCTGTGTATGTTGTTATATTTTTCTCAGATGATTGAGCAGGGTTTGATATTACATGATGGCTCCTATTTCCGTGACTTGTGGAACATTCTGGATTTCATAGTTGTGGTGGGAGCTCTGGTGGCCTTTGCCCTCACGTGAGTCAGATTAATCCAAACATGAGAAATAACAAGTGTTATTTCACATGTTTGGTGTTCTGTTGGTCAATCTGAAACGTTAATTAAGATGTTTAGCAGCATTGTTCAAATTTTTTGTTATTCATTTTCAAATGCCATTAATGCCATGTGATAATACCATGATTTATGTGAGGAAATGCATTCAGGTGTTCCAAGTTCTTGACACATGTTGATGTTAGTGGATGCTCTTTTTTCTCTGTTGTGAGTGTAAAGCATTTCTGTGTTCATTGAGTAGCTATCTGGTTCAGAATGCCTGTCTGTTTCTCGTTTGTTTCTCTGTTGTTCTTCTTGTGGATTGTGGCTCACGGCATCTGACAGGAATGTGATGGGGTAAAAACACTCTGATTTTGTGCCATATAATAATGTGTGTGTGTTTGTATTCGTACATGAAAAATTGGGCTTTGTTGTTTTGTAATATATGTTTTTATGCTATACAGGAGTAACACAGGAAGAGACATTAAAACCATCAAATCACTGCGTGTGCTTAGAGTGTTGAGGCCTCTCAAGACTATTAAAAGACTTCCCAAACTCAAGGTATGTGACCATGAAATTAATACTCTACAGTTCAAAAGTTTTTGGTCAAAAGTTATTGTTATTGTAAGTTAGTTAGTTTTTTAAAGAAATCAATCATTTTATTCATCAAGGATGCATTGAATTGTTCTGTTGAACTTTCTATTCATCAGAGAATCCTGAAAAAATGGATTTGCAAAATGGTTTGCATAAATTATTAATCAACACAACTGTTTGAACATTGGTTATAATATGTTAGGTTACGTAGGTAACCCTGGTTCTCTGAGAAGAGGAACAAGACTCTATGGGAACACTCCTTGTGAGATGGTGTCTGAAGCACGTGTGCTACACACCAATCTCGATTGGCTACCGCAGTCAGGTGACATCACAGGCACGCCAGCAGAGTATATAAAAGCACCTAGAAAGAACGTCATCAACTTCAATTGTCTGACGTAAAGGCATGCCGGAAGGATGGCAACGTGATGCAGTGTCTTGTTCCCCTTCTCAGGTAACCGGGGTTACCTACGTAACCTAAAGTTCTCTTTCGAAGTGGAAATCAACACTGTTTCATGAAGTTGACGCTATTGGAACTAAATACCCACGCCAAACTACTCAAATGCCTGCTCACTGTGCTGTAAAATCACTAGCTGTAGCCAAATATTGTAGCCATACAGCGCATCTAGTGACCAAGAACTAACAGCCCGAGGCAATGTCTGCAGCTCAATACAACCCATATTACTTGGTCTATATGACCCAGGGCTAGATCTGACGAGGTAGATTGCAGCCTCACTGCGTTTGCCACCAATAAGGCGGGGCAGTCTAGAAGACCCTCGTGCCCATTTAGCACGGTTTTGATGGCAAGTTTGGAGTCTTTCACAAGGAAGCCGCACTGGGCACGAGATAGCTCACAAGCGCATCTCTGACCCAGGGCATCCCCGCATAGCCTTCTTCAGCAAGCCCCTTTACATTGCTACAAGCCGGGAATGGTTTGTCCCATGATCTTGCAAAATCTTCATGGAGATTGGGGAGGAAAGGAAGGCTCATTAGAACGGGACGCGTATGATCCTCAAGGAATCACTCATCCAACCTGCTTTGGGCGATTTCCTCACTCTTCACAGACCACTCTAATCAAATTGTAATGGCAAGATGACTGGGTTAGAGTATCTCTGAAATGGCAAGACTTGTGGGTTACTGCCGGTCAGCATTGATAAGAATATACCAACAGTGGCCATTACAGAAATATTGTAGCGCTATGGTCAACCCAAAATATTTTTTATATTAGCAAAGAATGGTCACAAAGTCATGTTTACATGTTCAGATTTTTGTCAGTCCATATTTCTATCGATAAAATATCACATGAAAATTTTAAATGTTGCATTGGCAAGTAACTGAAATAAAATAGGTTTAAGTTGAAGTACCAAAATTACTAAAACTAAAATGAAAGGAAAGTTAAATAGAAAAAACTTGTTGTTATTGTCTGTCTCTTACTGATTTTCAGGCCGTTTTTGACTGTGTGGTCACGTCGCTAAAGAATGTCTTCAACATCCTCATCGTCTACAAGCTCTTTATGTTCATATTTGCTGTCATTGCCGTGCAGCTTTTCAAAGGGAAATTTTACTACTGTACCGACAGTTCCAAGGACACAGAAAACGAGTGCAAGTAGGTACCCATTACAGCTGGAATGTAAATTCTAAATATAATGCTAAAATGTATTTAAGCAGCTCAGACATTATTCAAAGCTAAAAAGACTTTAGAAAATATCAATGGTGCTATGAATAGAAGGATGACATTTTTACGAGCATAAAATCTCTGCAAATGATGTGTAAAATATTTTTTCTTAATGTTCTATAGGGGTTACTACATTGACTATGACAAAGACAAGAAAAAGGAGAAACGAGAGTGGAAAAGACATGATTTCCATTATGATAACGTCATCTGGGCCCTGTTGACTCTCTTTACGGTATCCACTGGGGAAGGGTGGCCGCAGTAAGAGCCAACTTTAGTTCATATTTTCACACTGTATCATTTGACAAACTTATTAAAAGCTTAATAAGATTAACATTCTTCTTAACACCTTTCTAAAAGCTGTGTGCTGATATTTGCATATTCGGTAACTCCAACTTTTACATTCAGAAGAAACTTGCACTACAGGCCCAAAGTGTATTTGGACTTGGGGTGCTTTTAGTGATTTCAGCCGTTTTGCTAACCTCCACCAGAGTGAATTAGACCACACCCATGCTTTCAACCACTCTAAAACCCATTCACAGACTTGTTAGCTTCACACCTTAACACACTGCAAACAAACCTGAATGCTCAAGCAAAGGAAAATTTGGCTGTAGGCAGTAGTAGCAGTTTTTGCTGGTGCTTCTTGCAGCACCTTTAAGCCCCTCAAGTTCACACAGGTATTCTAGCAGAGTAACCTCAGTTTCATTTGGAACAGAAAGCATAGATAAATGTATATAGATTTGTCTGTAAACACACTTATTTGGCATTGTAGAGTTCTGCAACACTCTGTGGATGTGACTGAGGAGGACCGGGGTCCCAGTCAGGGGAACAGGATGGAGATGTCCATCTTCTATGTCATTTATTTTGTGGTGTTCCCATTCTTCTTCGTCAACATATTCGTGGCCCTCATCATCATTACCTTCCAAGAGCAGGGCGATAAAATGATGGAGGAGTGCAGTCTGGAGAAAAACGAGGTGACTGATTATTTTGCATTCAAGCTGAGATTCAAGTTTAGTCGTGTCCATTGAAGCAATGACACATATTCGAGGCAACAATTTATTGTATTATAAAAAAACTTACAAAAGAAAAGTCCTCTGCACTTAAGGGAATCACTGTTGCAAGTTCAAGCAATGTTTTTTACCTCCTGACAATTGCTAGTTAATTGCAAATGTGTTTGAGAAACGTTCTTACTGGATATTTCTCTCTTAGAGGGCTTGTATCGACTTTGCCATCAGTGCCAAACCTTTGACTCGCTACATGCCCCAGAACAA
The DNA here is from genome assembly GCF_949319135.1 of Squalius cephalus. Classification (NCBI taxonomy): domain Eukaryota; kingdom Metazoa; phylum Chordata; class Actinopteri; order Cypriniformes; family Leuciscidae; genus Squalius; species Squalius cephalus. The sequence goes on from NC_137137.1 coordinate 8,364,711, forward strand.
ACAGACCTTACAGTATCGGCTGTGGCACTTTGTGGTTTCGCCCTTATTTGAGTACACCGTGCTGACGATGATTGCCCTTAACACCATCGTTCTCATGATGAAGGTAAGGAGAGATGTCATGGCACTGTGATCTCTTTCTTTTATCAAAACAGAATAATTTAAAATCAAATCAGAATCTTTCTATTTATTTATTTGTTGCAAAAAAGTTCTGTGAGTTCTGCTTACGCTAAAAGGATTTATTTTTCAGTAACTGAATAATTATTCCCTTACAAATAATGCTATAGAGATGGAAGGAGACATTACTCTTGTAAGTAGCTTTGGTTAGAATTTAAATGTACATTTGTGAGACCTGTGAGTATTGCAGGGGTAATACCTCTCTCTCTCTCTCTCTCTCTCTCTCTCTCTCTCTCCGTCTGTGTATTTGTCAAAATAAATTAGGTTGATTTAGCTGTTTTTCAGCCCCTGCTGGTGACCCCTGGTCTGTGATACTGCTCGAAAACCAGACAGTCATGAGTCACAGCTTATTAAATATTGATCTGAAGCACCAGCTACTATTTAACTTTTCCTCATTAGCTTTAGCCTCACATCTCCCGTGAGTAATATCACCTGGAGTTAGAGGTGGGCCTCCACTAGTCATCATGTCTGCAATGGTCTGCATACATGCTTACTGAGACACATAGAGTGTAACAGAGCACAGATATTTTTAGATATTGTACTGAAATTTGAAAAGCTTCCTTTCTCTCTGTCTGTCTCTTTCATTCAGTTTTCAGTTACAATTTTCACAAAGTGCAAAGTGCTTTATTGACATATTAGCATCCATCAGGTTTTAAATGGATCCTGAAATGCGGGTGTTCCATACCAGAATGGCTCCAGATCTGAATGTGTGTAAAATAATGCTTACTGTAAACATTGATGTGAATGATTTTGTATCGATGCATAAAAACAAAAGAATCGATTTTTAAAAAAATGAGTTAAATAAGCCTATCATACATATTAATTTTCTGTTTTATTGTAGGCTAAATAAAACAGTCGGTTATGTCTTAAGTGAATGTTTGGGGAACAGTTGGGGGAAAACGTCTGCAACATAATTTAGATCCATGTATCAGGTCTTCATATAATAGGCTATACCTGCTGCTGTTCCCTTTCGAGGGAACTCGCGCTGCGTCGATGACACTCTGGGAACGCCCCTGCATGATTGCATCTGAAGCACTTGTGTCAACTAGTCCAATGGCGAGAGTGAGCATCACGGACGGGTGACGTCACGACCAGGAAAGGATAAAAGCACATCTGGTCTGACTGGCGTTAGCTTCTGTGCCTCAGCAAGCACTCTGTGTTCATACTGTCTGTCGTATTTATTGTTGTCTGTCACTGTATCAGTCACAAGCATAGATATTATGGCGAACAAACAAACTTTAGATCGTGTGTTCCTCCCTGCCCTCGTTTCATTAAGGGTGGGGATACACACGATTTATGTTTTGTTTGTTTGGAATGGAGCATGCTCTTTCAGCGCACAAGGGCGCTGACTATGAGCATTGCGAGTAAATATCGCTTTGCACGCTCTGTTCCCGCCTGTCACTCTTTAGATCAAATGGATCTCACGGAGGGGTTAGAGACGGGCTCCGCCTCCGCCCTGGTAGAGAGGCCGGTGTTTCAGCAGTCTATCTCTGAGGAGGTAGAGGTGCTGAGCATCGATGCGTAGGAATAAGAACTCACCACCCTCATCCATGAAGAGCATGCACAGTCATGTAGCTCTATATAAAAATGAAAATAAGGGGGCGGGCTGTGTTCATTCATAAAATTTCCTGACGTGTACTGTATATGTGTGCACTATGGGGAGTTTTCCCCCGCTACTGTTTACTTTTTCAAAAAAAAGAAAAGAAAAAAAGACTATGCTATAAGAATCGAGTGGCTGAGGCAATGTATAGATTAAAGAGATACATAGTGTATTGCAAGCTATGAATTTATGATTCTTTTATTGTATGGTGAAACTATTTTAATATATATATATATATATATATATATATATATATATATATATATATATTCAGCCTTTCACCCAGACTATGTTGACTTGTCTGGTTGATCTTTTACGGTTTAATTTTCAGGAATTAAATAAGCTGTCTGCATTTAATTGAGGAATTAAATGATGAATGTTTATCTGACTTTCAGTAGTTAGATTCATGTATAAGTTCAGCCTTTCATCCAAACCATGTTAACTTGTCTGGTTGATCTTTTGTTGTTTCATTTTGATGAATTAAATAAGTTGGCTACATTTAATTTTGAGGAATTAAATGGTATAATACGGTGCTGCAGCTGTCCACCTCCGAGGAGATGGATGTGCTGAGCATCGAGTTAAGGGAATTGACGATTCGCCATCTCAATCCCCTGTGTACATGGAGTTTTTGGAGTTTATAACTCTATCCACTTATAAAATTTGAGATCCCAGATCAAACCCTTTCAGCTCGATTTTTCAGTTCTCAAAATATATGTTTAATAAAGGGGGCTGAAAGAGCATGGGTATGGGCTGATGCCAAAGGCAGAACAGGTGCTTGCGATCTATCAGTCCTCTCATGGGATAAGGCTCCCCTTAAGGCTTGGCATTACCCTCCAGGCCAGTTAGAACTACTATGTCACTGGTGGGTAAGGCGTAAATGGGGGGCTGCTGGGCGGAGCCCCAGCCATTAACAAACTCCTTGTACAGGATAGAGTGTCGTTTCCTGTGCTCCCCCTCAGAAAGATTGCGGACCGGGATGGCATTCTCAACCGAAGTTCACAGGTGCTCTTGTCTTAGTTGGGCTCTCAGTATTCACACAGACAGGCTCTGGTTCATATGGCGTTCGGGCATTCTCATTCCCAAAGCGTCATCGACGCAGCGCAAGTTCCCTTGTAAGGGAACGTTTCAGGTTACGACTGTAACCCTAGTTCTCTGAGAAGGGAACGAGACGCTGCATCACTTTGCCATACTCCCTGCATTCCTGTGATCGACTTGCTTCGGCTAAATCAAAGCTAACGCCGGTCAGACCAGATGTGCTTTTATCCTTTCCTGGTCGTGACGCTCACTCTCGCCATTGGACTAATTGACACAAGTGCTTCAGACGCAATGACGCAGGGGCATTCCCAAAGCGTCATTGACGCAGTGTCTCATTCCCTTCTCAGGGAACTATGGTTACAGTCGTAACCTGAGACGTTTGTCATTAGTGTTAATCAAACAATAAAGGAAAAGAGGGAATCACTCACTGCTCTTGACTGAACAACTTTTGTAGCTTTAATAATAATCATTTGTAATGAATACACCAAAGACTATGCAGTGATTTTTTACATTTGTTTAAAAAGTAAATGGTGTAAACATAATTCATTATTCAAGAAGACCTTTTTTTGTCTCTTTTTTTGCTCTCTATCAGCATCATGATCCTCGTCCTGAAGGCTATGATGATGTGCTAAAATACCTCAACACTGTGTTCACTGTTATTTTCTCTGTGGAATGTGTTCTCAAGATCCTGGCGTTTGGTATCATGGTAAGCTAACACTGGGAATGTGATACAGTGCATTATATATATATCCTGAAATGCATTTCCAACATACATTATTACCTTTATATCTTTCAGAATTATTTCAGAGACACATGGAATATATTTGACTTCATCACGGTTCTAGGAAGCATTGCTGAAATTGCGGTTGACAAATTGCAGAGTGAAAAAGTGAGGAATGTGTGTGTTCCGATTAGAGCTGCTCGATTCTGGATAAATTGAGAGTTACAATTTCTTCAAAATAGAGATCATGATTCTCCCACGATTCTAAATAGACAACTAAACAAAATGACATGTAATTTACTTGAGGTTCTGACAAAATCTTTTTGGCTGCAGTCTATTTAAAAATATTGCATTAATTTGAATAACTTTTTTATTTATTTTTTACGGTTTGAATGAATGATTCAATGACTAATAAAACATTTTACTGGTGTAACAATGTAATCAGTACAATGTTTATTTGAAGCGTCAAGTTACTTTAAATAGGTGATTTACTCTGATCGCTACCGTTGACATCAGTGTTTATATCCGAACTATAAACTTTTATCCCAGTAATTCTGTGATAATCTAAATTGTAAGACAGAAATAATCATATTGTGTGGTTGAAAATATATTGTTTTATGCCTATACATGACAACTTCTCTTTCTGAATCAGCAGCAGCACCAATGCAGATCTAAATCTTCGCTGTGATCGTACTTGTCATAGGTTTAATAGACAAAGCCGAAGTGTTGTCATTTATGAATAAGATTGCGTGGTTGTTTACACAAGTTTTTTAACAAGTAATCGTGCAGCTCTAATTCTGCTTGATTTGTATGCAGTAGTTGTTTGCATGAGCAATAATGTCTGTATTCTAATTGCTTTTTAGCCTATACTGATATGCATGCTCAAGCGACTTTTGATTGCTATGTACTCAGTATTTTCTTCGACAAGTAATGACCTTCATATTCTATTTTGTCTCCAGTATTTATTTGCATAAGCATCACCTCTGTGTTCTGATTGGTTTTTCAGCCTTTTAGTATGGGCTTTCTTAAGCTATTCCGGGCAGCTCGGCTGATTAAACTTCTGCGTCAGGGCTACACCATCCGTATTCTGCTCTGGACCTTTGTCCAGTCTTTCAAGGTCAGACATGTCTTTAACTCCATTGGCATGATATTGAGATCCTTTATTCTTCTTTTTATTCTTCTTCTTCTAAACACTGTTTTTGCTTTTATTTGAACCAAAACGGCTTATTATAAAAAAAAATTCTGTAAGTTTAACATGAGATTTGTCTTGCAGGCTCTTCCGTATGTCTGTTTGCTCATCGCCATGCTGTTTTTCATCTATGCCATCATTGGCATGCAGGTAAAGGTTGTCTTTGTCCCTAGACAGTCTGTCTCCATCTTTATATTCTTCTCTCTGTGTCTTCCTTCGTTTCTTTGACACATTTTCTCTTACTTTACTTTGTTAAGACTGTAAATGTGACAGACCCCTCTTGTGTGTTTTTAATCTTCCTAAAGGTATTCGGCAACATCAAGCTAAATGACAAAAGCCAAATCAACACACACAATAACTTTAAATCATTCTTTGGTGCACTCATGCTGTTGTTCAGGTAAGATTATTTTTATAATTTCTGCATCTGTTTTAATGTTCTTTCTTTTTGTTGTTAAAAACAGGTGCTACATTTTATTTTATATTAATTATTTCACTATAAAACCAATGCAATGAACCAGACTACCTTTTGGGGATGAATAAATGTGTCTTAATTTATGATATACGTATATGTGTGTATGTGTTTAGGAGTGCAACAGGTGAGTCATGGCAGGAAATCATGTTATCGTGTTTAGGAGAAAAGGAGTGTGAAATAGACAACTCAATTCCTCTCAACAACTCAACAAAGGGGATGAAAAAAGAATGTGGTACCGACTTTGCATACTTCTACTTTGTATCCTTCATCTTCTTCAGTTCTTTTTTGGTGAGAAGCTATACAGTTTAATGACACAAATACACATCATTACAAACCTTTACACTTAAAACCCACAAAATTAAGGCCTTTTCACACCAAATCCATTTTAAAATGAAAACAAATGATCTGAAAAAGTAAAAAATAAATAAATAATAAAATGAAGGAAAACATTAATCTCCGCCAATGCTTAACACTCTTAAGACCACCGTTCATACCAAGAACGATAACTATATAGATAACCATAATGAAAACTGTAAAAGCGTCCACACAAAGAACACTGTGCACACTGCAGGTTTGTTATCTGCCCCTTTAAATGCTTGAGCTCTTTAAAACGGAATGCGGAATGAATTCTGAAAATCTATGAAATCTATCTTTCTTTCAGATGCTAAATCTGTTTGTGGCTGTGATCATGGATAATTTTGAGTACCTGACACGTGACTCGTCCATTCTGGGTCCTCACCACTTGGATGAGTTTATACGGATCTGGGGAGAGTATGACCGCGCAGCATGGTGAGAGATGCAGCTCTCCACTCTCTTCAGTTTATCAAATGCAATACAAACGTTCAAAAAATTATATGATAGACTGAATTTTTTCTTATTCTGCAAAAAATATTATATTTATTATATATAATTTAACAGTATATAAAATTATATTATATATAAACTAATACAGATGTTTGTTAACAGTTGGGTGTTATACAAGTATGCTGCATGAATGTAATTTGTAAAATGAACTGTATAATTTTGTTTTGAAATTGTCAGTAATGCTTTTGTGTCTCTCTTCACACAAATTTAAAAACACTGTAGGATGATTTAAAGGGGTCATATCATGGATAATCAAATTTCTTTGTTATTTTGATATAAGAGTTCAGTATAAGAAAACAATTTGTTTGCAGTATTCAGATCTCATTTACTGGCACAAAGCTGCAGAAATTGGTCATTCTGTGCATTTGCTTTACAGCAGCAAAGAAAGGCATGTTTGATTCTAAGGGCCCTATCATACACCCAGTGCAATGCAGCGCCATGCGTGACACAAGTGTGAGCCTGACCCAGTTATCTTTTTCACGTCCTTCACCATGTTGTTTAAATAGCGCCCATTTGTGCCTCCATGGGCGTGCTGGTCTGAAAACAAGGTGTGTTCAGGCACATTGATGGAGCGTTGCTATTTTGAGGAAATAGACTGCGCCATTGACCAACTGAAACCTAGTCTAAAGTCAATGGTGCAGTATTTTTTTTTTTGTTATTTAAAGAGTGCGTTAGTAATGTGCGCCTATAGGTGGATCCACAATGGGACCCACTGTAAATAGCAACCCGCCATGGCGCAACACAACTGGCTTTTAAAGGGAATGGGAAATTACACTCTGATTGGTTTTTTTCACGTTACGCCCAAAACACACCCATTGCTCTTTAAGAGAATAGGGACGACCCTTTTAGACCATGTGCCTTGCGCGCCGACCATTTCTCCCCTCATTAAACTAGCAAAAGTGGATTCGGACACGCCCTAAGTGCACTTGTGCTTTAGACCATGTGCTTAGATCGTTAAAATAGGGCCCAATGGTTCAGAGATGGCTTAAAACGGTCATGAATTATGAGGCTTTTGGTGAAAAAAATCACTTATGTATGATATGACCCTTTTAAGGTATATTTCATGAAAAATTACCACTCCTACATTTAACTTGACATTGTCTATTTACCATTAACGGACAGTATTTCCTTCTCCAGTGGAAAACTACACTATAAGGAGATGTACAAAGTAGTACGCTCAATATCACCTCCTCTGGGCTTTGGAAAGAATTGTCCCTACAGGGTGGCATGCAAGGTTTGGCTCACCCACGAAAAAACTACCCCTCTGCCTCTCTCTCTCCTCCTCTTCTTTTATCATTCCCTACTTCTTCACTAGCTACCACCCTTTACTCCCCTCTCGTTCCTGTGATTTACTCCAGTGCTACTTTCCACCGGGTCAAAGACTGGCAGAGACAAGAGCTCAGTGCACAGAGAGACAGCTCATCCCTTTGGCCTGCATCCCGCTCCTGAAGTGTGAATAACTGCTGCAGTTAATGACACTGAGAGCCATCCATCAGTGAACTCGATTAGATAATATCTAACACTGCCAACGGATGTCAGTGGGATTCAGTCTCTCTGTGTATGAATTGGATTTGGGGCTTTTAGTGAACATAATTCCATAAATGTGGGTTTAAGGTTAGAGGAGGGCAGACTCCTCGTGTTCACCATTGTCTCACCTGTTTGTAAATCAAGAGAAGATTATGCCCCTGCCCTGACCTACCACGGTGTCAAAAAATAACTTTATATTTCTAAGGGATATATTTGCTACTTGCCAGTTTTTACTTTATGAGGGGATATTTTTTGGGTCAGGGGCTGATTACCCCTGGTTGGGTTGCCCGGACGAGAGTCTATTAAAGACCCAAAATATCCTATGACCACTGGTTCATCACTGAGGATGTGTCCAAGTAGCATCGGAAGATGTATATCTAAGCTAAAACAACTAAATTTTTATATTTTATTGTATGATTTATTTATTTATCTCATTCAAATAAAATCTAAATAATTAACTAGATAATTTAAAGTTCACAAAATACATCTGATGTTAAAAATTAAATTTCAGGAATTCATGACATGGAAAAATTAATTTTGTTGTCATTTTTACCCAAAGTCCCTGCTAATTTCTGACCCTAAGCAAATTTACCCCTGTGGGTTTATGTATTATAATAGCAGGGTTTCCTTTTCAATACACCCTGTCAAACCCTCGGATCCACCTGCTTGACTCTTCAGATCTTTGGCTGTTTTAATATTTTCTCTCCTATAGCCTCTTCTATGCCTGCATTGCATAGAAAAACCTCCACCTGGCCTCACCTCTGTGTTTAATCAGTTTCCCTTTTGACCGTTTTTCTTTTCTTAAGTATGAAACGCATTTAAATGACCTTCCCTTTCCTGTCTCTTCCTTCTTCCTCTATCTTTTCTGTTGTTTCCTTTTTTCCTCCACGCCAAACTTCCTCTCCTCCCTCGTTCCTTGGGAATGCCCAATTCTTCTTCCTCCTCCTCCTCTTCATCACATTGCCCCTGGTGACTACCCCCTCCCAGTGGCCGTATTCATTACACTGATATGTACGAGATGCTGACCTGCATGTCGCCACCGCTTGGTCTGGGCAAGAAATGCCCCTCCAAATTGGCGTATAAGGTAGTCTGCAGCATTACAATTTAAATGAAGTCTGCTTGTTTTCAAGAGGCTCAAGCTAAAGGATGTAATTACAGTGGCCTCAATTATTTATTTGTATTTATAAATACTTTATTTACTCAAAGTATTTGGACACTTAAGCCAAAGTATATGAATATCTTTACGTAAAAATATATTTTTGTATTATTTAAAAGGATATTGATCCAAGTGACAATTATTTGTGAGACACAAGTTAGTTAAAAATAAATTAAAATAGTATCATTTGTTTGCAGATAACTCTTGATTTCATGTTTTGTATCTAATGCAATGATATTTGTAGTGTTTTAGGGCCACTGAATGTCAAATAATTGCAATACATATAGTATAACTATATTATTATAATTCATAGACTATCAGTGATGTTATTGTTTGTCATTGTCTTTTAATCATCCTGCCGTAAAGTCCCTGTACATCCACCAATGATACTTTATTTGAATATGTCACCTTAATGTCTTCAAAACACTGGCATAACCCTGACGCTTATTCCCATGTTAAAGACATATTGCAAAGGGCATATTCATAAAGTGTGATCCTTCAGACTTTTCCAGTTTCTATGCATACATTTCTACTCTGTCTCTATCCAATATATGTGTTTCAACTATGTGCATGAATGCGTGGTGTTGTGACATCTTTGTGTTATTTGTAAAAGTTAAACGACAACTAAACCTAGATGACTTTTTTTTTTTTAAATGTGCACTCACTTTTTACTTTTGCAATTCTTGAATTTAATTTGTATTTTGTCCTGGTGGTGACTTGCTCTCAGCGGTTGGTTCTGATGAACATGCCAGTGGATGAGGACATGTCCGTCCATTTCACCTCCACACTTATGGCCCTGATACGCACCGCACTGGACATTAAAATTGCTCGAGGTTGGCATCACTGATCATTTACAGTTCCTTAAAAATCAAACTTTGATTTTTTTTTTTTTGCACAATAATATTTGTTCAACTGTTTCTAATGGTTCAATTGTGTAACAGGAGGTGAGGACAGGGGTCAGATGGACGTAGAATTGCAGAAGGAAATCAGTGTCATCTGGCCACACCTCTCTCAGAAATCTCTTGATTTTCTTGTACCCATTAACAAAGGTGAGAGATCCTGTATCTCAGGTTTTTGTATTCTTAAAGCTTGAACACCATCTTATATTTTTTATCAGTATAATTCACCTTGGCTGTGAAAGTTCAGCTTGTTGTACTAGTTTGGCCACTAGAGGCGCCCACTTACTCCCCTAAAAGTGTAATTTGCACCCTGCATTGAAATGTTTTCTACAATAAACAAAACTTTTTTTCCAGCCAGTGACATGACCATTGGGAAGATCTATGCAGCTATGATGATCATGGACTACTACAAGCAGAACAAAGCTAAGAAGCTCCGTCAACAGCTTGAAGAACAGGTAGAGATGTATTTTACCTCCTGCAACAAGAACTCGAGAGCTAAAGAACAGCCGACTCACAACTTTAGGCCAATTGAATCAGCTTATGAATGCAATATCTAACTGTATAGAGTGGGGTTCTGAATAGACACAACAGAAAAAAACTCATATTTCTGCTATACTTCCTGAAGCTGGAAAGATGTGCTGCTTTGTGGGGAACCAGGTCACTGTGTCACTGGAGAGATTGTGCTGACCATCTAATGTTGTCTTGCAGAAACATGCACCGATGTTCCAACGCATGGATGCATCCTCACTGCCACAGGACATTCTCTGCAGTGCCAAGGCTCTGCCATTCCTGTCCCACAGTGCAGGATCTGCCCTGTAATTGTACATGTTGTGTGTGTGTGTGTGTGTGTGTGTGTGTGTGTGTGTGTGTGTGTGTGTGTGTGTGTGTGTGTGTACTTATATTGGCCCTGTATTTGTCTAAACTGTTGTTATTTTGATATAATTGATATACTATTATGGTTTTTATTAATATTTTGAATTAGATTTTACTTTCATATTTTCTGTTTTAATTTTAGTTAAGTTTTATCAATGTTGTTTTGTGTTTTATATATATATATATATATATATATATATATATACATATGTAGTTTTTTGTATGTTTTTGTTTTTAGATTTAATTATTAACTCTTTCCCTGGCATTTTACGAGTTTTCTAGTCTTTTATTAGATAGTGCTTCCCCTTTTTTACGGCTTTCCGCTATTACGCATCTTCTGAAAGAGAACTGAATCTCCTGATCAAAACACAGGCTAAGATGCAGAAACAAGCGATAGCACATGTAATCACATATGCATATGTAAAATAACGTGATCATCACCAACAATAAACAGCATACAAATCAAAACTGAAATGTTAATTTAAAAAAAAAAAAAATTTATTTCAAGTAATGATTTTTTTTTTGGTTTTGATATTAAAAGGTTAGTTCACCCTAAAGTGAAAATCCTGTCAGTAATTACTCACCCTCATGTTGTTCCAATCCCGTAAGACTTTCGTTCTTCTTCAGAACACAAATTAAGATATTTTTGATTAAATCTGAGAGCTGGCTCACTCCTCCTCCGAGAATACTTTTTGTGCGCAAAAAAAAAAAAAAAAAAATAACGACTTTATTTTTACTTTAAGTTTATAAAGGCTTGATAAACTTTATGTTGAGCCACTGTAGTCACTATTTTAAACATTGTCTTTACTAACTTTTCTGGGCAGGCAAGTTTCAGTAACATTGAAGCCTATGGAGGAGTGAGACAGCTCTCAGATTTCATAAAAAAATATCTTAATTTGTGTTCCGAATAAGAACGAAAGTCTTACAGGGTTGGAACAACATGAGGGTGAGTAATTACTGACAGAATTTTCATTTTTGGGTGAACTAACCCTTTAGTTTTAGTTAACCATAATAACCCCGGTCTGCACCTCTTTCCATTAGTTATTTTTATTCTTCTGTATATGGTGCAATATTTAAAAGCATTAGAGGCACAATTTTTTATTTATTTTGTGATAAAGATTGACATTTTTTTACATAACACAATTAACCTAGCATGAAGGTCTTGATATTTTTTATTTTATCCAACAACGTGACATAAACTGTTGAACTGATTGGCATTTTTAATTATCTACTCATTTCTGATCCCCCAAAACAAACCTTGTTTGGTGACACATTTGTGGTGCATACCATCATGAGCATAATTGATAAGTTTATCTGTTGTTTATTCAGCACTAGAGGTGGGTTTGTGGCACTGAGTCCCATCTCCCCTCAAGATCTCTTCATGCAGCCCTTGGGCCAAGACACCATGGAGGAGAGGGAGGAATACCAACACCACTATCACCTCCAGAGCATGGTAGGAGAAACTAAATCCTAAACACACAATGAAATGCATTTCATCTCAGACATATTGGCACAGTAAGCCTTGACTTGTCTTGCATTTTATTCATTGTTTTACATATGTGCATGAAATAGCTGATAGCTGCTTTGTTTTGTGAAACATTCAAATTCACTATCTATTTAAAATTCTCAAACAGTATGTGAATTCACGCTCATGCTCAATTTTTTATTCCATGACGGTTTATGAATAATTCAGGTTATAAAACAGTTACAAAAGATAATAGGCCAAAGACACTGATCCATTTGTGAAAGTTTTAGGAATATAAAGGTGGAACAAAATATTCTGAATCTATTTTGAGATGTGATTGGCAAAGCACAGACTTTAATTGAGACTGTGTCTGAGACTGTGGGTAGTGTGTATGCTTATGTAGGCAACTAAAAAAACAACAACAGTGCAAGCAAAATAATTGACTCTGGGTTGTTAAATTGCTAATTCAAATGTCCATTGTCAGTTATGTGCTAAAAGTTTATTTTGTGAACTTGGACTAAAAGTCACAAAACTCCAACTTTCATATCTTTTTGTCTGGCAATGGTTTGTCAGATTTTCAAAAGCGAGTAGATTCGTTTAAGCTATTATAAAAATGTTCACAGCAAGAGATATAATCAACACTGTCCAGATTTTATCAAAAGGCCACGCTATATGTAAATTACTTCATTAATTGAGTGGCTGCCACTCTAAAGCATATAGAAGTAATTTTCCCCAGCATAAGAAAAAAAATCATGCTTTGGTAAATCTTAATAATGAGATACATATTGGACTGACGTCTAATCTATCATGAAGTCATCTGCATGGACATCACCTCTCTGGTTCACAACCTTGCATGATACTTCTACATTTCCTGACTCATTTTTTTTTCACATTTTGCAGCTTTATTGCCATCCCTTTATTATTTGCCTTCTGGCCTTGTAAAGGAAGAGATTTTAGAGAGTTGTTTTTTTAAGGTTCAGAAGGGTGTATTGATGTGGTTTCTCAAGGTTAGACTGCTAGGTCAAGATAACATCCATCACTTATATAACCAGTGATCAGTTATACAGTCTTTCTGTGCTCTTATCTGTACTCTTATTTGCTTCCCCTCTTGGTAGCTTTTTCTTTGCCTCTCTTCCATGAACTGTGATATAATGCTAGATGTATCAAGGGATTTTAAGTTGGTTTATGTTTGAAACTCTTTTGTGCAAGAGCGCTTGTGAGTACGCCCAGTATGTGTGGCTTTTGCTTTGAAACTCTCTACACCCCCTATGAGTTGCTTATTCGTAATGGCTCTATGTTGTGCTTATGGTGCTTCACTCTTGCCACTTTACTTTTCCTCTACTCTATCTTTTTGAATATAAACTTTAAATGAACACTTTGCTTCTAAAAGAGTATAACATTAGCCAGGTTGTTACATTAAGATTATTACATTGTCCACTTCTGATGGTGAATAGAACGAATGGGCATTTGGTGCAATGCTAAGTATATCTTTTTTTTTAGTAAGGATTGAATGTCTCTTCCTCCTCCCCGTTTTTTCTCTCTCTAACTGCGTAGGTGCCAGAGCACAAAGAATTTAGCAGTGTGATGTGCCCCAGTAGCATGCAGGCCGATCCTCTGCAAGTGCCAGGGAGAGGCATCTCTATCCGAGCCTCTTCCATGCCTCGCCTGGAGGTAGAGCCACAGGTACTACCTGTGTTAGCCTAGTCTGCACTGTGGTTAGCATCAGTGTTGGCATTGGTCCCAAAGAGGGAATGGAAGAAATGGGTAGAAAGGTGTAGTTTGTGATTTGATGGGACTGTAATGGCTCACCCTGTTGGAAAGTCTAAAAATTCTGATTTGAGTGGTAACATGTTTATGTAGTCATGCCTCTGAAAATATTAATATGAAATCATAGTGTTTAAAATATGAGTTATGGTAAAATAATTGCAATTCTAATATTGTTATATTAATATTGAAATAATTTATATAAATATTAAAGTAATATAAATGTTATGGGTATAATATTAATGTATAAAATAAAAAAATAAAAAGTGTTAATGTTATATATGCTTTAAATATGGTAAAATATGGTAAACCGTTAACGGTTGATTAAATGGTGTGCTAAAGGTCAACCTGGATAGAACTGGTGGTTTAATTTAGTGGGAACCAATGGTGTAACCAGCTACTAGAAACCAATCAATTTAATCAGCTTGACCAACCTGTTTTTTTCTGCAGGGAATGTTAGGAGGTGGTGGTTGCCTTTGTTAGAACTCAGTTCAGAAACTCATTTCATTTACATTGTTTAGTGTTATGTCACTATGCACGGTTTCAAAGAGAGAGAGTGTGTAAATATTAAACCATAACATGACTTTGTTTTGTTTTTTGTGTCTGTGTTTGGCCGTTTGTTGATGCGTGTGTGCTCTTGGGGTTTGTATGTGTGGTCTGTGTGTTTTTGTGTTTCGCACATGTACAGCAGGTATCTTCAGAGAGCAAACTGATGAAGCGTTCATTCTCCACGATTGGTGATCAGTGTGTGAATGGTGACTGGCAGGAAGAGTTCTCTCTGGAGAGGGTGAGCCCTGACCGACTGGAGAGACCCAGACAAAGAAGCTTCAGAGGTGAGTTTGCAGTAGGGCTGTCAGAAGCGTGGGTACTAAAATACCATGTCAATACTAAAACTGAAAAAACGTAATGATACAAGTCTTTCGATGATATCGGACTTGTGTACTCTGTGACGATTTCCAGGTCAAGGCCACATTTATATGTGTTTTGTGGCTGCACATGTCTCAACATATGCTTATGTTTGTGCATGTGCAGCTGTCAGATCAAACCTGCGGGAGCCAGTGGACAAGGAGAGAGGACGGTCTAAAGAGCGAAGACACCTGCTGTCTCCAGACGTGTCTCGATGTAACTCAGAGGAAAGGAGTCAGTCCCAGGAGAGACGCCACTCTCGGTCACCCAGTGAGGGCAGGAAGCACACAACCCTCAGACAGGTGAGGACACAAACACATGTGCACTTTTACCCAGCAGAATATTTAGTGTTTTCTAGGGTAAGCAAACATATTACTAATGCAAAATCTGTGGTCGGTAAGTTGTTGTTGTTTTTTTCACAAAAAAATCACCAAATCAGCACATTGGAATGATTTCTAAAGGATCATGTGACACTGAAGACTAGAGTAATTGCTGCTGAAAATTCTCCCTTGCCATCACAGGAATAAATTATATTTTAAAATATATTAAAATAGAAAACAGTTATTTTAAATTGTAATAATATTTCACAGTTTTACTATTTTTACTGTATTTTTGCAGTCTTGGTGATCATAAGGTACTTCTTTCAAAAACATAAAAAAATCTAACAACCCCAAACTTTGAATTCCAGTGTACATTGAAGGACTTCTAATTATGCATTTATTTCATCCCTTCATCACCTAATTTGTTTCTTTTTCTTTCTGTATGTCTATTTACCTACAATCCTATAGGGAAATAGTTCAAGCAGCCCAATTCCCTCCACTTCTGATTCAGGGACGCCTCGAGGGCGTCGGCAACTCCCAAAGACACCTTCTCGTCCTCGGCCCCACATCTCCTACTCTCCTTTAGTGTGCCGTGCCAATCCCGACCTGGGAGAGGCTCAGTCAAGGGCCAAGCCCGCAGAGGAAGGGGAGGAGCCAACTGGGACTGGTCCTGGCACAGCCATGGCCCACTCCACCCCTCACCGATACATTTCGGAGCCATACCTGACACTGCAGGAGGACGTTAACAGTCCGGACTCAACCGGTGTGGAAGAGACTCTCACTTTCGAGGCTGCCATAGCAACCAGCCTGGGCCGCTCCAACACCATCAGTTCTGCCCCACAACTACGTCACACCTGGCAGGTGCCTAATGGACATTTCCGTAAACGACTAGGACAAGCCACGCCTGGGACGTCAGGCTGTGAGCTTCTCAGTGACACTGATGAGGATGACCGGTGTTAGGGATGTGTAGAAGATTCTGTGTCACCTTACGGGGTGGATTGATGCCTCTGGACTTTGTGCCTCAATCCAAGGAAAAATATGCCTGTGTGTGTTTATTTGTGTATCTGTGAATGTGGAGTCTGATCAGAGTTGTGTAATCCTCTCAGAAGAACCATACAAAAGACCTGAAGATCACAGCCTGCTTGTGATTAAATGGAAACATTCTGAAATGATCAGCAGTCCTAGCATGAGCACACTGAGGTTAAAGAACAGGTTTGTGCCCTAACACTTTCTCTGGACCCACCTCGCAGATCAAGCACAGGCTAATGCAGATGAATCCAAACTCGTTATTAGGATTCGGGCCATGCCCGAACGCACTCAGGTTTCCAAACCTGACTAAACATTTTGAGACGTCCCATCAGCAGAATACCTGTATAATGCCAATAAGGACAGTGTGTTCAAACACAGCGTTTACATAGTCCTTTCCCAGCATGGTATACAGCAACATACATGTGTATGCCACTTCTTTTTCATTTCTAGAGGCTGATGGGCAGAGAACAGATGCGTAACCAGGGCTTTGACATCCTGATTGTTCTGCTACCTGTGTCACTGGTTCATTTAGGGGTACACACACACATACATTTCAGTACACACACTCAGAGCGCATGCAGTGATGTTCAGTCTGTCCATGGCGAGAGGTAAATACCCCTTTAACTACATATCGTAATAATGACTGACATTCCGTGAAGGTAACAGGGACTTGAAGGACCTGATGAATTGTGCATGACGTTTAATGCAAGTGGATCCAGGTGACATCCTGGCCTTTAACAATAGAGTCTATGTGGAGGACTCGTGTACCATATGTAAATATTACAAATCCGGTATATGTACTGAGAAGTCTTCAAGCCATGTTTTCTGTAAAGAACCTAAATTGTCTTAAAGATGTTATCTTTTGTGACACGATGACCAATCCATGTCCTTTATACTTGTAATGCAAACTATTTGAAATGGACATGGTTCACACACTCCAAGTTATGTTTGATTAGACTTATCATTTCATTTTTAACCAGCTGATTTTTCTTGGCCCTTAAGAAATCTCTTAAAAGTCTCTCTTTTGGTGAATCTCACAAAGCCTGTCTGGGTCATTATTTCACCCCAAAACCAAGAGGAAAAAAATAAGCAATTATATTTAGCATATAATCCCTATTTTAATACCATTACGAATATTTGCATTGTAACATATCATGTTGTGTACAGTAAATACAATACAAAAGTAAAATGGGTTGCTTCAAAATGAAAAAACACATTTAGTTGTGAAGTATTTATGTTGTAAAATCTTATGAGAATAATATTATCAATTATAAAACTACAAAATCTCTAAAGTTCTGGATGCATTGCAGTAATGATAAATTGGAGGAAAATTGTCATGAAATTAAATGTCAATGCAAATAATCCTAATTGTACAAAAATAGATTTCCTTGCTTCCTATGCAAATTATCATTTCAAAAAACAACAAAATGTTGGGTATAATTTGACCTGAACATGTTTTAGTGTGATTCACCCCTCAAGCACTATTAACAGAATGCTTCAATTACAATGAGCATTTGTTGCCTCTGGGTTCATTTGTAATGTTTACTGTGAATTTCCATTTATAGTTTGGCTTAGAAACTGAACGAGTCCTGTAGTTTAAATTGATGGCAAGCATCAACTCCCTCTTACGTGCTTGGCCTAGCAGAAATGCTGCTCTTATGAATGCATTTGTAGAAATTCGAAATGGACGTTTAGGCCGAATGTGGGTGAGTAGCGATTGAAATGTAGCTGTAGGAAACGGGCATAACGTGTAAAATTATTCTTTAGAGTATTGTAGTAGAAATATGGAGCAATTGTATTGGTCACCCAACATGCCACTTCAGGCCGGCCTTCTCTCTCAATTCCCCTCAAAAACTGCAAAGAAAAAAGCAAAGATAATTACATAGCATTTTTATTTCAAAAAAACATCTTTGGTTAGTTTCTGCATATCCAGCATCTTAATAAAAAAACATTTTAAGATCAGTTGCCCCTCAAGAGAATTTCTGTATCATGTGTTGTGTTGTAATTTGTTTTCTTGACATGTTCCTGAATGTGAATAGAGAGTATTTGATACTTGTTCTACCTGACCTACTGGGGGTCGCTGCCTTGTGAATTATATGAAATAAATAAAAAAAAAACCTGTCGCACCAGAATCTCTTCTTCCTAAATCTCGATGTTCTGTGTGGTTTGTTTAACAGTTTGCATATGATGCTATGCCATGTGTCAGTGGTTAGAGTTGATTCTCTGCTCTAGCATATTGCTCTAAGGGAGTTGAAAACTTTTTCTTCTTTATGGCTCCATTGGCAGTATCACGTTTATTTATAAACTCAATTTCAAACTGTGAGATTCTCTATAGCGCTTCAGCAGCCTGTTGTGGATGATGATTTACTGCTGCTGTCTATATTTGGCCTGTCCCACTTTCGTGGAAGCCCAACCATCTGTTTTTCTGTAGAAACAAAAAGTGAGAATGCCCACGACGTGCAAAATATATAGTCTTAGACTGTAAGGATAATTTTAGAAACATTTCTGAGGAAAAAGATACCGGTGATCCCACGATAGATAGATAGATAGATAGATAGATAGATAGATAGATAGATAGATAGGTAAATAGATAGAATTACTGATAGATAGATGGATAGATAGATAGATGATGGATGGATGGATAGATAGAATTACTGATATATAGATGGATGGATGGATAGATGGATGGATGGATGGATGATGGATGGATGGATGGATAGATAGATGATGGATGGATGGATGGATGGATGGATAGAATTACTGATATATGGATGGATGGATAGATGGATGGATGGATAGATAGAATTATGGATGGATGGATGGATAGATAGATAGAATTACTGATAGATGGATGGATGGATAGATAGATGGATGGATAGATAGAATTATGGATGGATGGATGGATGGATGGATAGATAGAATTACTGATAGATAGATGGATGGATGGATAGATAGAATTACTGATAGATGGATGGATGGATAGATAGATAGATAGACCGCTCATATATTTT
Source organism: Squalius cephalus (assembly GCF_949319135.1). Lineage (NCBI taxonomy): Eukaryota > Metazoa > Chordata > Actinopteri > Cypriniformes > Leuciscidae > Squalius > Squalius cephalus. Next base: position 8,383,716 of record NC_137137.1, read on the forward strand.
CCAACCTGACTTTTTCTTATGACCTCAGTTTCTATCCAACATGAATGCTCCTCTCCCACTGCAATAGTACATTAAAACAGCCTTGACTCTAAACTGTTACTGACCCAACTGACCCCCCTGCTGCTCGTGGGTGGAGATAGACTCGGGAGATCAGATGGAAATATTGTACCAGGGTTTGACAAGAGTCCATATAGAGATATCTCACTAGCAGGTGAAGCGTTCTGCCTTTGATGCTCATGGATGAGCGAAGCCAAGAACGCTATATAGAGCTGAACCTGTTCCAGGTGCTGCCAATCTGTCTGTTACATCAGGTCAGCATATGTGGGGGAGCTGAGGCGAGACAGACCATCTGCTGATAAAATCACTATACCAATACATACACACATGTCTGTTTGTTTGTATATAGGAGCTGTCACATTCATGACAACATCATGGTAAACATTTTTCTTTTTGCCGAAGTAGCAGTCAAAAATCCATAAATATCAGCATTGGAAGAAGGCTACTTTCATGCTTCACAGTGAGTCTTTCTAAACAATATCCTTGGTGACAGACGACCTATGAATTAAATGGTGTATTTTTACTTACCGATATTACGGTCTATTTTTTTTTTGTTATTGAAGATGAAAATTCTGTTTGTTTGGATTTGACAAGAAAGTTAGACTTTTTTTTTCCAGTGACTTTCTTTTACTGAATGTACTTTTCAGTTCTGTGGTAAACCTAACATTAGTATGTGAGCTGAAGCTGGGTAGGGAAAGCATCTCTCTGTGTATATAACAGCAGTACTTTTATTCATCACAGATCTAAAAGTGATCTTCTGTACTGACGCAGACTGATGAAATGCCTCTGCTATATTTAGGGAGAGGCTGTGTGTTATTTGTAAGAATCGGTTGCGCACAGCCCCAATACTTAAGTTTTTCTTATGTGCATTGGAATTTTGTGGGTGCATGAGCCCAACTGAGTGTGTGTGTGTGTGTTGTGTAAGTGTGAACCAGGTTCTCTGATGAGGTAACAGTTTATCTATCCGTAGGAGTTTGAGAAGTGCAGGTGCAGCTTACTTTCATCGCCACCTGGATCTGTTGATACATACAGTATGAGACATAAAGACACACTACCAAAGTAAATATTTTTATCTCTATTATTGTTCATTATCATTATAATTCATTCCAGACTAGAATTTTTGTATCTCATAATTCATAGCACCAATGTACCACTGTTATAGACATGCACACGTGAAAGACAGATAATGATGGATCCAGTATTTTATTTTATTTATTTTATAAATGCTGTATCCCATAATAATAGCACCAATTTATCATCAACATAGTAACATTTTTATGGGCATACATGTGTAAACAACAGATAATAAAGGCTAGAGTATTTCATTTTTTCTATTATTTTTTATTTTATATTGCTTTTTTATGTTTCTACTGTGATGTTTTTTTTTTTTTTACAACCACTTAAATTCACATTTGCATTCTAGTGTTCATTAAAAGGATATTTCCACTGAAAATCCTCTCAGTGTGGGGTTAATTTGACACAACATTTGCAACAGTCATATTGACTAGAATGTGATGATATGAAATGCAGGCTACTGTTTAACCACCAGCTCTACAATTCTCTAGAGATGTAAAATTGTTCTTGAACCACATATTTGTGTTCATATTTTCAGCGGTGTCGCATCTGGACAGGACCTGACTGATTAATACTGAGTAGAGAATGTTTTCTAGACCAATCACACCGCTGAGAGGAGCCAAACAGCCATGCCTCACACCCTTTACCGTAAGTTAGACACTTCTATAAACACCTTGTCACATTCCTCACTGGGATCATATAGTGTGAATAGACCAGACACGCACACATATGCTTAGGAAAAAGAACTATAGTGATGAGACCATGGAATATGGTTCAATGCGCACTGTGGAGATCAAATATTAGTTGCATGCTTTGGATCTAACAGAACTAAACAATAAATCACTAAGATCATTATAAAGCACTGGTGAATAAACAGTGTTTTAACGAAGGATCTGTAATCTAATGCTCATCAATGTGGCATTTGATCCTGTTAAAAGATCCTGTAGAGAAGTGCTTCAGGACGCACTGGTGGTGACCCTTCCTTACTTTTGGTTCATGTGGGAGGTGTTATGATCCCTCTTCATCAGGGGCATAGTTAGGGTCTGAACTCGTTTCCTCAAGTTTCTGCAGTGGGATCTACATTGCTTATGCATAAAGCTGTGCCATGGAGTGAGTGTGTATATGGCACAGCCCATATCTGGCATTTCTCCAGGTCCAGATCTGTTTTAGTGCTGTCCAGGGGTCAAAAACTGACCATACCTCCTTCTGAAGCGCTCACAGACCGGCCTGCCTCCTCGAAGCCATGCAGGAATCCGAAACTCTGCTTAAACTTCTCTACTGCGTAGTAAGTGTTTCTTCTTATCGTCTTATCCAATGCTTGAAAGTAAATTTACATTTATTCATTTAGTAGATCTTCTTTTTATTGTTTGTAGAATAGTTGTTTTATTTCTGCATTGGCACACAAAATCAGGCTCTTGGTCTTAGTACTTTTGTCTCGGCAAGCACAGGTGAACGAGTCTCTCCATCTGTATTTTGATGTGGTTTGAGCACGCTGTGCGTTCTGTGTGTTTGATCGACCCAGACCAGCAGAGGTGGACAGTAACAAATTACATTTACTTGAGTACTGTACTTAAGCACACTTTCTGAGTATCTGTACTTTACTTGAGTATTATTTTTTCTGGAAACTTTTTACTTTAACTTCACTACATTTGAAAGACAAATATCGTACTTTTTACTCAACTACAATTCTGTCAAGGTCCTTGAGTAGAAAGTAACATCAGTCAGGGGATGATTTTGGTTGCAGGGGTTGCATTTTGGTTGGAAATGAAAGTCGGGTTGACGTCAGAACCCTGCATCTGATTGACATCAGAACCCGACGTCAGATTGACGTTGGATACTGATTGAAAATAAAAGTCGGGTTGACGTCAGAACCCGACTGATGTTGGTTTCTGATGTCAACCCGATTTTCATTTTCAACCACAATACAACGTCTGTCCAACATTGGAGATTAACGTCAATCTGACATTGGATTCTGACATAAACCTGTTTTTCATTGTCAACGTTGGGTTTGGTCTTCTAAATGTTGACTTTTGTCACTTTTTTGGAGCACACTAGCTTATAGATAACAGTAAGGCTAACATATTCATACTAAAAGCCCAAAAACTTTAAATAGGGCAATATTTGAGGGAACAGCCATTTGGGTGTCCGAAACCATTGTGGACGTTATTGAGTGCACTTATTCAATCTCACATTCAATCCCACTACTGGAACTGTGTTCTAGAAATAAATGTGATATTGATATGAGGGTAGGCAGGCATAGATTCAGAGGCATACGGTACTTTAAGTATTACATACAACAATGCAACAATAATAAAACAATGCATTGACATTTACTTTTTACTTTTGATACTTAAGTATTTTTAAAAACGAGTACTTCTGTACTTTTACTTAAGTAAAAATAGGTCTTTACAACTTTTACTTGTAACAGAGTAATATTTGACCAGTAGTATCTATACTTTCACTCAAGTAAGGAAGTTGTGTACTTCGTCCACCTCTGCAGACCAGGCCTGAGGCCCTCGTGACGAGGACAGGAAGAGAGAATATCACACTCTTGCTTGTCTTTCTTTTTAGACTAAACTCAATTCAATACTAGTTATAGACAACAACAAAAGAAATTGTGGTCTAATCTGAGGGTGCTTTTGGAAAACATTTTATAATAATTTATTCATAGTGGCCAAATGTGATGTCCGACCTACAAGTTCGATTAAACCAAATTTTTCATTACTTTCAATATGAGGGAAGAACAAAACACTTACTTGGTTAAGGTATTTATCTGACACAATTATTTGGCAAAAAAAAGTCACACTACAGCTACAGGTTTTATTTTATTCATGGAAAAACAAAAAGCTCACAGGAAAAAGCATATATTGACTACGACCAAATCAGTTATTAATATTTTGTTGGTTCTCTCTTGTTTTTGCATTTGTTCATAATTTCTTTGTTATGACAGCATGGCCAAAATTGTCATTTCATTGCATAATCACAAATAAAACAATTGACTCTAAACACGATTACGCAATATGTTTACAAACAGACTTTTTATTATATTTGAAGGGTGAAGATGTAAATTCTCCCAGGCCAGACATCACAATTGGTCACTACTGGGTTTTTTTTAAAGAAAACTTTTATTCAGCATGGATTCTGAAGTCATTTATTTTAAATGAAATTCAAAAAAAAAAAAAAAAAAAATCCTGAAAAGAAATTATCATCAATAATAAGAAATGTTTCTTGAGCATCAAATCAGCATATTAAAATGATTTCTGAAGGATCATGTGACCCTGAAGACTGGAGTAATGATGCTTAATATTCAGCTTTGCCATCACAGAAATAAATTACATTTAAAAATTTAGAATTTAAATTGTAATAATATTTCACAATATGACTGTTTGTAATGGATTTTGATCAAATAAAAGCAGCATAAGAGACCACAAAATTATATACATATATACTATATATCTCAGTAACTTTAAGGTTTTGAGTCAAAAGTTGATTTACACAAATGCAAAATAAAATGCCAGTCATATTTTGCAATAGCTGTTGGGTAAACAAGTTACATACAGTACATAATGTTTTAGATTGGGATAAGTGACAATATAATACCATATTCTATGTGAAGTGTATTGTAAGATGTACATTAACTCTGACTCAAGATATGTTAGTAATTCTAAAATATTTGGGAATGCCTTTAAATCTTTGATCTCGGTTAACCCTTTCATGCATGAATTATGATAATGTCATTCAGGATTTTTTTCTTGTTTTTCATCACACTCAGGGCATGAAAAACAAGATGTTATTTTCTTTTAAAGAGATTTTCAGATGTCTTTGGTTTTTTTTGGTTGTAACTGAAGAGATACTGTATTAAACATACTGTAATGCAGTAATAACACTGTGATACTGTGTTTATTTAACAAACCAATGAATAAAATGATAGAACATCACGTGAAAACTATCAAATATATACAGAAAATATAATACAGCTTTAATTATTGAGAACACAATTGAGTTTGTTCCCATGCGAACAGCAGACGAAGAACTACATACCAATGAAATGTCATGTGTCTTTGATAATATACTGAGAATAAAGCAACTAAGTAGTTGCATACAGTGCACTCTCTATAGTTTATTAGATCATTGATACTTTCATTTGATACTGTTGCCCCTGACAACAACACAGCCCAAGTGCAATGGCACCTGGAGCACTAGCACAAAACAGCTAATTCTCTTTGCAATGCAAACTAGCAAGCCCCAACAACACCACAGGCTGTATGAAATTGAAGTGAAGTTCAGAGAGCTCTGGAACCCATGTGAGAAAAGCAAACAGGTTGTTAAGCAGTCAAAGGATTGCCTTCAGCTCGATGGCCGCATGGGAGAAAGCATTCAAACACTGGGTTTATTGAGGCGAGACAATTCCCATACTGCATGTCAAATTCAAACCTATATAAATACTCCTCTTCTGAACCAAACTTTAGTTGCCATGTAGGATGTTTCTGACTTGTGCCATTAAGTAATGCAAACAGCATATCAGTATAGCAAAAGGTCTACAGGTTTGCAGTACATCACAAACTGACACAATGTTAAGGAGAATGGAAAAATTATAGAAAATCTCCACATCTGTGCTCTCATAACAAGGCTATGAGACATTGTCATGGCAACTATGGCTCACATACCATAATTGTTGCTGATAAATCAATTGAAAGGTCAACAGCAAATAACAAATGTAGTACTTTACACTCTTAACTATTTTAGTCTATTTTCTGCGTAATTGGAGCTATTCTTACGTGAATGTTTGTCATTGTTTATTGTTTATCTTACCATATTTTTCCTAAGCAGGACCTCATCTTCACTTTGTGGTTGATACATTACTGTATATAATTTAGTTTCTATATACACACACACATATAGATAGATAGATAGATAGATTGATAGATGGATTGATGGATTGATTGATTGATTGATAGTCAAAAGTCATTATCTGTAGACTAGATATGGTTGTCATCCCTTACAGGGTATCATGCAGCAAATGACCTTAGTATTGGGTGACCCCACTCAAGATGACCTCAACTGTCCTGAACACAAATTCCACTGTGTCCATGAGTCACAGGTAAAAACGAATCTTCATTTCCCTTTTACCTTTCTCTTCACTAACATTACCTTTGTTCTTTTTAGGAGGAACAATCTCAAAGTATTTATGAAACCATGTTTTTGTGTATCTTCAACACGTTCTCACTCCCAACTCATCACATATTGACGGTTATGTAACCGGTTCTACTCGACCCGTTCGGAGCGGGATTCGAACTGTGGTCTGTGGAGTGGGAAGCAGACGCTGTAACAAAGAGATGCCTCTAGCATCAGTCACTAGCACCTCTTGAGATCAGGGGAATGAGGTTTACATGCACAGTTCTTACTGTCCTATGACAGTTACACTCATCCCCATAAACCTCACTCCCATCCGGGTCACGGCACCAAATCTAACCGGTTCTACTCAACCTGCTCCGAGCAGGATTCAAACCATGGTCTCGGCGGGTGCTCTAACAAGGAGGATAAAGAGCAAACTCTCTAGCGTCAGCCACTAGAGCACCTCTTGAGATCAGGGGAGTGAGGTTTATAGCACAGCTCTTACTCGCCTACATCAGTTACACCTGGTCAGGGTGGGTCTTGATCTGAAGCACAAGGCAAGCGACTAAAAGCAATGATGTACCCTGCATTGAAAATGTTAAAGGGGTATCCTGTGTGTTAAAAAGTGAGGCCAAGGTGTCCCGAACAAGCGTCAATATATGACGAGTTGAGAGTGAGAATGTATTGGTATCTTACATAAGATATTACATATTTAATCATATTTACACAGAGCACACAACAGCTCTGCACTAACTCCTGATTTCTCTCAACATGGGAACAGGAGAGGTGTCAGTCAATAAATGGGCAAACAAAATAACTTGCTTTACTTATTTAAAAATGTAACTCAAATGTTACTTTGCTAGTTACTTGAAAAGGTAATCTGATTATGTAACTAGCGTGACTTGTAATGCCTGTGTTACCCCCAACACTGAAGATATCAATGGTACATTGTTTGATCACTGCAATAGAATCACTCCAAATCTGTTTGAAATGTCTGATGTGGCTGTATGTGTTTTTCTGTTATGTAGATCTGGGGGCCATGAATCAGTCGACATCACTGTGCTAACTTTATGAGCTGATAAAATTCAGTTTACTTTGGACATAAAAGTGTCACTCAAGAGACGCAGCGCTTCTCTGTGTATGATCACTGCTGTCTGGAAATCTCTTAGTGTTTCATTTAAAATCCAGACAGATATTACAGATATATTAAACATGAGTTGATTTTAGGATTGGTGTACATCATCTATATTCTGAACCTGAACTATATTAAAATATGTATGTTTCTGTTCAATGCTATTTCAAGGAAAAAGACGTGGGAAAAGGAGCAAATGTTGCCATCTCTGGTTCTGCTTCTGTTGCCATGGTGGAAATTGAGGATAAAAATAAAAAAGTGAGCCAACAAATGATGTCATTTCCTTCGTCACCTGATGATTTAAGTGTACCAAGGGCAATTTCAGATTATCAGACTCTAGCAAGTGGATCTTTGGAAAGATTACCTAACCTAGAGATGGTAACATTGAGGTGCCTAGCTGATTCTACAAATGAAACGCTATCTGAATGGACTGAATCATCTGGTTTTTACCAAGAAAAGGCAATTGAAGGTGGGATAGACAAGAAGGAGGCTTTCATTTCCTCTCTCACAGTCCAGCCCATCAAAACAACTCAATCTTTTCTTTTTCCAGAGACTACAGGGGTGCTTGACCCTGAACGCAAGTCTCAACCTCGGACCATGAGAGTGAGAAATATTAATTCAACAGCAGGTGGATATGTTCCACAATCTGAGGAGTCTTTTAAGATGAGCACTGAAATCAAATCAGAGGTCAAAGGTCAAACCAAGAAGGAGCCCTTGCTGGCACCACAGTTATCTGTTTCAACTCTGAAGAACAGTACAGCCGTTTCAATGAACACAGCCACAAATGTCCCTCTGACTGATATTTTAGATACAGCCCATGACAAGTCACGGACAAAATCCATTGAGGATTCAATCAAAGCGGCAAGTGGTTCACCTCAAAACCTGACCAATGTAACAGAAACCAGCACTGGCAGCACCTCTGTCAGTAAAGTAAAGTCACAAGAGAAGAATAAAGAAATCAGAGTGACTTTCAACCCTGGGGAAACTAGAACTGCACTGAGAGAGAGAGAGCAAGAAAAGATAAAAGATACAGATGAGACTTCACAGATTAGACGTGAACAAAAAGCATCTGTGAACAGAGAACCAGAAACTGATGATATTGCTGCCTGTCCAGGACGTCCTACCACTGCACCAAGTACAACAACAGAGACCCACTGTAAGTAAAAAAAACAAAATAAAAAAAACAAAGAAAAGAGTAATTTTTTGGAAGCTGAAGTGTGCACATTTTCAATGCTAAATGTTTTTCTCCTACCCTAAATTAATATGTGTGTAAGCCATTTATTCAATTAAACAGTTTTTCATTTTTTAATTAAATTAAATTAAATCACTGTGAAAACTTACTTTCACAAAATAAATGTAAAGAAAGAATACAATAATACATGATGAAAAAATTATAATAATATAACAGCACAGTTATTTTTATTAGTATTATTATTATACTATTGTTGTTATGTTTACATGTTGTTGTTATTATTTCTTTATTTTGTTGTGCCTCTAGAAAGTTCAGACTTCTGCACATAATTTTTTTCCTCATTATATCTGATACTTCATTTTAGAAATGATAAACAATGTCTAAGAAATGCAGAAAAACAATATAAAAATAATGTCTCACTAATTGGCTTTTTTTTGGTCTTTTTTTTTTTTTTTTTGTCTAAGCCAATCAGATGCACAGAAACATAAACAGAGAAGGAAGTCTAGTATGCACACCAGGTTTCAGAGGGCCAAGGGTAAGAAACACTCTTATCTCTCTTATAATTAATTAACATTCCATTATCTTTACATTAATTTTTCTCATTAAAATGAAAGGCTTTACATGTTTTGATAGTTCAGTGCGGTTTACATACTACTCTGAAATGCTAATGGTGTTTGCAAGTTTCAAGCTAATAAACTGATAACTTAACATATCTGTTCCATTTTAAATGAGAGAGAAATGCTGCATTTCATAGAAGGTTCAAGAAAATCATTACAATCTTACAGATATGAATAGATTCTATCATATTTTAACTTTGAATGCAATATATGAATACAGTGAGATGGTCCTTTTCTCCTTGCTCTAATACTGTGATTCTCACCCACATGGTCATCTCAGGCCCATTGCTGGCCTTTGTAGGAAATTGAGTTTGCAGAGGCATTATTCAATTAAGTGTGGAATAGAGGAGAAGAGGGGTCATTTACCTCCACTGAATGGATCTTATGAACAAGAACTGACTCACTGTATGACATTGAGAGAGAAATATTATCCTAAAAAGAGGAACAGGATTGCAGAATTTATTTAATAATGCCAGTGCTAGAGAGAGAAAAAGAAAAAGAGTAGGACTGACACTACATACCATTTCGGAACCATTTTAGTGTACTGTTAACCTGTTATTTCATGCATCTATGTTATGTAAATTCTAGAAGGCTTTAGCAATGTAATCCTTTACAGTTCATTACTGACAGATTATAGTTGCAGTATAGAAGCGATGCAGAGGCCATTAGTTGAGCACTTGCGCCCTCCTGTGGTAGACGTGTGTCTGTTGAGTACTGCGGTCTTTTAAGGTAGTAAATAACAAAATTAGCAATAAAAAAGCTTTAATTGTTGCCATGATAATTTCTTGTTTGAAAGAGGTTATTTAATTATGTGCTTAAGCAGTTTGATAAGTGATTTTGAGGGTTCATTCCAAGTGATTGCTAAGGTGTTTTGGGCCATTAGTCGGAGTGCTAGTGCTGAGGTGTTTTTATAGATAGATAGATACTGCAGATAGATTGACATTAAACAATAAACATATTATATTATATTATATTATATTATATTATTACAATGATGTTTTTAGGGGTATCCAGGCCCACCTGGCTTACCAGGCCCTCCAGGTGAAAAAGGAGACAAAGTATGTATTAACCAATAATAATATAATAATCATAATATTACATAAATTGTAATCACATTTTTTAAAATAAATCTTTATTATGAAATCAAATCATGTCATATTAATTTTTCAGTCGAACTAATGCTTTAATGGGTGTTTGCGTGTCACTCAGGGCTACGCAGGAGTGATGGGCCGTACGGGCCGGACAGGGTACAGAGGACCGATCGGACCCCCCGGGATGCCGGCTATCATAGTCTGGTACACGTCAGAAGAGGAGTGGCGAGTGTTCAAGGTGCAGAACAATGTTTTTACTCATTTTAGATCATTTTAGGTTTTTCTGCCATTTAGTCTGAAAACAAAGAAACAGTTGATTCTGTGAATAGTTGAAATTTAAATGCTGCCTGCATTCTTACATTCTACGAAAACTCTGTGTGGTTGGATAGAGGATCTTATTTAGACTTTTCATTTTGCTTTCAGAATAAGAAATTCTACAAAAAACTAGTGTCATTGTGGCCGGTAAGTTAGTCTGCGTTTGACCCCAACTGAGAGCTCTATTGAATTACATGACCTCACTGCAGATTGAACCCCCCCCATTTTCTTTAGAGAGTGAAGGGATTACCCGGACCTTTGGGACCACTTGGAGATCCCGGACCACCCGTAAGTAAAAATATAATATAATATTAATAAATAATAAATATAATATTTGACTACTTATTATTTCCATGTAATGTTCATAGACTGTCAGTGAGAGACATTTTCTAACTTACTGATGACCCCCAAATATAATGATCCACATGCAATGGGACCAAATTCCTACTTTTTTACTTATTTTTTATTTGAATTTTTTTCTGACCCCAGTGTAAAAACCTATTCATATGCTGTATATGATATTAGGACTTTAAAAAAAAAAGAAAAAAGTTTATCTATCTATTTTAGGGCCCCCCTGGAGTTCCAGGCAAACAGGGGAGGAAGGGAGAGCGAGGGAAACCTGTAGGTATCTCTGTCTCCTCTCTTCATCACACAATCGTCTATGGCAACAGATAAATGCAAGCTCACTGTTACATAGAGAAACATGGTGGGCATCTTCATAAAAGTGTGATCAAACCATGTGGAGACACGTTACGGTTCAGAAAGAATTTGATAACCTCAGTAGGTCAACAAGCATCAACAAGCATGAAGTCAACAAGAGTCACATTGTTCAGACTTCAGCTGATTCAAAAGCAAAGACTCATGTAGTCTTGTTGCCATTCAAATCATAAGAGCAGTTTCAGTTTAATCTTTGACATCAATGGAAATGTGACATTCCCAAGATGACATTCATCTGAACTTCTTTTGGCTGCCTCCTCATGCATGATCACAGATTTACAAGCTTTTACGCTTTTGTAAGTGAAAGGATTATTTAACATGTTTTATAAATCTTAAATAATCCTCTAATAAGCTTCTATTTTTTAATCAAAGTTAAAGTGAATATATCTCAGTTGAACGGTTAAATACACACACTTGTATGTGTCAGAATGCCTTTTTTTGCAAGTATCCTAGTAAACACAGTCATTAATGCTTTAAGTGAATGTTAACAGTTGAGAAAGGATGGAACCTATGTGTAACAGTAAATTGGATCCGTGCAGCTCTTAAAGTGACACCAACCTAATTTTCCTGCTTTCATTAATGTCAATCAAACAACAAGAGAGAAAATCACTCACTGCTCTTGACTAAATCACTTTTTGTAAGTTTAATAAGGACAAATGTATATTTCATTTACACAGTGAAGACCACGCAGTGTTTTTTATATATACATTTTATTGATTGAAGTTTTTCAGGTAGGTCTATTTTTGTTGTGTCTTTGTTCTATTGTATTTTTATTTATTTTTTGTCCTATTGCTTCTAATTAGTTTATTTGTTCTTATTTTATCACTGACTGTTTTCATGTCTTCAGTAAGATTGAGGTTTTTTGTTTTTAGGCTAATTAGTTTTTTTGTGATATTGACATTAGTAACAAGAATTATGAAATATCTATCGAAATATAAAAAATGTTGATATAATAAAAACCTTATTTAAAGCAAAAATGACTATATTGTGATACATATCGTTATTGTGAAAGTGAAATAAATTGACTCATATCGTGATATAAGATTTTGGCCATGTCGCCTATACCCAGTTGCATCCTATATTTAACTTAATTTCACTTAACTTAACTTAACTTAACTTAACTTAACTTAACTTAACTTCACTTCACTTCACTTCACTTCACTTCACTTCACTTCACTTCACTTCAACTGGTTGATAGATGTGGTTAATCTTATCTGAGACCTGATGAGTTTATTTGTATTTCCCTCTTATGTGATTGCTTTATTTAACAGAGTTGGTCTATATGGCACAAATGGTTCACTCTGAGAGTTTATGAGATCATTTATTTGCAGGAAGATTCCAAGTAAAAGAGCTATTGTAAAAAAAAAAAAAGAGCTAAAATGATAGAACTTGACAAATAGACTAACTAAAATGAAACACTCCAGTATCTATCAAATACTGAAGCATGTGCTATACTGTGTACGTCCTGCTTTTGTCTTGTACTAGGGAAGATCAGGACCCGTTGGAATGCCAGGACTACCTGGGAGATCAGGACCAGAGGGCACAGCTGGGAAGAATGGGGAGACAGGCCAACCTGGAGCACCTGGGGAGGATGTAAGTCTTATGAGAATCAAAATGCTTAATATGCATCTATGCAGTGGTTTATCAAGTTGTGTTTTATGTGAAATATATTGTACAAGTCTGCATAGATTTGTGTGTGTGTGTGTTTTTCTGTAGGGCCCAAAAGGTTATGAGGGAGAGAAGGGCAGTAAAGGGGAGCTGGGTGAGTGGGTAAGAATGACCAGGGTTTTTTGTGGATAATACCATAGCTAGGCAGTCATGGAATCTGTGTCTGCAAAACTCCAGTGAAAACACAGTTTTCCACAGAATTGGACCTTACATCATGCATTAAACTCTCTGCCCCTTTTATGTGCCAATTTTTTTTTGACTAATTTGACTATGCTTTCAACTACCGATAAGAGTACTCTCAATTGCTAAACACATTTTAATCCGTTCTGCAGAAGTCTGCAAATTCCATATATGCCTAGGCTTAACATAATCTAAACATCCAAGACCAAAATAAGAGTCCAAAACTGTCCTCTCAGTGTGTTTTTGTCATTTCTGCTATTAAAAAAAACAGTAATTGATTCCCATTCACCCATCCCTATATTTGACATCTTTGCATTTAAAGAAAGTGTGTCTGATGTGTTCAGGGTGACCTTGGGGAACAGGGGCCTCAGGGAATCAAAGGAAAGAAAGGAGAGAAGGTAAGATGCCCCTCTTGCTATCCAGACTTTCACTAGATATGATCATAGCACTTACCAGCAAACTCTGTTTCTTTAGGGAAAAAAGGGAGAGAAGGGTCTAGCCGGGGTAATAGGATATATTGTGAGTATCAGTGTACTTCTGGTTGTGTGTCATTTATTTGTGTGCAGTTATTCTGCCTGTGTTTATACTGTGTATGTACACTATCATTCAAAAGTTTGGGGTCTGTAAAATGCATTTATTTCTGTTTTAATATATTTTAAAATGTAATTTATTCCTGTGATGGCAAAGCTTCAGTGTCATATTTGTCATAAATCAATCAATTATGCTGGTCAAGAAACATATCTTATTATTAATAATACAAGTATTAATTTCTTTAAAAAAAACATATTGCTGACCCCAAAAATGTGAATATATACTGTATATTACAAAGTCAAAACAGTTCTATTACATTCTTTAACAACTAATATATTTTCCATACACAGGGGCCACCTGGTCCCAGAGGACCACGGGGATTCATGGGGCCGACTGGTCCACCTGTATGTGCTAAAATATTAATTTATTTGGCTCTAACATACAAATAAAATGAGCAAACTGGCCATTTATTTTTTGTAATGATCTCTGTCACAGGGACAGACAGGAGGGCTTGGGTTCACTGGATCACCAGGAGCACCAGTATGTTACAAAACTTAATTATTCTTTATCATCTCTTAATTCTTATATGTTCATAACTCTACTTTTTACCTCTCTTTATAGGGACGTACAGGACCGAGAGGGTTAAAGGGAGTTCCGGGCGTCAACGGACCCCCTGTAAGAAACACTGTGCTTTTTACAAGCTCAAATCTAGTAGTTCTAATTATCGGGTTCACAATAATCATGGAAAACCCATGTAAACTTGTGAATATTGTGAATATGCATTTTTATACTTTTGCTCAGCTCAAAAAATATATATTGGCTAAATAATTCCATTTAAATGTGAATTTGGAATTTTAATATAACATAATGCTCATTCTCTCTTATAAGGGCCAGCTTGGTGATATAGGGCCAAGGGGACCACCTGGCAAGCAGGTTAGTTAAAAAAAGATATTTAATTTCCTAAAAAAAGGTACATTATAATATTTAAGATAATAATATTTCATTATGTTTTGACCAAACCACAAGTAGAGAGTCAAATATCTTATGAAGAAATGAGTCATTATGTATTACAGGGAGAGGAAGGGCCTGATGGTATTGTTGGTAGTCCTGGTGTTCCTGGACCACAGGTGCTGTGAACTATACATTTTATCTTTCTCCTTTATATCGTGTATCCATGTCCTCTTGCTTACCACACTTACATGCACATTATTGTGCATTTAGGATCCATTTGGATACATGCAGTTATAAATGAAGATTGTAATCATGCTAAAAATGTGGAATATGACGAAGTTCCTATATTAGAATCAATCAAATTGTTTATGTGATCATGATCATTGAGTCTGTTCTTGTCTCTTCTCTCTCCCTTCTCAAACTGCTACAACTTGTGTTCACCTGACTTGACTGACTACCCTACATGATCTTTTCAGGGAAAACCAGGAGATGGACCATCAGGTCAAAAAGGAGACCCTGTATGTGCATCTCATGTTATTTGATAAAAGCTTTGAAATTACAGACACATTTAAAGTCTCATTTTGATTTTCCTACATTTATCTGAAGCCTATGTATGTCTTATTCAAACAGGGAAATGCAGGAATTGAAGGAAGCATTGGAGATCCAGGACCACCGGGTATAAAAGTAAGCCTGCGGTTCACTCTTCATGAAGAAATATAGTATATCTCTTTAGATATATCTCATATTCCTTTGTCACACCAATGTGCTTCTGTGATAATGCAACAATATATATAAGCAATTTTCTTGCTTTAGGGTGCCAAAGGAAAAGCAGGAAAACATGGACCCTCAGGTGATCCAGTAAGATTACTTCAAACAACTCCTTAATATTTTAAATGTCTGATTGCTGTGAGACACTTTTACTATGATTGAGACTGAGGTTTATTTTGTAGAGCAATAGTAGAGCTACACAATTATTTGAAGTTATTAAAGCTTCAATTTAAAAAATGTAATTTCAATTTAAATACTTTAATATACAACCAAAACTTTCAGTGTGTTGTGAAAGTGAGCATGCCACTCTATTTTATCTTTCTATGTAATTTAATGCTGTTTTTGTTCTTTAATGCTTGAAATCCATGAAGCAGTAGATAAGTTCAATGATTATCGTATAACAGTTCAAATCGCAAAATAGTGTTTGTCACAATAATCGAAATATGTATTTTTTCATCAAATTGCGCAGCTAGACAGAATGATATAATAGTTTTGGGAAAGTTGTGTTTGTTGTCCTTGTCTGTCTGTCAACTTCAGGGTTTGAAATCCCAGCGTGGAATGAAAGGAGATTCTGGCCAAAAGGGAGATCAAGTGAGTTCACTAAAATATTTATAAAAACTCTGGCCAAGTAAACAACACTTATTGAATGCCAGAAACACTGTTCTCAGACTTAAAAAAAAAAAAAAAAACCTGAGGGAGTAAATGTTGAAAAAAATTGAAATAATCTATCTTTTCTTATCTGTGGTTTCTCTTTGTCAGGGTCTACCGGGGCTGCCAGGTAAACAGGGATTCAGAGGCAGAGGAGGGCAGTCTGGTGTACAGGGAGAGATAGGACCACCTGGACCTGCTGGTTTACCAGGGGCCACGGTGAGCGGCAGCTACATTTAACTGGTTAAAAACTGACTCATTGAAAGTCAACCACTTATTATGCTTTTTCTTCAGGGCTATGATGGACCTATTGGAGATCCGGGGAGACAGGGAAAAGATGGACTTAAGGTACAGTAGAATTCTAGTTCTCTGTTTGTCAAACGAATCTAACATAGTGTGCTATCGCAGAATAACACAGTTATCGTATATAAATGGCATCTTCAGGGAGAGAGAGGTCCTCTGGGTATCCAAGGTGTTCATGGACCACGGGGTGACAAGGTGATTGATCATTACTATTTTTTAAAGATGTTATACTTTAAATATCACATTCATATACAATTGCAATAAAACAACATGATTTAACTTCAAAAGGGTCGAACTGGCCAAGGGGGATTTTATGGTTTTCCAGGACCTTTGGTAAGTAGGCTATAATTTATTTAATATAGTCATAATTAGGAGGGCAAGTATACCAAGGCCTGGTTTCACAGACATGGCTTAAATTAAGATAGGATTAGACCTTAATTCAGTTAGGACATTTATGTAGCTTTTATAAACATGCCTTAGAAAAACAAGTAATAAAAACTCAGTGAGTGTTTTAGCGCAATTTTCTGACGTCATGGGATCACAACACTAAGAGATAGTAAATCTTTTTATGGTTTTTATTTTATTTTTTTATTTTTTTGTGTGCGTTCCCGAGATTAGACCTTCCTTAACATAATGCCGAAAACCCGAAGTCTCTAGGTGGTCTGGTTGAGGAGGAGATAGAAGTGCAAGATTGGTGCGCACAGACAGAACAGAAATCATGAGTTAACAATCGCAATTTTGTCCGTAGGAAAATTGCGCTAAAAAACATTACTGGTGTGAATCTTGAGACAAAACAATGTCACTGACATGTTTAAGATATGCCAGTACAAGTTGCTTTCATTTAAAACAGCTCAAACATGCATTTTAGTCTGTTAAAACGGGGCCAAGTGTTTAAACAATGTAAATTTGAGTAGATTAATTTGATCATAGCACCCCCAGTGGTAATTATAGGAAAATCTGTAGATCATTTTTCATTACTTATTACTATTACCTAAAACAACTAATAGCCTTGACATGTAGGTGGCGCTGTAAACACATTTACATTATATTCACATACAATAATAAACTATTTGCATTTTAAAAAATATATATTGTATATATTTTTACTAGGCTACTAGGGTCCATTATAGATATAATACAACTATTTCTAAATGCTTGTTTTATAGGGGGAGATGGGAAAATCAGGAGAACAAGGACCTGAAGGAGAGCCTGGTATTAAGGTTCCCGTGTACATCAGATCATTACTTTTTAAATATATTAAAATGTGTCTTTTAACAACTCCATGTCGTGCATTATTAAGTAAGGTCTGCTCATGATTTTCTAATTCCTTTGGTCAGAATTATTTCAGTCACAACATGGCCAAAAGCATTTTTTTTTTTTTAATGGGACAGGGTAGACAAGGGGTCCCTGGAGGAACTGGATTTAAAGGTCAAAAGGTAAATTGAGTTCCCTAATGATTGGTCAAATGCATGTCATACTCCAACACTGAATGTCACAACAAACTTAGCATAGCATTGATTAACTATAGCATAGACTGATATGGATTAGCATGCGCCGTCATGCATCAAGTTATATTAGCTAAGTCATGATGTTTATCATCATTTAGGGACTGCAGGGTGTTTCGGGGAGTAGAGGACAGGATGGCACTCATGGTGCACCTGTAAGAGCCACACGTACACATTTTGATAAAGCATGCCCTGTTAGCCTCATTACACACTAAGAGTAATTTGTGTTACAGGGATCGATTGGACCACCGGGATCAGATGGAGATAGAGGACCTACAGGACCACGGGTAAGACCTCTTCTCATTTCTTTATGCTTTGTTAAACATATTTATGCTGATATGGAAAACATAACTGATTAAATCTGATGTCTGAACAGGGTATACAGGGAAAACCTGGTGCACCAGGAATTCAAGGTCCTATTGGAAAAACTGTGAGTTTTATTTTCCTTTACTGATTGACAGGGTTTCCAAAATCTTGTGGCCTCATCTTGTGGTATATTTAGCAGTTAAAAAATGTTATAATTTGCCAATTCTGACATTACTGTCTAAGAATATGACCTGCAGCACAATGCTATTAAAACACTTTTTAAAGGGGGAACCAGGGAGCCGAGGTCTCGCTGGCAAACCTGGAAAGCCTGGAATCAGAGTAAGTAATGATTTCATAAAATTCCAACCACCTTTTTATTTTACATGACACCCAGTTCTCCAGCATAGACTTTGTCCAAATTTGGATATTTTTTCTGTGCTATTTTATTGCAATTGGCGATGAATTTTATGTGGCTAGTTCAGTCTTGATAGGTTTTTAAATGATACATTTTGTAATGGTTTGTTTTTCTCAGAGTGTCAAAGGCAGAGAGGGTTCAAGAGGTTTTCATGGCAGTCCTGGGGAAAAGGTTAGTGGTTTTGTAAAATGTAGAAGTCACATCATGTGACGCATCAATACATATGTTGACAAAAACTAAATGCAACAAAAAGCTGAAAACATTATTAGCCACGTTTAACAGTAATCAGCAGCAGAAGTAGAACGTTTTCTTTCATTCTCGCATTTAAATCAAACCTCCTTTCATTTACAAGCCATATGTTCATCTGACTATTCTCTTCTTATAATTCATAAAATACATTTTACAATCTTTTCATTTGATATTAGGGGAAAAATGGCCCTGAGGGGCCAAAAGGAAAGCCTGGTCAGCCAGTAAGTGCCTTATAATATATATCTTATTTAAGTGTCATTAAACTAGGCTCTGAAACTTTGATTGAAATCTATCAATTTCACTATCTAGGGTCCTCGAGGCATACCAGGAGAGAAGGGCTACATAGGACCGCCTGTAAGACATACATTTAACATACATTTTGCAGTCTTTTTGCCAGTGATACAGTAGTAGTAAGTGTTTATTCAATGTTGAAATGATTTGTGATATGTGTGAAACATTTGTAAATACAATCTTAAAGGGACCACAAGGAAACATAGGCCAGTGGGGTGAGATAGGCCTGCAGGGGCCAGTAGGAAATCAAGGGCCCCGAGGACCTCCTGGGCCGAATGGAGTGGCTGGGTACCCAGTATGTGTTTTTGGTTTATTTGGTTTATTGTTGTGAGGACTGTGGGAAGGTTTCAGCTCTAATCCCTTATTGTATTCTTTCTATTTCAGGGTAAAGATGGACCACATGGACCCCTCGGACCTCCAGGAGAAAAAGGCAATAAGGTGGGATATTTTTTCTAGTTTTATCTTTATTATATATGTAAAATCTATTGTTTCTCCCCATTGTGACCTAGTATGAGATCTTTTGTTCATAAATGTTTTGGCCAAAGGGACTGAGAGGAGCCAGTGGACTGAAGGGAGTTGCCGGTATCGATGGTGAGGAGGTAGATTGGTTATAAATTTTGATTATGTAGTTACACTTAAAGGGATAGTTCACCCAAAAATTAAAATCCTGTCATCATTTGCTCACCCTCAAGTTGTTCCAAACCTGTATGCGTTTCTTTCTTCTGTTGAACACAAAAGAAGATATTTGTGGCAAAATTGACAAAATTGTCATTCACTTCCATAGTATTGTTTCATAGTCACTGGCTACCATCAATTGACTGGTTACTGACATTCTTCAAAATATCTTCTTTTGTGTTCAACAGAAAGAAGAAAGAAACTCATACAGGTTTGCATTTTTGGGTGAACTATCCCCTTAATGCAAAGATAATTAATATAATAATTTTATAGCAAGTATGCATTAAATTCATCAAAAGTAACAGTAAAAACATTTACATTGTTGTTCTTTTGAACTTGAAAAAAATTGATCATGGTTTCTACAGATATATTAAGCAGCACAACTTTTCAACATTGATAATAAAAAGAAATATTTCTTGAGCACCAAATCAGCATATTTGAATGATTTCTGAAGGATCACGTGACACTGAAGACTGGAGTATTGATGCTGGAAATTAAGCTTTGCCATCACAGGAACAGATTACTATTAAAATGTATTGAAATAGGAAACAGTCATTTTAAATTGCAATAATATTACACAACTGTTTTTAACTGTATTTTTGAATAAATAAATGCTGCCTATAGTAGGTGAGGCTTTCAAAAAATATGTTAATCTTCTTAAAAAACTTTTTAATAGTAGTATAATTGTATTAAATAGATGAGTGATGCTTTGCTTTAGGGCCCAGTGGGTGAAACTGGACCAGTCGGACCAGCAGGAAGTAAAGGATTGCCTGTGAGTACGAATCCTCTGATGCTGTATTTTTGCCATCTCCATTTCATTCGTGTACATTGTGTTATGGTGTTTTATGTAAATGATACACAGGACAGAACTGTCGGTTGTAGGGTGAGAAGGGTAAAAAAGGGTTTCTTGGTGATCGTGGCCTAAAAGGAATCCCAGGTGAGAGTGGAAATCGAGGACCACCTGGAGCGAAAGGACCAATAGGAAGAGATGTGAGATTATTTATCTGGTTTTTGATTATTTCTCAAGTACGTAATACTATAAATGAATAAAAGAGATGTTGTGTTTGTTTTTTATAAGGGGTTGAGTGGTGCTCCAGGGCAGAAGGGAGATCTTGGATCCCCTGGTGAAAAAGTGAGTTTTTGATGAAGTTTGCACTGGTGGATGAAATAGTCAAATGCATTGTCATATTCTGATTGTTATTATGTTTTCTCTGTTTTTATGAATTCATAGGGTCAGCCAGGTGTAAGAGGTCAGTCTGGCTTGGTGGGGAAGTACGGTCCTGGGGGGAACATAGGAGAAGCTGGTGATAAAGGCGACAAAGGTCTACGTGGACTTCTTGTGGGTTCCACTTCCTCCTCTACAGTGTAGCTTATGCAGAAATATATATTCATTTAATTTATTTCAATGTTCTTTGGATATTAAAGGGTGAGACAGGAACAAATGGGCCTCCAGGTCCAAAGGGTGCTGTTGGGTTACTGGTAAGTTAGGTTTGATATATTTGATGTATAGTATATTTTGGGACATATATTCAACATTTGTGTATTTCATTCAAATGTAGGGTTTGCCTGGAAAAGAAGGATTTGTTGGACAAAGTGGAAAGCATGGGCTGAAAGTATGTTTATATTTTTTTTACTGATGTCTTCTGATGCCATATTTACCTACATTATCTAATTAATTCAGCTTGAAATACATTAGACAGTCACTGTCAATTGACCTAATGTGGTCTTATCAAGTTATTCACCCATGTTCCCTGGTTGTTTGTGTGGTAGGATTAAATAAAACAGATGCTCTGTAACACTATCATATGAGTGAGTGCATCTGCTTTTGTTTTTGTCTCCTGTAGGGAGAACCTGGACTTAAAGGGGATTCAGGGAGCCCTGGGAAGATAGGATCAATTGTAGGTTTTTACTTTTGAAGATGTAAACATTATTAAAAAAAGATGTCTGGCCTTGCCTTATTGACCTGAATGTTCACAGGGTGTTCAAGGTCCAAGTGAGAAGAAAGGAGAGCCTGGAACAAGAGGCAAAATGGTGAGATAACACTCTACACCCAGATTGGTTTGCAAACTGAACAAAATGAGAAGCATTTGTCATTAAAAACAAGACAAAGGCATTTTGTACTGGCATACAGTATGTTAAAGTGTACAGTGTTAACATATTTGAATGATCTATGCCCCTGTTTAGGGTCTAGTGGGTCAGCCAGGAGCTGTGGGTCCTCGCGGTCTGAAAGGAAAACCAGGATCTTCGGGAACTCCAGGGGAAAAAGGAGTCAAGGGTCAAATAGGGCCAAAAGTCAGTGGGTCGATATTTTACTGATGTATTATTTAATCTGCTCAAAATAACTGCAAGTTTTGTAACTAGAATGTTACTCAAATTTTAATGTCTGCCAACATGTTAAATAGTTGATTTTGGACAACAAAACATTAAAACAAGCCCTCCCAGAACAAGTGTAAATGTGATTCTTTCACACAGGGAGTGAACGGTTCTCCTGGAAGGAGAGGCAGTAAAGGTGTTGCAGGAAAGCCAGTGGGTTCTAGATTGTTTTCTGACAGTTATGGTCTTGATAATCAGCAGCTTTACTGGTATTATTTTGGATTTTTCTAACACAAACAAATAAAAAGTTCATGCATATATTTTGTTGTTCTCTAGGGACCTCAAGGACCAAAAGGGAAACATGGCAATCCTGGTCTCCCTGGAAAGCCAGCAAGTATCCCTAGGACAAATCCTTCTTAACTGTTTATTGTTTGTGCCAAATATGATTGTCTTTTACATTAACTCCATTTAAGGGTCGTAGTGGAACAGATGGACTGCTGGGAGTTATAGGCACTGAGGGTGACCCAGTGAGTAGCTTGGCTTTATTCACTATTCACATTTAATAGAGGTGATTGCTTGCCCATGCAAAACTAACTGCCACAATGCAAGGGTGTTGCTGGCGGTTTTCTGAGTTGTTGCTGAGATGTCTTGCCCAAGATCAGTTAGATTGCTTAGAAATGTAATATTCCTAGAGTAGAATAGCTTTATATCAAATGACAGATTTAGCACAAATGTGAGCATTTACTACCTCATTGTACAGGTGCTGCTGAGTGAATGTTTATATTAACTTCCAGGGTGACATTGGATTCAGGGGACCTCCAGGGAGACCAGGTCCTCCAGGTAGTGCTGTAAGTAAGCTTGTTTTATACAATGTTTGAATGATTCATTATAAAGTATCTCAGTCATAGAATATGGTCATGATTTGTACATATGGTTTCAAATACACATTCATAGGGCGCCCAAGGAATATCAGGATTGCAAGGGAGTCAAGGACTATCTGGACCAAAGGTCATTTCTGTTCTGACTCATAAATAAATAAATGTTTCCTACTACAATCAGTTTACCAGCCTCTTCATCACAGGGCTCGATAGGACTGAAAGGGAAACCAGGGCCCACTGGGCTGATAGGACCGAAGGTATTTTAATTAAAGTCATTGTTTTGCCTTCTACAATCCACAAGTTATTATTCATTCATTCATTCATTCATTCAATCATTCATTCATTCATTCATTCATTCATTCATTCATTCAATCAATCAATCATTCATTCATTCATTATTTCATTCTTTAATTAGGGGATTCCAGGACTTCAAGGTGAAAAGGGAGATGTTGGACAGAAAGGACCTAAGGTACTGAACAATTTATTGAAAATTTAGACAAAATGAAAAAATAGATAAAACCGGTTTGCATATATGTTTTTTGTTGTTGTTGAGTATCATACTTGATACAGCAGGGGTTTATGGCTCATAGTAGCCATAAATAGCACTTGAGGGGAAAAACTCCCAGCCCCAAACTGAGGGGAAAACATTTCAAATTTGGTGCTGTTACTTATATTTATATGGCAAAAAATTAAAATGGAATTTTACAATTTTCCGAAGTTTGGAAATCAATGAAATGTTTATAACAGTGTAGTAGTCTACTTAGATTAAAAGTTGCTTTAGTCCAGTTAGTGTTAATCTTGAAAAATTACTAACAATATAAAAGTTATTCTAATGTTTTCTTTTTAAAACTGTAAGAATTTTGCAGCAAAAAAAAAAAAAAAAAACCCTACCATGACCTGAAGGGAGATATTTTTAGAATTATACTAAAAGGTATTTTGCTAAAAATGTCTAAACTGTTGAAAATTTAGAAGCCTTAGAAATTGTGTATCAAATATTATACAATAGGGTTTTCTTATGGCTTTATAGTGTTAACATGGTCATTAACACAATTTACAGGGCCATGTTGGAATTAGAGGATTGCAAGGGCCCATTGGACCACCAGGAGAAAAGGTAAGTTCAGACGAAACACACCAAAAACAATCAGAGGCTTTTTTCACTAGTTTCACATAAATGTTTTCCTTCTTCTTTGCACCTTGCAGGGAAAACAAGCTGCTCCAGGGTACAAGGGGCGGCCTGGGCCAAAAGGCATACAGGTAGCAGTTTATATTGTGCACATATTTACTGTGACCTTTTGTTTCTTTATTCATAAGTATGTTTTTTTTTTTTTTTTTTTTTTTTTTGCAGTGCTAATTGACAGTCTTCTTAACGTTTTTTGTTTTCCAAATAAATGTTTAATGAACTTTTTTGTAGTTCAAAACATGGTAAAACAGATTTACAGCAAGTACCAAGAAAATATCCATCAGATAAGTATGATTTGTGTTGCAGGGTGAAGCTGGTGCTCGTGGGCCTCCTGGTGGCAAAGGATTTCCTGGTTCAACTGTATGTCTCTTTGTAAACTCATTGACCAGCTTTATTTGCTTTAGAACAATGGCACAGATTCTGACAGATTCTTGTTTTGCTCTACAGGGTCCACCTGGAAGGAAGGTGTGTACTGAAATTGCAGGTGTGATTGTAATTTATATAGCTCTGCTTATCATTACGCTGTACCTGAACCAGGTAGGTACAGTACAGATACAGATCTTACTGTCAGGATGACCTGTAGTGCCCTGGCAATGACTCAGACAACATTGCACACAACACATCGAAACGTTGAAAATATGGGATTAAAAATATTATTTAAACCTCAAAATATATTGCATTTTAAGTTTATGAAAATTGTAAAGAAAAGAAAAGTTATGGTGTAAAAATAAGAAATTCACAGGAATAAATTACTTTAAAAATTATTCAAATAGAAAACTGACAGAATGTATTTCACAATATAACCGTTTACTGTATTTTGATCAAATAAGTGAAGCTTTGGTGATCATAAGAGACTTCTTTCAACAACTTTTCTGAACCCTTTTCAGTACTTTTTGACCAATAAAAAAAAAAAATTGTTTAATGAAATGGTTCTCTCAATTTGAGTGATTCATATCAGATTTTTTTATTGTGTTATAGATATGGAATCTGAACAAACAAAAAAGTGGTCATATTTTTTATGTGTGTTAAATAAAATCTTTATATCAACCACAATGACCTTCCATAGTGCAAAAGATTCACTCCCACCTACCACGAAGAGCCGAGGTGTGACCCTTCCCACCCCCAAAAAAAGCTTAAGAGGGTTAAATGTGCATTTTAAAATATTGTTCATATCAACAGGGTATGAAAGGAGTTCAGGGAATATCTGGACAAAAAGGTGTGAAAGGTCGGAGAGGACCACCTGTAAGTTGTACATTTTTCCTGTATGTAACTGCATGATAATAATG
Source organism: Squalius cephalus (assembly GCF_949319135.1). Classification (NCBI taxonomy): domain Eukaryota; kingdom Metazoa; phylum Chordata; class Actinopteri; order Cypriniformes; family Leuciscidae; genus Squalius; species Squalius cephalus. Next base: position 8,409,173 of record NC_137137.1, read on the forward strand.
TCAACACTTTCATTTCATACTTATTTCATTCCTTTTTAAGAGATTATGATTACTTAATCTATTATATTCTGACTTAATCTCATTTTCTTACAAGGGAAAACCAGGTATTCCCAGCAAGCTGACACCAGGGCTTCACACTCATGCTCAGAGAAGAGCCTCACTAAATGTTAGTACAAACTCAAGCAGTCAACCTTGGTTTGTTAAGCACTGAAACACACTTTTATTGTCAAATACAGCAAGGTACAGTAGAGGAAAAGGTGGGGTCGGGAAGCAGAAAGACTTGACCCAAGATGAAGCTTTTAATATATTGATTGTACTAGTGTCTTTCTGTTTAGAAAGCAAGGTTATTATCACGAAAGTCTCGATTTGATGACCCTGAAGATGGGATTGAGGAAAATAGCCACTCACAGGGCACCAAAGAGAGCCCAGCAACCACCTGCAGAGAGCTGAGTCTCATCCAGCCTCACCTCAGAGACGGTGAGACCAGAAAATGTGGCTCTTGTTTTAAAAGAAAAATCACTGAGAAGGACATTTTTATTTAACTGTGGTCTTGTGTTCACAGGGCACTACTACGTTGATCCTAACCACGGATGTCCATTTGATGCTCTCCGTGTTTTCTGTAACTTCACTGCTGGTGGTCTAACTTGTGTGTCTCCTGTCCAGTCTAAAGTAAGAGGATTTCACAGTTTATCAATCTTCTTTGATGACTCTAAAACACATAAACAGTGTTGCCAATTTAGCGACTTTTAGACGCCTTTAGTGACTTAAAAAAAAAGCAACTAGAGACAAATCAAGTGACTTTTTGGACTGCTGGTTAAAGGTACACTATGTAACTTTTTTTGTTAAAAATTAACAAATTTTCAATACATCTATACATCATCAATCCTTCTTCCAAAACATGTTTATATTTTAGACCTAGCGGGATGATTTTCTGCTACAGGCTCAAAAGTTACATAGTGTACCTTTAACATGTAGTGGTCAGTCGCTCATGCTCATTCTGTTGTCTGACAGAAAATATGTAATTGAACAGCTTTATTGGACATTCGGCTGTATTTTTTTTGTAAAATACAGTATGCGAGTATGGATTAAGAGAGAAAACAGATGTGAAAAAATGCCTACAATTGCCACATGACGTCATCTAGTGACATTTAGCGACTTTTCGAGCAGGCTTTAGCTACTTTCCATTGAAAATAGTTGGAAACACTGCACGTAAACTGATGTTTTTTTTTTTGTTACTCTGAGATGCCCAAAATCTGAAAGAGATTTGTTACCCATTATTCTGACACACAACAAATTTAAATTTTCATTTCTCAAAGAAATGTACCAGCTAGACACAGAATAATATAATAACATATGGACACATGTACAGAAGAAGAGTTGCTGTGTGTAGATATTCTGTTATATTGAAATAATACCATGTTTGTGGTCATGATTTTGTAAGATTTTAGGAATATGGCCATCAGTGGACAGATCTAAAAAGTGGTTTAGTGAGCTTCACAGAGGCTTCAAGGTAAATCACTGCACTTACTAAATTTCATAAGCTGATGAAATGTATTGTTTGGTGTTTTTTGTTTATATGGAAACAGTGGCATGAATATCATTATTTCTATTAAGAATGACAGGTGTCTAAATGAATGTAATTTGCTGATTTTCACACTCCACAGTTTGAGTACAGAGGTCTCGATGTTGTCCAACTGCGATTCTTACGGTTGCACAGTAACTCTGCCACACAAAGCATCAGCCTAAAATGTCCCAAAAAACCCAGCCCCGCTGCTAAGCACAATGAGACCACCAAGAGGGTACTACACTTACGAGGAGACTTTAATGAAGAAATCCATCCATCCCATGTCATCATATCACAGCATGGTTGTGAGGTTAGAAGTAATCTCTGGAAATGAAATTAGTCTATGACAAGACAACAGCTTTGCTAAATGAGAAGTTTCCAAAAAAAATGACACGCAGCCAAACCGTGTCAGGTAAATTAAAGCTATTGCATATGACAAGAGCATAATAAGTGTTTTCCCTGCCTTATATTGCAGGTAACAGCACAGGTGAGGGTTCTGGGGAATTCAGAGCTCCACGGAGGAGACGTGCAACTACTTCCCATAAGAGACGTTTATTTAGAGAGCGGAGGGGAGAGCTGGGAAGGAGATGCGATCATCGTCCTTGGACATTTGTGCTTCTTATAGTCTCTTTCCAAAAATAGATGGTATTCACAGAGCTCCTGGAAGGAATGCAATGTTCCCAGCTGACAGTACATTATAATGAGACTTTGAGTATTGTATTATAATGTTACCTTACATTATGTAAGATACTTTATGATCAGTGATTTCCAGCATCGCTGAATTTGCTGCCTCTCTGGGTTTATATTATTCAGATTTCCTGTAGACGGAAAGTGGTGCAATAATTGTTTGCGTGTGTGTAGTGAGCATGTGAGTTTATTTAGACTTGTGTGTCAGTGGGTTGTGAGTATTTATGATAATAATTTATTTATGTAAGGTGTTAGAATTTGTATTCAGTACCTTTATGTTTTACTAACTGATATTAAAAATTAAAAACAATAGGGCATTCCTAGTTTCTATATATTGCAAAAAATATTATGTTCTTTCTAGAAATGTGTCATGAAATGCCCTTTATTTTTGCAATATTCCTAATGTTACAATAAACAAATCCTGGATTACTAATACTGTTTTTTGTTTTTGTTTTTTTTTAACTGTACTTTAAAACTAGTCAACATTCCACACTCATTAATGAATTATATAGGCCTATATATAATCTCCACAATGGGAACATTAAATTTAACACCTTAATTTAACAAAAGACAAATAATTAACTCAAAATAGAACTATAAATTTGTAAACCCCATAGTAATTATAATTATTAACAGTCCCAAACTGCACCTACTGATTCCACAGATTTGGCTAATAAACGACTTGCTTCATTTCTTTTAAGACTTTTTTTTCTTTTGGGGTGAAATATGACCAAGGCATATTCTTGAAACGTTTTAAAATTCATATATGTATCCCACGCTATTTTTTACAGTCTATGATCCAACGTTACATATTTGAGAAAGGTAATATAACCGGCAACGCTGCAACGTATTGGTATTGTTACTGTACGTTTAAGATAAATGTACACAGTCGAAACAGTTCAACCAATCAGATGGCGTTTAAGTGCAGACTCCGCCCCCGGTAGAGAACGAGCGCCTGTTGTTTCAGTTGATTTCGACAGGCCTGATGCTGCTCTGCTGTCACACTCATCTCAGTCAAACACTCGGAGTTTGTCCTCAGAAGCCGAATTGATTATTAAGGACGTGTGTATTTGGGGGAAAAAGCACAAGTAAGTGATCTAAAGGTTGTTTTCCGTCTTTCGTTAAACGGAGCCAATATAATAGACATCAAACATTACCTGGCTATTGAACGTCTTCTGTGTTTACAATCACTGTATCGAGTAACGTTATCGTTCTTATTTAGCAGCTAGTGTGAGTTAAATGAGCACAGACGAGCACCAACACAGCCATCTAATTTAGCGTAGAATACAACTTAATTCAGTATTCCATTAGTAATTAGTATCTTTGTATTTAGTTTAATTCATTTCGCTAGTAATTATTAGATGTGCTACTAGTCTCCGATGGAACAGTAGTAGTACTAGTACTGTTCCATCGGAGACTAGTATTAAATTAAGTCACTAGTAAGTTACTTTGCTTTCGTGACAAGTAATTATTTCATCGCTACTGACAATAAGTAGCGCATTTTTGTCATTGAATATTATGGGAATCTGTGATTCAAATATCTGTGGCTTAATCTGATTATTACTGTATGTGTACTAATTATGCTGGTACCAGTTCTAGTTTTACAAGTAACAATTAGACATCCTTACTTATTTTTGTAGTTACTTGTAATAATAAACTAATAAAAATGTCTGATCTCACTAGTTAGAGTTGGGTTTTTCTTTGTCATATGTAATGACTAATCAGAATGACTTTTTAAAAAAATTTCAATGACATTTAGCCTACTAGATAAAAAAATTTATCTAATTGATGTAATCAAGATCAATATTTTCTGAATTGTGTCATTTATTTCCTTGATTTCAATGATATACCTGTTAAACAGTTCATAAGATTCACATTGTTCATGCTGCTGGTTTGTGTTGTGTTTTCAGCATCAGGATGGTGAATGAGGGTGCTGGCACCCCACGCAATCGTAGGGGGTCCCATAAGGCTGTTCCGTCATCAGACCAGGATGGGACAGGAGCCGAAAGAGCCACAGGAGAGGTGCCCTTCCCAAGTAATGGTGAGACTCACTTAAACACTTAACAAAAAACCTTGACCTGGTCCTGCAAATGTAGACTATTCAAATTGAGCAGAGGCAAAACAGTCGCATTAAAATTCTTACGAAGAGACAAAAGAGTTTCTCTTTTGTTAGTTCTAATGTAGGTCATTCAACTCTGACCCATTGGAATCAGTTGCAACATGTTTCACTTAGTTTCCCAACTATTTACGTTACATGCTTGCACAATTTGTACAACCCATCATTTGTATGACACTGTCAATCTTTGAAATTATTTATCAAGAGATTTATTTCCCTTGATGTGCTTAGTTCAGTTCACAGAAAAGAAAAAATATCAATAATTTTTTTTGTGTACTAGAAAATGCTGCTTGTGAAAAGTGAAAGGCTTTTACAATAATAGCAATAAATTATAGCCTACAGTTATAATATAACTCCATGATCGCTATAAATATGCTGTGGTATGATTTGCTTATAATTTTCAGCCTGTTCTTACAGCAGCTTGATTGAGCAGTGTAATCATATATGGGTTAAAACAAAATGAGGAAACAATAGCCATTACACATTCATGTTACGTTAGTGAAATCATCAAGCTTAATTCTGCGAATGAACAGACTTCCATGTGATTTGCCGTGTGACCTGATTGAGAAATTGCCATGTCCTGCCCAGTACTGTTATCAATGATGCAGTCATTCCCATTAACTCTGACACGATGACACTGAAAATGCTAGTGTAGTGTTTTATTGTGCAACCGCACTGGCAAATACATTTATGCTTGTATTTGCAAAAGTTTGGGGTCAGTACATTTTTAAAGGTTTTTGAAAGAAGTCTCTTATGCCCACCAGGGCTGCATTTATTTGATCAAACAAACCGTAAAACAGTAATGTTGTGAAATATTTAAAATGGCTGTTTTCTAAGTGAATATATTTTAAACTGTAATTTATTCTTGTGAAGCAAAGGTGAATTTTTAGCATCATTACTTTTTCAGTGTCACATGATCCTTCAGAAATCATTTTAATTATAATGCTGATTTAATGATCAAGAAACGTTTCTTATTATCAATGTTGAAAAGAGTTGAGCTGCTTCATATTTTTGTGGAATTCAATGATAAATTTATCAACAAACAATCAGCATTTATTTGAAATAGAAATCTTTTGTAACATTCTTTACAGTCTTTACTGTCACTTTTGAGGAATGCAATGCGTCCTTGCTAAATAAAAGTATTATCTCTTAAAAAAAAAAAAAATTTTTTTTAAATAAAAAAATGTATACTTCAAATTACTTTAAAAAAAGAAAAGCACTGAAAACTCACTTTATCAATATAAAGTGAGTTTTCAGTGCCTTTTCGAGCAATTTTGTGATGTCACTGTCTGTATAGGTTATGTAGAATCTTTTTAAAAGTGTTGTATGAATCATCTCTTTCTTCTGTTTGCTCTCACTCAAACGGATGCAGGTTTTCTGTTTGCATGATGTGGAATTAGTTAAAGATTACTTTATGGTAACCAGGATACGGTGCCCACAAGTGCCACTGAATCACCTGCGTCCATCTGTATGTAAATGTGGGCATTCATGAGAGATCTGTATTGATGTCTCATTTCAGGAACAGTGGAAGTGGAGCACATTATCAGCGCAAAACTACAGCTAAAGAAGAAAGCGGAGGTAAGATGTCAATCCCAGTGAATCAGTGGCTTTCAGAACTGTATCTTGTCAGATATCAAAACTGTGAGCAACTGTGCGAATCTTGTACTTTATCACTGTATTGTTGCAGAGTGACTATACAGATAATCTGTGATAATACTGATAATAACTTTTACGTCATACATTATCAGATCCTAAACGTTCTAATGTGACCTTTGCTTTGACTATATCCTTATTCTTGTGCTTTTGATCTGTGTAAATCTGACTGAGCTTTTGTGATTTAGTTTAGCAGCTCCAGATATTTGTTCTTGTTTATCAAGCTCTTTGTCAGGCAGGAAGTTTTGCTCTCTATAAAGCACAGTCTCTAGTTAATTTTTAAAAAGTCTAGTAGAGTATTTCTGCTAGTGGTTCAGTGACAAATAAGTATGTTTGTTCTGGATGAACTATTTAAATATGTTTACATGCCAATGCCAAATCATATTTTTGGTTTAATGCACTTCTGAAAATTGTTTATACCATTTGAATGTTTTGGAAATAGAGCCATACCCATCAATCGAGTAAAGTAATAAAATATTTTTCTTGAATGCACATGAGTTTACACATCTTAATCATTATATTTTTTAACATATTTATGAGTATTTTTAAAGTATTTTTGAATCATAATTATCAATTCACTTCAGTGTATCTTCAGAGTATCAGACATCACTTGACTGTTTTATTAATTTCTCGTCACATGACAACAGGTTTAAATCTAGGGGTGTGACGGTTATAGTTGAACACCGTCATTAAACTCTATAACCGCCAAAACCGTGTTATTAAAATATTTTTTACAAACATTTTTTATCATAGAGAATGTTTAAATACTAATTAAAAACAATTGTTAACAGTATGTGTTATTAATGGTCTACGTCGTTTCCAACTGTATTTGATTCTTTGCCAAGTACCCCTTGACCGACCGCCAATCATTTGAGATAGAAATAAAAGCTATGATATAGTGATGTGCCATCATTATGAGATTTATTAAACAAATGAAAAACATTTGCAACAATAAACATTAGCAATGAACATTTGCAATCGGGAGACATGGTTTTTACCACTTAATGAAGTTTTGTTTTGTAAATCGTCAGACATGAATTTTACCACTTCATTGAGTTTTGCTTTGTAGAAAACCATTCTTTAAAGCGAATTTCGTTTTGTACAAATTGTATCTTAATTTTAATAAATGTTTCATCAACCAATTGCATGTATTTAATAAATAAAAAGCAAATATAGGAGACAATATAATAATTGTGACACGGAGGCTCCGATGCGCCGCGTTCACTTGCATTGCATTGTGAAGTTGAACTAGAGTCTAGAGCGCATCTCATCGTAAATGAATGAAACTCAGCGTATAGGCCTATGCCTCATACATTAGCATTAAATATCTTTGCTGCATCCTTTCTAGAACAGACAAAGGCTTTTTTGCGGCTCGCATCAGCAGAGCATTGCATCGTCCATAGACCGCAAAACAATCAGTGGATGGCGGGCGGGTGCGGCTTTGAAATCTGGTCAAAAAACGTTGGTGAGGATGATGAGTTATGTGACTGCGGATGAACTAATACCCCATCCACATATCTCTATTGATAACAACATTGAACACTACACAAATATTAATTTTATTCAAACTAAGTTGTCCTATAACAGAACGTCGCAACCCCCCCCCCCCCCCCCCCCCGGTTATGTTACTAACCGTCACATTTGACTCATGTCATAACCGTCATCACCAATTCTGAAACCGGCACACCCCTATTTAAAAATCCCACAAAAAAATCTAATGGTATTGTAATTGAATATACAATAAGTTTTAAATTTCTCGAATCATTTTCTGAATTGCTTTTTTAGGTGTTGTTGAATTATTGAATTAAAAAGATTCAGACAAAAATAATCAAATGCGCATCACATTTTTCAGACTGAATATTGATTTTAAGCAAAATAATAATTTGTTTTCTGTATTAGGATCAACTGTTTTAGACTGTTTCCCACTGCTTGTAAAGGTTACAGGAAGTGTAGATAGAATAAGGAAGGATGTGGTTGTCAGCCAGGGACAGTGAGGTTATTCAGAAACACGGTGGGAATTATCAAGTACAGCCAAAGGATTAAACTTTAGAATTAATTTGAATCACAGACCTCCAATGTGTCGCGTCAACAGTTCAATCTCCCTGTTTTTTTGTCTGTGTCTTAAAGTGTCTTAGACATACAAAGACCTTCATTTGTCTCCATTAAGATCAGCCACAGTTCAAACAAAATGAGCGTGACAGCTTGAGGTGTCACATGAGACCAGATTCTCCGACTCCAACTGTTATCTTGTGGATGTGATGTTTTCAGCTTCACCTTCTGCAAACCTTCTGTTCTTGTTCATAAGACCCTCCTTGGATATATAAGAGACTAGCTGTTCTGTGTTTTCACTGTTTTTTTCAGCATTTGAAAGCAGACCTGATGAGGCAGTTTGACACTCAAGTGAATGAGTTCATGGACAGCCTGATAGAGGAGTCTGCCAGTCTGGGTTCCTCCCATGTGAGCACAGTCTTTCAGTCTCTCTCAGATAAGGAGAAAAGCAAACTCAGGTACTGAAATCACGCATAAACAGCATTGCAATGAGTGCCATGGCTGGCTAGTACACTTCATTGTTCTCATTTACTCTCATGAATTCACTGCATCTGTGATTTCTTTTCCATGGCATGTTCTTGGCACATCAGCATAGTGCTTTTATCTCACATCTTTCCCCGTTGTCTACCTTTTCATCTTCCTCTCTGCTCCTGTAGGCATACACAACCTTCCCAAGCCCAAAGCAAGCAGTTTGTGATTCGTCGATCCCTGTTAGAGTGAGTCATGGGTGTATTTTCTCTGAGATCTTGCTGAAACCTGTTCTGAAATGTGTGAAATCTGAGATTTGTTTCCGTCTGTGGTGAGATTAAGATGAGATATGGCTTTAATTTGATTAGCTGACCTAAATAAACTTTTTTTTATTATATCACAAATTACAATACAATTTCATGTATTTAGTGTTTAATGGCGAAAACAGTGGCCATTCAAGTGACCAGAAACACATGGTTGTACTGAATATATTTGAAGTAATAGTGCTTATGAAATGATTTTTCTGCAGTGATCTCTTTGAGGTGAACCACATCCGCACCATCTATCACATGTTCATCGCTCTCCTCATCCTCTTCATCTTCAGCACACTCGTCGTGGACTTCATCGACGAGGGCAGGTTAGGACGCTCACTATTCATCAACACTTTTGGAATCCAGTTTGCTTCAGTTTTTTGAGACGGCGACCTTGTTTGAAATGTTCAAGTTCTGACCTTGCCAACAGTGTGGTTTCATAAATTCATAATGTTTTTGTTTTTGCTAAGGTATGAAGAGACATATTTTGTCTTTACAAGCACAATGTTTGCAAGGTCTCCTATATTCAGTAGATACTTCTCCTGGCTTATAGAGGCCCAAACCTATTAAAAATAAATACAATTCGATAGATAGATGTATAAGAACAAATATAATTCATTTTTAATTACATTTAATACTGAATTTATTTTTGGATGACTTTTTCCTTCTTTTCTGTATTTATTTTTAAATGTACTTTTATTCTTTTTAACCTTTATTAATGTATTCTTCTATCTATCTATATGTCGTTCTGTCGCTCTATCTGTCGCTCTATTGTTCTGTCGCTCTATCTATCATTCTGTCGCTCTGTCTATCGTGCTATCACTCTATCATTTAGTTGCTTTATCTATTGATCTATTGTTCTGTCATTCCATCTGTTCTGTCTGTCTATATATCTGTCGCTCTATCTGTCGTTCCACCGCTCTATCGTTCTATTATTCTGTCGCTCTGTCTATCGTGCTCTCACTCTATATCATTCAGTTGCTTTATCTTTCTTTTGATTTGTCACTCTATCTGTTGCTCTATCATTCAGTTGCTCTCTATCTATCGATCTATCATTCTGTCGCTCTATCTATTGTTCTGTCACTCCTATCTGTCTGTCTGTTTATATATCTATCTTTGCAATAAAGTGAAACAATAGAAGAAGATGCACTAATTTGTGTAAAGTGTAAAAACCTTTCTTTCGTGCACTTTCTCTAGACTGGTGCTTGAGTTTGACCTGCTGGTGTACGCGTTTGGCCAGTTCCCCCTTGTGGTTGTCACGTGGATGTGTATGTTCCTGTCCTCTCTTGTGGTTCCGTATGTACTGCTCAGTGTCTGGGCCGGCGTCTACCCCACGTCAAACTATCGGGCCTTATGGACAGCGCTGGCCGGTTCTCTCTTGCTGCTGTACCAGGGGCTGTGTTTGGGTTTCATGCCCACATATGTGGTGCTGAAGAACGGCCTTCCCCCTGCTTCATGCTTCATACTTATTCTAGAACAGGTAGGCTACTCCGTAACCATAGCAACGGGATTCTTTTTATATCACTCCATTGCTCTATTTTCTGCCTTTGTGTGTATTTTGAACGTGTTGCTAGGTAGAAATCTAATCATGTATGAAGGTAGATTTTAAATGTAAGTTTTGTTTTTCTTTTACTGCTGAATCTAGTTGTTGCTTTGGTTTTTGTTGTAAACAGGTGCGGCTGATGATGAAAACTCACTCTTTCATCAGGGAAAATGTGCCAAGAGTACGATCCTTAGAACGAAACAAAACGAGTAAGATCTTCACTTAGGTTGACATAAAAAAACAACAAAAAAACCACTTCTGGTTTATTTTGTCGTCGTCTTTTTGATTTATTTTTCAGATTCAGTTGCTGTTCCTCAGTTCACCCAGTACATTTACTTTCTCTTTGCACCCACCCTAATATACAGAGACAATTATCCACGGTAAGACTGACTGCTATTGGTTTAAAGGAAGATTTTTTATATATATATATAATTCTAATTTAAAAATTCATAACATATATATAAATGCTAATTAATTAAAATTGTATTTATGTAAATAATGAATACATTTATTTAAAAATTAGAAAAAAAAATATATATATTATGGTCTTAATATATATTAAGAGAGTATGTTTTGTCAGTTTTGATTTTCTGTTTGCTCTGAGCACTTCTGTTGCTTTGTCTCTGTAGAAATCCTTGTATTCGGTGGGGTTATGTGGCTACAAAGTTTTCACAGGTGGGTTCTTTGAAAGAGTGCATGTTTGTGTTGTGATTTTTATAAACATTTATTTGAATGTAATGTTTTTCTGTGTCGTTCCAGGTGCTGGGGAGTTTGTTTTATGCGTATTACATATTTGTGCGGCTGTGTATCCCTCAGTTCCGCAGTATCAGTATGCAGCTCTTTGACCTGAGGGCCATGGTGTTGTGTGTCTTCAACTCTATACTGCCAGGTATCATGTCAGCAGGGCCAATATATCTTCTCATTCCTTTATACTGATAAAATGTTGAGAAAAGAATTGTAGTAAAGAGTACACAGTGGGTCACAAATGTAGTAAAAACGTGCTCAAATGCATTTTGTGTGATGATATTGTCCCATATACATAGGAGTGCTGGTGCTTTTCTTGGCGTTCTTTGCCTTTCTGCATTGCTGGCTTAACGCATTTGCTGAAATGCTACGATTTGGAGACAGAATGTTTTATAAGGTAACAAACAGCACCAAAAGACTCGAGAAAGTGTTTAATTTCACAAATATAGACCCTTATACCTTATACACTTTGTTGTAGAGTTCCACATGATCAGATCTGCTTAGTTTAGCATTTCATCTTTTTTTGTGTTCCTAATGTGCGTTTTGTTCTTTGAATAATGTGCTTTTTCTCTAGGACTGGTGGAACTCCACTTCATTTGCTAACTATTACCGCACATGGAATGTTGTAGTACACGATTGGCTTTATTATTATGTGTACAGGGACTTCTTGTGGGTAAGTCATACACGCATATAATTTTTTTTATATTATGAATTACTTCTAAATTACTATTACATAAGTAAATATGTAATTTTATTATAATTTTTATTTAAATATTTGTATTATAATTTATTTATATATAATTGTGGTAATCACAAACGACTGGAAAAGTCACAGAAGTGTTTCAGGTTGGACCCCATTGGTGGCCTTGTGTTGAACTGTGTTTTTTTTTTTTAAATCTGTTTTTGTCTGATTTGAATGGAGCCATTCATTCTAATTTGAATCAAGCCAAACCAAGTTTGATCATCCACTTCTACAGATGACACAGAAGCGATTCCGTGCGGCGGCCATGTTCGTTGTGTTTACTGTGTCTGCTGTGGTGCACGAGTATGTTCTGGCCATCTGCTTTGGCTTCTTCTACCCCGTCCTGTTCTGCCTCTTCATGTGCTTTGGAAGTAAGAACCTCATTTACTACATAAGCATGGTAAATATCCCTGCTGAAACACTGAGAGTCTCAGCAGGTTTAAGTTGGTCTTACAGCTGACCAAGCTGCTGTTTATTTGGTCAGCAGCTGTTCTACCAAAAACCATCCAGACAGACCAATTTAACCAGCTTGGCCAGGCTGGGATGCCAGATCACCACCTAGAAATTGGTTTTAGCTTCAGTTACAATGACTCTGTTTTTCCGTGGCTGATTAACATGACAGAGCCTTAATGTATGTAATCCACTCAAATTTCTCTTAGTGGGGTTTAACTTCGTACTTCATGACCGAAGAAAAGGGCCGATCTGGAACGTGATCATGTGGACTATGCTGTTCTTGGGACAGGGGGTTCTCATCTGCCTGTACTCTCAGGAGTGGTACGCTCAGCGCTACTGCTCCGTTGAAGAGGTAAACAAAGTGCTGGCGCCTTCCTTGTGTATATATTCATCTGTGAATGTAGTTTAATGTGGATTTATTCATATATTGCTGCTTTCCTTTTTGTTTCCTCAGCCCTCTTTCATAGACTTGCTGAAGCCTCGATCTTGGACTTGTAATCCACAGACTATCACTGCTGTGGACGCTCACTAAGCCACACCTCCAGCTGCCACATGCCATTCATACTGGAGGGAAAACACAGGACTTTAGCATTCTATAGGTATTGCACTATGACCAAACGAAGTGAAAAGTACTCTATATTCATGAAGACAATGTTTTACAAAGAGGCCTTGAATATTTTATTTGTTGAGATCTTAATATTTATGAATAACATCTGTAACAGAATGTAGAATATTTATAATGTGCATTACAAATATTTCCTTTCAAATTTCTAAGCGACTTAGCATTTGACAATCTATATTAGGTTATGTCTGATCTGGCTAAAGAGATTCTATTTTTAGAAGCCTTTGTGATGTCATAAAGTTGAGATCCGATTATAAATGTGTTTTGTGTACTGCCATTTCTTAGATATTGTGGTGTTATTCCAGTACTGGACATTTTGACCAGTTTTTTTCCTGGACCTCAAATTCTAGAATGTTTACAAGCAGGGTTGCGAATGCTAAAACCTCAGTGGATTTAATTTATGTGCCATATTGCTGTGAAACACAATTGTTTACTTCTTACCTTTCACTCATACCCACGGTTTCACAGACAAGGCCTAAGATAGTTCCAGACTAAAATGCATATTTGAGCTGTTTTAACTGAAATATCTTCAAATATGTCAGTTTTTCTAAGGCACGTTTATAAAAGCTACTTAAATGCCGTAGTTGAACTAAGGCCTAATCCTGGCTTAATCTAAGCTCTGTCTGCGAAACCGGGCCTTAGAGTTTAAAGTAAAATTACTAAAATTAAAATGGGGGAAATTCTCCATTCTGCCAATTTTATTTACTTTAGTTACTGTTTTTTTTTTTTTTTTTTTTTGTTCCTAGAGCTGAATTAATTGGATACTGATTACAAAGCTATGATTTCAGACTTATTTATCACAAAATGGGGTATCAGTTGTTTGGAAGTGTTGAGGTGTTGCAGCTGGCTGCACTCATGTGATCATTGTGTTATTACCAACATTATATATTGTTATCTCAAGCACAATCCCTTTATTAGTTATAAATTATTGTTGGGTACACTACTGGGATTTATTTTAAAAACTCCTCTAAGACATTTTGAATGTCATTTATCAGTGCAAAAAATGAAATGTCTCTATTATTGAGTAAATTGTTATTTAAAATGTATCTGCAATAACTGTTATGACCAGCAGGTGGGGGTGGAGAGTTGAATCTTAGGACTACTGTATGTCTGCACAAGGCATTTCAGATTTGTTTTCTTTTTGACACCTGCCAATGTAAATGATTTGTAATTTCCAGAATAGTTGATGAATGTAATTATCATAACAAACAAGTGATCAATGTTTTGTAATAATTAAAACCGATCCCATATTTTTAAACTAATATTCATCATAATTTATTTTGTGAAATGTTCAGTGTGTAGCCTGTCCCAGCATGATCTGTAATGGACAAATAAACAGTTTCACTTAAGTGTAGTTTGCTTGTATGTACTTTGTGTATTGAGCCATATGTTGAGCTATGTTATATTGGGTCTAATAGGTATGTTTCATGAGACTTGACCACATAAAATTAATAGTGAATTAAAATATTTTTTTCCAGGTGAGATTATGTTGAAGAAAATTAAGATTATTAGTGTGTGTGTGTGTGTATGCTATATATATGTATATATATATATATATATATATATATATGTGAAAAAATATAGAATAAATTGTGAAATATTATTACCATTTAAAATCATAAATGGTTTAATATTTTAATATACAGTGTCACATGATCCTTCAGAAATCATTCTTATATGCTGACTTACTATCAATGTTGGAAACAGCTTAATATTTTTTATAACCTGTGATAAAGTTTTTTTTAAAACTGTTTTTCAGGATTAAAAAGTTAAAAAAGATCAGCATTTATTTAAAACAGAAACCTTTTTTAACAAAATACACTGCCGTAAAAAGTTTGTAATTTTGTTTTTTAAAGAAATTAATACTTTTATTCAGCTAGGATGTGTTAAATTGATAAAAAAAAGTGATAGTAAAGATTTATATTGTTAGAAAGGATTTCCATTTTGAATAAATGCTTTTCTTTTTAACTTTTGATTCATCAATGAATCCTGAAAAAAAAAAGGTATCACAGGTACCCCCCCCCCCCCCAAAAAAAACTGTCTCCAACATTGATGATAACTGAGTATCAAATCAGCGTATTAGAATGATTTCTGAAGGATCATGTGACATTGAAGACTGCATGGGTGATGAAAATTCAGCTTCTCCATCACAGAAATAAATTCACAATATTACTGTTTTCTCTGTATTTTCATGCAGAAAATAAATGCAGACGTGGTGAGCATAAGAAGACTTCTTTCAAAAACATTAAAAATAGTAATGTTTTCAAACTTTTGACCAGAAACTATATATATATATATATATATATATATATATATATATATATATATATATATATATATATATATATATATTACACACACACACACACACACACACACACACATATGTTTTGGATTACAGGAGAAGGTTATTTAGAACGTGGAAGCAAAATAATTATGTTTTAAAGAGATAAAATAGATAAAAAAAAACATTATACAATTAGCAATATTATTAAAAAATCTCCAAATCATAATATTTTACAAATTATATATTAATAAACAATATGCAGTGTCTGGCATTAAGAGCAAAACGTATAGCCTATTATTAGAGCATTTAATATTATTATAAAATATGATGTTGATATATAGCCTTAGTGAAGTAGCATAATTTTCTTTATGTTGTGTAAATAAGACACTTTCATAAAACCTTATTATTTATTTTTTGTTATCCTGTAGGCCTACTGTTTACATTATTCATTTATTATCGGTAACATGATAGTCACTGTACATTGTGAATGAACAAATATTGGTTACGCTTATGTCAATATTAATATTCATAGATTAAAAAGAGAGATGTTTTGCATCACTGCGATGATGATGTGCTGCGCGCTCTCCGTCATTGGCTCGTGCAGCGCACGCCACTGATCCTGCGGTAAAGATGGCGGCGGCGGAGGGGGCGCGCAGCGGCTGGAGCAGAACGGAACGACCCCAGACGGGTTCGTTTTAAGAGAAACGGTGCTGGGGGGCAGGAGAATCCTACATTCCCGTTTAACAGAGCCGCTTATCCGGTTTAGTAGAATCGAACGATTAGACAGTGTGTTGTTAGGTGTTAGGTGTTGGGTGGGTTCTCTCGCTCTCTCTCCCATACACACACACACACACACACACACACACAGAGAGAGAGAGATTGCTAAGCTAAGCTAACAGAGCTCGGTCCGGTCCGGTAGAGGAGAAGGAAGAGGAGGAGGAGGGGTGACCAAGAAAGGGAAGACAATCATCCCTTGAAGAACAGGCCGTCGTCCCGCGGTTCGTTCGTTCGTTGTGGGATGTGAGCGGTCCAAACGGACGGCGGGTCTTTCCACAGATCTGTGTTATTTTCCCACCCAGAACACTCGCAGGATGGGACAACAGGTAGGCCGCGTGGGAGAAGGGGCTTCCGCAGGGATTCAGACCCCACCGCAGGGGCAACAGCAGCAGGGCAGATCGAACCGGGCCAGCAGCTCCGGGAGGAGACCCCGAGACAGCAACATCACAGGGACGCCACCGGGCAGAACTGCCGCCGCTGCAGCGAACATCATGCCGGATCCAGGGATCAATGTTTTCACCCTGCACTCAGGTACGAGCCCATTCAGCTGGTCATTTCGCAGGGTTCTCCCTTTGAGTCACTGGCAACATGCAAATCATTGTCGGTAAAATGCGGAGCTGCTCTCCGTTGAGAAGTTGAGATAGACCCGTTGGGATAAGCGGAAATACTCCATGACTCGGGCTGTGTTGCAAAATCTAGTGTGTTGCCTGTGTAGACAGCGTTATCTTAACACCATGAATGCGTCCAAACACTTCGTAGAAACCATGTCCGTAACTATGTCTTGAACAATGACATGGACATGCAGTGTTAGACTGCTAAAGCAAATCACCCTAAAATGTACCCTTTAAAACTTATTCATTCTATCTACACACACAGCAGAGCATAATTGAGTGAGTTCAACATGTGTTTTGTAAGTGGTTAAGCATGGTCAGTGTCTGGTCATCTTCCATTAGAACATTTCTTTGAAGAATATGAAGTGTTGTTGTCGATCCACCATTGTGCCCATTCCAGGTGGAGTGTCACTGAAATGAGTATTGTGAGGCTCTGATTGGATAAAAGCATCAGGTAAATGACAAGTTTGTTTACTGTCACTTATAATGACCCATGCTTTTGAGATGTATCAGTGTTATTGACAATGTTTCAATGCATCATCTTTTTAGGATTCATGTTATGGTTAAAACTTTCTTTATTTTCTTGTAAAAATTGTTTATATTCTCCACAGCTATTGAGCTATTCCTGCAGAAATATGTAATATGAGCAGATTCTGCTTCTTATTCACAGAATATTTATATTGCATGTAAACACGGTTGCCGATTTAAGGCTGCTCCATGCCTGCTCAAAACGGCATAATGCTGCATTACAGCCAGACTGACTTCTGCCTGCTCTGACCCACCTTACACACCCTAGTATAAAAGTGTACTCTCTTACAATTGCATTTATGCTATCTCTGAGCAACATTACACAGTCTGTATAAATGCCACTTCAGAAGCGCTTCTGTGCCACCTTAACTGTGTAAATTTGATGTTGAGGATTGTGTTTTTTTAAGGGCAGTAACTCAACTGAGAAGGGGAAGTTCAGACACCATACTATCCTAACTGTAGAAATGCGATGACTGTTATTTGATAGGGCTGGCATTTATTGTCTCTTATGAAGCACTTGCTGGTGGGAAAGCTGCTGGGGAAGCCGCTGCTTTCTCGGATTTCACTCGCTCGATTTCACTGACTCATTTGTTTCAGGCAGTAACACAAAGCACATATTTTATCATAATACTGTCTGTGTGTCACACAGATTTATCATTTCTTGAATCTCATACATCAGGTGTTGTTTATTGTGACTGTGACTAGGGCTGTCAAACGATTAATCGCGATTAATCGCATCCAAAATAAAAGTTTGTTTTTACATAATATATGTGTGTGTACGTTGTATAATTATTTTCTATATATAAATACACACACATGCATGTATATATTTAAGAAATATTTGCATGTATATACTGTGTATATATATTTATTTTATATATAATTTATATTATATATATAAATATTTTATATATAAATAACACATTTTTCTTAAATATACATGCATGTGTGTGTATTTATATATAGAAAATAATTATACTCCATACACACACATATATTATGTAAACACAAACTTTTATTTTGGATGCGATTAATCGCGATTAATCGTTTGACAGCCCTAACTGTGACACAATGGTTGGGATTTCATTAGATGTGTGGTTTGCTCTGCAAGGGAGTCGAGAATAGGGTTGGGGATCTTTCGTTTAAATTTGAGCGTTTCCGATTGCAATTCTGCTTACGGATTCTGATTCTTTTAGATTCCCAGTTTCGATTCCAGTATGGTAAAAACATTTATATCAAACATTTATCAATTAACCGGTGGGAAAATGTCCTTACCATTGCATCTCTGATCCTTGATTTCGCCCCTCCAAAACCATTTTGTCCCAAATCCGAAAACCAGTGGCTGAAAATTCATCCCTAACTGTTACACATGCGTTTTCTTTCTCAACTGTTTACGTTCACCTAAGACAAAACTGACTGTGACATATTTTGACATAATTTTGTGTGTATTTGTACGTTCAAGCTTAAGAAAACTCATACGAGACTTTCGTACGATTCTCAATTCCCACCCCTTGAGACATTATCTTTAGCACTATTTGGGTGGTGTTAGATGAACAGTGATGTCTGTTATCCATTTCCCATGAGCTGCGTTGGGTCTCCTTGGAGGCTCGTGCCCAGCCAATGCCAAAGAGGAGCTTGTCACATCTTGACAGTGAACCCTTCGGCTGGAAACACTGACATGTGAGGGTTGCAGATGAGTTATTTTTACTCTCATCCCTTATAGCCAAATGTATAGCAGTGGCTGAAAGTCATCTGAATAATCTGGATAATAATTGTATGGTTACAGGCCTGACTGTCATACCAGTGGTGACTAGCTGCCATGATAAACTTCATCAGACACACCTTATATCAAACACTGGAGGCTAGAACATCTTATTTCTGATCTCCAATCATATGGCCTTGGTCACATTTTGTTGTTTTATCTGTAAATTCGCTCTGTCTCAGAGTGTTAGAGCCTCATCTGTAAGTTTAAAGCGATAGCTCACCCTAAAACGGAAAATATGTCGTTGGTTACTCGACCTAAAGCTCTGAGTTTTTCCGGTAACACTTTACAATAAGGTCTAATTTGTTAACATTAATGCTTTGCTGACATGAATGCTATGGAAAACACATATTGCTTATTGTTAGTTCATTTTAGCTAATGCATTAACTGATGTTAACAAATGAGACCTTATTATTGCCTAATAATTTTTAATTATAAAAGGTACTGTACAGTACCTGTCAAAAGTTTGCAAACATTACATTCAACATTAAATGTATTTGTTTTTTATTTTAACACATTTTGAAATGTAATATATTCCTGTGATGGTAAAGCAGAATTTTCAGCATCATTACTCCTTCAGAAATCATTCTAATATGCTGATTTGATGGTCAGGAAACATTTATTATTATTTTCACGTAGAGACCCTATTGCAATTGTAAGGATTTTTATTATTATCATTTTTGAAACAGTTTTGCTGCTTAACATTTTTGTAAAATAAATACAAAATTAATTGCAACATTTGACAGCTTACACTAAGACCCTAAAGAATCATACCAATCATGTTTCTTTTAACTTTTTCCCCACCGGCGTTTAAAAAAAAAAGTTGCCAGCCAGCACCAGCATTTTTGATCATTTTCACAAAACTTCAAATTCAATCTCACACATACCTCTTCTTGTGTTTTTTTGGCTTTTCATTCAGTAAGGTTTGGCAGTTTTGATTTCTATGCTGTTTAATGATCGCGTTAGCTTACGTAAGCAATGCTTCTATCAATTGTTTCTGCTTCTTCACTTATTTTTGGATCCAGAGATTCTATACTCTTTCAGAAGATGCGTAATAGCGCCCCCTACTATATAGGTGGAAAACATGGATTGCTATAAATGACGGAAAAATCCAGTCAATGGCGGGGAAAGAGTTAATAGCTGGAGGGTGCACTATAGTACTGTCATTAACATTCTCTTTATACAACATCAACAGGAAGCTTCTTCACTGTTTCATTTTGAAACTCTGCAGTGCGGTCATCATCACTCAGAGTCTGATGACTACACAAGAGAATAGTGGACTACTCCATTTCCCAAAGCTTTTCTGCCCATAGTGCAATCAGGACATCGACAGGTGACTCATCCAACGCTCAAAGCAGAATTCCATCAGATCCAGGAGAATATTCATCTCTTTCATTAACTAGTGGAATTCCATCAGATACGACCGTGATGAACTGTGCTTAATTTGACCACGCCGTCAGACGGAGGGATAAAAGAGTGGTCCCGTCTGCGTCCTCCCGTCCCCTGCAGTCAGCCAATGAGTCAGCCCGTCGCCGCTCTGAGGTCACGGGGCCAGTTCCACACTCTTTTTATTTATTTATCAACTCTGTCCTTTACCAGCAGGCTTTTATTATTTCAGTAGGGTGGTGCAAAGTGCTGCCCTGAACTTAATGCAGTCCAAAGTACCCGAAACGATTGATTTTTAGAGCTCAGAACAGTGCAGAGCTTTAGTTGGCACACGATTAGAAGATAAAATGTACAGACGAACTCTCGAAAGTTTCCTTTTTGTTTGTGTTTGTTGTTCCATCAGTTTATGCATCATGCATTTCCAAAGTTTGGGAAAGCGGAAAGCCATGAGGCTGTCCGATAGAGTGATTTTGTGCACATGTGTTAACTTAATGATATAATGTTGGCATTTGGCAGCAGCTTCAAATAAGACTCATCCAAGCAAAATTGAGAGTCAGAACTGTCCGTTTAAGAAATATGAGAGAATATCGTAGATGATTTGGTGAAGTTATGGTTTTGGAGCTCTAGTTGTTTCTGGTAAGCAAGCATAATGCTGCTGTAATTGAGTTAGTAATTAGGCTACGTTACATAAATATCTCTTTCATCTCAGTTTGTTCTAAAGGATTGAGTAGACAGCACTGACACGTGTGAGCTTCCCAGGATGTAAGAGGATAGGAATTAAGGGCTAAATTAGATTAAGCAATCCATTTTTTGATATGTGAGATAGATTTGAAGCAAAACAGCTGAGGAGAAGTTTTATAAAGTAGTCTCAAACTTCTCTCTGTCTCATTGTGAAGACCTGATGGGACTCTCTTGGCCCATGGTTCGATTTGGTTGTTGCACCACTAGAGGTCAATAGAACACTGCAATTTGTTTTCACTAGGCTCAAAGTATCAACGTTGATTGGATATGTATATTTTTTAACATGTCTAGTTGGTAACACACTTGTGAATTGGATACTCATCTTTGTCTCATTGGTGAGATAGTGGGTGCCTGTGCTCTCCTAGACATCTGCTAATCCTGCTTCATTTTAACAGCCTTATCCGGTTCCATCCTCTCATTGCGTCCTTATTAAGGTCTGGATTAGATGACACACTGGAGTAATTCTTCTATGTTGGGGCAGTGATGGAGATATTGGACTTTTTCAGTTCAACTCTTTCTCTGCAGATCAGTGGTTTTCCATGTTTTTCTCTTCAGACCAGGAATAAGGTGTCATTGTTCTGTATCTGTTAGCTTTTTCTGCTGTTTTTGGCCTTTGTTCGATGTGTGATGATGCAAATAAATAATTGAATTAGTGTTTTGAACTGATTCATTGAAATGGACAGTTTGAAGGAACCGCACAGAGATTAAATTGAACTTTGCAATTATATAACCTTGCTCTACAACAAGTTACATTTTGATGGGTTTTTTTTTCCTGCATTGAACATTTTTTGGCTGTCAAAGCAAAGTTTATAATATTATGTTGTATAATATTTATTGTTTATTTTATTTATTTAGATTTTTTTCACCCAAAAATGATTGTGTCTTTGCCTTTATTAGGAGTTCTGTAATGCAACTTTGCATGTGTGTATGACTACGTATGGTTAAAAAACCACTAAAAAAATAAATAAATAAAAGACCCAATAAAAACCCTGTTTGGCCTTTCATTTTTGGTCATATACACATCAAAGTAGTTCTAATGAATCCCAGTTGAATCCCATCCGCAAAGAATGGCCTGTCTGAGCGTTACGATATGTCTTGGAACGCTGAGTGAATAATCCCACAATTCAGTAGTGAAATCAGATGGGACAGAGGAGAGATTAGGGTTAAAGCCAGGATATCTGCATTCTCATCAGACGTATCCTAGCATCTGCTTAGTTTGTGTCATTGCCATTCCCTTTCCCAGCCTTTGTGCGTTTTATGTTGTGAATGTTTTGGTGTTCTTATTTATTTGAGGCGTCACCTTCACTTTCTGAAACAGATTGTTCCGTTTCACTAATGCATTCACTGCGTTAGATAACACTTCTCGTCACACCCTTGAGCTGTAGTACAGCTCATTTTCTATTGATAATGAACGCTTGAATCAAGCATGTTATGATCTGTCTTCTCTAGAAGGGATGTCGACACGCAACATCCACTGTAGTTAAATGAACGACGACTCCTCATTGGCGCTATTGAGGTCATGATGCGTGTTCAGACAGGTCCTCCACAGCCTGCCAACACTTCCTGTTCGCAAGACCACTTGGCTGACTCAATCCATCCATTTCCATTCGTAATGTGTCTGGCCCACCAGGCTCATTAAATACCGAAGGCTTATGCTGTCTTATCTCTGAGACCGGGCTAATGCGTTCGCCCTCATCTGGTGACGTGGTTGTCTTAACCACCATGGTTGGTAATTTCCTTAGAGAATGTCTCTTAAAGCCTTCATCAAAATGTCTTCAAATACCGTTCTCGCCTCCAAAAGAAATGCAGGCCCTGTAGTTGTTTCTTGGGTTAAGCAGGCTCTTTTAAGACCTGCACAAAGAGGTGCAACGCTTGTATACTTAACTCTTTCCCTGCCAGCATTTTTGAAAAAAGTTGCCAGCCAGTTTCATGGCCCCCATAATATTTTGATGTATGAATATCTGAGCATGCAACTTTCATTTAAAGTCCGCGTGAACCGGAAGTTGCAAACGACTTTTCTCCAGTGTTGTGACGTATTTCCCAGTGAAAAGGAATATTGAACAGAGGGCAGGGTTTTACTCTAGCGCTCATCCTCTCTATCTCTCACTCATAGCAGACTAACGGTTTGAGGGGAGTGGTTAAGCGTTTCCCAACCCAAGCCGTCAAACCTACATCATCAGAGAAGGAACGCCATTCCAGACCGGAAGTAACTTTTCAGACTTTGATTAAAGATTACGACGGCAAACAATTTTTTTCTGTGTATTAACTTGCACGGATTAATTTTTCACTACAAGACTAGTAATATGCGCTAACAAAGTAAATAGGGTCAATTTTGATTTCAGTTGGACTTAAAAAAAAAAAAAAAAAATCTCAATTGCAGATCGTATTCAGAACGATGATCAAAACATAAATGGAATAGATCACTTCCATCAACACCCCCAAAGCTTGCACCCTTACGCCTATACCACTTCCTGGGTCGACATTTCATTCAATAGGCTAACATTAGTCATTTTTGATTTATATGCGGTTCAATGTTGATGATCGCGTTATTTTGCATATGCATCTGCTTACATATGCTATCGCTTGTTTCTGCTTCTTCTTCGCCTGTGTTTTGATACGGAGATTCTGTACTCTTTCAGAAGTAATAGCGCCCCCTGCCGAATAACAGTGAAAGCCCAAAAAATTCTGTCAATGGAAGGGAAAGAGTTAATGGAGATGCTTTTAGGAACAGCGTTTCAATGTGATGGGTCAACAGAATGGTTGATTAGTTATCCAGAAACTGTCTGGTCAATTTAGTGAGTTTATTACACCATTATGGGGACAAAAAGCATCTTTCCCTATTGAGTGACTTGGCTGGAACGACTCGTCAATGTTTACATAAATTAGTCTCTTAGTTTTTATTGTATCAATTAGTGTAGCAGTATATTAGATCCATACTTTAAGTGACAGCAGCCTAATATTCCTGATGTGATGCTGCTCCGCTTGTGTCTTAAATTGGGCTTGCTAAATATAAGTATTAATTTCTTTTAAAAAAAACCTTACTGACCTCAAACAGGAACCGTAATGTATAAATCACAAACCTTTTCATTAAATGATTATATTTCATTTTCAGCATTTCCCTTATTTATTTAATTGTATTATTTGGAGAGCTTTTAACAGATAAAGTAAAATTAAGTAATGGACTAAGTTATGAGGAAGTGGATGTGTTTATCTGTTAAGAAGCCGTGGATGCTGCTGGTGGGAAAATGTCATCAGATATGGAGGATGTGAGCAGTCTGATGATCTCTGTTCTGCCCACTCTGTTGTGGCAACCACAGGTAGCAGTGGTGCATCAGGTAGATGTTATTCAGAGGGAGGAGCCACAGGTCTGGATGCGTCCTGCACACAGCCCAAAAATGACTCAAAGCAAAGAGAGAGAAAGAGGGAAAGGATGGACAGAGATTGCTGATTGTCTGATTAAGTGTGAAAAATCTTTTTCATTTCTCACCATATGGTTGCATTGCATCACATTGCTAACTCATACAATCTTAACACTTTTGCTATTGTCACTGTTATTGTTGACTGTAGTTGACAAAAGATGATTCGGAATTATATAAATATAAAAAGAAGAACATATAATTTCATTCTGGTTGGGCATTTAAGTGTCTTGAGTCCGTGTTGTGTTGCATAAACTCTTAATACCTTTAAGCTGTTGGGCGTGTGTGATTTTCATGCTTGTGCATGCTTGTACAAAGAGAAGAGAAGACCGGGGGAATGATGCTGAAAATTCAGCTTTGCCATAACAGGAACAAATTACATTTTACGTATTTCATTGGCAATAATATTTCACAATATTACTGTTTTACTTTGTTTTTGATCAAATAAATGGAGCCTTGGTGAGACTGATGCTTCTTTCAGAAACATTTCACCGACCTCAAACATTTGAATCGTAATCTGTGACATAAGGGTTCTGTAAGATAAAAATCAGAACACATAACACATACTCATGTCTTGACTGAATAACATTTGAAAAGCAGTTATGTATCTTGTTGTGTTAATAGAGCGTGTGAACTGTTGAAATTCTGTCTGCTGCACAGTATGTCTGTAATCTTTCTTTTTTTTTACATTTTATTGAGGATTTCAGCAAACTCTAAAACTCTTTATGGAAGTTTGATAGAACTGTTGTAAATATAGGCATAAATGTTTTATAATGCCATCCTTTTTTGTCCCTTTTGAGTTCTGATTTGTCAAATTTGGAGGCACTGAAACACTTTATTAAAGTGACTTTATTTGAGTTCTGTCAGTAGTATTTTATAAAAAAAAATATGTGAAAAATAGTTTAGTTTTTTTGTGGTTTGTTTTTTATAATACAATGTTGTATCTTTTAATATAGATATTTTTAGTAATTATTAATTTATTTTATTAGTTGTTTAATATAAACCGTTATTGGATTGCATTTAAGCTGCCTTTAAAAAGTGTGTGAACAGACATTTTGCAATAATTGTTTTTCTTATGTATCCATTATTGAAATCATCTCATAATTCGGCACCAGAATTGCATTCTTTACCAGAGATTTCTTCCTTAAAGTGGCTAAAATAATCATTCATAGGCTATTAAAAAGCCGAATGGGAATTGTTAAAAGCATAGTTGATCCAAAAAATTTAAATTCTGTCATTTACTCACCCTCAAGTTGTTCTTAACCTGTATGACTTTCTTTGAACACAAAAGAAGATATTTTGAAGAATGTCGGTAACCAAACAGTTGACGGTGGTTATTGACTTCCATAGTATGGAAAAAATACTGTGGCAGACAGTGGCTACTGTGATCTGTTTGCTTTCCAACATTCTTCAAAATAGGAACCACTTGAGGGTGAGTAAATGATGACAGGTTTTTAGGTGAACTAACCCTTTAAATTCATTACGATTCCCATCCCTATCGTTGACACATTTGGTTAATTGTAGGCTATGTGGTAAATGAATTTCCCTTTTTGACACTTGTATTCATCAGATTGTCTGTTGTCTTGTAATACTGCACTAGTCTTTTCAACTGGAGAGCCATTTACTGGAATAGAGGAAGAGACTGAGTGAGAGGGGGGACAACTGTGCATTCTTTGTTGCAGAGAGCTCTTGTCCTCATTATTGTGAATGAACAGGATCTGTCCTTCATAGTGTTCAGTTTATATGGGCCCATTGTTTGAGGAATCATTGTTCGGCAGTTCCTCTGTGCATGTACACAGCATGATTATCCTGGGAGTATTTATGGCAAGATAGTTTTGTTTTGTGCTGGATCTAAAAATAGGCCTTGTCTTGCACCATGTGGCTTTTGCTGTGATGTGCTGAGCGCTTTCAGATAAACAGGTGAGCTTGTGCTGTCATTCACTAGTGCAACACTTCACCAGCACTCTTGAGGTGTAATGGTGATTCTTGCCTCGCATCTCTCAAGCACAAAAGATGACGTGGCATTTGTTCAATTTTGAAATACTTTCTCCTGTAAAGGCATAGTTCACCAAGAAAATTGAAGTCTGACTATTTTTACCCTCATATTGTTCAAAACTTGTATGCTGTTATGGTTTTTGTATGCTAGTAAATTTTAAAGAATCATAGCACAGCTCTTTTTGTACAACCTGATTAGATGATGTCAAGCTCCAAAAAGAAAACGGAAAAGTAGTTCATACAACTTCTGTGCTATTTTCCAATTTTGTAAAAGGTTTGTAATAGTTTTTTTTGAAGAACTGACTAAATTTATGCCATTGTTCACTGATAATCTTGCCCAAAAGGTGTTGTTTAGCCTGCGTTCTCATTCAAAACTACATGAGGGTAAGTAAATAGTGACAGAATGATTATTTTATGTTAACTTCTTTTAGAGCTGTGGTTCTCAACCTTTTGACTCCAAGATAATATTCAAAGGCCCTCTTATCTGTCTTATCTTAAGCTGCATCTTTGGTACTCCTGTTGTAATAAATTAATTATAATTCATTTTAATTTGTTCATCTTTGAGTTTTCTTTCCTTAAGCATTTTTATTAAGATTTAGTTGTATTAACATAATTTAAAGAATTTAAGACTTATTGCCCCCTGGTGGGCCCCCAGATTGAGAACCACTGCTTTAGAGTAAGCCATTCGTAGATTGATTCCCACAAAAACTCTGAACACTGTGGCACTCAAAACGTTTCTCTGTTAGTTTGAGCACCAGTGCAGAACAGCAACATTAGCATGAGTTTGGAGCAGGACTGTTTGGTGACCAATGGCAGAAGGGATAGAAGTTTGGTGAATCCTGTTCAGAAAATGTCATTACTATATTAGTATTTATTCTTTTTGGTGACTCATAATTTAGTTAATTTGTTTGGAAGGAATAACCGCTATTCTGTTTGGGAAAAGGTCCATTTTCTGTCCATCCGCACACAGGCTATGAACGCATGCAATTAGCACCGCGACGGGAGACCTGGCAGCAGTGTGTCGACCTGTCGACTTACATATGCTCTACTCTGCTGCCGAAAAACCCTGCAGTATCGGGATTCGGGAATGTGTTTGTCCGTTCCTCCTGCGAGCTGCTCTTGCGTTTGAGAATGTTGCTCACAATTTCCTGCATGACAGATGTACTTGTCACATTCCAGTGAAATGTTAGGGGGCTGTTCTGTGCCTTGGGACCAGAGCTGGTGACGGACAGTTGAGGTGTCTGATTTATCGGATGTTGGGGAGGAGTTGAGACAATTGACCGATTGATAAACCCCGCCCCCTCTCGGTTACTGTCACTTTCTTTGACAGGCTTTCAGAACATCCCATGACTGGTGTGATTTTTAAGTAAAATATGCTCATGAAGTGGCATAAATATTCTTAAATGGGCTGAAGTGATGTATTTTTCCAGTGTGTTTGTCTTGAAGTGTCATGCAAATACATGTAATGTTTAAGTGTAATGGTTAACTGTGTAACTAGGGTAGGGATGCATAATATTGGTTATATGCCAGTATTTTTATTTTTATTTTTTGGTAATGGTTAAGATTGGATATTTAATTGTTAATGGTATGTTTTTATTTTATTTTAACATTTAAAAACTAATTTAATAACACTCTTATATGTAATTTAGCATCTTTTCATACTGTACATCATAATGTTGTGACATTTAAATATATCTAAATGTACTTGCAGCATTTAAAAATGACATTAGATTTAATGTTAAAATAGCATAGATTTGACAAAATAGCATAGAATTTTATATAGTCCATTATTTTTTAATTAATTTAGTTTTTGAATGAACTTTCATTTTAAGATTTTTCCTTTTGCTTTCCATAGAAAAATAGCAGCATAGAGGTTTGGAACAATCCGCTTGCAGTGTTTAAAATTTAGTTTTATTTTTGATTTCTCAAACAAAATAGTATAGTTTGAAATATCAGCCAGAATGTTAATATTGGTGCATCTCCACTTTAAACATTTGTGGTGCTGCCTTTGCTTTCTACTAGGTTTCCATGGTACCTGGGCTTTTGTTAGCCTGAACTTACTAATGAAGCACCAAAGTGCACTTTGAAGTTATATTGATTGTAAAGGAATAGATGTTGAGATCAGGATGTTCTGTCCATAAGCTGTGTTAGTTGAGAGCAGCTCCAGTCCGAGTACAGAGGTGCTGGTGCAGCTGCTATAAGCCTGGCTAAAGCCCAGCACAACAGCTGCGCTAGACTCCCATCAGGACAAGGCCATACAGGTCAGTCCGTTCAGTATGCCCATTCACACGGCACACACAGCACTCCCCCAGCTGTCTCACAGCAAAGCTTCTGCACACAAAGACACACACAGAAACCGCACGTGTGCTGAGGAGCACACGCAGGACAAACACATGCAGCCACGCGACGTGCCCTACGTGGGTCAATTGCTAGATCAATCAGAAGTGTTGCATGAGGGTGAGCAAAGTTTGTGAATGTACAGGGCTTGTCATTTCTATATATTCGTCGGTCGGTCGGTCGGTCTGTCTTTTATCGATACACATTGGATCAGGTGTGTAATCGATGCTTTGTTCCAGGTATTTTATTTATTCCTGTGCTGCCACAGAGAAATTGTTTTTTTTTATCCTGTGCAAACCTTTTGCTTGAAATTTAGCTTTAGCGACCCAAACTCAAAGCATATGCAGAGATGGTGTTTGTTAACCGAGCGGCTGAGATGCGCTCCATGCATGTAAATAACAACACTTCGCTATGAAATGCTTTCCAAATGCACGTTATTGGAAACCCAAACAAACAGCACATGCTGAGACTGAGTTCGAGTGGAGCAGCATTTACTGTGAACGGAGCTGCTCTGAGACACTGGAAGAAACATAACCTATAGAATAAAGTGCCGTCCTTAACTCGGAAATACACAGCGTATTTATTCATTTAATTGAATCGCAGCATTTGTGATTTCACAATAGCACTATGCTATATTATGATTTTTAAATGGTCTTAATACATAATGTAGCCTTAGCTGTCTAATAAGGCTGTCTAATAATGCGGTTCATGGATTCTCGTCCATGGAATGCGCCACTTTCGGTATCATGTTCAATACCTGTAACCTTCAACCATTATTATTTGATTGACACGCCCCCGACTTCAGTGTGTGGCTCTATGACTGTTGGTAATTGGTAAGACATTGTCTGGCATTCATGTGTTCTTGTCTCATGAAATGTTATCTTTTTGACATGACTTGATGGTCTTGTCCATTAGACTAGATTAGTCAGTAGCTGGCCTCTGTAGTCTAAACATTAAGACTTGAATCTGTTTTATTTCTTTTATTATATTTACATACGCCTTTTTATTTTTCCAAGCAGACGTCATATACTCCAGTGTTTCTAAACTCCACCTACCAGATTTTTTTTTTTTAAACACCTGATTCAACCTTGTCCTGAGGACTAGAGTTGAGAAACACTGGTCTAGTCTATTGATGCCTTGTGTGCTGACAATTTTTTTTCCCTGAATGTTGAGATGTTTTTTGGTGTATCTGAATAATTCAGCAATGAGCATCCTGTCTTAATACATTTTACATGTTGCTCTGAAACTCTGGGGTATGTTTAATTCTGCACCTCCATGCTTTTCCAGCCTCTCCCATGAGGGATGTTGGGTAGGCAGCACACATGGTGTAGAAATGGAACCATCTGCTCATTCCTCAACCCCCTTCTGAAACCAACACCCCCCCCCCACACACACACACACACGCCTCCCCTCGCAAGACGTCCAATAAAACTACCCTCAGAACTTCAATCTTCCCATATCTCACACAAGCACATGTGGGCATTTCTTACTTAAGGCAGTTGGCATGGAGGCCCACAATCAAGTCGGACTGGCATTCCGGCTGCGGGGTTGGAAACTCTGAGTTCGGAGCCGCACCAGCAACTCTGAAATGATTCAACCAAGAGGAGCGTGTCAGATTTTCAGCTCGCTGTCTTGTGTGAATTAAACCCAGAACCTGAGGATTGGGGGCTAAAGTGTTTTGCCATCAGCCCTTGTACTGGAACTGGGATCATGTACTGGGAACTGTGGATCAGTCAGCTGACCAGGACTGGGAAGCACTGCATGCTAGTTAGGAATAAAGGTAGGGCTACAAGTATCTGTGTGCATGTGCCTGTGTGTGGCGAAGTTGGGTTTGCCATACAGGCCTTGACTGTCTCAGCTGCGTGTTCTTGCTTGTTTATTGCGTTGTGTAAGACCTGGCAGAAGACCACCCTTTGTGTTGGCTTGGCTTGTGTCTTTTATGCAAGATAATGATTGTTTTGAGTTAAATTTATTATCTTGTTGAACTATTGTTATTGTTGAACTATTATACATTTTTAGGGTTATTGGTTCACCTGTCTAATCCAGTATGTGCTTGTTTCTTTAGGTATTGTTTATGCTTCGTATTGACAGTACGAGTTTGTGGGTCTTTATTAGTGATGTCCAAAACTACATAAAATCGACCTATTGATGTGCTGCTCAAACAACTAGTTTAACTGGTAGCTCTGTGCTGTTAGCCTGGTTTTAGGTTGTACTGTATATGCTAAGAATCACAACATTACAACTGAAATATATTATTCTTAGCATATACCATATTGTTCA
Source organism: Squalius cephalus (assembly GCF_949319135.1). Classification (NCBI taxonomy): domain Eukaryota; kingdom Metazoa; phylum Chordata; class Actinopteri; order Cypriniformes; family Leuciscidae; genus Squalius; species Squalius cephalus. Next base: position 8,440,245 of record NC_137137.1, read on the forward strand.
CAAGTTAAAGGGGTGGTAGCCTATAATGCCCCTTTTCACAAGATGTAAAATAAGTCTCTGATGTCCCCAGAGTGTGTATGTGAAGGTTTAGCTCAAAATACCTCACAGATTATTTTTTACAGCATTTTAAAATTGTCCCTTTTTGAGGGTGAGCAAAAGGTTTTGTTTTGTGTGTGTGTCCCTTTAAATGCAAATGAGCTGCTGCTCCCGGCACGGAGGGCGGAGCTTCAAGAGCTGGTGTGTGTGTGTTAGCAGCTCTGATTACCTCATGTAGACAAGCACTAAAATCAATAAACTAAAAGAGACTAAAAGGGACACTAAACAAGACTAAAAGCACAGGACGTTTCTGAATGGTTGATGAATTTATGTTGCTGATGTGGAGTTAACTATCTTCAAGACATTGGTTAGCATATTCTGTCATGATAATCTATAAAATCGCTTGTGTGGGAACTGTTGTAAGATGCCTACAGAGTGACATGCAATGCATTTTTATTACGTACTGTATTGCATGTGCAAAGACGGATACGACAGCTTGAGCATACTCACAAATGTGCTCGACTACAACAACTCTTCCTCTTCTCAACATGGACTGAGTGTTCCCGGGGGCGGGGTTTATGTAAATTTAGGGTTAGTGATGTCACTAACCCGGGAGGAATGTTGTGTAGTCCCTACCAGCCGTTTGTTGAAGTCCTTAAAAACGATTTCTTTAAAAGCAAATATCTTCCTTTGCTTTGAACTTTGAGCGTTGTAACTTTGCAGATATTGTTTATGCTCAAATAGCAACATGAGACTAAAGTTAGAAAAGTGAAATCATAATTAGCCACCCCTTTAAGGATTTTTAAAACGTTTTTGAAAGAATTATTTTATAGTTACCAAGGCTGCATTTATTTGATTAATATAGTAGTATAATTAGTTATATTGTAAAACTGTAAAACAGTAATATTGTGAAATATTACTAAAATTTAAAATAAATGCTTTTCTCTTTTAAAATATTTTATAGATTTATTTCTATGATGAATTCGCTGCTTTTTTAGCAGCCATTATTCCAGTCTTCAGTGGCCCATGATCCTTCAGAAATCAGTCTAATATGCTGATTTGGTGCCTCCCAGTCCTGGTGCTGTTTAATATTTGTGTGTAAACCATGATAGATTTTTTTCACCCAGAATTCTTTGATGAATGGAAAGTTTAAAGGGAAAGAAATATATTTGAAATTGAAATAAAACTTTTGAATGGTAGTCATTATAGATTTTTTTTTATAATTTTTGCCATTTATCGGTTAACGGTCATAACATTAAAATAATTAATACTTTATTGATATCAGCCAGAATTTAAAGATTAGTCCATCTAGTTGGTTGCTGAAGGACTAGTGACCATTGTGAAACCATCCATTGTATTTATCATGATGGACTTGCTGTTGCTGTTGATTTTGTGATGCAAGCTGGGGATTAATAATTTGGCTGTTGCTCTTGCCAGGCATTCAGCGTATGAAGTTGGTATGTTAAATGTGAGTACCTTGGGAATATGGCAATCATATTATATGAGATTCCGTGGTATTGCTTTTTGATACCACCCCTGCCCTGTACCATGGTAACACCACATTAGTTTTGGAAAGGTAAACCTAATCAAGCCAAATCTTGCAGGCAAAATTTGTTCTCTAATGATTAGTAAAGCGAGCTTCAGAAGTATTTTCTCCTCTATCCTTCCCAAGTTTTGTCTTGCCACTCTTTTCCCTAAGGAAAGGGGCAGCTGCCCAGACATGCTGTGTGTGTGTGTGTGTTTGTGGCTGGTTGACAGCTGTAAAGGAAGACCAGCATATGCAGACATGCTGAAGGCGTGGAGACTCTCCCACACCATTTTTCCAACCTCAAAGCAGTTTTATGCTCCTCCCCATCTTAAAATCTTGCTTAAGAGTCAAACCCTTTCAGATAATATCAGAACCCTCACCAAATCAGGTCTGTGTTGTATTCCATGTGAGATTATATATTAATCTAGTGCTGCTAGATTATGTCATTGAAGACCCTGCTGTCCAGCAGCAGTTTTGAGGAAGAGAGGGCCAGGCTGACCAACCAGTCCAGCCTTCAGGATGTGGGCCACTATTGCTCCGCAGGTAGCCCTTTTTTTAACTGGCAGGTCTCATAGACAGTGCTGAGTGTCAGTGAGTTTTATGAAGGATTTCAGGTCGAGGGATGTGTATTATTTGTATTTTTTATTTGTATTTTTTGGTATGGTCAATGTGGAAGCTTTTACTCGGTCAAATTATTTTCTCTTTCATCTGCTTTTCACAACTGTGTTTGGAGTGTTTCTAATAGATCAATACTTAATGTTAACATGGCAAAATGGATGTGGCAAGTGTAGCTTATTTAAATATAGCCATATATAATTAATGCAAGTTTTTATGTAAAATGTTACCAAGTATATTTTACTGAATTCAGGTTGATTGGGACACTTTTTCCAAGTCAACTCAATGGCAAAAAGTGTCCCAATCACCCTGAATTCACCCTATCTATTTAAAAATACAAATACAACACATTCTCCAATAATACTTTAAATCATTAAACATTCATTAAATTAATGTCAATCAACCTTATCTAATATAGCCTATGTATAATGATTCATTGCTGTTTTGTGTAGCCTTCGTGTATTGTTTGCACCAATGATTTTGAAAAAGCGATCATTGTTCTTAAGTCAGGTTTGACGTAAGGAGCAGTGATGCCTCTTTGAATCACATTCCTTGTTTTCATTCTGCGTCATATTGGTTGCTGTTTCTTCACTTCGCTGCTCCCTCTCCACCTTGATGTTCACTTGTTGGTCACCTCTCTTATATTGCTTCATTTTGCCCTTCCCAGAGGCTTTGTCTCATTTGAGATGTCACTTATGTTTCCTGTTACTCATCTAGCGTCGTCTTTATGTCTCTTTCTTCCTGACAGAGGCCCTGCACAGGCCGTTTGGACTGGACTCGACGGCACTGACTGAAGCGGTGCGCTGGAGCTCGAAGGAGAATCTGTTGGGTGCTGCAGAGAGTGACCCTAACCTCTTCGTTGCTCTTTACGACTTTGTTGCCAGTGGTGACAACACGCTGAGCATCACGAAAGGTACGATCATCAAAAGGGGACGAGTGTGGTTGTGCTTGGTTTCATTGTTCACTTTGTACACAAATGAAAAACCACATTGCATTGGTAGTGTAAACTCAAATGTGACCCTGGACCAAATGTAAATACCTGGAATAAACAAGGCCGGAGAGTGTTTTCACAACCATTATTGATAACTTCCTCCCTCTTTATAACAAGGACACCATGCTATTATCCTTCCTCTTCCTTCCATCGTTCTCCTTCCTCTTTACTTCAGATCTTTGTTGTTCCTCTCCCCAGCAGCACTTTGTAGGATCAAAGCACAAAGAACCAGGCTAAAAATGAAAACGGAGGCTAAAGTTTGTGTTTTATTCAGCTGAGGAGCATGAACACATGGGCACTAACGCCCACAACTCTTTCCAGCGTGTTGTAATAGACTTTGGAACATGAGTCTCAGATGCTCCATGCTGAACGGCCACTGCTAATGCTAATGTCTGTTTTAAAGTGTAATCCCGTCAGCTGGGTGAAAAGCAGGTGGGTAAACACAGACTAGCCAAGAGAAGCTAGTTCAGAGAGAGGGAGTTAGCGGCTTGCTATTTCTCTCTGAAGTAGCCGCTAATGGCTAGTAATGTAATTTCGTCTGGTTGGCACCAGTGCGCCAGTCTCTTGTCTTGTCGTGAGGGCCTTGTTGCCGCGCCAGTGTCAGTTTAGGATTAGCAAAAAACCACTTGCTGTCTGAAAGCTAGTGGGCCTGAACTCTGTTTCCCTGACATAATGAGAGCGCCCTCTACTGGACCAATGCTTGATGGGATCGTGACAAGGTGAAGGAACAGCAGGACAGCATAGATAAAATTTAAAAAGTGTGTATTTTATCTAATATTAATGATAAAAGGATGCATTAAATTGATCAAAAGTGACACTATACGACATTCATAGTGCTACAAAATATTTCACGATTTCTACAAAAATATTGCGCTGCACAGCTGTTTTCAACATTGATAAAGCAAATCAGCATATTAGAATGATTTCTGAAGGATCATGTGACACTGAAGACTGGAGTAATGATGCTGAAAATTCAGTTTTGTCATCACAGAAATAAATTAGATTTTAAAATGTTAAAATAGAAAATAGTGAATAATAATATTCAACTATATTACTGTATTTTTTATCATATAAATGCAGCCTTGATGAGCATAAGTGACTTCTTTCAAAAACATAAAACAAAATCAAAACCGGCCCCAAACTTTTGAACAGTAGTGTATATGAATATAAAAATATTTTTATATAATTTTATTATAAAAAATGATGTATAATCTTTTATATTATTTAATTTACTTTTTTTTTTATCGAAATTCGGCAGCATAAATACTCAAACATGCTATAAAGGGCCTCCTTTTTAATTTGGTTATGGCATATTTTTCAACAGCACTTTGACAGCGTAAACGCAGTGATTCAACACTCTGGAGAGGATTTTTTTTCTTCTTCAAACAGCTAGATGAAGCACAGCTTAATGGAACAGAACACAGGACTCTTGAGATGTTTTCAAAAGTGCTTTTCAAGGCATATCTTGTAAAAATACTATTTTTAACTTGTGCATCTTAAAAATGTGACATGGCGTGTGATGCAACCAAACATGTCCGTCTAAGGCACATGTATTTGGGGTCATTAAAAAACAGTGCAGTACATCAAATACTAGATTGATTTATCTTATGTCATAATTGTCACTTCGCTGCCGCCACTCCCAGGTGCCCTCAGGATTTGTTCAGATCTCAAAATATTTGAAATACTTACGGAATAAGACACTGTTCTTCTTCTTGGTCTGAGCTTATGGGGCAAAACAGATGTGAATGTTTTTATAGCTGAACGATGGACCTGTTGTGGCTTGTATTGACTAATCTCTCTTTACATTCCATTCTGAACAACAGGACTTTACATTGCTGAAACATTAGTAAAACATTGTGGTATATTTCTCATAAATCAGTATTGTATCTGTCTCACTCTTGCTCATTTTTTTATATTTCAGGAGAGAAGCTGCGAGTGTTGGGGTACAATCAGAATGGAGAGTGGAGTGAAGTCCGTTCGAAGAACGGCCAGGGTTGGGTGCCCAGTAACTACATCACCCCCGTGAACAGTCTGGAGAAGCACAGCTGGTATCATGGGCCCGTGTCCCGCAGCGCCGCTGAGTACCTGCTCAGCAGTCTGATCAACGGCAGCTTCCTGGTGAGGGAGAGCGAGAGCAGTCCTGGCCAGCTCTCCATCTCGCTTCGCTACGAGGGACGGGTCTATCACTACCGGATCAACACCGCCTCTGACGGAAAGGTAGGGCTGCTTTCACTTTACTTTGAAAGCAAAGCTCCTTTTGCTTTAAATAATTGACTAATTAAATTCACTCTTCTCTTCTGTCTCAGGTCTACGTAACAGCCGAGAGTCGTTTTAGCACGTTAGCTGAGCTGGTTCATCATCATTCCACAGTGGCGGATGGTCTGGTAACCACACTACACTATCCCGCTCCAAAATGCAACAAGCCAACCGTCTACGGCGTCTCTCCCATCCACGACAAGTGGGAGATGGAGCGCACCGACATCACCATGAAGCACAAATTGGGCGGTGGCCAGTATGGAGAGGTGTACGTCGGAGTTTGGAAAAAGTACAACCTCACTGTAGCTGTAAAAACACTAAAGGTGTGTGTTTTGTTAGATCATTGTTTTTCATTATAGGTAACAGTAACTATTTTACAATATGGTCCCATTAGTTAACATGGGTAAATGCATCAGCTTATATAAACTAAAAATGAGCATAACATTTATTACTTTAGTCATATTTTTTAACGTTAGTTAATAAAAAATATAACTGTTAATTGTTAGTAAAGGTTAAAATAAAATTAACATTAACCAAGACTAATAAATGAGTTAGAAGTATTTTTTTATTGTTAGTTCATGTTAACTATGAAATGAAACCTTGTTTTAAAACGATACACAGAAACCGTTTATGTGGTGTTGTGTGCCACCAAGAGGATGTTGATTATATTGCACTCATGGATTCCTGTTTTAGGAGTTTTTGTATTGTATTTTATATAGATTTTTGTATCGCTTGTTATTCTATACATATTTATGCTGTTATATCACTTATAAAGGAGGACACCATGGAAGTTGAGGAGTTTCTGAAGGAGGCTGCAGTCATGAAGGAGGTGAAACATCCCAATCTAGTACAATTACTGGGTGAGTATACTAGGAATGTGCAAAACCAGCCCATAATTCCCTTTAATACAGATATACATTCATACATTTTCATGCATGGTTGTCACGTTTTAGTTCTTAGTACTGAAGTTCTGTCATAAAAACTGGGTAAAAACAAAATGGTATCACATCTAAAAACGTACATAAAACGGTATCAGATATAAATGTATCTTCATAAAAAATCTGTCATTTTGTGACAAAAGTCTGATTTGATTATATATATATTATAATATACATATATACTTGTGCTTAATTGGTTAGTTCTGATGCCCCCTTCTAGGTGTGTGTACACTGGAGCCTCCATTCTACATAGTGACGGAGTACATGCCCCACGGGAACCTGCTGGACTACCTGCGTGAGTGTGACAGAGAACAGGTGAACGCTGTGGTGCTGCTCTACATGGCCACTCAGATCTCCTCCGCCATGGAGTATCTGGAGAAGAAGAACTTCATCCACAGGTGAGCGCAGTTCTTCAGACTTCACTGGACTTTAGGGCGCTGAAGATGTCATTTAAGTTCCCTTTTTCTCATTGATTACATTGTTTTAACTTTTCTTAAATCTTATTGAGAGATCTCACTATAGCTTGTCAATCTCTTTCTCAGGGACTTGGCAGCTCGTAATTGTCTGGTTGGAGAGAATCACGTGGTCAAGGTGGCTGATTTCGGACTGAGCCGTCTGATGACAGGCGACACTTACACCGCTCATGCAGGTGCCAAATTCCCCATCAAATGGACAGCACCAGAGAGTCTGGCCTACAACACCTTCTCCATCAAATCAGATGTGTGGGGTCAGTTTCTTATTTCATTTTGTCACGAGTATTGTGTGTTGGAAGTTCTTTTACGCTATAAAGAGTTATGTGTTGCAGACTGACTCACTTATTTACTTCAAACTCCCCAGCATTTGGAGTTTTGCTTTGGGAGATTGCGACGTACGGCATGTCTCCATACCCAGGAATCGACCTGTCTCAGGTGTACGACCTGCTGGAGAAGGGCTACCGCATGGAGCAGCCCGAGGGCTGTCCCCCTAAAGTTTACGAGCTCATGAGAGCCTGTGAGTATCAACGATAGTGAATTTCGACTCTTTATTTATAGCTTTCACTTAATAACATAAAAGAATATTTAAAGTATAACATCATTAGTGTATATTCAAATAATGTGAAGTGTCATATATATATATATGAATGACACTAACTAAAGTGAAAGTGACATGATGTCAAGTGATGTGCCAAATATGGTAACCCATGGTAACTACACTATCATTCAAAGGTTTGGGATCAGAGTTTTTTTTTTTGTTTTTTTTTTGAAAAAACATCTCTTATGCTCACAAAGGCTGCAATTATTTGATCAAAAATACAGTAGACAGTAATGTTGTGAAATATTATTACAATTTAAAATAACTGTTTTCTATTTAATATATTTTTAAATATAATTTATTACAGTGGCAAAGCTGAATTTTCAGTATCATTACTCCAGTCTTCAGTGTCACATGACCCTTCAGAAATCATTCTAATATGCTGATTTGGTGCTCAAGAAACATTTATTATTATTTTCAATGTTGACAACAGTTGTACTGCTTAATATTTTGTGGAAACCATGACATTGGTTTTCAGTATTTTTTGATGAACAGAAAGTTCAAAAGAACAGTGTTTATTTGAAATTGTCTTTACTGTCACTTTTGATATATTCAGAAAGGTTACATTAAATTTAAGTATTAACTTTAGTTCAGTTCAGCAACTTTATTATCCATGTGATGGAAATGTTTCTCCGGCTTCACTGTACAATACATAAATGACAATACATACATAAATAGCATACACATTAACAAAATAATTTGTATAATTTCTTAAAATAGTCATCTCTCACATTTAAAATTTTAACAGCGTTAGGCATAAAGGATAACTGATACACTTTATCCTGTATCAGTCCTTTCATTTCCCGTGGTTGCCTCCCCGATGGCAGCAGTTGGACCTCACCATGAAGGGCATGAGACACATCCTGCATTATCATTGAGTCATTTTGCATGGCTTTAAATACATTTAAATCATACAAATGTCTCTGCATCTGGCCTAGTACCTTACTGGCTTCATTAAAAATCTTGGACAACTTTTTTATTTAACTTATCTATTTTTATCACTCAGGTTACCGTACCATGAGGTCATGTTGAAATTCAGAATACTTCATATGTTTTTTTCTTTTTAAATATATAAAGTAAAAAATACAGACCCCAAGCCTTTGAACTTTAGTGAAGGTTTTGGTCATTATGTAAATTCATATTTTGTTGTGTGTTGGCAGGTTGGCAGTGGAGTCCACTGGATAGACCCTCATTTGCTGAGATTCACCAGGCGTTTGAGACCATGTTCCATGACTCAAGCATCTCAGAAGGTATTATTACATCATCTGTTGTGAGTGCCAGATGAAGCTGTAGACTGAGCAGACTTCATGCAGATCTTATACACTTGACGATTAAGCAGAGAAAACTCAATGCACAATAAACAGTCTTAAACGATAAATTACTTTGGTGCAGTTTGTATTGACTTTACCATTGAAAAGTGACTGAAATAAAGTTGAGGTTGACATTTTAAAAAGATTTGACCCTACTTTCATGTAAAACACAATATTAACATGCACCTTCTCTCTGCTAACTCTTCTCCAGAGGTAGCCGAAGAACTATGTAAAACCGCATCTGGTGGGCAATGTGGGCTCGCACACACCTTCGGCCACGATATGCCACTCTTGCCCTCAAAGTCTCGTAGCCAGAAGAAACACTCTGAGAACAAAGAGAATATGGAAGACGCAGGACCCCATGGCCCTGCAGGTATACAGACCCAACTCCGGCTCAGTCGGCTCAGAAAGAAACTCAAGAGAATGGGAGTGGTGTTCCTTATCGATTAACAGAGCTATACAGTATATAACCCTACGTATATTCACAAACATAGGAATATTAAAAAAGTTTAAAAAATAAATATATAAATAAAAAATGTTATATCCTGTATATCCCTTTTATTTACATTCATTTTAAATATGTTCAAAATGTATCATGAACAGATGACTGACATGTTCATAAACATTCATAACAGATTTTCACTCTCATGTTTTGATCATTTTTCTGTAAATACATCTGATTTCATTCTATTGCTGGTTTGTTCCCATTTTCTGCATGTCACTAAACCACAAGTATGCACAAAAGCACTTCACCAACTGCATGTGTACCTATATTATGATTCAAATCTGTTTAACCTTACTCACAATTAAAGAATTTTATGTATTGTGCAATATTGTTTTTCTACTCAACTATTTATGTCTTATTTATTGAAATTACAAAGTTTATGCAAAATAAACTTTTAAGGTGGGATTGTTTTATAAAAAAAAAATGTTTGGTAAAGCTGCCTCTTTTTGTCATGTTCTCAAAACTTTTAAGGATGCTAAAAGGTTTTTTTTTTTTTTTTTAAACATTTAAACATATTTTGTATTCCCATTTCTGTAATTATTGTCCTATCTTTTGGACAATCTTACTGTCCCCTACATATCAAGTGATACACTCTCTATATTGCAAATATTTAGACACCCTGTTTGTCACAGGACCTATGACAAATACATTAAACATATCTTGGCCCACTTATGAAACATTTTACCCCATGAATTAAAGAGACAGCCCTGGCATAGTGTCAGGTCCTCTTATTTGAATTATGAGAGCAAGCATCTCATTGGCACACTACACAGTTTCTTGTATAAAAGAATATGCAAGGTTAGGTTATATAAATTACAATTTTGGTCATAGGCAGAGCAATAGTGCAAAGGATTGAATGTTGCAGTGATTTCAAATACCACTCCACAGCCTTCATTTACACTGTGTTACTCTTAAGTTTATCTTTGATACATTTGCTTGAGGCAAAACTATTGGCAACAATGTAATGAATTAAATAGTAAATTTATAGTCAAGCAATCACAATGTGACAATAAGAAATCTGTGCACTGAATCATGTAAGCAAGTGTTCCATGGTGACACAAGCCATTTAAATATGAAAGCGCATAAGTATTAAGTTTGCATGTCAACTACTACCTCTTATGTTGCTGCTCTTTGACCTTTGGTTCTGTTGTCCCATTGTGTTCAGGTCTTGCAGCATCCCTTTTTGTTGGTGATGGACGCTTCAGCAGCTCTCCGGCCCTACCACGTAAACAGAGGGATAAGTCTCCCTCTAGCCTGCTGGAGGACTCCCAGGACACCACCTTCACCCGTGACCGCAAAGCTGGCTTCTTCAGTTCTTTCATGAAGAAGAAGTCCATGTCCTCATCTTCTACTTCGTCCTCACCTCAGCAGCAGCAGAATCTCCCAATGCCACCCAAGAGGAGCAGCTCTTTCCGGGAGATGGAGACCCAGCCCCATAAAAAGTATGAGCCCACGGCTGGGTTTGCTGGCCCTCCTCCTTTGCCCCAAACTGATGGGTTGAGTTTCTCTCCATCTCATGGTGAGGGGAACCATGTGCAGTCCCGCTGTTGTGGGGCCACGTTTGGGCAGAAGCCCTCATGTTCAAACTCTGGAGCAACCTCTGGTCAAGTGGGAGGCAGCAGTAGCTGGGGAAGCCTAGCAGGCTTCTTCACCCCTCGCCTTATCAAAAAGACCCTGGGATTGCGGACTGGTAAGCCTTCCGGGATAGACGAAGGGAGTGGAACCAAGCCGTTCCCTCGTTCCAATTCAACTTCCTCTATGTCTGCTGGGTTGCCAGACTTAGAGCGCATGGCATTGACATTACCAAGAAACCGTAGCAAACCCCCACTAGAGCGCACCGCTTCCACCACCTCACAGCCGGAAAACGGGGCAGCACGACCTTCGGATGCAATCCTGAGGAAGCTTGACGAAGGTACGGCTCAGATACGGGATCGTCCCAAAGCCAAACTCTTGCCACGAGGGGTGGCAGGTGGAGTAAGGGCACCAGGTGTAGGGGGAGAGGCTGATTCGGACTCAAATACACGGGGAAAAGATGGGCAAGATGACAGGCAAGGCTGGTCATCTCCATCGAAAACCTCCACTCTTGGTTCAGTCAATCTGCACAACCACAAAGTTCCAGTTCTGATCTCGCCGACCCTAAAGCACAGCTCGGCCGACGGCCTAGTTGGCGTGGACTCTCAGGGCAACCGCTTCAAACTGCTGTCTGACAGTGGGGATCGTGACCGACCACGACTGGTAAAGCCAAAATGTGCACCTCCTCCACCGCCCATGCTCCGCTCCCTCCAACACACCTACAGTGCCGATGCAGCCGATGAAGCAGTCAGTGGGAACATGGAGGTCAATGGAGATGGCGTCAAAAGGTCAGGGAGAGAAGCCAGAGGGGCGCGTCCATCAATACCACCACCACAAGTGCCTCCAGCTCCCATAGTCCACACTAGCAACACCACCACCCAGACTAAGATGGCCAATGGTTCTTCCAGTGGCGGACCTGGCCCTACTTCCGCTAAACCCACCCTTAGAAGGACTCGGCAGCAGACAGAACGGATCCCCCTGGAGAAGATCAGCAAGGAGGCTCTTTTGGAATGTGCTGAATGCTTGAGTAGTGCTCTTCAAGGCAACACCGAGCTTTCTTCCAGCAGCCAGGTCCTGGATGTGGGACACCAACTTTTGGACTACTGCTCGGGGTATGTCGATTGCATCCCACAGACGCGTAATAAGTTTGCCTTTCGCGAGGCAGTGGGTAAACTGGAGTTGAGTCTACAGGAGCTGCGTGCTTCCTCTGCGGGTGGGGGAGCGGCACTAGGGGCACCTGGGACCAGCCCGGCTCTTGACAACTTGCACACGTGCATTAAAGAGATCAGTGATGTAGTGCAAAGGTAGCCACTGTGTCTGCTACACCTTCCAAAACTCCTCCTCCTGTACCCCTTGAAACTTTTTGCTCCAGAATCAATCTAGTTTTATTTAAATTTTGGGGGACAGAGATTATTCTCTAAAAAGTACCTCAGAAAATGAATACAAACACATACACACACTCTCTCTATCTTTATTGTTTACAGGTGACTTTCTCATTGAAATTGCCAGTTGGGAACAGAGTTCTTTGTATATAAGCTTTTTGTCACTACCAGAATACACATGGTTTTGCTTTTGACAAATTTACTTTGTAATTAATATTTACAGTTTTATCTTGGTATGAAAGAATGAATTTTCACAAATAGACAGGGGTTGCACAGGTTAAGGTGAGCCGACTACACGCTAACTGGTCCACTTATCGTCCATTTTGTATTTAGATAAAGTTTTCCATTCACTTTTTTGGTTCTTTAATTTGCATTTGATTCACAGTAACTGGATATTTGCATGTCAATGCAAACTTGGAAATGCCATTTAAAACATAAATCAATTTTGCTTAAACAACATTGCTTGTTTAGAACATACAGTAGAAATGAATGTGGATTGCAAACACAGTCAGCTCTATACACATTTGTTCAGTTTCATTTTACACACTAAAATGACTTCTGTCTACATCCCATACTGTCATTTTTAATTTGACCACATTTGTTAAACACTACAGCATTTGATGACCATTAGTCTTTATTTGGATATGGTCCATGCATTATAGTTATTAGTAGTGGTTTGCTGTGGCATAGTTGAAATGATGTTGGATCTGTCACCACATGGATCATGTTTGGCCTTTTATATCTGTGGCCTTTAGATAATTCCCCCAGTAGCAAGATGGCACAGAACTACATTCATACTCTAGAGTTCTCAATATATTTCTAGATTTTATTGATTTGCAATGGGGAAATTATTTGATTTGTGGATAGTCTGAATTTATTTGATGACTATGTCATATTGCCAAAACAGAAGCAGCAACACTACAAATACAAGTATTGCCAAGTCTTTTAACACAAACTGCATTTTCTTTAGCACATTGATTTGTAACTTTATTTCGATTTCACTTTAGAATGTCGCCATTTGTAAACTTGAATTTTAAGTTATTTTCTATTAAAAGCACAGGCATTTTTATGATATTGTAGATATTGCTTATTATTTTATACCCACAAACAGGCGTGAAAGGTCATACTGACTTGTGTCCTTGTGGTGAGGTTTTGGTGTGAGGGTCTCGGTCTCCATCTGTGCATCTACATTATGAATGTATTCATTTGTTAAAAAACAAGTGTGTGTGTGTGCGCGTGTGCGTGTGTGTGTGTTTTTCCATAGTCTCCCTTCACATCGTTCAACCTTTATTAAAAAAGAAACATTATTAAAAGAAGCATTTTCTTCAGGACACAAACGGTTACATGTGTTTTCTGAGTCTGTATTCATGAAATGATAGATTTCTATTAGAATTTGCATAAATGAGATTTTTGTGGGTACCCTGCAATGTCATAATTAAAATGCAATGAAGCTGATTTGTACCGATTACACTGGAGCACATTTTTAAAATATAAGTGTTAATTGCCTTGCCTTAATTCACTATCTAGGGTATGTAATATGGATGATTTGGAAGGCGAAATTGTTTTGCCATACATCTCCATGACATTTCAGTTCCTCTGCTGCAGAAATACATACAAGTTGTTTGTTCAGAACACTTTTTGTTACTCTAGATCACAGCATAATTTGCCTACACTAACATAGCTTGTTTTGCCATTTTTTTTCCTGCCATGCTGGGCAATGTTTCCTGATATTACATGGTGCCTTTTGTGAGAGATTTAATGTTTTGTGCACTGCAAGGTCATGTTAAAGATATGTTTATGTAAATATATTTTGCTCTCAAATATTCAATATCAATTTTAAGGTGGCAAATGGGAATTTTGAAGCCTTTATTATCATTCAAGCTGCCCTGTTTAGACATCTGGGGATGTGAGGTGTCCAACTTGAATAGGAAAAAGTGCAATGATCTGTCCTTTAACAAGAAAAAGACAGTGCTTGAAGTCTGGTCTTATTTTACTGAGAGAGCTCATCAATATCTTTTGCTTTGTCAGGAATACCTCTCTTGTAATCACAGAAAATATTTTCCATGTGTGATTTAGCAGTTCTCTTTCAAACACATGCAGGTTGTCTATTCCATTTATTATGTCTGAAAATGTTTCATTACCAAACAACTGAGGGGGAAAAGAGTGACTGTTTCGTATGTCAGTTTTACATGATTGTCAGGGAGCGTTTTGCCTTTTAAACATTTTATTAAAACAGCCGGTTCTTTTTCTTTCATTGCCAGTCAATTTTATTTTAGTAAATTGCCAAACCTCTGAAAGTTTGTACATGAAACAATATTTGATTGTATCATGTATTTAGGAACACTTCAGAGAGAACTATCTTGTCCAATAGTTTATGCTTTATGAGCCACACACGGTCTCGGGTGCAAAGCCGTTTGTCTCACAAACATAGTCATCAGAATTCAGTCTTTTTCAGTTTCATTTTAATTACCCAAGATTGTGCATTTTTTTTATTTTACATTTTTGTTTGTCACTTTTATTTATTTTTGGTTTATTTATTGATCTACTTTTTATGTTGAATCCTGGAACTCACATTCTTTGGAGACTGTCTTTTTGTAAGGTCAGATTTTAAGTGCTGAAGAAATTTATATACCAAAGGCCACCTCTCTAGTCCTTCAAGTGCAATGAAAATAAAACACTCTTAATTTTGAATATGTGAATTTAACAGGGATTAAAAAGGCAGAGGTTGACAGATCAACAGTATTTTTTTTCTGTTTTGTAAAAAGTATATTTTGTGTGATTCTAATTTAAAGCTCACTTTTAATAGTATATTACTGTGAAGTCCTTCCTCAGTGTTACACTTGATGTAAATAATGAATAAAGAAACTGTTGAAACATTGGTTTGGGAGTTTGTATTATCATTTTTTTATTAATAAGTACTGTGACATGCATCTGAGACTGTTTTTAAAACATTTCATAAAACAAAACATTTCATCCAGAAAACAGTACATTCAGAAAAAGATCAAGTACATGGTTATTTGTCAATTACCCTAGTTTTTAGTTACCGTTAGTTTAGTTTAGTAAGCGATTTCTTCAAAATTTGCTGAAGAGACTTGATCACTTTATATGATGAACAGATTTACTTTAGGCTTTTATTCACATATAAACATTGATCAGCGAACATAAAACAGAAGCTCAACCGTGCTGCATAACACATGAGAATGAATCTCATTGGTTCTCGCACGTCAAGCGAACATGCTTGAGATTCCGTTTGCCACAACTGGGGCTTATACCATGAAGCCGGTTTAGGAGGCTAGCCAGCTATGTTTCAGTTTAGTTTGCGCCAACCCTGGGTTTTAGGCACTATTAAAGTGGTTTGGCTTTTAGCAGTGTTCATCGCCATAGTAACTTACGCTCCACAGCTAACCGGGGGCAGGTTATGTTCCAGGTAAGGTTCCAAACCGAACTTGGACCAATCAGCTGTGAGCAAAGGATAAAGTCACTCCACCTGTTTCTACTCCAAATTAAAGGTCACTACAAAGCAAATGATTTTTAAAGACAAAATCATCTGGCTTTTACTATTAAATATTACGCTTATTTAGAATTATAATTTTGTATGATTTAGATATTAGATATACCCTTAATCGATCACACATTCAATTTTAGTTTATCAATTATTACGCACAATTTTAATGAATAAATACATGAAGGATTTATGAATATGCTTTAGAATCAATAGTGACTACATGTGAGCTTAAATGTTCAATATACCTTTATCAACTATAAATTAACTTCACAATTTTTACTTGCACTGATATAGCAAGACTTTTTCTTTTAGTTGTCCTCTTTCATAGACAGCTATTTTCTTCTTGCTGTGTAAATTTGTTTAAATTCTTAATATATATTTTTTTAAATCTCGTAATATTCTGCAGAAGAGAGAAGTGAATCGCGTTGCTTCTCGCGCGAGAAATGAATCGCAGTTTCTCTCTTTGTCACCGTGTGATTGGCTGTTCGCTGCTGATGTCACTCCTAAACTCAGGATCAAAGCCTGAGTTGACAGAGAAGGTTGATGATCAGCATCATGGTACCAACAAAGCCTGGTTGGATACTAATCTACTAATCCTGTAACCCGGAGTTTGTTCAACTACCATCATGGTACAGGCTGATTCATATTTACGATCTCTTCATGAACTTTTTGAAGCGTCAAAGTGTCAGTGTAGCTGTCAACGGAGGGACAGAAAGGTCTCAGATTTCATCAAAAATATCTTCATTTGTGTTCCAAAGATGAACGAAAGTCTTATGGGTTTAGAATGAGGGTGAGTAATAAATGACAGAATTTAAATTTTGGGGGGTACTATCCCTTTAAGACTTGAAGCAACCCACTGTACCTTAACTGACATTTGTCAAGTTGTATCTTCAACAGGACATTATGGACTTTTCTGTCATATTAAATATTTGATATATTAAATGAATGTAACAATACAATACAATTTCTTATCACATTCTCATCAAACTCTTAACAGTGATTTAAAATCTAAATGGCAGAATCGTTTTTCCTGTGCTCCAGTAGTTATGTGTAGTTACTCTACCTCTCCACTTGCAAGCTCTGACGGGTAAGAGGCGCTATTGGACAATCACATCCCTCCATTTCCCCGCGGCAGAGACGCATTGTTGGTCGGAAATGGGAAAACCCTGAGCCGTGAGGTTGTCGCTGCTGGCTTCACTGGAGTATAGAGAGTTACACGACGGCAAAGAGAGGGAAGAACAAGCAACCCTGGAGTTTTATGCGGAGGAGACGTTAGTTCTTGGAGTTTTTCGCTATGAGCTGGGGAACGGATCTTTGGGTAAGCGCACTTTTCCCCATTGTCCGTTCCTTGTGGCCTTTTGTTCACTCACAAAACAACTCGGGTTTTGGCATGACTTCAGGAAAGGTGTCCTAGTCAAGCTGTCTGTGTATTCTCGGTCTGTCCTGTTGGGTTTACTGTGTCAGTACACCTTTACCGCCAGAAATAATGCGAGAGTTTGATACATTGTAACATTTCGCTTTTCGAATGTACCAAGTTTTAAATGTATCACGCGTGACGTTTCATATAATTCTACTGACATTCCAAATCAAACCTAATGTAAAGGTTTCACACCCAGTTTCGATGACTAAGAGCTGGGCAGAGGATCAACCTCTATTAACTCGTTTTTTTCGCGTATAACAGAGATAATATATCATATATGTATTATTATTTTAATATAAACAACAGTTTCTCCCAGCAGTCTCCACGATCTGTTTCCATTGTTGCTTATTGGTGACAGGGAGAATGCTGAAGATGATGTGCTGTTAAAGAATAGCTTGAAATGAATCTTCTAATGTGTTTAGATCTACGGGTTGACCATTGGCACCACGTTTGCAGTTTGATGCCACATTTTATTGTCTGGGCTTCATGTCTGCCATGTTCCAATGGCACACTGGCCTTTTAAATAATAATAAAAATGCATCGTTTCGGCATAAGCTGAACTATTGGGAGACAATAAAGCCCGTCGAGTGTGTGTGGGTCTGTTACAGGGGTGTTGCCCTTCAGATTGGGCTACTGGACAAAAAGCAGAGGATGTGTGAGGCATTGCTAGAAATATCACATGTATCATCAAGGATTTTTGAGGATAATAGGTGTAAACGGTGGTTTAAGCTATGTTTTAGTTACAACTTTACTTACTATGCACGGAATTGCCTATTTGTGATTGATCATCCAGATTAATAATTGTTTTGTTGTTGCTGTGTTTGTGTGTGAGTAAGTGAGTGAATATAAGTTTAGGTGTTCTTATGACAGTGTAACTTGGCTCATACTAGTGTATTGGTTTATTTTAGCCTTTATACTAAAGTTAACTGAGTAATTAACAGATTTAACTAAAAGGTTTTGGTAAAGATTCTGTTTTTATTTGAATATTCTCTGGGTTCCTGACCTGTTGGTTACAAAATAGCTGGTTTCGAACTGGTCCAAGCTGATCATTTGCTGGCTGATAATTAATGCGTCCAAAAACAGTTTGACCACCTTAAGATCTTCTGACCAGCTGGTAACTGCTGCAAGAAGGTCTGCCTGCTTCAACAATCTGAAGAGCATCTAGAATCCAAATGCTGTTTCAAAACACAACTACCATGTTATGCTGGAAAATCCAGTTTTTTTTGTGTGTGTGTGACTTTCATAACTCATTTATTCTTACAAACAAGGGCAGTTGTGTAATTAAGACATCAATAAAGAAATGCAAAAGACTTTCAAGCAAGTCGTTCAAGAATGCGAGAACTGTAGCAGTGAGTGGTGTTCATTGTGTTGTTTTTAACAAGATCATGAACATGAGTGCTGTAAACTTTGATAAATAAATGAATTACTAGCAGTTTGACTAATTATACTGTCCAATGGACATTGGACTTGTTAGATTGGACATATTGCAGAGCTTTTACGTGTCGCTGGATGTTTGGTGTTGGACATCCGATACTGTCTGTTTGCCCTAAATTTGGCTTGAATTGGCTGTCTCAATTTCTCATACCGTAAATCCCCTATGTTGTGAAATATGGCATATCCTCCTCATTAGAAATGGTCTTTTGTAGATTGCATTCATCTGTAATCCTGTGGCAAATCCCTTTGTACATGGAACATGCTGAATAATCAAGTTGTGTGCTTCATGGTCTCATGGTATATGTCTTTTTAGTCATAAAATGTGGACGTTTTTCCATCCTTAGCCTTGGCTCTGATAAATGAAATGCCATTCAATCCCTTAAATGCTTGTGCACTTTTCATCATGGCTCTCCTCAAATGCACTTTGCGCTAGATCCACGTGTGCTCTATTTAGAGACATTAAAACTCAATTAATGTTTTTAATGTCACTCTTTATTCGTCAAGTGTTGATTTTGGTTATTAAAGTAGTGGCGTGACGCCTTGGGTGTGATCAGTTTACACCTTTCAGAATTGCCCAATTGTAAGACATAACAAAGAAAACGCCTAGCGCATAAGACAACTTGTTAGTTCTGAGTATCATGGAGGATATTTGTGTGACATTTTTGCTGTCCAGTGCTTTTATTAGTGCAAAGCAATATGAACGTAGATCCTGTGGTTCGACTTGAGCTGTGAGGGATTGTGTGTACTTTAATCAATGTAAGGAAGGACAAAGAGCCTGATTGAAACTTAATCACACAATGCTCAACTGAGTACAGGAAACTGACATTTAAACCCTTGCTATTATTAAAACAGTTTCCTTGTGTTTTTTTTTTACATCTCCTAAAGTTATTTGTTTGAAGCCTGTATGATGATTTCAGGGGAGCCGCTGCACAGGTCTGTTTTGTAAGTTGTACACAACTGTACGACCATATGAAGCGCATGAACTGAACTCTGTATGTGCTGTTAAAAGAATTGTTAACAGGGCTTCGATGTGGTGATTCAGTCTTTTGTAGAGCAAACTGGTTAGACCTGTTACAGTGCTCGCAAGGCTTGGATAGTAATTGTTTATTTCATAGTTTAGTGTGTTGTAGTGTTTTGGGTTTCATAAATGAATTGAATTAGCCAATGTCAACCAACAAGTAGATGAAAAGACTTTCTTTTTCTATGAACTTTTCTATGAAAAAATATTATATTATAGAAATCATTTAATATGCTGATTTTATTTTATATATATATATATATATAAGTATATAAATTTATCATAACTTTTACAAATTAGGGATGCCGATAGCAGATAAATCTAATACCAAATTTTTATATAATTTGAGATTCTAATTACAAAAACAAGTCTCACTATTAAAAGCCATGTCCCAAGCACACAATTGTAATTTACTCATTATAATTTTATGTAGCCTATATGACAGACTTGCACTGCACATGTTGCACTGAACTATATTTTCCTTTCTTGTATTGATTCTAATTATATTTTAAGCAATTCAAAACCAAACAGCAAACAGCGCACATCTTAACTGTCTCTGCTGAAGGAAAATAATCCATTATTTATCGGCTTTAATATATAGGCCACATTTTTTTTATCGGTACCGGTATACTATATCAGCAGATACCCATATGGTGGCCGATATATCGTGCATTCCTTTTTTAAATGTCTTTACTGTCACTTTAATCAATTTGATGCATCCTCTTTGCTCAAAAAAGTCTTTCTGACTTCAAATATTTGAACAGTATGTGTATAATAAAATATCGATAACTATAAGGTTTTCTCATTAAGATCCAGATGCATAAAAGATGCATTTACTTGAGATTTTTTAAATGGTCAGATTTTTCTCAAGTCTTGAATAAACTGACAGATTTAAAACTTTCCTTAAGTCATTTACATGAACTTATACATTGTGGCTATGATGCATAATCATTTGAGAATGTAAATGCACATATCATAAGATTTTATACGGTAATTTAAAGAGTCATTGTTTAAAATGTATAGAGATCTTGAGGAAATCTGCAGAACGAAGTTGCCCTTTGCACCTGATCTAAGATCATGCACTTATCTTGTGACAGTCATGTCAAGATTTGACTGAAAAGCTTGTTATACATCAGCCTAAAAAGCGACTTCTGTCTTCAACCCCTGCTGCAGTGACTCAAGACAAAGGCAGATGTAGGAGGCTCCTGTCAAGATAGTTCAGTTGAAGGATATTCTTTCTGTTTTTGACTGGTCAGGCTTTTGACAACCATCTGTGTGTTTTACAAATAGCTACAAAACAACCACATTAGTCCTGTTAGGTGCAGAATTTGAGTGCTAAAATCAGACAATTGTGCATTTCAAATATGCTCTCTCAAGGAAGCACATGTAATTTGTATTATCTAACCTTAAAATTTTAAAATGAAAGGCAATTTCATTTTAGACCATACATAGAGTAGCGACTGAGTGTGATTTAAACATACCAGCAAGTGGTGAGATTTTTGCTAATAAAGTGATCATGCCTGAAGAATAGCGTGAGAATTTTATTATGTCTGGTCTCCCAGTATCATTTCAGTGAGCTTTTAATGTTTTACACATGCGCAGATGATTTAAGTATCTTTGGAAACTTTTGCAAAAGGCTTGAAAATGATAGTGTGGATGGAGAGCGTTTTGAACCTAAAATGTCATATTCAAATGTATCGGGATGAATGTAGACTTCACAGTTGAGGTGTACAGATTGCTGAGAGCTGGTAATCTGGGATACCTGGAGTTCAGTCAGGTGAGACTCTGCCAGGTCATTATGTCTGCGTGCCAAGACTGCTGTCGCTGCCAATGTGCCAGAGGAGCTATAGACATAAACACACGCTCAGAACATAGTCGTGGGAAAGAGTAGGTCAGGAAACAATTTGTTTGAACCTTTGACCCCCGGCATTTAGTATGTCATTCCAGTGCTTTCCTATGTTTATTGGCATGTGTGAGTAATGTTTCGCTTACATGTATCTCTGGTGGGAGAACCAGTTTGTGCTCTCATTGCCACTGACCCATTTTCAGCAGAATAAATGCTGATCATGAACTGATAACTCTCTCTGTTTCTCTGCCATTCTTAGGGTGGTCAATTTTGTTTTATAATTTATGTGTTGTTATAGTTCCTTAAGGAGATACTTTGCATGTCTTGGATGTTTTAACCGTTTGATAGTTGCTTCTGGCTCCTTTCCCCGACATTAGAATTGGAGTTTTATACAGATTATGTTCTGTCATCCCTGCTCTGATCAGAACAAAAATCTTTAAAACGTTTCACAGTATCCTGCTTAAACACAAGCTCTTAGCTATGTTTGGTTGGAGAGTGAATATTTGCAGACAATCAGATCTTTGTAGCATGTAAAGCTTGCTCTTGGCTCTCTCTTCGGCCCTTGGCACTCTCTGAAAGACCAACAGCTGGGTGCAAATGTTCGTCTATATCACACAACAAAGATTAATTTAGTTTTGAGGTCAATGTTATCATAACCAAGGGTACGTAGCTTATTTTTCTGCTGGAATCGACTAATTGGACCATCAAATCTTGGCTTACAACCAATTTTTTTTCACACAGCCAATATTTATGGAGCACGACTCACACAAACAAGTTCTATGCTCCTTGGCCTGGAAGAAACTGGCGGAACGTCCTGTGATCTTCTCAACCAAACCCCTACATGATGGAGGTCCCAAATAGCTGTACTCTGAAGCTCTCCTTTGTCTTCTGGCATAGCTTTGGTGGCCTTATCAGAAGCAATTAGCCCAGGTTTTAAACCAATGTTGAATATCTGTGGTGCCACTAGTCTCCACTGTTTTGGGTAAACACTAAACAGGGCCACTTTATGGTCCCATACTTGAATCATTGGGCCTGAACCATGAAGCATTGCTGTTTCTTTACTTTAAGACTAACTGGACATAGTCATCGTTTTGGCCTGGGAATTTTCAATAGTCATTTGTCACATGATGTCTGAGGCATCAATGCCAAGTTTACAGGATAAGTAGGCAATGTTCTCTTTTGATGTTTTAAAACCCTCTTACTCACTTCCTTTAGAAGAATAATTTTAGCCACCCTCATGTTGTTCCAAATCTGTATGCTGTCATGTTTCCATGGAACACAAATGGAGATTTTTTTTTTTTTAAGGAATCTTCTCATGCAAAAGTGCAAAAGATCATCTGTGAAATTTAGAAAATTGTATTTATTCTTTCTTTTAAAGTTTTTTTCCGCTGAACTTTTTCCCCTGATGGTCTCTGGACCAAAACCTGAATTTTAAAATGGAGATACCAAGAAACTAGCATAAACGCCCATCATGTACCACTACATTTATCCACTTTTTTAAAGGGTTTGTTTATGATTCTAGGAAGAATGTGTCATAAATGTCTTAAATTCTGCAATAATCCATCACATTATAGCTCTGTTACATAACCTGAAGAATGAAGAGGACTTCAAAACAAGCCACCTCAGAGGATGCAAGCCCTGCACATATTTCTTTAATAATTCGTAAACTCAATATCTAAGAATTTGGAATTAATTGTTTGCAGCAGTTGAATGGAAACTGAATTCAGGTTTTTCACAGGCAAGCTCGATGGGAATTGGCCTGAAACTGTGTTGAGGGTAACTAAGTTGTTACATTGTTCAGCTTCAGCTTCTTTCACATTTACAGGGCCCCTTAGTCTCCTGACAAATCACACAAGCCTGTTTACAGAAAGAGAGAGAGGAAACACAGGGAACCAGACTGGTCGTTTTGTCGTCTCCCACCTTTTGTTGGATGACATGCGTTGCGTTTTTATGACCTGTGGAGAATGTTGCTTGGAATGGTCAGAATTCCCTGGAAATGTACATTTATTCACTTGCATTAGTACGGTAGGGACAGTTTTACAGTTTTTTTCTCACGGGATACCATGCTGTATCAAAACAGCTTGAGATTGTTTCTTGTTTGAAAGAGGGAATTGTGGATTTGCATGGGAGAGAAGCAGTTTCCAGGGTAATCCAATGCAATGTATGCGTCTCCCAGCACAGTACGCTAAGTCGAGTCTGCTGAAATACACAGCTCAAGTGTCTTTTGTTTTTATCTAGTTATGCAAGTCAGGTAGCAACTCATTAATCTGTGTGCTTTAACCTGACTGAAAATCTTGGCTCAATGTGTTAAGCTTGGATTAAACTCACACACTATTAAACAGTCTGGACAAACGTGGCGTAATGGAAGTGCCTATCATCTCGAGGAGACAAGACTACATGTGTGCATACCGGAGTAGACAGTGCAAACAGCATGAGACAGAGCGAATTTTACATAGAACATGGCACAGTAATAAGAGAAGTTAATCATTAAAATTAGGTATATGAGCAACTCTGGTAGTTAAAGCCCTTCCCTGATAGATTATGCATGGTAAGCAAGAAGGCTTTAGCAGAACATGTATATCTTGGGCTTCCCAGGTTAAATATGACAATTTAACATAATAGATCTTTTTGTCCCGTTTTTGATCTACATGCTTTTCATTGTTAAATAGCATTCTGTCATCCTGTCATTCATACTCGCTAAAGGTGGGCACTAAAGATTTACTTTTGAGATACCTTCTTTTGGCCGAATTGTAAAGCTACATCGCATTTATCTTTTGGGTAGAATCCAGTTCAACAATGTATTGAAACAAGCTTAGTAAAAAAAAAAAAAGTAATTCCAAGATGGCAGATGTAGCAAGAGTTCATTCAATATTGAAAAATATGGAATTTGATTGTAATCCGTAATGTATTCGTGCAATTTATTTTAGGCTTAGATTATAGTATTATTAGCTAAAGGCAGAGACTTCACATGAGTTGCGTGATTTGTGTGACAAATGAAATTAGCTTAAATATTTGATTAACAAATGTATCCCGCTTGAAATTTGTAGAACTTTGTCAGTGGCCACTAACAAAGGGACATTCCAATTCTGTGGAAAGATGCAGAGTTCTGCGCATATGCAAATTCTGGGAGGATCTAGTTAGGATATGCAGTAGACAGCAAGCATCTCACTAGGTGTTGGAACAAGGCCATTGCATTAAGCTGGAGGGCTGTATATTTGCGTTTTTAGCTGTGGTATGCGTGCTTTTATCTGTGTAATCGGGGTCAATTCAGTACAGGAAGACAGACAGACGTTTGGGGGATGGGGGGGTCTTAATTCTTAGGCTAGCACATGATAGCACTCATGCTCTTTGTGAAATGTCTTTGTCTCCAAGACCCTCCAGAAGTTTCTAAATCACAATGATGCACTCAAACATGGCTGCTAATGATTTCCAAATGATCTCCCCATGCGACACTACAGCCCTGCACTGTAACTGAAAATTGAATCCAACTATTTTTTACATTGACTCACATTACGTTCTGTCGAATCCCGAATCACTGAATCACGATTTCTGCAAAACTATTAAGCAGAACAATTGTTAAATGTTCTTAAAATCTGTTTGTAAGGAATGTTTCTTCAGCACTAAATCAGCATATTAGAATGATTTCTGAAAGGATCTGAAGACTGGAGTAAAGGCTGTTGAAAATTTAGCTTTGCCATCACAGGAATTAATTTGTTTTAAAATAGAAGAACAGTTGTAAGAGCATAAGAGACTAATTATTCAAAATGTTTTTTGCATCCCTTGATTTTGAATTTAACTGAGGTTTAAGCCCTATTTTGTACCTTTTTTTTTTTAAATTGTCGAATTGTGATGTTTCAAAGGTCTTAGGCTATTAGAGTCAAGCAGCCAGTATTTTTCATTTTGTTGGTTAGGGGCAAGAAAAGTGCCATTTTTCCATTCTTTCGTTTGCTGAGTCGGATACGTGGTTTAAAGGAGGTCACATTGAATTCACCTCAAAGTTTTGCATATTATGTTTAGAGACAGACTAAATTTAGTCGGGCAGGAGGCCTGAATATCCTGGAGTGCTCTTGCTTTGCTAGCAGCATGCTAGTGCTAAAGCCACCTGCAGCTGAAACTGTCCAATGCAGAATAACAGGAATGCATTGCTGACATGTTAAAACATGACTACAGAAATGCATATCCCTTTCAAAGCTTCTCTTCAATGCAAGTACAGTTTATTTGACAGGTGCTAACACTGTATGCTTGAAGGGGGGTGGGTAAATGTTGCCCTTTCTTTTTATCTCTCAAATCCAGTGTAAAGAGTTAACAAGGGGCAAAACAAAGTCCCGCTTCAGTCAGACATCGGTGCGACTTTGGTGGTTTAACACTATTTCATGACAAACCCAGACTTCCATGTGAAGCTCCTCACAGTCTGGTGGATCCATTCTGCTGGCTTCGACCTGGTGACTGCGGTCTGACTGTGTGGTGTTGGTGGTTATGTGGCCTGCTATATCCTGTTCTTCTACAGGAGGCATATTCAGGGGAACCAGCCTATTCAAATACTATGAGTTTACTCATGGTTGAGGTTAAAATGGGTGCCGGATGTGGCGGTGTGAATCACTTGGTTTGATTTAAGATTGTATGACATTATGAATTATGTCAACTGAGCTTTTTTCTGCGTAGTTTAAAGAAGTGTATTTTCTGATTGGCTGCCAAACCATTTTTTAAGATAATGCAAGTCAGTTTTGACTGTCGAAATACTATGCAGGGACCGCCGTAAGTAAACTTCCCGGAAGGATGTAAACACTGTGATGCTTTCAAAATATTGCTCTGTTTGTTTGAACCATCCAACACTTACATTTATGCATTTGGGAGAGGTTTTTATCCAAAGCGCCTTACATTGCATTTGAGGATACAAATTCTTAATAGCATTCATGGGAATCGAAACCATAACCTTGGTGTTGCTAGCGCCATGCAGCTCTGCTGTTTGAGCTTCTGCCTGAGTTTCGGGACTACCTTTTGATTTGAACAATGAAAGATGGGGTGAGCGGGATATGTGGGTGTTAGTGTTTGAGAAGATTGTTTAGCACTAACATCGCAGAAGTGACACAACGTACCTTTAAATGGAGATTAAGCGATAGTGGTGTTCTTAATTATTAAAGATTACAGGAAAAGTTTTCCATGTTGTCCATTATGTGTCCTTATCCTTGTCTTCATTGAAGGAAGGAAGCCGTTCCATGCCTCACCCAGCGTGCTGGAGGTTTAAGTGATTGCGGATGTTTGGAGCTCTTTTTTTGTTTCCTGGTGCTCACGGAAGAGGATCTGTAACAGCAGCCTTTAGAATTAAGTTAAGTTTGTATGAGTTAACTGCTCTGTGTGGTGGTTATAACATGCCATGGCTGACACATCTGTCCGGGATGTAGGGTGTGAACTGTGAAGTGCCATCTCCAGACACACTTCTTTAGCACATTCAATGTAGTGCATTCAGTTCCAAACCACATGCAAATGCAAACTTTACAACCATGGAAAATGTATGCGTACTTGAGATCTATCATTCGGCAGAAAGTGTCGCAAACTTGTTAGCAATTCCATATTTCATTATTTCATACATAAAAATTATTAACACAATAATGGATATGTATTTGACAGCTATTTCTACTGCTCCTAAATATTCTCCTGTCATTGGTCAGAATTGTTCTCCCACCCCAATCTCATGCCATTGGTAGAGCCCATGTTGTTATGCTGAGCTGATTGGGATGCTCAAAAAAGGTAAAGTTTTCATGGCACGATTACTGTTTATACTGGATAATTATCTTTCTGTGCATATAAAACTGTTATAGAAAGCACGGGAAGAATGCACACATCACCTTTAAAGATTAATAAATAAAAAAAATACTGAGCAATTGTACTACAATAAAAGCATTGAATATAGGAAATCATGTTTTTTCTCTAGAGCTATTTAGCTGTAGAGCAATGATTCTGCTGTTGTTCACTGCTCAGTGGGCAGTTTTGTAGCAAGACAGAAAATGAAGTGTCCCTCTGGAAAGGATAATCAGTGTCAGAACATGCTGTAATGGTTTTAAAAGTGTGTGTCAGCCTTAAGTCACAAGGCAGTGAACCAACTCCCTTTTTACACACACACACACACACCCGTGTCTCCTCAGACTGGTATACCTTTAAAGGCCTTTAATCTTGAACACCAGACATTAACTGAGTTTCTCCTCGGGGTACAGAGGGATGTGACCATGTTAGAAGGGTTGTAGGTGGTTTTGGGCACATGTTAGCAATTCTTCAGAAGCAGCGAGATGAAAGAGACTGTCTGGGACGTGAGGCGCTCCCGCTGACAGCTACAGGAAGAGTGTGAATCGAAAGTGTTGAGAAATATGAGATATGACAGGCATATCTAGAAAATGAGTTGTAGAGGGAGTGTTTCCTACAGGAATTTCATTCCTATTCACTTCCATCACTTCAGCATGATGACGTACTAATGTTCTGCATTCCATGTCAGGTGCTTAGACACATCTGGCTGAAATTATGGCTCGGACAGACGTACATTACATGAAGTACTCTTGTTTTTTTGTTGGCAATTTCCTTTTGGGAACGGACCAAAACAGCATGTGGCTCTGACACACAGAGAGCACAAATTATATTGCCTTGTGAGGAGGCCCTTTGACTCATTGTGGGAAAATATGAGTGAGTCCTTTTATCTACTGCTTGATGATGACTATGATAAGATATAATATTGTGTCCCTCCTTGTACATATACAGAAGTTACAACAAACACAGGTGATGATTTAGTCATTCTCAAATGTGATATTTGATAGAAGGAATTGACTGGAGATGAACATTTAAAATGAACTCATATCGGCCGATACTGATATGGTGGCCGATATATCATGTGTCCCTAATTTATTTATAAGAAGTCTCTCTGTTTTCTTGCAAAAACTGTCTACTAAGTTGCTGTCAGTGTCAGCATGCCTTCTGTATAGCTCCAGGCAAGTTTCCAATACTTGAAAATGCACTGCAGATATAATCTACATTAAGGTGAGCTACTAAATCCTAATATCCCTGGAATCCGTAGCATGGCAATCTTACTCACTTCCTGAGTGTATCGTCTACACAGCAGGAGAGGTTGGTGGCTAAAGTTTTGATTTAGTACAGTATGATGGCATTTTTTGTTTGGGAAATTGGGAGTGAACTATTGCTATACATACTGTATGGAAAGGACACGGGTTCTTCTCAGACAGGTTCGTTTTTCGAAACCTGAGCCATGTTTGTTTTGATGTTCTTGTTGTGGTCTTGTTTGTTTTTTTAGGGGGTGGGTAGCTGGGTACTGAACACAAAGTCATAATTAGTACACACATCTCCTGTTGTTATCATCCAGCCCCCTCCTGTACCCTGCATGGTTTGCTCAAGCTATTGTTTATGTAACAGAAAACGTAATTACAAATCAGTTTTTCGTGCAAATTTTTATTCGAATTTAGTTAACTAATTGGGCAAAAGTGGCCCAAAAAAATCAGATTTTTTTTTAGAACCGTGTGAACTGCACAAACTACATGGAATCTGATCTTTCGATTCTGATTTGGGCCACTTCCATATGTTGTCCTAAATCATATACAGGTCTGATATTTTCAGGCTGAACAGTCAAATTGGAATTCATGTGACTTTTACGCCAACATTCATCACAATTCTGCGCTAATGTGAGTCGCTCCATTGAGTTTACGTACATGTAGTTTCTATGAATATGGAAGACAGCAGAGAAGCTG
Organism: Squalius cephalus; assembly: GCF_949319135.1. Lineage (NCBI taxonomy): Eukaryota > Metazoa > Chordata > Actinopteri > Cypriniformes > Leuciscidae > Squalius > Squalius cephalus. Next base: position 8,469,417 of record NC_137137.1, read on the forward strand.
ATGGAAGGACAGTGAGCTGTTATACTCATACGACGGCTCAATAGAATCAAAACTTCAGGAAAAACTGTATGTGACAAACATTGTTCTCTTTCTCCTCTTCCTCATCTGCGTCCTCCTTATCGCCTGTGCGCAAATTCGTTGGCTTCCATGGCACATTAGCCTGGGTGCCAGCCCGAACCCCGCCCACAATATTTTTTGGTCGGGAAGTTCGGTCTGGACTCGCTCCGTTGAGGAGCTATTATGCCCGAACAAAAATTGTTCGGACCAATCAAATTGTCAGGGCGGGCTTTATACGATGATGGACAGATGAGCAACGGTAACGTAATCACCTACGTCACCAAAGAGTGCTTGATTTGAATTAGTTTACAACAAAGACGAGTGCAGCTGGAGAATTGAGATTTCACGAGTTCACATTTACAAATAAGTCAGATAGAATAAATGCGTATATGACGTGCTGTCCGAGGGCTGTGGGCTCGGTAGCCATACTCCCCCGTGTTCCTGGTTGTGAGAGAACAAGACAAGAGTGAGGATTCGGGGTGGTGGAGGGATGCTGAAAAACTGTCAAGGAGTGTTAGGTAAGTTGACAGAGTGAATATGCTTCCTCATGCTGATAGATAGGGTAACGTTAGACATGGTATTGTTTGATGACAAGTTGATATTGGATTGATTATTTGTACGTGCTTCTCCCGAACTTTGTTTATGAAACATCATGTGTAGATTCCGCCATCGCGTCTGTTATAGAAGATATCCACAGCGCATTCATTTTAAAAGAGGAACAGAGAGCCGCGACATTTTGTTGGTTGAAAATATGAATGAAGAACATGCGTCATTTACTCCGTTGCTCTGATTGGTTGTAGGTCTATCCAATTGAGTGCAGAGGGTTTTTTTTTTCCTGGTTCGGTTGAGACACGCCCCATAATCAAATCTCTATGGAGCAGTATCAGACTCACATTCTGACTAGAATATGAGTATGACGAAGTCAGGCTAATGGCACATAGCCTTATAAATGAACGTGTAAATGCTGACTTCAGTAACCTGTGTGTTTACTTCTGTATTACAGCGTGCTGCATGTCGTCTTTAATTATCCTTCTTTTGCACATGTGGGTCAGTTCAGGATTGTGACCTGTTCACACTGGAATTTGATATTGGCCACATTTAAAGATAATGTGAAAAGCCCACAAAAAAGGATCTGAGCACTAAGGCTTGCAGTTTGAACTAAGAATTGTAACTTTTTTTGTGCGTTTCTGTTTAAAGATTTAAAGATTTCTCAGGAGCTCCATTTACAGGAACAAGACATGCTGGTATTCGATTAATATGTGCACTGTACATAACAGTTTACATTACATTACATTGTTATCGTGGGTACTTCAAAATACTGTGAATAATTCTAGATACCATATTATCCCAATTTAAATTTCGCAAAAATGCATCTTTGCTGCTTTCCAGTCAGCCAGCTATTGTTTAAAAATGTTTTGATCCTTTATAATAGTTTACTATAGTTATTCTTTTGCACTTCAATCGGTTTTAAAAATAAATGTTTCAAAACTAGGCTATATAATATCAAAAATGATATATTTTTATATATAAATTTAGATATATCAAAATTATATTTACTTTATACCCTTGAATTGTATATTGTTTTATTGTATTTCATTTTTCAGTGTTTTTTTTTTTATTTGAAATAGTTTACAAATATTTTTTAATGTGATTCAATACTGTATACCATGACAACAGCAATTATAGGGAATATTTGGTACTGTCACAACAGAAACTTGATTTGTATTGTTGGTAAATGTATTGATACTTCAGTTCGTTGAAATATACCAGAACTATCTCTTAAAATGCATTTTATTATGTTTATTGAGGACTTATTCAGGAAGTTATTCTAAAGAGTGCCCATTTGTTGTTGTTTTTTTAAATTATAGTTTATTCCTGAACAGTGGTTTATGCGTGAATGCATACTGTTTAATAATAGTATACAACATGATGCAACCACAATTGCTAAATTATGCATTTAAGTTTGTTCCTTTTAGAATTTAGTGAAGTGCCATAGAGATGTCTTGTGCATGTGGTGACCTCTAGGCTGGTTTAACATAGACTCACCCAGACGTTCACAAAGGCTTTTGAAAGTTTCACCTCCCACACTGACAGCTAGTTTCAGCACTGCTTAATGTTATGTTGACTGGAGCTGCAGTGATAATTGTGGCCAAACTGCTGCATTTCTTTTGTAAAAAACAACAAACAAACTCATTTTTTTATTGTTTATTTAACATATTTTACAATTTATATGCTTGTTTGTTGTTGCATTGGGCTGTGGAGTGCAAATGTAATCTGTCTGAGCAGTGCTCTTCTCTGTAGTTCTCCTTAGGGAGACAGGAAATGTCACTCTCTGGCTTGGCCTCAGCGATGACCTCAGCGATGACCTCACCGACTCGGGCCCAGATGGTGTACAGGTCATCCACGCTCTGCTATTGGCTACTTTTTCGTTGCCAATGAAATGTTTTAGGTCTGAAAAATATAGCCTCCCCAATTTCCCTTCTGTTTCCACAGTCCTGTACGCCAACAATTACTCGTACCACTGCAGTAATGAAGGAGCTGAATGTTCTATTTCTGTATTACCATACTTGCTCCTCACTAAGCTGGATAGGGCATTTAATGGCCTCTAGGTCAGCTATGTCATTTGATTAGTGACTATAATTAGTTTTCTGTGAGTAAATCTGATTTATGGGCTTACGGGAGACATCCTCCATCTCTTTAAAATGAATAATCCGGTATTCACCATCTCCTTAAAGCAGCCTTTTGCTAATATAAGAAATGCTTTTGTATTAAGATCTAGTGATCTTTCTTTACAGTCCTGAATTTTGTTTATATGACACTGTACTACAGATACATGCATTTACATTCTTTCTATACTGGGAAAGCTGATCACAATTTTGTTGAATGACCATTTTTTAATAGACAATCCTTTCGATATACCCCTCTCAAACTCCCTGTTACTGAACGGCATACAACTGCACTCATCAAGCCATTCATGGCGTCTGGTTATGCTCTGACACATCTGGTCTGTAAAATGATCTTATTCAGTAATCAAACAATGATGTCCAGTTTGTTCTGTACGTATTGGTTAGAGGTTATGTTGAGAGTTTTCTTTTTATGAGTAAAATTGACACGTGGCTCCCCCTGACTCAACGGATGGCTGGTTTATCAGATGTTACAGACAGTCTTTTGTTGCTGGAGTAAGTATTCTGGGGACATGAACTGTCCAAGTGCCCTTAGCACCACAAAACAACATTTGTTCCCACCCTCATTGGCCCTCAAGTTAATGAACCCAGTAATGTGTAGCTTTACAAACATGCCTCGTGACCTAATAATGATTCAGGCACTAAAACATTTCCTCTTTATGAATGTTGCCCTTTCATTCATAACGCAGTCAGTGAAAGTATTTATGTTATTATTTCTTGTTCATTCTTTTGTTATAAATCATGGGATGGTTTTGAAAATGGCAAAGGTCTTGAGTCTTACGAGTCAGTTCATTGAAGTAAACTGGAATTGAAAAGGCTTTTTGATGACTGAAACACTACTAATGTGCCTTTCTTGCTTTTCTGTAAACGGCTGAGTCACACTTATCTGTGGTTTTAGTTTGACATTAAATTGCAAGTTTAACTTTCGTGTTTAGAGTTGGGTATGACTTGCATGTGATTGCCGGGTGCTTCTTGTGAGCCTTCACTTTTTCTCCCTTTCTCACAATCTCCCTCGCTTTCATGGACCATTGCCACCGACAGGAACTTGGACTGTAGGATAATAAAGTAATAGTTTATGTAACGACCTCTCCTGAGGCCTTTTCCATATGGTTTCCTCTTCCGGCTCCGCAGTCAGACTGATCACTTTCAGTCTCAAGCCCATGATTCATTGGCCAGTTCTCCCAAACATTTAAAGGACAAAGAATCTTCACTGAGATCATGTCATCGGTTCAAGGAAGCCGTATCCTGCTAAGACCACTGGCCATTGGCATCTGAGTGTTTATTGGGAATGGAAAAGTGTTGAGGAAGATTGTCAAGTGACATTTTTATTTCCATTTTTTATATTTAACTTTATTTCTTTTTAATATTTCTTTTAAATGTATTTAGCTTGATCTGAGCTTGATTATTTGATGTTGATTTGATTTTGTAAGACATTATTGTTCACACTGACAATTCAAATTGAATGAAATTAAGCATTTAATGGGCATTGTGTTTTTTATTTTAAGCATCTAATTTTAAGGCACAAATATTTGCCCTTAAAGAATTCTGACGCTGATTTAAATGCTACTGAAACGTTTTAGATAAGTTAGTAATGATGCTTTGTGTTATTCTCCAACACTGAAAAAACAAAAAAAAAAAAACTCTTTGCATGAGGGACTTATATCCTGTAGCGTTCTGAACAGATGTTTTACAGAAGCCGTTGGGATGAAAATCTAGGTTTGTAGTTGTAAAGGCTGAAAGTGATCTTCCAGTCTCCCTTTGTCTTTCTCTTCCACCTCCCCCTTGCATCTTCTCCTCATGTGATCCTTTCGTTGGGCAGACAGACTCAAATTTCTGCCACCACAGGTCTACTGTCATTTTCGGGCCCGTCAGCTTTTGCCCCAGTACAATACCTACGGATCAGTTAACCACAGCTATAAATGTTTCACTGCTGCTGGCAACTGAATACAAGGTACATTTTTCGCCTTTTTACTTTGATTCTCCTTTTTTGGGCAGCATCAAAAGAATTGCCATGTGGAGGCTGAATTAGGCCTGTCCCTTGTGCTGCTAGAGAGGAAGGATGAAAGAGAGGAAGAGGTGGTGCCCTTGGGCACTTCATTAAGCACAGCAGGTTGTAGTGAGGATGTGGTGAGATTTTAGAGCCCCCTTCCCCCCTATCCTACATTCAGAAGAGAATTTTGGAAGCGCCTTGAGATAAACTATTTGAATGCTAATATATGGATTAGCCAAAACAATGGAAAGCTTTTAAAAAAGGCATGAATTTAACAATCCCTGTTACACCCTAAAATTCAGGCTGAAAGTACTGTAATTAGTGGGTGGTATGACTCATATGGTATGAGTAATTTTTATATCACGTAACCGTATATATGACAACATATATTTATTGCTGGAAATTCAACCCTAAATGTTTTGTAGATCACATGTAAAATATACTGTTTATTTCTGTTATTATAATTGTTTATATTATTATTGGATTCAGATGTTCTAATTCAAGATTCCAACTTGGGAAAACCCCCAAAGGGGGGTCTCTTTTGTATTCCATGTATAATTCATGAAATTTGGATAAAGTGCTGTAGATCTTTTTGGGGTCTCTCAGCTAGATTTTGGATAAATTGGAAGGACTGATATTAAACAATGCCTGAGGCTTGTACTCTCTGATTCAAGTAATGAAGACAGGGTGGCATTTCTGCGTTTCCCTGCCCCCCCCCCCCCCCCCCCCCCCCAAATGGCCGTGTGTGTGTGTGTTTTTGCATTTCTTTCCATGTGTGGCTAAGATTTTATCTGACAATTTGAATTTTGAACTTTTAGGCATACATGGGAATATCCAACAAAAATATCAAAGCGCCATCAAAGAACAATTTGCATCCATGAATTTCTTTATGTTCTCAATCCCAGCCTTATCCAAGATGTCCATTGCAATGATCAGGGTTGCGCATTTACGGCTCCACCATGCTAGAACTCTGTAAGATTTTCATGTTATTGTTCACGTACTGACCTCACTTCCTGTCATTATTTGAGCGCAGGATGTTTGCCTTCTAGAAGATGCCTCTCCTGAGACGTCCATTGTGCTTTAAGACCCCCAGATTTTTATTTTTTGTTTTGTCTGTGATTTTCAAAAAACATTTTGTTCTATTTTAGGGAGTTTCTAAAATCTTTGTGCTTTGCATGCAATCTGAGTTTAAGTCTGTATTTGGATGGTGCATGGTGCATTGGATGGTTAGAAATGGAAGAGAGCAGATCAATTAAACTAGTAAGGGTGCTCCGATCAGGACTTTTGAGGCCGAACACTGGAAGCAGGATCGTGCTTTCCTGTTCATCGATACCGATCGGCGAATAAATAGAAGGCTTCAAATAGACTCTGTGGGTCTAATTGAAGGCTTCTATTTAAGCCTTCTCTGTATTAATCAAATATAGATACTAAACCTACTAAATAGCAGTGAGAAATTCTGTCTTTTCCTGTTTGATTAACATCAAGGACACAGACGGCAGCAAGAATATTAGGCTTCTGTCACTTTAAGACCAAATGCATGGATCCAATATACTCATACACATGCTATTTATTTCCCAACTGTTTATGTTCACTAAAAACATAACCGACTGTGTTTAAGCAAATACTCACCAAGCCAAGCATTTTAACATATCTGTGTGTATTTCACTATTTAGGCTCGAACCCGAAGCCCAAATTATACTTTGCTTGTCCGTGTTCCACTCCAACTCGGAGTAATAACTTTAAACATTTTTTTTTTTTAAATCAAGCCTGCCCTGATAATATCCATAGCAGTAACCATAGCGGCGGTGTCTATAAAACGGTGAAGTTTCACCACGATTGATAGCGCATAGTTAAATTCCATTCAGAAAGAGTCCATTCAGTCCAATCAAGCCATGAGTTCATCCATTAGATATTTTAAATAACCAACAGCAGTATTTAATACTTAGTAACCGGTTGCAGAGAGTACGTTTGAGCCACGCACCTCGCAGCCACGGCAGCTAGTAAAAAGCAGAATGCTGTGTGAACGCAGCCGAATTAAGCACAAAATGAGACCGTCAACTGTATTCTAGTGCTGTGTAAAATTTGACTGTAATGGTCCAAATACTTCCTTGCTGTCAATGCTGTAGGGTTGCTGTCGTTGCAATGTTTCTGCAATTTATTGTCTTTTTCAGGCATTTGGTAGAACTGTCAGACCGGTGAATGTAGTGAAGCAATTTTAGCTGCATGGGCATAAAAAAATCGTCTCAAGTTTTGCGTCTCCTGATCAGCTCTTCGGATCGGCCTTTAGAGACCACCAATGAAACAATACAAATGTTTTAAAAGTTTTCTTTTAGTGTGCTGTGTACTGTTTTCTTGTTGAGGTGTTTTGATGTAACTCCAAGTGCTACCATTATCTCACTAGTCCTAAGTTTGTTAATAGTTATAAGTCTGTCTAGATTCATAGATAATCTTGCTGGCTGTTACAATTGTAGTTTCCACATAAACGACTCATTTTGTGTTTTTCTGTTCCATGTTTTCTGTTATCTGTTCTCCTCTCAGAATAATGTTCAGTCCAGCCTGACATTTACTTAAGGTCAGTTTGTTGACTTGACTTTCTTAGTACGTTCCTGGTTTTGTTGTGCATGATTGTTCCAAAGTGCACGTTATTCCAAATAAAAATGTTTTTCTTCAGAATATTTTTTGCCAAAAATAACTGTCATACACCAACCACTAGAGATATAGAAATCTATTTAACTTTTGCAAAAGTTATAATTTGTCTTTTATTATTATTCATTATTCATTAAACTATATAAAGACTCTATTATGCATGTGTATAGTTGTTCAGTGATCTGTGAAAGCTCAAATTTATTAGTGTTTTCCCACAGTAGATGTAAGTGGCAAGAGTTCTGCATATTGAAGATCATGCTGGAGAATGTTTAAATTATGAACACAGATATTCTTGTTTAGGATCATTAGAACAAAACAACCAGGGTCTTCTGAGAGGAATGGAAAGAAACACAAAATAACTAGTGGAGAGACAAGAATCGTGAGATGGGAAAGTCTGGAAAAATGTTAAAGTAGCATTGCTGGAATCACCTTGCATTAGAGACCTCATCTTGAGGCAGCGGAGGGAAATCCAATCTCCTTTTGCAAGCACGACATGAAATCCTCAGGAAGCGCATCTTTTTTTCTCTCAGAAAATTCTCATTTGATGTGCATCAAAAGTGACTATAGCGAGTGGGCATACTTGCTTCTGCAGGGGGTCTGGGACGTTTCCTTCCCTTGAGACTTAACTTTAGGAACTCTATCAGGTTTCTGTAAACTGAGATTGGCCCACCTCTTTCTGTCTCCTAGCAACTGCAGTTGCCAGTCAGTCTGTGGAGGCGGAGCCTGGAGGAACTCATGGTATTAATTATTCATGAGTGCTTGGAAGAGAAGGTGACGTAAGGATAAAAACTGAGCATGCTCGCCAAACTCTGGCACCAACCGTAACCGGGCACCAGCCAGAGAATTGGATGTATTATGCCAGCACTTGGCTGCTGCCTTTGTTTCATTTACACTGTATAATATATGAACAGGCTGGGTTTTGAGTGTGAGCAAAGATGTGTGAACGATTTTAATTTAGCGTCCATAGTCATGAGCTTGCGTAATCCCTCCAGCCAAAAGAACAGACCCTCACAATAAGCTAACAGACCACCATCTCCTTTTCATCGTCAGTGCATACGGGCCAGTCAGAGAACACATGCCACCAAGAACCATGGCTCAAGCTGTTTGTTGGATGTCATAGGTGTGTTTTGGTGTGTGTTTGTGTGTATTTAGAGAGAACCTGCTGGTTGGCCAATCTGCCATTTGTGTAGTTCAAAACCCTCTGAACAAACTATATATTAGAGCTATCAATGCTGCTATTAATCTTTTCTTTTTAATGCTGCTATTTTCCCCTCCTGGAGCAGTTAATGTATCCCCACAGATAGATGGATTTTATTTTTATTTATTAATGTTTATAAATGGTGTTTTAAAAATTGAGTCAAGTCATAATTATACAAAAATGAGAGATTTTTTTTTTTTCATCTGATACTGAAAGAAAGCATTTTCCTCTTTACGTTGAACGCGTGAGTATTAATCTAGGACACTCCAGTTGTTATGCATCACTTTAAGCCACACCTACTCCAGGAACCGGTAACCCTCTGTGCTGATTGGTAGCAACATTCTATTTATCTGTTCGCTCATTTGGTGATATGATTTATGCCTATTTCAATAAAAGTCCCTCTTTACACTGACCATAGACCACATTTCTGGTTAATCTAGTTAATCTTTAGAGTTTAAGGCTGGGGGCTGTTCCTATGCCTAAGTATTTAGGGCATTAGTATAATGCCAATTTTCTTAAAGCAGAATGAAGATTACCGTATGAGCGGGTAAGAAGTCAGAACTCGCTGATGAGAAAAGTCTGCTTTTGGCCATTCATTAAGTTCTTATGGAGATTATGTGATTATTCTGCGCTGTTTACACTAAGCTCAGCTGCTTTTCAATAATTTTTGTATGTAAATATATGCGCTGTATGGACATCTTTGACCTTTGCATAGATATGAACATATCACAGCTTTTTTCAGAGTCCCTGCCTTTTTCCATTCATCAGCGCCTCTGCAGTTGGATAGTATGCGCGTCTTGTGTTTTTAAGAGCAAAAATTTGTTCTGTTTGATCATCCCCCTTATGCCTGTCACTCAGACATCACATTTTGTTGTCAAATTGAACAGATAGTGAAACTGAAGCCCTTTTCCTCATGTGAGGGAATGAAGACAAATGGCTCCGTGTTTAAAGGGTACATAACATGCACAGTTTCACCTAATCTCATGTTAATCTTGAGTACCTATAGAGTAGTAGTGCATCCTTAATATCTCAAAAAAGTGTTTAGTTTTATTAAATTTATAAAAGAAAAATACAGCTTTCCGATTCTCTCCGGAAAAAGCCGAGGTCCTGGAGGCGGAGCTATAGAGTCAAGCGGTAGTGCTTGATTTCCAGCAAAAGACAGAAATCTGATCCAGTTGTACTTACATGAATGGGGTCTTTTATCACTGGGACCACTCCACGTTTTAATAGCAAACGATTTGCAAATCCAGCGTCGACCTGAGCCTTGTTAATAAAACATTCGTCACTGAAATGGCCAGAACACACAACCGCACTTCCTACACTCCGTTGCTGCCCCGGAAAAACAAACGGCATCCACTGTTCCTGTAACACTGGGTTCTTTGGAAAGCTGGACACGGTAAGCTTTCCCTCACATCCAAAAACACACTTTTTTGGAGACATTCTTGAACAAATCCTATGCAGCACTGGCTGCCGATGATTTCCTGTTGAAGCGCGTTGATGTGCGCGGTCTCGTTCTCCTTTGGTCGACGTGCGCGCGGGCGCGCTTTTCCGAGAGAAATGCTCATATAAGGAGTTCCACTCTTATCTACGTCATTAGATCCACGATAAAAAAAAACCCAGCCGAAACTTGTACCAACCCGGAAGTAAGATTTTCAGCACAGAAATTCTCTGTTATTCGTCCAAAATATTTTTTTAAAACTTTGCCCATGTTTAACATGAGAATCCATCTCTTTAACACTGTAAACAACTCTGAATACATGAAACACCATGGTACCCCCCCCTTTAAAGAGAATTTACCAGTCTTTTGGTGCTGATGTGTCAATGGTCTCTTACTGGTTTCAAGCCAGAACGCCGTTGCTTGTGTGAACAGCATATTTGTGTATTTACCGGTAAAGTCATTCTGGTAATTTTGTGGTAAATTTACCGCGATTGCTGTGTGAAAGGGGCTTAAGACATATACTAGTATTTTTAGTACTTTAATAATGAGTAAAGGCGAAGCCAAAAGTACAAGAATAATTGCTTGGAAAACATGCAATATAGATACACCTAAAGACTACATTACATCTTTAAAAATGTATTCATTTATTACATTTAGGCCTACATATTTAAAAAAAAAAAAAAACCTTTTTTTAAATAAAGAAGTAGTGCTCAATAGCATTGTGTCCAGAATCAGATGTCCCTAAGAAACGTGCCTGATTAGTTTGTTGTTGCTATGATTCTAAACCAGCCTGATTTACTCGGCTTCTTTATCACAAGCTAGTTTTCTAGTCATTCAGATGACTAGTTCATTTTGAAAATGTCCCTAGTATGTGGTTATGATTCATCTCAGTATATTTTTACCTTAACTGCTGTGTATGCGTGTGTGTTAAATGACACTTAAAGGCTGGCAGATGGTGGGGGGATACTGTTTTTCCACTTGAGTGAAGCATCAGCGTGCTGCTAAGGTGATTTCCTCGATTTCAGCATCGCCCGGCATTGAACCGACCGGACTGTGTGTAATACTCCCTCCCGGCCTGGAGAAACACCCACACACGTCTGCATTGTTTATGCAGCTCTCATCAGTTCTAGGGAGCTCATTTGGATTTAAACCTCCCACCCCATGTGATTTGATTGTCAGGTGCTGTCGTTGAATGGCTCGCTGTGTTTTGAAGATTCTGTCTAATGTCTGTCATGACATTTCTAGCCCAGAATAATCATTAACTACTGAAATTGTGTGCAAACAGAGCATGAGCGACGAGATTCCAGTTTTATCTTAATTGCACTTTATCGTCCCCACTGTCTCTCTCTCTCTCTCTCTCTCTCTCTATTCTTTCTTTCATTCTCTGATAAATTAGGGATGCAGTCGTTAGTTAAATAAGATGCTGTCAGTATAACAGAAACATCCAAGTCAGCTCAAAATACAAGCCACTGAACAGATGAGCTCAGTCAAGCCAATATTCTTGTATTGGCTTGACTGAAGTATTAAAGTGTTAGGTTGATTATTAGTGTTAGGGCTGGATTATATTTATGAGATGTTATCTGATTGTTGACCATATTAATTTTAGCAAAAAGATATATATTTTAATAAGGCGCACTTGTGTAACATCATTTGAAAGTGATTTCTTTTATATTTCTTTTTATTTGCATCAGACTATCTGAAACATAGTTGCCATAACTCATTGCTATGGTAGCGTCTCACTTTGCACGTCATTTGACTGACAGATTGGCATTCTGACACCACAAGCTTCATGCTTTCTAACCTTAAATCCACTGTTGCAATTATTCTGCTTATTGTATACAAAATACAAGAAGTTTATATATCATTAGTCCCATATTCATAATTGTGACCGCACAGTCTGTTTACAATGTCTACCACTGTATAAAATGATTGTAGTAATTGTTATATTGCAGTTACTAGTGATAAATGCACCTTTTTTTACATTTAAACCACTGAGAAACACTTTGCACACCCCTGTATACTTTGGATTGATTTTAATAACTTAAATATTCTTGAAGTGTCGGATCGGCACTCTGTATGGGCAGATACTCAATATTGGAATATTGAGTTTCTGACTCGGATTGGAGGTACAAAAAACTTGATCTGGAGCTGGACATGCCTAATTTGCATGTTAAATTGTAGATTTTAGTATATTATATTATACTATTAAAAAAGAGTATCAAATTTAATATCTGGCTTTACATTAACATCATTATTGGCTATTTTATATTGACCAGAATTTTAATATCCTGCATCCTCATCCTTATTGAACATTGATTCATACAGTAAATATTCTTAAATAATGCACATTCTTAGTTAGTGTTACCACTGACTCTGCTTGACCTTTCATTCATAGAGAAAACTCAGAGGTCAAGTAACTTTCTAGAAAACTCTGAAACAGTTTTTTGCGACTAATGTTTATCTCTGTGTACATTTTGTTAGGGTCAGTGTGTTAATGTGTCATTGCCGTCCTGTAGTGTATGTTCTTGGTGTCGTCAGGGATCTTTTGCTGGGTTCACTAATGGGTTTCACTGCTTTTCTCATCAGTCGTGTGTTCTATTCCTTATGACGTTCATCAGAAGTCCTCAGGGGAAGGCTGATTAAATGAGTTTGTAATCTGTGCTGTCCGTAAGGTGCTGTAATGGCGTTTGTTCATTGTTCTCCAGTGGAGGAAGTACGCTGGCGGCCTGTCAACTCCAGAACAAAGCTCTCCTCTTCTCCCTTGGCGGGAACGCATGTGGTGTAGTGGTTTAAGATCTGAGCTGGAATAGCTTGTAGGTTCGTAACCTGCTAGCTGTCTTAACCCCAGGTTGGACTGTGGACATAATCAGTCACATGTAATGTACCTTAAAATGTCATCATTCAGGTCATGATATTTGACCAGTGTTGAGAAGTCATGCATGTATGCATGTGTGCTTATTAAGAAATGATTTATATTACATCATGGTTTGTTTGATATTAGATGTTTTGGTTTTGTGATCAAGTCTTTGAAGCTGCATTACTGCGTCTCTCGTCTCCTGGTGAACAGTGGATATACTGTCTTGTGCCTCCTGTGAACAGACTGGCTCTGCCTCGGGCTAATTCACAGCTTGTCTGTCTCTCTCTACTTCTCAGAGATCATCATCATCATCATCATCATAAAGCCTCGTCTGACCCATGACAGACTGAGACTATACAGCTTGTGGCGGCATTCACATTCAGTTCATAAAGACAGGTCTTCAGTCTGAGACCTCACCGGGCTCCAGACTTCAACTGCAATGGTCACATTTGTGACAAAAAATGAAGAAAATAAGTAAATAATAAAGAAATAGTTTTAATAAATAATTATTATATGTAATTATATAACTAAATTATAAGTACATAATAAAAAAAAATGCATTAAAATTTTTCTTTTTTTTAAATTTAACATACATTTTTTATATAATATATACATTTTTACAGAATTTTTAAAACATTTTAAGTGATTGTGATCCCTCTATAACAAAAAAGTTATTTAGCTACTCAGTGTTTCATTTTAGGTGCTTCTTGTTCTCGCTCTCAGTCTGGCTACATCTGAGACTTTACCATAAATAGTCCTACAATGTAAAGCTGTAGATGTCACTTACTCCTCCGTAGAGTTGTTTTTTGCTCAGGACCCAGATGGACTGTTTGGATCCACCGTGTCTGTGCTGTCGTGTTGGTGGTGAGGAATGTGATGTAACAGTCTTTTCAGCTCATCCGATTCTTCATCCAAGCTGGCTGTATGTATGAAGAAGGCGGATATCTTTCAGCATGTCTGAAATAACAGATAAAAGCAGTGAGATTTTGTGAAGCAGGCTGGTACCTACATTTACAACCCAGTATATGTTTCTATGGGCGGCTGAGTGGGTTGCGCTGTTGCCTCACAGCAGGAAGGTCCCCGGTTTGAGCCCCATCTGAGCCAGGAGTCCTTTCTTTGTCAATGTGGATTTCCTCTGGGTGCTTTGGTTTCACCCACAATCCAAAAAACATGCAGTATATGTGAATTGGAGATGCTAAATTGTCCATAGTTCTGAGTGCGTGTGTGTTTGGGAAGGGTTGCGGAAAGACCTGGTGACCTGCCCTGGAAAATCATCACCAAGAAAATTCATGGACTGTCTCTCGCGTATGGCAAGAGATGGCCCGTAGAATCACCAAGAGTTGGATACGACTGAAATGGTTAATGAAGGAATATGTTTTTTATAGCAGGATACATAACTGCAGAGGAGTATTTCCCAAAACTTTGACTTGACTTTAAATGTGCCTTATAAGAGAAGAGTGATTTTCATCTTGACTTGGTTGAAAATGAGTTCAAAGCAATGAAACAATCCTTGTTTGTTATGTGGATGTTTATTTAGCATTGATTTATATTCTGCACTCACCCTGCAAATGTTTAATATTCTTCAAACAAGTCCTTCCATATTCATGTTTCCTGTCTGGCACCAGCAGCCCAGTGACAGATCAAACTCCCTCTCACTGGACCTCTCTCTCTTTTCCGCTTTCTTCCTTGATCAGGACCAGTTCGAGAATCTCGACAAACACACGCAGTGGGGAATCGACTTCCTAGAGCGCTATGCAAAGTTCGTCAAGGAGCGTCTGGAGATCGAGCAGGTCTATGCAAAGCAGCTACGGTGAGCATCTAATAGGGGTTTTATTGTGTTAATAAAACATGAAATAAATAGGCTAATAAAAAGTTAATGATTTAATTGAGTGGTACTGAAGCACTGATTAAGATTTAATCTTTGTTGCCATGTTTCGAGAGGTGCACACAACTAGGCTACATACTTATAGAATCATCTGGGTTAATTTCTTGAACAACTAGCTGACTAATTGGTCACAAGGAAGCCCTGTATAGTATGATGATGAATTTGGTTGACTAGTCAATTAATAGTGACCAATCCCTGAAGTTTACAGGTATTGCAACAATCTATTAACAATTTCTTACCCTTAATCTGTGATTATCATAAAAAACTGCTTGCTCATTGAAATCACACACAAAGTTCAGTTTGTTATTTAAAATTGCACATTAAAACCAAAAAATATTCGACTAATCATTGCGTTCTGCCCGAATGTAATAATAGGATGGTCTTACCTGCCTGACAATGTATGTATTTCCATATCGCACGTCATCAGCACGTTCCATGAGGCTATGCAGAGTTGTGGACAGAAAGTCACAGAGCGCAGCAAACAAACAGCAGCCGCCTTTTAAAGTTTCCCCTAAACCAAAACAACAAGCTTATGCTGCGTTCACTCTATAACCACCATAATTAAGAGATGGCCACCCATGACTTTCTTCTCGGAGCGGTGCACGTCCTGAGACTCGGATTTATGCTTTTTTATTTCAACACTATCAACGCCGAAATAAATCTGCAGCAGTCAGGTGGTACAAGTCAGCGCTCTTTAAGTTGTTTACGTTCATTATTATTGTCATGTTATTTGCTTTGAGACATGAGGTAATGTAATGCCGTCTCTCGACGCTTTGCAGACTATGCTCTGGCTGTGCGGAGTGTTCATGTGTTTTGGAGGAGGCGTGGCTTTGGAGATGCTCTGAAGGGAGGGTGGGATCTTATGATTTCAAAGCTAGCTTGCTACTGCTAGCTGCTCTAAAATTGCCCACCTTACCTTTAAGTAAATTAATGTTATTGCTAGTAAGAACAAAAACATAATATACAGTAGTTCATCAGCCTAACTGTACATTTTGAACCACTTTTTGCACATTATTATAGTGTTCAACTGGTGTGCAATCTCAGGTGTTTTTTACGTTGGAACAATCCGTTTTATAATAGGGCTTTAATTGTCCTAATGAGCACATCTGCCTTGACCCATGTTATTGATTTTTTTTTTTTTTCCCCTCCATCATTCCCTTATGTGGTAATATTGCTTTTTGCCTTGGGATTCAGCGTGAGGGTGAGAGACACATCGGGTCAAAAATCCCTGCAGGCTCCAAGTTGTAAGATTTGATATGAGATCAAACTGAGAATGAGAGACACGCTGTGTTTTCGCCAAAGGGACACGCATTGACTGCAGCTGGGGCCTTCTCTCCTCTCCTATCCTCACCTCTCCTCTCCCGGGATGTCTTGGTCCCTGTGGACGTTTTGCTGTTGCCTGGATACGGTTATAGAGTCGCTTCTCTTCCCCCCTCTCAAATCTCATTGTAGGTTCTAGTGTAGTACCACATTCATTCTACCTGACAGGTCCCACAATGCTCTCTAAAACCCCCGCTGAGACGCGGACCGTCACACATGGCAACACCATGACGGTTTTCTCTCTCAAGGATTTCCGTAGTGAGGGGTGAATGGAGCCAAAGAACATTACCCTTGTTTGATTTTTAATGTCATTTATTAGTAAAAAAATAATAATTAATAATCAAATAATAATTAAACTATAATAATAATAATAATCTGTTTCCATATATACAATCAAAACAAATAATATATTTAGAATTAATATAGAATAAATATATTCTTATAAATATTTATATATTTATTACATATTTATTACAAATGCAATCATTCATTGCAATTAATCTGTTAATCTAATAGCCAGATTAACAGATTAATTCAATTAATATGTTTATCTAATAGCCAGATTAACAAAACCTTTTTTTAATGCAATATACCATTGTGTGCATTCACCATAATATAAAATTATTAATACAATGAGCATGTTTACATGCACACCAATACGCTGATAACTACAAAAAAATCAGCTTTATCGGTTTACATGCAAATCAACAACCTGGAGATGCAAGTAGACCATGTTTACAAGACTATTAAAAAACAGGTTATTCCCCGGTTGTGACGTCAAAATGTAAGCATCATGTGTTTCACTGAGAGTATTATATTTATTATGCAAGTTGTGATTTTAAATAAGCTAAAGAATTACAAAACCCCAGAGTATTTCACGATTTCAGTGGGAAACTTTGACTCATTCTCCTCTCATATTTGAACTGTACTACCTGTCCTTTGGCTGCATTAGATGAGAACACATTTTATATACATTTCTTGGGTCAAGAAAAAGTCTGAGTTTGCGATATTTCTCCTCCCCTACCACAAAACACTTACTGGATGTGCTTAAATCTGCTGTATAAGGATGCTTTCCTGTCACACATATCACACATGCGCACTTCAATAAGCTGGCAGAACACAGGTTAAGATGTTTACATGCTGGGCGAAATCGGGGTTAGGGGCAGAAATCTAGCTGTGTCGATCAGTTTATTCTTAAGCCGTTCATGACCTTATGCTGTTAAAGGAAAACGGTTTAACGCGTTTACGTGCCCTCACTCATTATTGGCTTATTAAGCATAATCGGTTTAAGAACACGCATGTAAATGCACTCATTGACAAAAAAAAAAATTGGACTGTATTCCCACCTCTACTATTTATTGTCTGTTAAAAAAGGGTTTTAACATTACACTTTGAAGTGCACATAACATACAGTATGTTTCTTTTCACATCAAAACAAGTAACTCTTTGTTGATTATCAGTTTGATGCTTGTGTTTTTGCTGCATCTGAAAAAGGATGCTGAGGCACTTGAGTGCACACAACCTATCATAACCAGACTAAAAGAGAAGGGAAGTGAGTTTTTGTTTGATCTGTTTCATGAAGTGGATTTGAGGAAGCTTTAATAAAGGAAGTGCCAAACATCATTAATTCAGCTCGATGGGGGTCTGGGTTGTCTTCCTCCCTGAGCACACTCAACGGACCCCCCACACCATCCCCCATTCCATGCCGGAGCACAGCAGTAGAGCTTCTCTCTAGAGCTCCCGCTGAAGATTCGTTTCTGTGTTCATTCCCTTGAGTTTATATTGCGTGGGACGGGGGGAGAAGGAAGACAGATTAGCATACCATCACTTGTTTTGCCTGTTTACCGTGGCCTACTTTAATTCTCTGATGCATAAAGTAAACACACTAGACAGACTCCTTGTTCTCTTCATGGTTGTGTGAATAACTTTAGTTTTGATGTTAAGGGATATTCTAATCCCCAATGAGTGCCTTTTGTTTGATCTCTATTCAGAACATGAGCAGTTTTTCTCTGAGAGTTCTAAAAAGTTCTTTTTGTTGCCCAACAGGAGTCTGGTTAAGAAATATTGCCCCAAGCGCTCCAAAGAGGATGAGCCCAGGTGAGTCAAATTGCAAACATTTGCTTGCTCCAAAGATTTTTAAGTGGTTATTTTGACTGCTATTTATGTTTTTAATGGCAGCTAACAAAAACATGATTTGGATATAGCATATAATAGGCTGTTACATGTATCTTTAGAATGCTTGATTCTGATTGGTCAGTCCAGGCATTATCTTGGTCAAATATTCAAACTGTTTAATTGATCGTTGTCCCGAGAACAAGACTGATTTCCTACTTAGCTAGGCTAGTCTCGTGTCTCTCATATCATTCTGAAGTCTCTTTCCTCATAGATAGTCAATATCTGTCTAAAACTAATACAAATATTATTGTTAATTGAATACAATAAAATATAAATAGTATATGAAAAAACTGGAAATAATAACTAAAACTGAAAGACAAAATAAATTAAACCCACATGGTAAAAACAAAACAAAAAAACTCAAAGGTCCCATGGCATGAAAATTTTAACATTAATATAAGTTCCCCTAGCCTGCCTATGGTCCCCCAGTGGCTAGAAATGGCGATAGGTGTAAACCAAGCCCTGGGTATCCTGCTTCACCT
Source organism: Squalius cephalus (assembly GCF_949319135.1). NCBI lineage: Eukaryota > Metazoa > Chordata > Actinopteri > Cypriniformes > Leuciscidae > Squalius > Squalius cephalus. The sequence goes on from NC_137137.1 coordinate 8,488,149, forward strand.
TTGAGAAAATGAAAGCTCAGATGGGCCAATCTGGAATCTTCCCTATATGTCGTCATACAGGGAAAGGTTACCTCCCCTTTCTCTGCTTTGCCCACCCAGAGAATTTGGCCCGCCCATGAGAAAATGAGCTACGACCGTGCGAGCGCGATATTGTTTTTTCCTCGAGAGACATTATGGCTTGCAAACAAGCGAACCATGGCAGTTGCTCAGTGTTTGGCTGTACAAATGAACATCAGGAGTAAATCATGGGTTATGTGTAATATGACTTCAATATACGTGGACAACTTTGCCATTAAAAATGAGTCAGAGTACAGTCTTCTCTAAACTACAAAGATTACTGATGTAGATGCTAATATAGCTTTAGAACGATAGCAAATCAGAGCAACATGAAAAGCCAACAACGTAGGCTAGCATTAGCTACATGATAATAACTGTAACAGCATGCATAAACAGACCAACTAAAGTACCGTATCCAGACACAATATTTTAAACTAACCATTCGGAGACGTCCTGCTGTAGCCGCTGAGTTGCAACTTCTTCAGGTGCTTCTCCAAACCGGAATGCTTGAACGTCTGTGTGTCTACGAGCCATTGCGATACATCCACTCACTGTAAACATTAGCGCATGGTACCATGGCTGCAAGCTGGTCAAGGCCACACCCCCACCCTCCGCCTTGCCCCGCCTCTCGCTCTTCCTCATTAGCATTTAAAGCTACAGACACAGAAATGGCACGTCCTAAGGAAAGCTCATTGTGGGACTGGCTCATAGTGGCTGTAATTCTGCACCAAGGCTGAATTTCGGGAAAGAGACTTAAGATACAGTATTAGGGGACCACTAAGGCCTATATAAAAGCATCCAAAAAGCAGCATGTCATAAGGACCTTTAAAATTATAACTAAACAAATAAAACTAAAAGCTAATTCAAATATTAATAAAAAAATATTTTAGTATTGAGTAATACTAAAATTCGATATTCTAACACACTCAAACTGTTAGATATATTCATTACCGTTGGATTCAATGACAGAATGAAATTGTTTCACTACAACATTTTATACATTCTTACTTTTAGCTCATGGCATTATTTCACTGTACATTTTGGCTGTAGTTGCTTTCCTAACCAGCATGTTTCTACCCTGTTGGCTCTAGATTACGGTTGAAAGCAGAAACGGGGGAGTATACGATGGGTGTCAGCTCGAGTCCCTCCCATATCCCGTAATGAATTCCATTAGATAGGCATAATTTCTCCCAGCCTGTGTTTTTGTCCCAGGACATTCCTCATGTAGTGTACAGACAGCCCGCTTATTAGAACTCAACCCTGGAGGTGGGGGGGACATTTGCTTTGGACAAAAACATCTCCGTCCAGCCCTCGCAATACACACGCATCCCTAAAGAGGAGAGACGAACATCTTTTTGTGTGTTTGTAAAGGGGGATTTTTAATATAGTGAGCTAGTCATGCCTTACAGGCTGGCCCTTAGTCAATATCAACATACAGATAGACTAGAGACTTCCGGCCCCCAGGGGCCATGGCAGCAACCTGAGGAGAAGCTGTGTGCGACTGCTGATAAAAGCAATTCATTTTTAATGAGGGCATTGAATGTCCAAGAAATTGTCCCATATCAGAGCGTAAACCTTTAGTTCAGATGCAAGAGGTTCAAAAGTTCTACAAATACACATTAAGGTCTTTTAAAGTTTTCTAATATATCTAAATGTGATGGCAGTGGGTTTTACACTGACAATTCAATTGTGTCTATGTCAGCATTATATTAGCTACCCTGCTTTGGTCTTTGAAAAAAAAAAAAAACATATCAGTTGACGTCTAATGCCTATATTCATTTTGTCATTTTAACAAATCAAAATAAGCTTGCAAAATTTGATTTGTTTTAATGGCAAAATTTGATTTATTAAATTGAACTGGATATTTTTGTCAAATATCAAATTGAAAGATCATATAGTTTATATTGCAGTGCTGTAAGTATCATGTCTTTCTATTTTTTTTTTGTCTCTAAAACAATTTAATAAGTAAAAAAGTCAATAATATTTTGATTTTGCCATGGAAATAATCATTGATGCTGATATGGAACTAAAAATAAATGAACAAGATTATATGTAGTATTTTTTTCATTGTATATTTTCCTCCGGCAGGTTCACATCCTGTCTGTCATTCTACTCCATACTGAACGAGCTGAATGACTACGCAGGTCAGCGAGAGGTCGTTGCCGAGGAGATGGGGCACAAAGTGTATGGGGAGCTGATGAGGTACTCACAGGACCTGAAGGCTGAGAGGAAACATGTGAGTGCCAAATACATACACCTGAGACACTGGTGCAGTTCAAGACAAGTTGTATTCAAACATTTGTTTGTTGTGTCTGATCAACAGCATCTCCAGGAGGGACGGAAGACCCAACAGTATCTAGACCAGTGCTGGAAACACATGGACAATGTAAGTAATGTACTGGTACTGGTACTGGTACTGGTTCAAAAAGAAATCAGTAGTGCTGCTGAGTACACAATCTGGACTTATGTGCAGTCTGTATGATAGGCTTATGTTATGTATATGCCCATACATCCTTGTTAATCAGGCATTTTTGTTTAATTTAATGTTTATTTGACTGCTTGATACTACTACAGAGACATCAAAACATGTTTATGTAATTTATCTTTATTTTTTAGTTATTTGTTGTAATTTAATTAGTGACTTTACTTTTAATAAATAATTATAATAATTATTTGAAATTATTCTTTTTTTTAAAAATGCAGTGTTTACATAAATATTTAGAGACAATTTTTACAAAGTTTTATTATTCAATGGCATGTTTTTTTTTTTTTTGTACATTGGAAATAGGTAGCAAGAAGCATGAAATTTCACTTGCATGGGTATCAACCACAGAAAGTTTGGAATAGCATCTGTTATCAGCTATTGTAGTTTTCATTAATATTTTGAATTAACTTTGATTTTCTTATTTTCAGTTTTCCTTTTCTCAATTTAATTTGATGTGCTTTTTGTCGTTTTTGTTAGCTGTTTTTTAAATACAATTTAAAAGAAAGGAGAACTTTTTTTAGTTTTAATTTATCTTTGTTTTAGTTTGAGTAATTTTAATACTTAAACTTATTTTATTCCAGTTAGTTGCCATTTCTAATTTTCTTTGTAGTTGTTCTTCTAATATCTATATTATATTTTATTTCAGCTTTATTTCAATGAACAATTAATTGCTTTTCCATTTGACTGTGCTACTTTTCCATTGTTTTCCAATGTGAACGTGCACTAGACGGACATCTTTAACTGTGCGCTTTTTTCAGTCTACTGATTGAATTCAAGGTACTGGTATCAAACACAGAGAGTTTGGAATAGCATCAGCCCTATTTAAGATTGATTGTGTTTGTACTGCTAGTTGCACAGTTGTGTTTGTGTCTGAGTGCAAGTGACCGATTCACAACCTCTCCTCCAGCTGTGACCTGGGCTCCAGATTTATACAGATCCAGATGACTGTGTGTTTATATGCAAGTATAAAACAGAAGAAGTGACAAAGGCTGTTGGCAGTGCACAAATGGAAACCTTCCTGCGCCGCATTCATCTTCTCAAGCTCTTTCTTTCCATTCTCCCTCTCGCTCCAATTGATACCCTGCACTGCATTCCTGCATCCTGTACGTTTCCTGTCTGTCAGTGCGTCTCATAGAGTATTTTGCAGCTTTTAGGTTGCTGCAGCTTAAGGCCAGCAACAGCTGAATCTGGCATTGAGAATGACCATGTCGTAATAACATAGGTATTCCTCTTTCTTGCACTGTCACGAAATGAAACACAGATGCTCTGGAAGCAGTTACACAAATTTCATTATCACTCTCAGTACTGTTTTGGATGTTTGTTTTTAAGATTATCTGTATTTATGTTGCTACTAGATCAAATCCTGACAGTTTTTATGCAGGAAGGATTGCTAATGCTCACATAGCAGTGCAGGAAATGTTTCACGCCTGTTTTGAGAGCCCATCAACTTGTGTGTCTCCTTTTCCGTATGGATTTCACAGAGTAAAAAGAAGTTTGAACGGGAATGCAGAGAGGCAGAAAAATCACAAATGATCTACGACAGGCTAGACAATGACATCAACGCCACAAAGTCAGAGGTGGAAAAGGTAGTTTCTGTGATCCTGATATACTCTACATAAATTCTTATAATTATTGACTGAACGTTGTCTGAACCATTTTGTAAAAACATTGTAAAATAGCACTTGAATGCAGTTTCTGGCCTAAGACTGGAAGTCGTCCTGAGGCCTGAGCTGTATTCCTGAAGCATTAGTAATACAGATGACCATTCATTCTGTCTTAGGCGAAGTCCCAGCTGTATCTGAGACAACACATGGCGGAGGAGAGCAAGAACGAGTATGCAGCCCAGTTGCAGAACTTTAATGCTGAACAGTGGAAACATTTCAACGTGGCCATCCCTCAAATATTCAAGGTGATGATTTCCCCGATCTTTAGTTTCTGATATTTTAATTGAAATGTTTTAGAGTTCTTGAAGTTTATTAAACTTTTCTATTGTTTTTCTATGTAAACGTTCACTAGACGGACATCTTTACTTGTGTGCGTTTTTTTCAATCTACTGACCTGCATCTCGTGTTTTTAACAGCAAACATGCTTTCTGTGTGAACTCCTCCCTTAATGGTTGTCTGTTTAGTTAACAAATAAAGCACTGTAATAGACTGTATTTGGTTTGTGTCCATCAAAACGTCTCATTGTAGTTTTGTTTATGTAGTTCTGTAACCTCTGTGTTCATGTGCTTGTAGAATCTGCAGGACATGGATGAACGGCGGACGGTCAAGCTTGGGGAGACGTACCGGAGTTTTGCCGAGGTGGAACGAAGAGTCATTCCCATTGTCTCAAAATGCCTGGAGGGCATGGTGACCGCTGCTAAAAATGTGGATGAGCGTAGGGTAAGTGCTGAAACACTTAAGACTTTTAAGAGCCTTACAAAAAGGAATTGAGTACTAGTAAAACATCTATAAGTTTTATTATGAAATATTAGCAATATATAAAAGTTCAAAAGTTTGGAATCAGTAAATGCTTTTTTAAAAGAATTTAAAGGAACCGTATGTAAGAAATGTATTTCAATTAATCATAAAATGGCCCTGATATGTCACTAGACATTAAGAAATCATGTTCATTTCAAATACTTATATCACTGACAACAGTAGTCTGGCCAGGATATTGTCATTTAAAAGTGAAGTTGCAGCCCTCAACTGATGTTGATGTTGTCATGTTGTGTTTTGGCCTGATGCCCCACCCTCCACATATCTACCAATCACGAAGTCAGTAGTGTTTCGGCATCCGGGTTGCCAGCTCTGCTCTATTTACCACAGCTGCAGCTACAAACGTGTCGGATAAAAAATGTCTAACGTTACGAAACCTAAAAGACCTCGTTATGGATCTGAAATACGTCGTGACATCTCTCATGAAGCATAAACATAATTAACAGAAAAAAAACTTACTGTGTAGGACTCGTCACTTGCCATTGGAAGCTCCTTGTAGCAGCCTACGTTCCTGCTGGATCCTGCAGCCTAACTGGCAACCTCGAGTCAGGGGGGAGGAGGAGGGGATACACCGCTATACAGTAATTTGAAAGTGATTGCAGTACCGGTTTTGGCCACAATCTTACATACGGTTCCTTTAATACTTTTTTCAACATAAGTTGCCGTAAAGACATTTTAACATTGTTAATAAGAAATGTTTATTGAGCCACAAATCGGCATTGATTGCAAATTCAGCTTTGCAATCAAAAGAACAAATTACATTTTAAAAATAGTAAACAGTTATTTTGTATTGTTTTAATATTTTATAATATTACTGATTTTACTGTATTTCTGATCAAATAAATGCAGCCTTGGTGAGCACAAGAGCTTCTTTCTTTCAAAAACAAACAAAAAATCTCTAAACTTCTGAACATCTAACGTGCTTTGATTACCACCCTTCATCCATTGGTTCAGTTCTCCCTGATGTCATTTTGTACCTACGATCTTGATGATAGCTCCAGTCCACTACACTGATAGAAAGAAGGGAGGATTGGAGACGGCGAGTAGGCGGGAGGAAGTGAGGGAGTGGATGATTGGGAGCATGGGAGGATGAGAGAATCAAGTTGCTCATTTTCTTAGTGCTGTCGCCAGCGCTGATGCTTATGAAAAGGTCGCGTGTGGCTCCGCAACCGCTGATTACATTTTTATCTGCCCCATTTAGTCTCCCTCTCATTCTTTCTTTTTCTGTCCTGGACTTGTTCAACAGGTTGGGGTAGATAAGGTTTTTTTATGTTTCTTATGCTCACCAAGGCTGCCTTTATGATCAGTAAAAGCAGCAATATGTGAAATATTATTACAATTCAAAGGCACACCATATAACTTTTTTGCAGTTAAACAAAACGGCATGCATTTTGTGGCAGAACATTATTTTGGTTGTGCTACGGCTCTGCGCGACTGTGCAGATGAATATGACCCTTAACAATAGATAATGCTTTACAATGAATTCTCTAAACTGTTAAAGAGCTTCATATGGCAATTTATCTGTTCAGTAAAATACCTTACTCGCTTGTTGAGTAATAAAACACCATCTCTGTCGCTTTTACAACATTTCAAATCCTTCAGTTCTCCTTTCACCATCTCCGAAAAGCCAAGTCAATGTTGATTCTTGTTTTATTACGAGCTCAGCCATGTTCTCTTTTTGCCAGCAGACTCTCCTCTGTTCTGCGTGTTTTTTAAATGGCTGATTCCTCTGAGGTTCAAGGTTTAGCTGCTCCATGTCAACCTTTCTCACTCGTTGTGACAACTAACCTATGCCACTCCCACACCATACACACATCAAAGTAGCTGGAGAAACTTTTTTATATTTACCGGATGTGATTTGACACGCACAGATGAGTGACGCATGTACGCAATTTCCCATGAAAATCATCCCGCTGGGTCTAAATTGTAAACGCTTTCAATCGGCTTTCCATAGTGGATCAGGGTAAGAAAGATTGATGATATATTGACTCATTGAACAAAATAAGTTCACCTTATGAATTTTATTCCTGTGATGGCAAGACTGAATTTTCAGCATCATTACTCCAGTCTTTAGTGTCACATGATCCTTCAAAAATCATTCTAATATGCTGATTTGGTGCTCAAGAAACATTTATTATTAATATCAATGTTTAACAGTTGTACCGTTTAATATTTTTTGTGGAAACAGTGATACTTTTTTTTCAGGATTCTTTGAAATTTTAAAAGAACCGCATATATTTTGAAATAGAAATATTTTGTAACAGTGTAAAAGTTGTCATTTTTGATACATTTTAATACAAAATTGCTGCTAAGAAAAACTTACTGACCCCAAACTTTGTACTAGAACTTCCAAGAAATGCTTTAACTTGGAGTCTTAGCAAAAATAACTTTTAACTTTGCGTGTTCAATACCTTGGAGCTTTTTATATAAATAATCTAAAAGTAACTTTTAGTGTAGCCTAAGCCTTATATACTGATACTTCCGGCCTCCCACTATCCATTTGTTAGCTAGTTTTCAAGAGAATCTCTTATTATTTATGAACAACTATATGCGCAGCCTCAAGTGGGTGCGAATCAATTTAAGTTAATGGCCCTACCAACTTTCTGACCAGATCTAGTTGAACATATAACAATCTGTACATATAACAAAACTATTTAGCAACTCCTAGCTAGGTTAGGAGACCCCTCCAGATCTCTTAAACCAACTAATTTATGCACAACTCTTTCTTTATTCTTGGAACAATTCTGCGATTACGTTTTGACTAATTACTGTAATTTTAAGGTGGCAGCTTGAAGATTCTACTCAGAGCTGTTCATATCCTCAGACTCAGAAATGATCAGTTTCTTTGGTAACACCCCTAACACCATGCCACTCTTGTTTTTCCTATTTTCCCCTTGCTTCCTGACTCCAATGGTCAGTACTTGACCTGCCCAATGACGAACCAATTGGGTCTGATTATGACCTGATTCTGTTCACGGTTTTATTTATGGGCTTGCTTACGTTGTTTTGGGATTTCCTAATGCCCTCTGCTCGAATCCTGAGGTCAAGAGAGTCTCATAGAGGCTGTTAAACGGGTGACATGGAGCCAGAGCTCTTTTGTAATGCTACCACACCCTGGTCAAACACAGTCATTCCAGACCAGCTAACCATCTTTCCTTGTGCCTACTTTCACAGTTTACAAACACTATAGTACTCACTGTTCCTTCATACAATGGCCTTAAATCACACTTTTTTTTGTTTCTTCATATTTTTTTTGTTTTTTTTGTGTGCATTTTTTCCTTTTTTTTCCCTCTATAGAATATTACTTCTACAGGTATGGACTGATAACCAGAAGGTTGCTGGTTCAGTCCCTGAAATGAACAAACCATGAGCTTACACCATTATGCTCACGTTACTGTTTCTAAGGTTAGCTTAGTAACTGAGTTGAGTATTGATGTTCAAGAGGGCAAATAAATAAAGGTTTAATAGTAGTCGAGAAAGAGATATGTTATGCTGGTGACAGAGTTCAAGGAAACTGTGTTTCTTTCGTTTAAATGAAATGTACTCTGGCATTCAAAAGTTTAGGGCTTGTAAGATATTTATGTTTCTGAAAGTAGTATCTTATGGTCCCCCGAGGCTACATTTATTTGTTCAAAATGCTGTAAAACAACTGTTTTCTATTCAAATAGATTCTAAAATGTATATATTTATTCTTGCTGTATTTTCAGCATCATTACTCTAGTCTTCATTATCACATGATCCTTCAGAATTATTTTTATATGCTGATTTGGTTCCCAAAAAATAAAAGTATTAATTTCTTTAAAAAAAAAACTTTTGAAAGGTAGTGTATTATACTTGCACTTGGCTCTAAATAAAGCATATCAAGCATGCTAAGCATATTGTTGTTGTCCCACAGGATTCTGGGATTGTAGTGGAGTCGTTCAAGTCGGGGTTTGAACCCCCGGTTGATTTCCCTTTTGAAGACTTCAGTCAGAACATCCAGCGAACAGGATCAGATAGCACCATCGGGACCCCCAAAACAGAGGGAGGCAAACCGGACCCCAAACACGCGATTAGCAGGACCAAAAACAAACTCTGGCTTTTTGGGAAGAAACCCAAGGTATTTTCATTGTTCAACAACTTCTGTTCCATTGTAAAGCTCATTTGCTAAGAATAGGTAATAAATTAAAAGCCCACATGACCGTCAGGCGCTCTGCTTTGGCTTGTGTGAACAGTAAAGGATTATATGGCTAGGTAAAACTTTAACTTCTGCTTTCAGACCTACGCTGTCAGTACCAACATAAACTTCCTGACCCTTTTGTCTTTTTTTAAGAACATTTCACATTTTTTCCTTCCCTTGAAAAGCAGTTCTTGTTTTTAAAAACCCTTCATTGTAATGAAAGTTAACACATTTAACCAGATAGACTTCATTCAGTCAGTCATTTAACTAGGGATTGTAGATTTGCGTGTTCGTTTGTTTGTGTTTGGCTATTAGTTCACCTGAAATCTTTGTTGTCCCAGCTTCCCCCATCCAACCCTCCTCCTTCCCGCCCAAGTATCCCCTCTGGCAATATCCAGCCTCCTAAATTCACAAAAGAGCGAAAGGCTAACCATCAATCTGAAGTGAGAAATGCAAAATCTATGATTCCATCCTTCCGAACTGTGAAAAGAGGGGTAAGAGTCGGCCTGGTGTGTGTGGGTTTGCCGTGATTATGACATTAGCGCTTGCCGCTTGCGCTTGGGCCGGTTTCTCTCACCCAAGGTTTAGCTAATTCCTGCACGCGAGGAAACAGCGAAATATGATTCTTTTGAGTGAAGGAATAAGGCTTTATCTGGGTCCAAAGAGCTGTGCCCATCATTTTTTTAAAGTTTGATTTGTTGCGTTAATCAGTGGAACACGGTGGTGGAAGTGTTGGGTGGGTGAATTTTTTTTTTTTTCTTTCTTTCTTGCTTTATTTTTAAAAGCGCATGCAAGTTTGCATATTACTTAATACAGCTCAGTAGCTCTTTTCTGTATACCTGTTCACACTGACATTGATGTTACAAGTTGCTTTGTGTGCAACTAAACCTTTTTTTACATTGAGATGATTGCTGTTGCTCATTTCTCTTATTGAAAATTGATGACTTGTAATTACTTGAACTCTGTAAATCGCTGTCATTGTGAACACGCCGTAAAACAGACATGAGAAGGGAAATACATTTACAAATATTAGGGGGTTTTCTTCTGAATTTACATGAGCATAGTCTGGGATATTTACGCTTTCGAAAAACGATCTTTTAAATCCTGAACAAAGCTTTTTGGATAAATACCAAACTGATTTTGTTTACCAAAAATGTTTAACATCCAGCTGTAAATCTCTTTGTAGAAAAGTGCCCGTCCATACAAGTCCATCCTTTTGTAAACAACAGAGCGAGCGATGACCGCTCACGTACAGTTTGATGAGGACGCAAGGAGATTTTTGCCAAGGTTTAACATTTGTGAACGTCTTTCAACTATCCGGATACAACTATTCTGAAATCTCTCAACCGTCATCTTTGTTTCCTTAACACTTTCTTGGTCTGGTACATCATTGTGCAACAAACCAACTGAATATTTGCAAATTTATCAAGTTATGATTGCTGTCATTAGTTAAATAATCTGTTGTGGCGGCAACTCTAACACTCTGCCGACGGCCATAATAATGGATTACCTTTTCCTAGTAGTTCAGAATAACTGATTCGAAAACCAAATGCCACTCTATTACCTGTTCTTCTTTTTGCTTCTACTTTATAACCTAGCTTAAAAGGAAATGTTGAAAACAAAGATGAGGTTGTGGTTTCAGGCTGGTTCAGGTTTTTAACCAGACTTCCAAAATGTCTCTTTTGTGGTATTAACAATGTTAGACTAACATGAACTGCGCTGGAACTGCAGTAGGTCAGACCTCGATTAAGACCTGCTTTATCCTGATGGTGCCGTTCTGTGTGAACGTGACTAAAATCATCAGTCAAAATGCATTCGACTGACTGATGTTGATGAGCAATTTGTTGTCTTTGTTTCTTTTTGAAATGGCGTGACCTAACCTTAACCTCTCAGTGGTCTTTAAAGCTGGTAAGTGATGTGTGTTTTGGACTGCTGTAGTATAGATATGAAGTTTGAAAATAGACTTGAGTGTTTAGTTCTAGGATGCTATGACTGCATTGAAACCCCCTCCTTCCTCATGCTGTACAGCTTAAATATGTCTTTCTTATAGTGTGGCTAAATGTTTATAAACTTTCAGATGAATTGCAAAATTGGAATGTATGCAAGCTAACAGGCCCATTAAGCTCTAGGAAGGACATCTCTCTCTAGAGCGACTGTCTTACCACGTGCACTGCAACTGTGTCTGGAATAACCTATATTTGTACAGGCGCCAACACTAGAGGATCTCAGCCATCTTCCCCCTGAACAGAGACGCAAAAAACTTCAACAGAGGATCGATGAGCTAAATAAAGAACTACAGAAAGAAATGGACCAAAGGTAGATTATAAAGACCAGAATTTTATTACATACTAAAAACGTTTTTAATTTAGCATAATAATATTAATTTATTATTATGTATTTGAATTTGAATAGCTATTATTGATTATTTTCTGTTTGTTTGCATCCATGCACGATAACAGCTTAAACTATTTCAAACCTATTAAATAGCTAGAGAATAATATCTCAAAATCATAATTGTCCTTGTCACAGAGATGCTCTTAACAAAATGAAAGATGTCTATGAGAAGAATCCTCAGATGGGAGATCCTGGAAGTCTCCAGCCCAAGATTTCAGAGACCATATGCAACATGGAGAAACTCCGCTCTGAGATCCATAAAAATGAGGTAACCTTCCCTGAGGAATGACTTATTGTTGCAGTCTTATAAGGAAGCACAGCCTCCGGGAATGTACATCTGGATAAATTTGAGATAAAACAGCTGAGCTGCTCTGTGTGCCACCGCCATCTAGTGGAGGAATGGACCTGATGCGGATGCTGCATCACATGAAATGATTGAAAATGACTATGTATTTGGACATGAACCCCTCTTCACCTGTCTCTCTTCATCTCAGAGTTGGCTGGCAGAGGTTGAAGGGAAGCATGGATCCCGTGGTGAGCGGCGGCCCAGTGCGGATGTGAACCACCACACACCCCACGGCAGAGAGAGGTCTGGATTTCCTGATTACATTATCTGCATTCTCAATATAGACAGACTATAATGTATATATCCTGTGTACAGTCATCCCTTTAACAAGTGCCTGAACCCACTCGTAGAAGAGTTATTGAGCTGTTCTACACGGTTTTTCTAGATCTAAATGAGTAGAAAGTCACAGCAGCGATTTAAAGAGGTTGATGAGATCATCATATCCCGACATGGAAATATATATATTAAATTACAGTGTGATAACATCCATTTTCTGATAATCCATAGAAATATACCCTACTGTTCAAAAGTTTGAGGTCAGTAAACATTTTTGTTAAAATAAATGAATGCTTTTATTCAGCAAAGACACAATAAAAGAGACAGTAAATATGTTTACAATGTTAAAACTAGCAAATAAATTCTGTTCCTTTAAACTCTATTCATTACAGAATCCTGAAATATTAAGCAGCATTGATTTCTGAAGGATCATGTGACCCTGAATAATGTGAAACTTAATAATGCTGAAATTCAGCTTCGCCATTACTGTATTTTTGATCAAATAAATGCAGCTTTAGTGAGCATTAAAGACTTTAAAAAATATATATATATTATTTTATTTTCATTTAAGTCATGATGCACGTAAACCAAAAGATATACAACTAGTATCAGTGCAACAGCAGCTTCCCTTCATGTAACACTTTATTTGAAAACACAAGATGCCAAACCATCATTTCATCAGTGCTTTGTGGATCCACACGTCACACCGCTGCCTCTGAACGTAAAGGCTCGTAATGGCTGTTGTTTTTCTCCTGTCTTTCAGCCCTGAAGGCAGTTACACAGATGATCACAGTCAGGAGCATCGGTCTCCACCACAGCCAGACCCTCACGAATTTGATGACGAGTTTGACGATGACGATCCTCTCCCAGTCATCGGCCACTGCAAAGCTCTCTACTCTTTTGATGGTACAAAAACAGCTTGCTTTAAACGTTCCTCGTTTAGGACCAGTTAAGCGCTGTTGACAACGTAGTGGCATAATGTCGAGTATAAAGATCCATAAAAAACAGTTTCACCAACCAATTCTGCCCACAGGAATTACTATACAACAAAATGACAGATTTTTACTAAATAATTCACTTAAGATTTATGCTTTATGTTAATGGAAGCATGAATGTAAGACTAATTACATTACAAATAATTTACATTTGATTTATTTAAATAAAACTTTGAGGCCTCCTCATCTCAGAACACTGGTTAAGGCCTTAAAATATGTTTTTTCCTCAGGCTCTAACGAAGGCACTTTGGTTATGAACGAGAACGAGGTGCTGTACGTCATAGAGGAAGATAAAGGCGACGGGTGGACGCGGGTTCGGAAAAATAGCGGAGTGGAGGGCTACGTGCCCACGTCCTACGTGGAGATCACACTGGAGAAAAACAGCAAAGGTGCGGTCACCTACATATGACATCACCCACGGCATCACCACCTAGTTATGACATCATACATGGGTCAGATTTACCGTGACTCATCAAGTGCAGCTCATCTGACTGCCATATGCTTTTGTTCACTGTGTGAGCCCGAGGACAAACACACTCACACTGTCGAAAGTGACTGTATTCCCTCTACACTGCGACTGCTGCAGCGGATCAATCTGTAGACTTGTAGAGATTTTTATCGCTTTTTATTCCATTTTAATAAGTGTTTTTAATCAGTTTTATATCATCGGAGCAAAACTGAACAAAAAGCATAGGCTCCTTTTCAAATGCCTGTTTGTCTGAGAGATGAGTTCCTCATTATATTCGTGAGAGAACTTTGTCAAACTTTAATCAGCTCTTGATTGTTAAGATTTCTGTGTTTTTTTTATACATGTTGAAACTTAAGTACGCTCTACTCGGAGCATCTCTGCATTGTTACTACAGTCCAATCATTTGTTCTATTCAGTTTGAGGATACATTGATGTACTTCTGATCTTTCAGTTCATGCAGTTTCCAGTTCTTCCACCTTTCCTCGAAGTGTTATGTCCTTGCAGCTAAATTTCCCCTCATCATAGCGCCAAACCTGTTTCACTTCAACTCTCTCTGCGAGTGCTACTCTTCTCGTTAAACTTGTGGTGTCGCAACTTCCTTTTTAATTTGGGATTTAATCAAAATAATCCAAGAACAATGTGTAACTTCAGAGCAGCACTCAGTTTGGCTGGCTCACTAGCGCCCTCTATCTTTTTTTCTCTCGCTGGTCAAACTTTGTTGTCGGTGGACCTGTCAATGACTCTGTCCTCTCTTTTCTCTCTGTGGCTATAGGTTCCTGATTGGATGAGTGGGGTTCTGTGGTGTTTGGTGGACGGGACTCGCTGTTAGTGGGGCGGTGGGGCGATTTTAAGACCGAGATTGTGTTGGGGCAGGTTGCATGTGTGCATGCTGTTTGTCATGGCCATTAACATAATTCCATTGCAGCAGACATTCCAGGGATATTGGAGAACCTAAAGAGAGTCGTTGCCTGGCACTAACATATTCAGGGGAATGTTTTGCCTGTACCATCATTTCATGTTCATCATAACATGCACCTGCATGATCCACAGCCTTTCGTTCCTCATTCCGTGCTGACAAATTGAGCCCTTAGTAGATTTAACCACTTATCTCAACTACGTACGTCTTGTTTGTGTGTCCGTTTCTCTTTTGACCGCGTTTCTTCATTGATGCATTCCACGTTAACCATGATATGAATCTCTAAAGCATGACCAATCAGAGTAAAGGAAGCATGGTGCTACATTAGCCATTGCAACAGTCCCCACACAACATCCACCCACTGGCCCCGCCCCCTTTGCGTAGTCTGCTGGATGGAAGGAGCCTGGTGCAGTTCTGCATTTGGCCAGCAGGGGGACCCAACACCATATAAAACAAGCGGAGGAAACGCCAGCGAGGACCTATGAACACCAACCCATCATCTCTGCCTTAATTACGGGCCTCTGTATGGAAACTAAAAGCATATAGGGGTCTATCTGATCCTCTATGCCCAAAAAACTGCTTGTTCTTGGGCTGCCAGCTCTTTGTGGTGCTTTCTCCATTTCTAGTCCAGCTCCTGGTTTCACATGTGCAAGAACATGCTCACTGTAACTAACGAGGACCACACGTCTCCAGAATCCGATCTCAAGTGCGTGTATTTGTGAATGTGATTCTTACATATAAAAAACTGTGTATGCATATATGCATATGTATATACCTAGTTAGTTTTTATCATTAAACTGTATGTATTAACATCTTTATTTCAGAATGAATGTTTTTATTGTGACTTTTTTTCTAAGGTTTTTTTTTTTTTTTTAACAAATTACTTCCAGGCTTTGCTTGTAAGAACCGTGCCGTACTCTTTTTGTAACCAGTTCTTCTTCTTGTCTGAACTCTGTTCTCAGTAGGACCCTGGTCTTAACCGATGCACTTTTTACCCTGTTGCATTTGAATTGGATTATTAGGGAGTGAATGATGTCAGATGTGAAGGCTTGATTTTGTGTGAATGTGTTGTACAGTAAGACAACGTTGACCACTATATACTGGGGTTTGTGTTGGAGCAAGAGCAACCGAGAAATAAATACTTATGTCTGTTTGTCTCGTTCATCCTGCCTGTCATTTATTGGAGTTCTTCACTCTTTTGAGTTTAGTCTGTATGCTGTATTTTGTTTACATTCCTACAGTTCACATTGTATTTCATCGCTATTGCTGGGTATTTGTTTATCAGGAGCCAAAGTTTCTAACCTGTATATGCAGTGCATCATGTATTGTACAGACACACACACACATTACCGTTCAAAAGTTTTGGGTCAGTAAGTTTAAAAAAAAAAAAAAAAAAAAAAATTTAACCAGACATTTTAGGGTCACCAAGGCTGCATTTATTCAAAAATCGTGAACAATTTCGAAATTTGTGTGTGGGTATGTATGTTTGTATGTATATAATAATAATAATAATAATAATAATAATAATAATAGTAATAATAATAATAATGAGTTTATATTAGGGCTGTCAAACGATTAATCGCGATTAATCGCATCCAAAATAAAAGTTTGTGTTTACATAATATATGTGTGTGTATAGAGTATAATTATTTTCTATATATAAATACACACACATGCATATATATTTAAGAAAAATGTGGCGTTTATATATAAAATATTTATATATAATATAAATTATATATAATATAAATATATATACACAGTATATACATGCAAATATTCCTTAAATATATGCATGCATGTGTGTGTATTTATATATAGAAAATAATTATACACCGTACACACACATATATTATGTAAAAACAAAATTTTATTTTGGATGCGATTAATCGTTTGACAGCCCTAGTTTATATATATATATAAATATATCTCTTTTCTCTTTTTCTTTTTTAATAAATGTAATTTATTCCTGTGATGGCAGAGCTGAATTTTCAGCATCATTTCTCCAGTGTTTCATGATCCTTCAGAAATCATTCTAATATGCTGATTTGATGCTCAAGAGACATTTTTTTATTATTATTATTATCAGTGTTGAAAACAGTTGTGCTGTTTAATATTTGTGTGGAAACTGTGATAAAAAAAAAATTCCCCGGAAACTTTGAATATAAAGTTCAAAAGAACAGTGTTTATTTAAAATGGAAATCTTTAATTAAAAAATAAATAAATTATAAAGATATTTATGGTGACTTTTGATCAATTTAATGCATCCTTGCTTAAAAGAAATCTCACTGACCCGTGTATATGAAAACATTTCTGTAACAATTAAAAACCATTCATTAGATATTTATTTAATATTTTTCAGAATATTTCATTTATAGGTGATTATTTACAGGTCAATATTACTTCATACAATATATTACACAAACTAGCCTTCACATGCGTTCACTAATGATTATGTACATTCTTTTCCATGTGGGATTTTTAAACTGATCAACACTGCTTTGACCGATGGGTTTCATGACATTTCTAAAAGTGTACAAGCTTTACTATATCCTGTTCCTTCATAGTGCTGAAAATGTGTCTTGAAGGTGTAATACCAGTCCTCTCTTATCCATCACTTCATATGCCAAGTGATTGACCCCATACATACACCTCATGAAGTGCTCTTTGCCTCCAACTTTATCTTTAGTTCTTTGGGTGGATAATGTATTGGCCATTAGATATATTCTACGTACCGTTCCTTCTTTTCTTGAAGGTAAAACTGGTACCTGTCCATTTCACTAGTCATAGGTGTGGAGCACAACACACCTCTGGAAGGTGCATATGGAAGAAAGTAGGTCTCCATAGACAAGTGCCATTTGTGCTCATGAATGGCTTCCAACTTGCAAGCTGCACGTGATCTTCTGAAGCTCACGTTATGTTAGAGAACATCTTTTTTAGGTACAGAGTCAGGCGACCTTTGACCTTGCTCTGCTTTCTCAGTTTCTGCTTGCTCAGAGAGTCTAATATACTGTACAAAGTGCGTGCCTCATTTTTCAGAGTTCTGTGTGTTTGACTGCAGGCTCAAGTTTTCTGGACAGGGCCGTGAGGATGAGTTTGAATTTGTCGTATCGCTCTGTCTGGTCCACGGCCGCCCCCCTGCTGCCCCAGAGCAGACGCAACTGGAAATCAGTCCTCAAGATCTCCAACATGTCATCATTAGGTTGGAAGTCTGGAGAGAAAATGAAATATCATTATTAAAGTCGCCATGAATTCAAAAACAATTTTTTTTACAGAATTTAGTGTTTATTATAAATTTATCATTATTTTTTTTAATTCATATCCCCTTTTGATCTTTAATCAATAATGTTAACCTCCCTTTCCCCTGGAAATGATGTCTGTTCTCTTCATGACGTGTCTCACTAAATATCCTCCACAAATGGCATTCAGATCTGCTGCAACTCCCAACTTCATACGATCCAGTCAATACCCAAGGATGAAATCAAGTCTATGTATATTTTTTTCTATCCAGAAGCCATTTCTCTTGGATATAGGTGTGTTGGACTTTAGTCTTGACCTAATGGTTAGAGAGTCAGACTGGTAACCTGAAGTCGAGTCTCGAGTCTCAATACCGGCAGGAAATGACTGAGGTTCCCTTGAGCAAGGCACCTAACCCCCAATCGCTCCCCGGGCACCGCAGCAAACATGGCTGCCCACTGCTCCGAGTGTGTGTGTCCACGGTTTGCAGTTTGCAAATGCTAATTTTCGACGACCTGAACAGCTCAATGTGTTTTGCTCACCAATTCCCTCAAAGTAAAGCACCACATGTTTCTCCTGAAATGACTTTTAATGTCCTTGTCTTACCCTGGAGGATCCGCTGTGCATTGCAGGTGTAGGTGTCCGCATTGCGTGCAACAGCACGAGCTCCTTCCAGATGCCTGAACATGATTTCGCAGCCTTGGTCGTTGTTCTCCCAGACGTCCATCTCTTCGAAGGTGACTGCAGGCCTCTCCATCAAGGTGAGCAGCGGCATTAGCAGCGGGACACTGGCATTGCTCAGTGGGATTTCAGCTGGAAAGACAAGGACAAGAACTTAGTTAAAGGTGACCTACTGTATAAAGGGCATGAAACATGCTTTATTGTCAAAAACTCACCACTTCCTTCATAGAGTCCTTTGTAGAATGGTTTCAAAGATTTCTCATAAATAATGGCAGTCTGTGTATATTTTCTCCGCAAGCTAGTCCACGTATGATCCAGTCTGGTGATCTGTTCATAACAGAAAGATCACACAGATTAAAGCATGTTGACCGCATACACGGAGGGAAAAAAGTCTCTAGTGCAAGTCAACCGAAAGTGGCAGATAGAAGGAGCTGTTGGGTACCTGAGGCATGTCCAGTGCTTTCATTATGGAGGAAAAGGCATAAAGATCTCCCATCGAGTCTTTGAGCTCTAGAGCGACCAGAATGATCCTGTTTAGGGTGGCTGCTCGCTCCTCCAGACTTCCTGTACACCCCAGGATATCCACAGCAACTCCAATTGCCATGGTGTTATGCCTTTTTAAAAAGAACCAGCCATGCATGTTAAATGTGTGGCCTATATATGCATGTAAGACGTTCAAAGAGTTAATATTTCTCTGAAAGAGTTGTACTCCTTATATATCATCAGAAATCTGCTTTATAGATCACGTGTTAACAGCATCCGTTTACCTTTCCATGAGGTCCTGCCGCAGCTGTTTCCCATGAGGAAGGGTGACCAGCTCCAGCCCAGAGGTCACGCTCATTTGACCTTTCAGCTCCTCAGAAACATTCAGGATCCTGGCAACCTGCAGCATGTACACACAGCATTTGCATCAAAGGTAGTAACATCCAGAGTTGAAAGTATTGCACAGAAGCTAATCTGTGATTGTGAAGGGTTTCTAAATTTGGGTTGTGGGTGGATGTTTTATCGTCCATAACATTGGTCCTGTGACTGGCATAATCTTCCAGTTTAAGATTTCATTCCCAAATACACAGACAACAATCTGGAGCCTCTTTCAGAAGCAGTAAGATATGTGGAGAGTCACATGTATAAAAGGCGTTTTAATTGGATTCATCTACATTTAGCCCTGGCTGTGTGGCACAACTGTGGTCTTGTCCTCTGGTTGGCTGGAAGAACCAGTCTTCATCCTGAAGAATAGGCTGACTCACATAACCAGAGCGTAATTACAGACCTGTCGGTCATGATTGTATTCAGTAAGTAGGTGTGGATGACTATCCCTAATTCTGTTTTCATCTTTCTTGATTTTCTCCTTGTTGTTGTTTCGTTTTCATTTTTTTTATTCCTCTCCCTCCAATTTTTTTGAAATCGAAAGCCATCAAATAAACAATTTGTGATAGATTTAAATACTTTAAATTGCCGTTTTAAATTTTGACATTTAAGTTGCATTACCAGTAATTGTTTCCTAAAACAATGCATGGTTATTGCGAATTAAGGTCAAATTTGTTAACACTGGTTAATCCATTAGGTATCATGAACTATACAATTAAAACCTTTGTAAATGTTGGTTATGTTATTTTCTACATATACTAACACATTTTTAACGTTTCAAGCTGTATTCGTTTACATTAATGTATTATGAACAAACATAAATTAATAATGAGCAATGTGTATTTTAGTGCTGTCAAATCGATTAATCGCATCTAACAAAAATGTTTTTATATAATATATGTGTGTACATATTATATATCCATATACAGTATATACATGCACACATATATTATTTAAACAAACTTATGTTAGATGCGATTAATCACAGTGAATCGATTTGACTACTAGTATTTTTATAAATTAACAATCTAGATTAATAAATGCTATTTCATTTGTAATTCAGGACATCTAATGCATTAACTAATGTTTACGAATTGAAAAGAATAAATATTAATTTAGATTTATGTCGACTTCAAAGACTCATAATTAATATTACCTGGCAGTCTGCTTTCAGGATGTGTTTGGCGATGGTCTTTGGATCCTGACTGATGAACAACTCTTTGGCTTTCTTCAGCACTGTCATCTCCAATGGTTTGTTCTCCACTGGTAGAAGCCGGAAGGTGACGTCACCAGGTTTGAATGCTGATTCAGTTTCAAACACAGGTCTTTGGAAACCTTTCTTGCCATTCTCTTCTTCATCCACATCCTCCTCACTGTCGTGTTCCAGGGCCTCAATGGCGTTATGGTAGGAGCTACGATCTAGTTTAATGCTGCTATCACTTCTCCTTAACTCCTCCTCAGTCTTTAACCTCTCCACATAGCTGTTAGCATGTGAGTTATTCATCTTTTCCCAGTCAGCAGAGCTGCATGGACTCAGCTCACAGTAGCTTATTTCTGGACTCGATGAGCTACCCGAATGCTGCCGTCGCTGTTTGTTGGGCTTTACCGGGGGGACTGGTGGGGTGAGGGTCTTCAGGCCCGGGGTGCAGGATACTCTCATTGTGGGAACCTTGCTGGGTTTAGGGGGCGGTCTGGGACACAGCTGGCTGTCAGATCCACGAATGGCCTCGCCAGGCTGGGTGTCGAAGTCCATTCTGCGTGGCACTGTGGGGCTCAGAGCTGGCTCACTTCCTGTTCGGAAAACTGGGGATTTGGGGCATGGCTGGTGCTCCATATGCCGAACCTGAGCCTGGGGTCTACAGCCTGAAAGCAAAGGAATTCATTCATATCCATAATATCACAATTTTTTTTTTTTATTAAAATAGACAGATGGACTTGTTTGTGTACGTTTTCTTTTGGCATTCTGCACGGCTATGCATATTCAGCACTCTGGATCCTGACATGGACAGCAAAGCTGCGTTTTGCGCATAACCATATTTATTCCACTGACACAGGCATAAATTATCTCCATCTCCACTTTCATTCTTCTCCACAAAACATTTTATTTTGCATTTCAATCCCACGTCTCATTTCACACATTTAACGATCAGTAACAAAGTGAATTTCAAAGGCGGGAATGTCAGCTTGACTTTGAGAATCACTTTCTCTTTGGCACAAAGTAAATGTGAGAAAGATGACTGGTTTTCAGGGCTGTCAGACGTGCATATCAGCGGAGGGCTGGAGGTGTGACGGGGTATCAACGGGGATGAGAGCTGACAGGCACTCACCGATAGGGAGGAAGCTCTCCGACTGATGGGTCTTCAGTGGCCGTCTCCTCTCCTGAACGTGGTTCAGACATGCTGGTTGACTCCCACATTTATCTTTGTTGCTGTGAAGGAGAAAGACGGGTCACTTAAAGTCTTCTCTACCAATCTTTTAGAGTTGACACCACTTTTAATTGAGTTTTTAAAGGTTCTGTGGTGTGATATGAATTTTTAAAGTACAAATTCCATGCAGTCTCTGAATTAATGTGAGTTCATGCAACCTGCACAATCATTTTAATGCCATTCTCAAATTTAAGCTATTTTGACACATTGTTTCCAAAAAGTTAGGACTCCCATATGCTGAATCTGCACAAGTAAGTAAAACTTTCACTTATTTAATGCTTATTTATGCTTAAAATCTCTTTAAATTAATGTGAAGATGTCACACACTGCAGGACTGAATAAATGAACATATGAATATTTCCACATAAATAATACAAATAATGCCTTTTTTACTTCCTGTTGGGGTGCTTATGAGCAAAAACTGTCAAGGATTTCCAAGAGATTGCCATTAAGAAATGGAATTTGCTAATCATACCACAAGATCCAATAATTGCTGACAAAATTATATACATTTTATCATATAGATTTGAGGGGAATTTGTAAAATCATGACTTGTCATTTTTCAGAGTAGACCCCAATTATATAATGCAAATATTATTAAATTGTATTTCTAGTATGGTTTATTTGTGATATATTTCTTTTGTAATTCATGATGAGGGCAGTCAAACCACAGAATTTCCTTTAACCTGAAATTGTTTAAAAAGATTGAAACAAAATTTAAATCACATGAGCTAAATTGGTAACACTTTACAATAAGGTTCCATTGGTTAACATTAGTTAAGTACATTAGTTAAAATAATTCTAATTTCTAATTTCAACATCTACTTGTACATTAATTAATATAATCTATTTAATGAATCTGAGCTGACATGAACTAAAAATAAACGGTTATATTTTTATTAACTAACGTTAACAAAGATGAATAATTTTTTTTTTACTAATATTTACTAGTATATTAAACATTTACTAATGGGACCACTACATGTATGTTGTACTTTCTAGCCAAGTGTTGAAAATATGAATGGAACTAATTATTGGTCTTTTTTTTTTGGACAGCTAATTTACACGCATTACAAATTAGATTTTTTTCCTAAATAGAGATTCTGAAAAGGCCAAATCTACCAAACCGTTTGAGAACTAGAATCTATCGTTAGTAAATTCTATGAGTAAAATGAATTAATCTCTCTTATTTCCTCACGTTTGTGATTCAGAAGCCTTCCAGAGTATTTCTTCTTGGCGGTAAAGTGTGGCAATGAATAATAGTGGAAAGGGCCATATGATTGTGTCTCTCTCACCTGAGGAGGTTCCCACGGCTGAGGGTGTGATCCTGGGTGTGTCCGTTCATGATATTCAGACTCAACCTTTTCGAAGTCAGGCTCTTTCTCTCGGAGTATCCCGCCTCTACACGTATACATCCAACTCCATATTTCTCCTCCAGGCATCTCAGAGGCAGAGCTCTGTTGATTGGCTGAAAGATAATCGCTCCGACAACCTCAGATACCGGCTCCCGGTTGCCCACATAGTATCGCACCAACGCGGGGACACTGTCAAATCCCTCCTTCTCAAACAGGTACTGGATGCGTGAGTAGGCCTCATTCATGGCCACTACTCGTTTGTTGATTTTGAAGTGTTGAGGAGTGTTCTTCCACTGGCAGGTGAGGACATAGTTTCCCGGGCTGGACAGCGAGTCTCGGATCAGAAAGTCTCCATCACGCTGGACCAGGTTTTCAGCCACCTTCAATTCAAACACACACACAATTTTCATTGTTTTTGTTGTAACTTTTTTCTCTCTCTTTCATGCTGTATTTTCCTGCCTCCCTTAGTTTCAAGTATTTTGCATGTTGGATCTTGGCCTAAACATTAGGTTGTGGTGCTAAATCTGCAAAAGCTCAAACATTGGAGAAAACATTTTTAAGGTAGTGATGCTTTTCTTCTCATAAATTCGTGTAGCTTTGTGCTTATGATATTCCGTCTAATCAGATTATGTATACATCCTCAGTAAACATTACAGAACTCATTTTATGACAGTGATACATGGCATGACCTAGATCTTTCTTTGTTTTGTGGTTCACTGGTGCATTCAAGCAGTTTAGAGTGATGGACTACCTCTCCAAACTGAACGTTAGGAAGCCATTTGGAATATTAATTAATCAAAATCAGTGTAGAATAATTCCCGGCCATTAAAAAAAAGTCGCTGTTTGGATTTAAAATTGGCAAATGCTTAAGAGTCTATCATTGGATCATTATTGCTGTGATTATGATGTTTCTAGCATGTTGTATGTTTGGCAACAGTTCTTCTTACCCTAATTGACAAGATCATGTCCAAAAATTGATGTGATGTAAATAACACCAACATTTATTTCCATCAAGAGGTACATCATTTTTTTTTGTCAAGATCTTGTATTGACAATGCAAGAGTCCAGCACTCTGTAAAGTCTCCTCCAGCACATCCCAAAGGCTTTTTAATGAATTTAAGGTCTGAACTCAGAGGTGCCAGTTCATGTGTGAAAATTATTCTTCATGCTGAACTCCCTCCGTTTTTTCACAATTTGAGGTTATGCATCTTGACATTGTGATCCTGGAAAATGGTCATGATGTGTCTTCCTACATGGTTGTTTAAGAAATGAAAAGCCTAATTGACTCAATTAGGGTTAGAAGATCTGTTGCCAAACATGTAACATGCTAGAAACGTAATAATCACAGCAATAATGATAGACTCTTAAGCATTTGCTTATTTAAGGCCAAACAGTGATGACTTTCTTTTTTTTTTTTGGCCTGCCAGAGAGTGTGTGTGTGTGGGTGGGTGTGTGCGCACATCCTTATTCATTATAATATATCATTATGCCTTTAGTTTATTAGTTTATATAAGATTAGATTAGTTTTATGTAAGTTTATATGTCATTGGTTCATATTACTTCCCAGAATGTGTTCATGAGGAGATCAAACACTAATAAATCAATATTAGCATGTGTGTTTGGAGCAATGGATCAGCAGTGGCACCAGGAAAAGAGTCATTAAGTCTGATTAGAATCGCTGAGTGTTTATGACTGTTTTCATGGTTGTACTAAACAACTTTTCTCAGGCCTGTCTTATGGTATAAAACAGCAGCTAAAAAGTTTATAGTTCACTGGACAGACATGCTCAGATAGGTATGGCTGTGCATTTTGTTTGTTCAAGTATGCAGAATAAACTAATTTGATTGTGTTAGTTTCACAGGTTGCTGCCTACATTGTCATCTATAATTAATCAGTCTTCATCTTTTACCATCCATCATGTTTTCCCCCCACAGTCATAGAACACTGCCGGGAAATTACATTTTGAAATCAACCACAGGCCATTTCACACCATTGGCGTGTCTTTCCTTTTCCCTTGTCTGTAGTTTGTTTGTTTAACTTCAGCCGAGCAGGTCAGACTCGTCCCGCTGAAAGACACTGCAGCCCACATGCTGTCAGAGGGAAATGCTTGATCGCAGGGTGTGTAGTGATCCAAGGACCACTCAAAAGAACAAATGAATACATGTCTACAGACTCACTGCTGATTCCTGTTAACAGTGATGGGTAATGTACAGTAAGTGTAGAGAATGAATTAACAATCAATCAATCATCACAAACATGCATCATATTTTAGGGGCACCTTTTGTGATGCATGTAGTTATATTTATGAATATTTAGACAGTCTAATCCAATTATATATTTCAAAGTGTCTCTTTAAGTGGCCCCTTTTCCTAAATATCCATATTTATTATATATATTTTATTTACATATCATTTTTTTCTCTGTGTGAACCCGATGAATTGTATTCTAAGGTCATTTATAAGGTTTGTTGAGCCATGATGAATGAGAATGTTCCATTGTGGCTGGTATATTTGTGGTGTAAGCAGCAGTAGACTGACGCTGGTAGTTCTGATCATATGATGCCGTTAAATAAATACACCTCAGGTCAAATAGCAGTCATGATTCATCACTATATTAACCACTCTGCTCTGCAACAATTGTTGATGGATGGGTTGTCAGTTTCAGGGACATATCCTGCATAGGAGCATGGAAAAGAGGAGCCAGGGTACATGCTTTTCATACGAGCGGATCTGTAGCTGTCAGCACTGGGATGTCTGTCGCAATGAGAAACTGTTGATGGCTGTTTTTGAATATAGCTAAATGTTAATGAACTGTCCAAAATATAGTGTTTAAAAGGATAGTTCACCTTAAAAATTCTGTCTTCAATTGTTCCAAACCTGTATGAGTTTGTTTCTTCTGTTGAACACAAAAGAAGATATTTTAAAGAATGTTGATAATCAAACAGTTGAACGGCACCCATTGACTTCCATAGTATATTTTTCCCCTACTATGGAAGCCAATGGGTACTGTCAACTGTTTGATTATCAACATTCTTTAAAATATCTTCTTTTGTGTTCAACAGAAGAAAGAAACCCGTACAGGGTTGGAAAAACTTAAATGAGTAAATGATAACAACATTTTCATTTTTGGTTGACCTATCCCTTTAAGCACTGTGAAATGTACTTTCATTAGAGGTATTGGTAGATTTGCTGTTTGTCAAGCTAATCTAAGATCTTGTGGAGCTGACTACACTCTAGCATACAGTCCAGACTTCAGATTTTGAGTTTTGTTTCAATGAAATCTTTTGTTTTCCTTGATCTTGTGCAAGTCTGGGTGTGAATGTGGCTTTTCCTGTTCTGTTCTGTGTTGTGTTTGGCACATCTAAACCAGTTTAAAACAAGTATTGATCAACCAGCTATACTACTGATGACAATGGACTCTCTGCTCCAGATTTGTCAAAGCATTTCACATTTTTAGACAAGTTAGAAGCATACATTTTGAGTGTATATTTGTATATATTCCTTAAATATATCTGTTTAAAAGGATCATGAATATGCAATTTCACATGGCTAGAAAGCTTAAGCCAAGCAAGTAAAATTGCACGTAAAGGTTAAAGAAACATTTTAGAAGGTCAGACACTATTTATAGGTTATTATTTTGCACAACATGCCTATCAGGTAACTATGTATCTACATGTTTGATAATTTTTGACCTTAGCAAGAGCATTATAATAAGTACAATAATTAAAAGTGACAAAAAAGTACTGTAGCATTACCATGACTTAAATATTGTAATTTGATAACACCATGTTTTTGGACATTAATTCTGGTAATACTAAATTATTCTTTGAAATACCATGATAAAACCATGGTACAGTACATGCATATGGTAAACATTCAGTACCATGATTTATATCCAAGAATCATGATACTAGATGTTGCATCACAGTACCGTGGTACTTCCACAGTACTTTTTGTAAATTTAACAGGTTGGCATTAAGAACATCTAATGCAAGTCATATCCTCAGTGTATTTCTTCCCTTAATCAAGTCTTACTCTAGGCTCTAGCTGGAGCAAACATGGCCACATGTCTTTATTTCATTATCTTTTTATACAAAGAAAGTGAATGTTTGAGTGCCAAATACAGGCATGACTTCAGTGTGACTTCAGCTATGCTTCTGACAGCAGAAAGATCACTGCTGTCAGTCAGATTCCACGTCCAAACAATATTTCAGAGACATTGTAACTGTACACATATATATATTAAATCACAGAAACAGCTACTCACCACAGAGAGCCTCATAATACAAACATTATCTGTTAATGATCACCCACCCCTCTCCCTCCTCTTAAAGCTGTACCTGTCTAGGGATGGCTCCATGATACCAGGCATGGCTCCGTGGTTCCTCACTGCTTAGTTTCAGTTCTTCCTCTAGTTCTCTTCGAAGCTTCTCCGGTGGTCCATCCATGATGTACTTGTCCCTTGAAAACTGCACATAGATGGGAACAGAAGAGTATGTTAGAGCCATGGTGGCTCTATGGTAGATGGTATGTTTGTCTCTATGATTTAAGTATATGGCGTTAGTCTTTTATTTGTCTCCACTCTTCTTCTTTTTTTTTGTATCCCTCTCCCTACTTTCTGCTATGTGACTCAGTATCTGACTGGCTGATGGATCCCTTGCTTCCTGTGCTGATCTGTTTACTGTGACACCCAAGTTCCCTCCCTCTTCCTGTCTGTCTCCGCCTCCAGAATCCGCAGGGCATACCGTACCTTTACCTGCACACACGAACACACCCCCGCTGCTCTGAATCATCATGGACTTTTCAGGTTCGTTGGAAAGCTGTGGATTTCACAATTTAGGAATTTGAGAATAGTTCTTCTCACTAAGCTGCTTAAAAATAATTATAGGTTAACAAATAGACTGTTTAGTCATTTTCTGTGAAACATGAGCTTTGATTAGAACTAATAGTTTGCACTAATGCCATAAATCTACTTACTCGGTAAAGCATAGTTCATTATCTTTCCAGTCAAGGTCGTTTCATTCTTGCTTTCACTGTCTCAATAACATAACTCAGTCATGTGACCTGATTGTAATAGAATTTAAAAACAATTGGCACAAATAGCACTTTATACTCTCATGTGTTTCAACATTGATTCCCAGCTAAGCACCGACAACATAGACCAATTATGCAATTTTAATACTCCTTCGTGTCTTAACAAACATCACATGCCACTGTTGTTTATCAACAAAGTATGAGTTGTATTAATGCTCTCCTGTGACTAAATTACTGTGGCTGTGTTTGGAATGGTATATTAATGTACTGCACATCTAATGTACAATGAATTAACATTAACAATGAATCAATATTAGTATATTTATAAATTATATGATATAACCTATATTACTATATTGATAAAAGCTGTAGAACATCTATTGTTAGTTTATGAAACCTAATGCATTAATGTTAAAGGTGCCTTGTGTAATGTCCGCCAAAAAATTAGTTAGTTATGATTATGAGTTTTTTCACGTAGTATAACTGCGTAGCGCATCTGTGTTGTACGTCACACGTAGGCTCACTATTGGCCGACGCTGGTCATGTGTGTGATGCGTGTGACGTACAACCCAGAAGCGCTACGCAGTTATACTACGTGAACTAACTCGAGGCCCAGAGAAGGAAATGAATAGTGGAATAAAGTCGTTATTTTTGTTGTTTTTTTGCGCACAAAAAGTATTCTCGTCGCTTTATAAACTTAAGATTGAGCCACTGTAGTCACTTGGACTACTTTGATGATGTCTGTATTACCTTTTCTGGACATGGACAGTATACCGTACATACATTTTCAATGGAGGGACAGAAAGCTCTCGGACTAAATGTAAAATATCTTAAACTGTGTTCCGAAGATGAACGGAGGTCTTACGGGCTTGGAACGGCATGAGGGTGAGTCATTAATGACATCATTTTCATTTTTGGGTGAACTAACCCTTTAAGGCTCTAAAATCTGAATGGATGAGACATGTTCAAAGCTATTGTTACACACACACATATATATATATATAGGCACAATGCAAAGCAAATTTCTTAAAATCCTGTTAAAAAATAACAAGGGCACTCTGTAAATAAATGAATAAATAATTTTATAATTGATCTTTTTATATATTTATTTAAAGCAACTGAAAGCATATTAGATTATTAGATTTCTGAAGCATCATGTGACACTGAAGACTGGAAAAAATATGCTTTGCAATTACATTAATAAATTACATTTTAAAAATATGAACATATAAAACAGTTATTTCTAAATTGTAATAATATTAGACAATATTACTTTGTCATTTTTTATTAAATAAATGCAGACTTGGTGAGCATAAGAGACTTCTTTCAAAAGCATTTATAAAAATTACAAATTAACAACGAAAGTGTACTTTGCTTGTCAACCATAAGCAGTCTACTTAAGGCTATTATTTGACCAAATAATTCATTATTATTGTTTTTATTTATATGCATACAAAGATGCTGTGTTTCTAAGATGATTTTGTGGTGTGCCAAACACTCTTTAAACATGGTAAAATTACTACAATGGTTTATTGCTTTATTGAATGTGAATGGGTGAATTGCATTCTGCACTTGTGTTACTTGTATAGGTTACATATATCAGATAGGGGATTTCAAGCGTATTCTTGTGTTTCCTTTTTGTTTAAGTGCTTGGAATGGCAGCTATGTGTGGTACCCAACCTCAGAGACCTAAAGTGGTACCTTTGTGCTGTAGCTGGTAGTTGTACACAGTGGGTACTCAAGCACAGCACTGCTGCATAACCCCGAGCTAAATCTGTGCGTATGGGGGAAAAGTCCCAGCAGGACTCCACATTTCAATTTTGTAGTTGTGGTCTATGGAGTAATATGTCAAATAAAACCAATGTAAGGGCAAAGGTAATTAAAATGGATGGGTAACTGTCTGTGTGTGCGTGCTCAGTAGTGGAAACTTCAATTGATATGACACTGTTTGACACATTTAATTAAATCGACTGCATCACTCAAACATGGACCCAGAGCCAGATGATGTTGTTGTGTATTTTATTAAGTCCTATTTTAATTTGCCACTGTAGCTTTGCATGGCTTTTTATGGCTTGATGAATGACTCACTTGGGTTTTCTTAAACCTGCCAAGATATCGGAGTATGGCTGAGAACCCTGGCGGTGTACAGTGACATCAATGCTCATAACAAGTGATGTCATCACATTTGTGCTGTCAAAAGGAAGCTAGAGCCTAGTGCACTACTGAGGACTTTTGCATTATTGGGCCGTGTTTATAATATTATTTTACATCTAAGATATTTATCAAGGCATGCAAGCAACATTATTGTGTGTATTACCATATAAAGTACAGTAAAAATATGTGTAGTAGTATGTGAAAATGTCATTTTCGTCATGTAAAAACTCAATATACATTTCATGTTTTTCCAGGCCTGACAGCAGCAGACAAGCTACATCAGTTTTCTGTGATGTTGATAAGATGCTTAGCTGTCAGTTTCTCTCTCTCTCTCTGTCCAGTGACCCATAGCCCAAGCAGTGGTCTGTCTGTCAGGCAGTTATTAGGATCTAACTGACCACAATCTGTCACTGTGGTCCACCACAAACCACTGCACACAGCCCTGGAAATGTGGATATCTCTGTGTATTTTGGGAGACGAATGTAAACATAAATCATATGATAGTATATGATCTGTCTAAATGATTAGTTTGGTGTTTTTCAACTTAATATTTTATATGTAAGGTTTAGAATAGCCTTTTGGTTTGGATATTTTTTAAATGATGTTAATCTTTGAGTTATCTGAACAAATCCTCTAATATGTATTGATGAATTTATGGATGATAGTCAACGAAAGATGTTGTAGATACTGGACATTGATACTGTATAAATTCTACAATAAGATCTCTTAATTCTGGTCTTTGAGTAACTGATTTGTGATGGAAAACCTCTCACGCACACCAACATATGGCAGAGTCGTATTACTTCCTTGTTTGAGAGGTTATTGGATAATCCTGTCCGATTGATCCTCATGTCAACTCGTCACAGATCATTCAATCGTTTTCAGAGGACTGAAGGACACTTTTTAGATGGTCAGATGTTATGATTATTTGAAAGGATGTAACCAAACTACTGAATTAAAGACTGGTGCATTTCTTTGAAAGCAAACTATAAAAGTATATTTTAGCAACTCTTTGCTTATTAAACCAAATATATTCAAGTCATGCCGAGTCAATGGGCCGTTTTTCCCTTTATATGGAGAAGCTTCAAAGATCCTTACTATGTATAGAGACTGACAAACCCAGGCCACAGCAAGGACTGAAATACACTCTGATGCCTCTGGTATTGTAGTGAGGGACGAGCGTTACACCCACTTCATTTAGACAACAGCGATCCAAGCCAACACCCCGCGAGCCACAAATTACAGTGACCAGACGATACATAGTCTTACCCTGACTGGGAAAATCTTTCAAAGCACTTGTTTGTGCTTAGTGTCTTTCAACTGTATTACACAATACAATGACTAAAACAAACAACTGAAATAGAACTTTTAATAAAAACATATGAGCATGAGATTTTATTCAGGTTGTGCTGAATGCTAATATTTTTTGGACTTGATGTTCATGTTTTTGGTTTTATGACTGTTGTGATTGCATGCCAGCTGAGGTGGTGGTAATCTGGCACGGCCGTCGCATTCATTCAGCGCTACGACATCGTGGATCCATTTAGAGGTGCGTTGAGGCTATAAATGTTTAAAAATAGCCAAAGCTCAGTTGCTCGAGCAGCTCGATAGCACCATGACGAATAATCCCTCCATCAAGCAGCAGAGCAGATATATTTGTACATCAGATCAATCACCTCTGCTTTTAGTTGTAGCCATTTATATATTGTAATTTTTATCTTCACATATGAGGGGCTGATTGCTAAGGTTCTTTTTTAAATAGTGGCATGCTTTTTGAACGTGAATCATAATGGAACATTTGGATGTATTGAATGAGGGTTCAAAGGTCTCATTGGGTAAGTGCAGAGCACAGGTTAGATATCGACAGCAGAATGGGTAACATAATGACATATACGAGACACTTTGCAGTATTAAAAATTGTCTGTAGTAGTTTGTAAGACATCATAAGCATAGCTTAGTAACCAAGCGCACATTAGATCATATTGGCACATGTCAGAACAGACTGTGATCATGGCTTTTCCAGTCTAAGATGATGAGCTCAAAGGCTGAATTTGATCTGGAAAGCCACTTCTGGATAATTATTATGGATGAGATGACATTCCCCTGTTAATTATCGAACGTCTAATCCTCTTTAGTTTGCTCCACAAGTGGCCGTTCAGCAGCTTAGTGAGTGAACGGTTAAAAATCCATGTTTGATTTGGAAATTGTGCAGATTATGGCAAAGTGCACGGCTAAAGATGGAGATCATGTACATATGTTCAGACTGACTTGTGATGGAAACCAGCAGGACAAGTAATCCAATGGCAGATAGTTAGTCATTCTCATGACTAATGATTTGAGATTTGAACAGACATAAGTAATATCTTTAATGCTGTGGCTTGTTGAAAAGGACTAATACTTTTCTAAGCAATCTGACTTATAGATGGACATTAAAAGAGGTAAAAAATTACAGACTCACAGGACCTTAAAGGTATAGTTCACCCAAAAATGAAAATTCTGTCATCATTTACTCACCCTCAAGTTGTTCCAAACCTGTATTAATTTCTTCCTTTTTTGAAGATATTTTGAAGAATGTTGGTAACCAAACTGGTCCCCATTGACTTCTATAGTATTTCTGGTCCCTACTGACTTCCATAGTATATTTTTTTACACTAGGGAAGTCAGTGGGGTTCAGCAACTGTTGGTTTACTAGCATTCTTCTAAATATCTTCCTATGTTCAAAAGAAGAAAGAACTTCATGCAGGTTTAGAACAACTTGAGGGTGAGTAAAGGATGACAGAATTTTCATTTCTGGGTGAACTATCCCTTTAAGAAAACAGGTATCTTAGTCATCCTTAGATACTAGAATATCATAGAGACTACAGTAGTAACCACCCAGAACATCCTAGAAACCACATAGCGATGTGCTAAAATGAAAATGAAGACCTTGGCACCACAAAGCAATGCACTTTCAACCATCCTCTAATTGTGGCGCCGTCTTTGGGTAAGCATTACACATCTTAACATAAAATGTCGAAATCTTGTTATTTCCTGCTGATTCCTATGGGGGCTTGAAGGATGGAGACCCTCTGTCTCAACCCTGTAGGTTGAGATTCCCAAGGGTTTCAGGGGGTCATTAGTGGCCTCTTATGTGCAGGACAATCGACCTGGTCTGGGCTTTGGTGTTGGGTCACACCCTTCCTGAGCCAGAGTAAACAAAAAGGGCCATCAGCGTGTCCCATCAGTCTCCTGGGACTCTAAACACAGGACCTCTTCCTCTCTTATCTCACCCTCATCACATTGTCCATTTAGATGGTCCCTGGGGTGTCTGCCATGTTCATGTGTTCCTGGACAGGGCAGCACACATTTCAGTTGGAAGAACTGGGGATGTGACAGATGCTCATGAAAGATTTATTGTCCTTTTGAAGTTATATCAAATAAATATTTTGTTAGTGGAGTTTCGATGTATTGAAGTATGAATACAGTCCTCATAATAGGGATGGGAATCAGCATGGACTTGGCTAAACAATATTATACTATACAATTTTTTTATTTATTTAGTGTGTGTATATATTGTCATTCATTATTATTTACATATTTGTTGTATTACTGTGTTAAACTGATGTCTGATTCAACATTGATGTATTTATCATCTAAATCAGTTTTTTACTTGACAATATTATGAATATTCTCACGCCAATTTCTATATTTATTTTTTGTTCTATAAAGTGTGTGTGTGTTTTTGTTATATACTTATTATACAAGAATATATTATGAGAATATCAATACAGTATTGTTAGGTAAAATATGCCAGTGCTTTAATATATTGACTGTAGGCAACTGAGGTCTAGAAATAAGCTAGATCCCCCCCTTCTTGGACTCTTTCTCATTTAATCACATTCTCTCCATTTCAATCTGTGATCCCCAGCCCCCTCATTCCATTCCAGTTTTGTCCCAATCAGCGTGGCCCAGCCCTGGCTTTGTAAGGAGGGCAGAGGGGGAGATTAGGGCCTGGGGCAGCTGTGCTGGATCACTTTGAACATGGCCTCTTTTTAATGTTTCCTCGAGCGTGCTCAATTTGTTGTACAGCAAAAAGGGGAAAAGATGGAAAAGTAGGGGACACGCTTGTCCTGGGGACTCAAAATTGCTGAAAGCCATCCTGTTAGAAAAGAAAGCCTTGAGCTTGGAAAATGCCTTTAAGTCCTATGCATGGAATGCTCGAGGAAGGTAGAATTAGAGGAGATAAAGTGACAAAAAAGATGTTTAATTAAAAAGTTATTGTTCATGTTCTTATTCTGCTCGTGAATGATTCAGTACACATTATTGCAAGACATTTTTTTTTAAATGTAATTTTTCATCAAAATGTAAGAGCTTGCTCTGACTCAAAAATATCTTTCATTTTCTGCTTCAAACATGTGCCAGTGGTGTTTCAGGAGGGTAGTTGTCCTCCACAGTTGACTACTCGCATTAAATTTTGCTCTGTTTTGATATGTAATACCCCTTTTTCAATGGATAAAATCATCAATTTTTTTTTTTTTTTTCCTTTTTCATGCAGTCCAGGCTTGAGAGTGAATTAAATAATTTTTGAAACGTTTTTTTTTTTTTTTAAAGAAGCCGCCGCTTGGTCACTCTGGCGGAGACTGAACACGTTAAGAACTTTGTGGAATGATGATTTAATCCCTGATCCAAAAACATATTCTTTTGTTTAGCAATGACAGGATGTGAAACTTTTGCTGTTGACTGATGGAACTGTGCCAGGCTGTGTCAGCACCTCTCCAGCAGCCTGTCAATCAGAGAGACTTCCCGCTGTCCCACTGCTCTGCTGAGCTTCTATTTCTGCCACAGCCATGATGCTTCTGCTGTGTTACACTGTCAGTGTGTGGGGGAACCGCTGTTGCATGTCTAATGCGTGGGAAGTGTTAGAGAAAAATTCGTTAATTTGTCTGGGTGTTCCAAAAATGATTCACTGATTCGTTTTAGTCATCACTCAAATGCATTCTCAAAAGTATGTGCCTCATTTAACGTTAGTTAAATACTGCCGTTATAACAATATTTTCAATGAAAGGTGCAGTATGTTATTTCTCAAAGTCGCTGCTGAACATTGTTGATATTTGAAATCAACCCAAACAAACACACCCCTCTCTTCATTGCTCCGCCTCTAAAGCTCACCCTCCAATCCTAACCACCCTGCAGTTGGTCTTAAACCATCATCGTAGCATGCTAGGCGAGTGCACTAACAAGGACACTAAACAGTAAACACTGCAATCCCAAGCAGTCATCAGCCTGCACAACTCTCACTAGCTGGCCTCCGTTACACACGCAATGCAAGCATCGTAGCAGAAACGCAGCACAATAATGCTTCACGAAAAAATTAAGTGAAGATGATGAACAAACAACAAGGAAGCACAAAAAATGAAGATACACATAATTAATCTGGTTTTAAAAACACCTGTTTCTGCCATTTAAAGATTGATCCAAATGCAAGGATCTTAAGACCTGTTTCAGAGTTGGACTACTTTTAACTTGACCGCATCTTAAAAGTGCTTGTTGAATGCTCAAAAAACACAAGCCATAAAGTTTTAGTCCAAAACAAAGTTAGGCCCTGTCCCAAATGGCACACTTTATGTGCACTTGTGGTCTTGTGGACTTACAATGGCCACAGATTGCGCGTGTCCGTTAAAGACAAAAGACCATTGGGTGTCCCATTTGTCATTTTAGGTTTCAGAAGGGTGCTCCCTTCGACACGGAAGTATAAATCAGCCTTTAGGGTTCCATTTGGGACAGGGCCTTAGACTCATGAACACTTCATGAAATTGGTTCAACCACATAATCATTAAAAAGAACGATTAATTCGACATTCATTAGAGTCCATGTCAGGTGTTAATCTACGCCTCTACTAAACAAGTAAGCCTGCTTATTTAAGGCAGACTTGTCACGGTTTAGGTTTCAGCCCTCTACAGGGGTAGAAGAGATTCACAGCTGTACTGTACAGTACACACCACAACTGCCCCTCACACTGACCAAAATAAAGCCCCCAAGTTGTTTCCACCACATTTACTTAGAAATCATTCGCTGCCAGATGAAGCCTTCTATGATCAAGGAGGTTCAGTGAGAAATTTCCTCTCGAAAGAAAGAATCCATACAAGAGGCACCAACACTGCCCTCTCTGTCCCTCTAACTCCCACTGACCCCCAACACCATCGAAAAGACCGGAAGTCTCCATGACAACCTAGCACTATTTTTAGAAACAAGCCCAAAAAATGTGGACCAGACCCGAATGTTTTTAACAGACGTTCAAACCCTGAGAGCGAGGGTCCGCTGAGTTGGCTGGCCAGAGCTGAGAAATAACAAACATGCTGCTATTTCTGGCCAATTCAGCCTTAGAATTTGAAAATATAGACTGTTTCGATAAACATGCCAGGAATCTGGCATCAGTCTTCATGCAAATTACATCTATGCATTTGGCTGACACTTTTATCCAATGCAACTTGCACTGCATTCAAGCTACACATCTTTTGGTTCATGCATTCCCTGGGAATCGAACCCATGACCTTGGTGCTCTACTGGTTCAGCTACAGGAATACTGCTATTAAATGCAAGACTATTGAATGAGCTCCTTGACATTCTTGATCTGTGAATATCTGTTTGCAGTCTGAAGTATATTAGAAATAAAAGTTTGGAAATGAGAAAAAAAAAATTCCAGACATTTTAGTTTGTTCCAGATTCTCCTGATATGCACTGCTTTATTGTAGGCTTTGATGGACCATAGATCAATAGTTCATGTGCCATTGGATTGCAGCAAGGGAGAATGGATTATTCACATCTGTGGAGACTGACAGAAATATTTCAATCCACTCAATAAACTCAGAAAATGTAATGCATTTCATCATGTTGGCCAAAACCCCCTGTAGTCTCGGTGTAATGTAACTCTTTGAACATTCTTGCTATTGATAATCCAAACATTTTGAATAGTCGTATGACCTGCAGACTGCTCTGTTTCATTCCTACATCGGTTCCATATGTACCTGTAACAGCCACACGCAGGGCCACCAATTTTATATCTCCCCATAAATTCACTCAACCTGACCTGAGCAGCTCTCTGTCCTTATCACATGACACATTAGATGAGTGAACAAAATCACACGCGTTCACACTTACGATCCATTTGCAAGCCGCCACAGAGATAAAAGATTTCAATCAATACGGGTTAAATGGTTTTGAAGACGAGGAGGAGGGTGTGCAACTAAACAATTACAAGTGAATGGGAAGAAACACACACACACACACTCGTGAGTGAGCATGTGTGTCTGACGCCTTCACTTACTATAATGAAAAAAGCCATATACTGAAGAGCCCAGGCTAAAGACTGCCACAATAAAACTACACACAGACATGCTTTTTACGGCACCTCTCTCTCTTTTTTTTTTTCTTTTTTTTTATTGATCTAAATTTCTCTTCTTTTTGAATCGGTCTTTCTATAATGCTACTGTACATCTATGTATTTACAATATTTCACACTTTATATTTAAATCCTTTACTGTTAGTTTACATACATTTTTACATATATTATGTATATTAACAGTAAAATATAAAGTTGTTGAAATATAAAGAGTAAAATATAGTATATATAACTATATAATAAATATTACACATGGATAAGATTCTACTAAAAATGCATAAATTTGACATGTAGTTTTAGGAAGCTTTCACTCACCTTGGCTCCAATAACGGAGCTCTTCTGATAGAAACAGCACAAAGCTGCCGTGATGGTCCTTAAAATATTGCATCTCTCCGACATCTCTCTTGTTTCAGTGCAACTCATCAGTGGAAACACTCTCACACTCTTTAATCTCCAAAATTCACTGCTTTATATCTCTCATGAATGAGAGCATGTTAGCTGCCCAGTGACTGTCTGTGAACTCTCTCGGCGCGAGTGTGTGTGTGTGTTTGTGCGCTCAGCAGTGCATATGCTGCTCCATGCTGTTGCTCTCACCCCCGGGCAGCCCATGTAAGGAGCCGTGATAAACTCCATGTGATTCGACTCTCCAGCCTATCAGAACTCAGTCATCTGCAGGAGCACCACACAGCCAGCCTCTAAACCAACCCCCTTTTCCTCAAATCCTCTAACAGCTTGCCAAAAAATACATGAACAGGGAACAGGATAGAATGAGGTACTCTGATTAGAGATGTAATATTTCTAAAAATATTAAATTTTCTCTCAGAATTCCCAAATTTCAAAGCTCGTTTCCTTATTCATATGCTAATTAGTGATAGAGCGAATATATTTAGCGCCACACACACGCACACACACACACACGTATATATATATATATATGTGTGTGTGTGTGTGTGTCAGCCGCCCTGCTCTCTAAATATCCGCATCAGTCGTTTAAAAAGTCACACTGGTTGGCCACTAATGCTAATAAAAATCAAGCATATTCATATAAAAAAAGTATTTCTTACATTTTGACTGATCTTCAATTATGAGCAGGCCTGTATAGACTTTTCTCACTTTCTACACTGATTTGTGGAGAGATTTTGTGATTTAAACATGGTAAAATGTGTTTAATTGAGTTAAGGGCTGAATGCATAATCAATTTAGCCAAAATACTGTTTATAATAAACAAACACTGAATTTTACAGAAATCTGCAGCATTGTGTAAGCTCAGTTTCTATGTGGGCCTGGTTAGCAGGGTTTTAAAAATAGGAAAATTATCACTTTATACCAAAACAGAGACACTGACACACATTGCAAGTAAACGAGAACATGCTGAGAGACAATCTGATATCAAGCAGTTCAATGACATGAAAAAGCATTGCTTATCACTAATGACATTTGAATTTAATCTTTCCAGACAAGAGAGAGCATCTCCCGTGGAGGACTTTAAGAAGCGTTTTTCCAGGCAGACGGGGACAGTGGTGATCCTGTGTGACAAGTCTGCACCGAGGGACCAGGGCTGTGTCTTTTAGTATCAGCACAACATCACTCTAAACTCCAGCGGGGTTTCAGTAACAGCAGGGGGTTAATATAAAAGAGCATTCCCCTAGCAGGTAGGGCTCTCTTACCCAGCTGGGACTATCCTGACCCTGCGAAGAGAGTCCGGTTGAGCCTGAGGGATCCCAGACGGCCAAATTCACTCACTTTTCCCACTGGGGTTTAAATAACAAGACTACTCTGTCTCTTAGTCACACGCAAATAGCACTTAGAGTTATTGCGGCTAGTTGGCTAACTAGAGGGTCTTTTGTTGATGGGCTAGCGGGGGCTTTCTCTTGATTAGCCTGTTTGTTAACAGCATTACGAGTTCTGTCATTTTCAGGGGACGGAACCCCCACCCCATAGAAAAGGCTCACAGAGTAAAAGAGGCGTTTGGAAACCCGTAAGATTAGAAGACAGAAGAGAATTCATGTTTTCCAGACCATTTCACCTGACTGAACAAGAGCTCATAGTGTGTTTGTGAGGTGAGTCTGTGTATGTGTTATTTGCACCGTTTAAAATTGTGTGGCTATTTAGTGAAAGGACAAACCTGTATAACAGTCTCTCTGTATGGCATCACCCTTTTAAACGTGATTCCATAATCATTTCAGCAATTTTGTGGAGTCTGCTTACAGTCACAGTAAAAATGCCCTTTTCCGTTTTTTTTAAAAATCAATTATTTTATCAGGATGAGTGAAAATTTAAATAGACAAATTAAATACTTTCCAAATGTACATTTTTGTTTCACTTTTGTTTTAATGGCAGCAACGTTCAAGCTGCGTGAACACCACAAGTTTGTGTAAAAGCTGATGATCATTTTCTTCAGCATGATTTGAGAATGATCCATAGAGCATCTTGTAAAAAGAACATTTGACTCGTCTGTACAATGAGTTCACATGATCAAATGACATTAATGATACATAAATAGTGGGGAGTATTAAATATCTTGAATCACAGATTTCACTGTGGACTTTTGAACCTCATT
Organism: Squalius cephalus; assembly: GCF_949319135.1. Classification (NCBI taxonomy): domain Eukaryota; kingdom Metazoa; phylum Chordata; class Actinopteri; order Cypriniformes; family Leuciscidae; genus Squalius; species Squalius cephalus. Next base: position 8,528,417 of record NC_137137.1, read on the forward strand.
GTATATTTTTCAAAATTAAATTAATAGAAAAATGCAAGCGGTAAACTGTTTTCAGGTCATCATCATGGAAAACAGTACAGTATGCTGTTTGTTCTATTTTCCAGGAACATTTTTGGATGCAAACAGTTGGATGTATATCAAATGAGATTTGTTATGTTTCTCCCAGATTGCTCTTAAGGGGCAAACAAAGACATTATGGCTGGCTGGCACCTTCGGACCAACACTGGAATGTTCTCCCTGAGAGTGAGCTCCTAAAATACCTAATTACACTCAATAAAATCACCATGGCCCTGTGAGCAAATCTGCTTTTCCACAGTCTGCTAAAGAAAGGAGTCAGTGTGATTGTTTTTGTACATAAGTGCAAAAAATAAACCTTAAATACATGTCTGACCTGCCTTCAACATAGCGTAGTTCAAAGGTTAAAGAACTTGCATGTGACCATTTCTATCTGAATAGCAGGTTTTTATTTTAAGACACTGAATTAGGGCAATCTAGGACACCCCTGATGTGTACTTTTTTGCTAATTTTTTTCTGGGCCGGCAAAAAAGAAAGAAAACAAATAATTGTCAGTGAAGAAATAAAAAATATTAGAAAATGTAAGATCAAATTGTATGTGAGGAACTTGAGACTCTTGTTGAGATTCTATAATATTATATTTTTATTAAATTACATTATACTTTTTTGTATACATTTATTATTGTATATTTTAATAATAATTTATTACTTTATGCTGCAGAAACTGTGATTGGAATCTTTTTCACTCAAATCAATAGACTTTTGCTGTCTCAAAAGATTATTGAGGCTCTTAGTAAATTGTGATGTGACGTCAATGAAAACTAGATGTAATCTTATTTCATAGTGTGTTGCAGTGCGCATATATGAACACCAGGGGGTGTTGTGCCTCTGTGCAGCAGTAATAATCACTGCTAGTTTTAGATGGCTTTCCTCATAGTTCTCAATGGAGATCAACACTAATATTCAGGTAAACCTCAAGATGCACCGATGATCTTTCTCTTTCGTTTGGCACCTGAACTAACCCTTAAAGCATTATTACATTAAATACTTAACCAGACATTAATATATAGTCAGAAATATCATGCATGATGTAATATTTTCATGTATATTTAAATTTGAATCCACACAATTAGCGATATTTTGGGCATTATATGTTTGTTAATTAAAGACATCGTCTTTAGCACTTTTCGTATGTGCAAACCGACCTAAAGTAATTTGTATTTTCAGTACCTTTCACAGCCATTACTCTCATTGTCTACCTATCCTTATAAAATATCAAGCAATGATGTTATGATTTAATCTAACAATACGAGTCTTCATGCTTCCATTCTTTCTCATCGTTTAAGAGCCGGAAACTCTTTGACTTGTTCTGGGTCAGTCTATGTTCTCTGTTGTAGACCAGGCTTTCTGTACTTGTGTCTCTGGCTGGTCTGTGTGTTCAGAGAGGGTTCAAACCGGCTAAAGAGGTCTTTCTGTGGGCTCGCAGGGCAGCAGATCCCACAGAGGGAACAGTGCCTCATTGTTCCTGTAAAGCCCTTTCATGAGTGCTTAACAGCTTACTGAGCAACAGTATATGTGTTCACAGTCAGCCAGGCCATCAAGAACAGAAAGATATAGTACGTACAGGTGCATGTTTGTATGAGAGAGACCAGAAAAGAAATCTGTTGTTTCACTCTTAAAAATAAAAGTCTTAAAAACAAGACTACAAGAATAAAATCATAGCAAAATGACATTGAGGTTGTAATGTTTTTTGTTTTGTTTTTTTAGAAAAAATTATAACATTGACAAAGTTGTAATATTACAAAAAAAAAAAAAAAAAAAATTAAGAGATTACATATTTTATTGCTAAATATGTAGCAATAAAAGATTGTAGTCGTAATATTTTGTGAATCTTATATAGGCTGATAATATAAAGCTCATATTGCTACAAGTACAACTTTGTTCTCGTAATTTTGACTTTTTCCTCAAAATATTACGACTGTTACTTGGACGTTCATGTAAATGTACTTACATTGTAAGTAACTATATGGTTCTTTGGAGATTAAAAAAGTTCTTGATTGTATACTTTATTATTAGCTTTTCAGATCAGATAAGGCTTCTGGGTTTTTTAATGCTTCAGTAGATGCTTTTCTTTGTGGAGGTTCTCCTGCGGTGCCAGGCTGTAAAACCATTTTTGTTCCTGTTTGGAACTTTTATTTTAAAATAGTTTTTTTTTTTTCAGGAGTTTTTAACTGATCAATTTTTTTTCATCCATTCCCAATTTTGAATATTTGTTAATATCCTTTGTTAAAGAGTGTGGTGTTAAAACAATGAGACCGAAAGGTCATATAATGGATACACTAAACCAAATGTGGCATTGATGTCTCTCTGACACAATCCCAATCGTTCCCATCTATGATTCACAACAAGAAGTCTGTGATTCATGCATCATATCTGCAGATCCCGTATGAGAGAGATTTTATTCCCACCCTTTAAAAAATTTGTTTTTAAACATCGTCATCCAAACAATTTCCACCCTCCAGATCATCTTTGACGATAATAGCTCCAATTTCGCACCACGTTGTTGCCAATCTCTGCTTCACACGCAAGGAGAGAGACAGAGAAGAATAAAGGCTTGATATTGAATAAATCATGTCTTCAGTGCTTGACATTAAATATAGATAGATGATTTGCCCTCAGTTCCTTATACTTACTGTAGGTTTTTCTCTCCTTTTTTTCAGAATTGTTCTGGGGTTACAGATGGAAACCATGATGGAAACCACCCAAACCATGATGGAAACCACTACCTGATCTGATCTGATATCATCTAAAAACAAACAGTTTTCACTAACAATGCTAAAACTCAAGTCATCTGACTTCAGGAAGTTATATCAGCATATGAGGTCTTGGAAGTTAATTATCCAATATTTTTGATGGCTGGCTTCCTGTTAACTTTGAAGAAAACATTCCTCAACTAACAGGTTGTCAAAAAAATAGGTCAAGACTGTAAAACCAACATAATTGAGCTGAAAACTAGCCAGTCAAATGAAGAGAGACATAGATAAACCTGATGGAAAAGGGATACTTTTGTATTGATTATAGACCTTGTGTAGATAGCGTATTTAATACATAACGTACATAACAAACAAGGCTGTGAGAGACAGAAGTACTGTTTTAAGGTAGATAACAACATAATCCATGTTTTCTTTTTTTCCTTTTAGAGCATTTTCATTGTTTCATGGCTCAACAATTGACATCCAGGTAACAGTAACCGAGGAAAGTATTACTTTCCAAACAATCTCATTTTCATTTCAAACTGAATATAGTGTCTTCACAGAATATACTAGGTCTGTAGATTTCCTTGCCACTGTCGCCTTTTGGCTTAATGCTTATTAATTAGGGACACTTAATATTTGGCAATGTTATTGATGTAACTGCACTGACACTATCGGATGAGAACTGAACTGAGCTGGGTGATGACATCACTTTATAGATGAATTGATCTCATTCCATAATTGATTAATTTTTGAACCGAACTGAATCAACATTGAACTGACTTCAACTGAACAATGACACTTATGTCTTTCTAGAGCTGATTTACAGCAGAATTCAATTCGGTTTGCATCAATGATCATTAATTAACTGTTTAACAATAGCTTTGAAACCAACTGTATTGAATAAAGTGCTATATAAATAAAGGAGACTTGACTAGATGAGGGTTCTGTTCATAATTGTAATATCATCATTTCATTTTAGTATATTCTACTAAATGAGCTACAGAGCTAGTTTAGATGATAAACCAAACCCATCTGTAGTTTTCTGACTGATGGATTAAACTTGTGCACAGATATAAATGGGAACCTGTACAGACCCAGGTGTTTGCTAAACACAGAGCTGGAAACTCAACACCACCTGAAGAGGGCAAGGTGAGATCCACCTTCATTCATTCAGAGGGAGAGGAAGGGCATGATTTACTGAAGATGTGATCCTTTGACCATTACAAACCTTGACACAGACACACAAATGTCTAGATTTAGTTGTTTTCAGATGAGTTTTTAAGGTTGTAAACAGAAAAACTGTTGTCTTCACATGGCGGATTCACTGCAGCTATTGATGCATGCTTTCAGATGGCCACACATTAAACAGGCAGACAGTTCTGAACTGCATAAAATAGAGTATAAAGAGCCAGTGTGTGCAATTCATCTGATTGAAACATTTCATGGCTATGTTATTCCCCTGAGGATATATTATGTCATCTCCTATCAAGTTCTATTATAGGCCTCTCTGATTGGAGGGTGCATCTCACGAATGTCTGGATCATACTTCACTCGTATTTCAGAAAAATATTTTATTTATTTATTTATTTTCATGAAAATCAACACATTCCCCCATTTCATTATTCTCCGTGGTGATTTTCTTTACTGTAATGAAAATTGTTTTATATGGACACATTACATTTCATTAAAATTCTAATTTTTCACTCTTAATAGTATGTTTTTAATTAAATGAATTGGAAATAAAAATGTAAAAATAAGTTAAAATAAAATCTTAACATTTATTAATTTCTCTCTCCTAATTTATTTAATACAATATTTATTAGTAGTTTTAATTTCAATAATAAATAAATTTAATGTAAGTACCTTTAATTTCATATATGTATATATATTATATACAGTATATATATATTATACACACATGAGGGTGTACAATGTGTTTAATATAATGGAATAAACTACTGGCTTATCCATTATATAATTTATATAATTTGGGGTGAAACAAACGTGATCTTGACCGGCTGTAAGATTCACCCTGTAATGACATCTTTTGAAATTGTGTTTCGTTATGGTAACTGTATGACTGTATGTTCAACTGCACTGGAGCACTGCTACAATGTAGTTGCTAGTATTGACTGTGTGTGTTTGTGCTGTTTGCTTTGGTTTGTTGTTTGTGTGAGGTAAGGCTAGGAGAAGTTTGTTCTTCGCAGAGAGTTGCTAGAGCCCAAGATGAGGCAAACCACAGAGCTACGGAGTATGAGGAGGACAGAGAGAGTGACGGATGGTTTCTCAGCAGGCTGACAGAGGTGGCTGTGTGGTGTCAGCACACTCAAGGCTGCAGGTGATCACAGTGGAAAATCTCATTCAGTCAATGCTAACCGAATGAGACACCCCCAAGATATATGTCACACCATATCTCTCTCATCAGATCTGAGTCATGGGTGTTGTAATACAGTTGTGTTGTGTGATGAAGAGCTTTCATAATGGCTAGATGCCTCAGGTCAAAATAAGGGAAGCCAGGGAACGATTCTGCCTTTGCTGGCAAAGTGAAATTTTTCATTTGTTCCTAACTTGATACTATAATTTAAACTACATACAGTATGCTGCTTGCAGACCCTTGAAACATCACCAGCTCATTTCCTCCTTGTAATTGTGCCATTTTAATTGAGGATGTGTCTACAGGGGCCTCTCGCACAGTAGGAAACGCAGAGATTGTCAGATCTTTATCGAAAATTTTGGCTGTAGAGTTTCCTGTGTTTTATGAACAGCTCTGGCTTAAAGTTATACACGTTTGAGGTCTGATGTATTCAATGTACTGTATTCCTGGCAGAATCAAATGCAGTCAACTACCTAAACGGGTCAAGGAGAGAGGGCTTATATTTGATAAAAATCCATGGCGTGAGTTATAACATTGAAGGAAGTGCAAATGTTTATATAACAGAGAATCACTCACACTGACGCACACATTTATCTCGGATGCAAATCCAAGTATGTGATGTATCATGTATATTTACCCAACTCACTGTCAATAAACTACAATCCTTCATATCCTCAACATTCAGCATGGCTGACATTCCTGTCCCACTTTAAGACTCTACACTTACAAAACTCTTTGAGGTGAATAGTATTGAATATTTTAGAAGGTTAAGGGTTGCCCTAAGATCATCTGTTTTCTACAACCCTCACCCGCCATACCATCATGCATTGCCACTGGCTTTTTACCATAATTGAGCAATCATTCAAAACTCCACACGCACATATCGATAAATTTAAAATGTGAAGCCTTACCTTGACATACTCCATGTTAGGGTCCATGCCTGCACCGTCCCTGCAGGAGAAAGAAAGAACTCTCTTCAGCGAACACATCAACTCTCTAGCTCAGCTGCCTGCCTGTATAACTGTAAGTGTGTGTGTGTGTGTGGGTCCTTCTCTGGGCAGGCTGTAAGTTGGACTGCAGTAAAGTGCCTACCAGTCCAGCCCTGCTCGCCTGAGGTCATTACACCACAATATAGACCACACCAGCCACAACATGTGGACACATATACCCCCCATCCCCCCCAAACACACACACACACACACACACAATTACTTCCACATCAACCCCAATGTGCAAAGTGCAGCTGATTAAAGCAAGTATCAGTTTAGATACTGTGCAAGAAGAATGAAATAAAAACGTATCCAGGCTTTACAAAAGGTTAGGCAGTCAAAGATGAGCATGTCACAGCTGGTGTTTAAGGTCTGGGGGCTTTTAGTGTTTCTCTGTCTCACACACAAACAATCTTGTGACTCTCTCCGGATTTATGCTTACGTGAAGATTTACCCAAATTATAAAGGATTATAGCCAGGAAAAGGGAAATTAATTCCTTGAGTCTAAATTTCCCACAGGGCTGAAAAACAGCATAAATAAACATTTCGGTGCAACCTTTGGGTTAGAGACAAACTTAGCACAAATGTAACAGAACATATGCAATATGTAGGATCCAGAACATATGCAATACGTAGGACCAGACAGGAGGCAGCGACTGTTCACATGACCTCTATTCTTGCCAGCGGCTTTAAGGTTGCGGTCTAGATGTGACTTACCCTAACTGCAGAGATGGCCCATGGTCAGCACTGCATTTTTGTTTTATTTAGATTCTCTATGTGGAGCGTGGAACGCAGGAAGTGCAGTGGTGAAGGAGTCATGGAGAAGAACGTGCAGTCGAGGTGCACGGCTCAGCTTTTTCTCCATTTAGACCATTCCGCCCTCTCTCTTTCTGACAGTCCCTTTCATCTCAGCTTACACAAAAACCTGACTTTTCTTTATGACTCTTTCTTTCTTCCTTTCTTACCACCAGGGTGTGTGGTGGACTGTCTCACCCCCTTAGGGGAATAAGGGTGGCTTTCAGATTCAGTGTGGAGGTGGCACCTGGGGTGAGAGCTCAGATATATAAAAAGCGTCAGATAACTGGAAATATGAGAATGTTTAAGATTTCTTGGCTTGTTTGTTTGCTTCGCATTTGATGGAACTTAAAAGCGTAGCTGATTTCCTGTTTTAAATTCCCATTGAACATTAAGAAGAAAGCAACTCTAGAGACGAGAGGTCACGCTTTAAATCTTCTGAACGCTTACATTAGTGTGCTATAAGAGAACACTGTCAGTACTCCCACGGGCCTACCCAGGAGTGACTTGAGTTTGGGCTGGACATACCGTCTTATCCGCAAAGAGAGGGCATGAAGTGAGGACACAGCCTCAAGAAAACATCCATCTCCATCTCTGGTTTGCTCTATGCCAAGCCACAGCTGCATTGTGTCTCAAAGTGGTGATTTGTACCTCACAAAGCCTCGCCAGTCAGAATTAGAAAGCTGAGGGAGGACAAGGCAAGTTAGAGAGATGGACAGGCTATTATTAGGTTTCCAGAAGCAGATTCATAATGCTTAAACCACTGGAGAGAAATGGGACATTTGAGATGCAATGCTCCCAAAAAATCTGCCATATGCTGTAGTCAAAAATTCACCTACACATTGAATGACATAAAGGCAGTTCACAGCCAAAACGACAGGGGCAATGCGACTCCATGAACTGATACCAGTCAGGTTCACTAGGTTCTGATTAGACAGGTAAGAGTTAAGCTGTGTTGGTGCTTAAATGAGATGTGCACGTTTTATGTCACATGACTATATATTTAGAAAAGGCCCATCATATACTGTACAGCTGCCTGTGTTTGATATGTTCATCAGAAAAGTGATGAGGATAACATAAATTAAAGGCAGCACAGCTACCCACTCTCCATTGCATTTATGTTTAACATTTATATATGTATATATATATATTATCTGGCTTCCTTTAACTCTTTCTAGCTGTTTCTCAAATAATAAGCAGGACATCTTCAAATGTTTGTCAGTTGGAGACTATACCCATGGACTATACTGTTTAAACCTGCCTTCCTATGCGTGATGGAGTTTACTTACTCTTTACTTACTATTTAAGTAGTATTTAAGTGTTTTTATTGAAAATTCAAAAGTTTTTCTTTTAGTTAGGGTGTGGGTTTGGGTTGATGTCTGTATTAATTATAAATAGTTTTATATAAATGTGCTTGTGAAAGAAAAGAGACTCCAAAAAAAACTGTTTCACGTCACATCAGCAGAACTGTGGCAGAAGGAAATCCTTTGGACCACCTAGTAGACTGGATAGAATGTTTGGGTTCCGTAGAGCTTAGCAACACTAACGAAGTTACATAACACTGATACCGGACGGCCCAACAAAGACCTGGGTCACACGTAGAGCATTAATATCATTACTGTTATGCATTTCATGTCAACTAACCAGCAAAGATTTTCAATAAATTGGTAGCTGACATTAAATACAAAAATTATTTTAAACTGCATTTTGTGGATTTTTCTAATACATTCAGGATGCCGGTTTAATTAATTGATTAACTACATGGAATATATTAAATAAAATAAAACATTAAGGACCAATTAACTTAAAATTAACTTAAAACTTAGTTAAGGGACTCTTTTTACAGACTGTGACAACACGCTTTAACGGTCATCAACATCGTAAATCCTGAAAAGTTTTTTTATATTTTCAATTTATTTTCAATGCTGTGTATTAGAAATGTTGTTTGGGCTGTGGGAGTGATAAGATATTTTTGATGAAATATGAGAGCTTTCTGTCTCCCCATAGTCTGCAATGTTATTACCACTTTCAAGCCCCAGAAAGGTAGTAACGACATCGTTAAAATATTCCATGTGACTACAGTGGTTCAACCTTAAAGGTATAGCGGAGGATTTTCCCGAATTTTAGAAAAGAACCGCCCTCTCCACTTTTTGAAAAAATGCACATGCGCAACACTCTACCTGCTCCCGAGAGGGAACGCCTATTAAACGTGTGCACGAGAGAGCAAGCACGAGCTAATCATAGCTTACATTAACTTTTACTAGCAGTGATTTTAAATGGATTTCTCCAAATAGCATGCCAAACTTTACCTGTCAAGAAACTTCGCGACTGAGACATCAGTGGGAAGCCCAACCTGTGTTTTGAGTGCACGCCATCGTGTGAATCGTGTGCACGAGCACGTACGACGGCCTTACGTAAACATATCACCAGAATGATTGACACTTAGGAGGACCAATAGTTTTGATGATCCACCCGGAAAAAGAAAATCCTCCGCTATACCTTTAATGTTATGGAGCGACAAGAATAATTTTTTTGCGCAAACCCCCCCCCCAAAATGACAACTTTATTCAACAATCTCTTCTCCTCCATGTCAGGCTACACGCGTCGTAAACGCAGTGCAGCGCTTCCAGGTTGTACATCAGAACGCCAGCTCGTTATTGGCCGACGCTGTTCACGTGAGCACCACAGCACATGCGTGTGATGCTGACGCAGGAGCCGGCCAATACTGAGCTGGCGTTCTGACGTACAACCTGGAAGCACGGCACTGTGTTTACTACATGAACAGCGTAGGAGTCTGACATGGAGGAGAATAAATTGGTGAATAAAGTTTGTTCAGTTTTTTGCACACAAAAAGTATTCTCGCCGCTTCATAACATTACATTTGAACCACTGTAGTCACATGACATATTTTAACTTTACTACCTTTCTGGGGCTTGAAAGTGGTAATAACATTGCAGTCAATTGAGGGACAGAAAGCTCTTGGATTTTATCAAAAATATCTTAATTTGTGTTCAGAAAATGAACAAAGGTCTTACGGGTTTGGAATGACGTGAAGGTGAGAAATTAATTACAGAAATATCATTTTTGGGTGAACTAACCCTTTAACATCTTTCTCTCTTCTGACTGCCGTTATCAATCTCTCCATTTCTTTCCTCTTTTTGAAAGTTGTGAAAACACTATTGTTGAGTTTTTCTTTTGCTATTTGAGCAAATTGAAACACAAAAAATATATTTAATGTAGTCTCTCATTCACCATTATAGAAGTTTTCCCAACTACGACGACTTCGACTTCTGAGAAACACATAAATGTGAAAAGTTCTCATGTGAATACATTTATCCCCTTATAGATAATAGTATAACAAATAAAACAGTTGATATCTTGTGATGTTGAACATTATGATAGATAGGTGGCACTGTCTGGTGACAAAATATCCCAGTGAAGAAAAAATCCTGAAATGTTTTTATATTGTGGCCTCACTGTAAGGTATTTTGCGATTAAAAATGCTATTATTATTATTATTACTTCAATTAAACTGGTAATTTACTGTTCTTGTTACCTTATATATTGCACAACACCAGGAAATCGTTTAAAACGATGTAAACACTTTTTTTTGTTTGCCAGGTGTCATTTCTATCGTTTGGCAGATTGAACCAAGACTGAGGAACAAAGATAATAGTGGCACACGTGAGATAATTGTGGCCATGTAGTTATGAGGGTGCTGAGTGGGTTCTGTCGACAACTAGAACCACTTTAATCAGCTTTAACAAGTAAATCAATTGGCACTGTTGCTCCTCCATCATCTCTTTCATCTGTCTCATTCTCTCTATTTCTTTGTGTGTTGCTCTCAATCTCTCTGCCAATCTGTCTCTTCAAAAATTCTTTCATCTTTCAGTCAAGCTATAAATTTACAACCCTCACTTTAACCTGTGAAGACCCTGTGTGTGTATGTCTGTGTTAGAACAGCTGCCTCACACATGCAGGTAGTAAGACTCAAAGTGCTTAAATCCTTTGTTTTATAAAAGATCAATGTTTCAGTCCTATAGCAACAAAACCCATAGTCATTGGATCTCATCTGTCTACTCACCTGCAGACAGACACACAAACTGGTGGAGCATTCTGCAGCCAGACGTTCAGGAGGTTGACATTTAATCACAATGCCGTTCGAGTCTCCAAAGTCCTCTTGGGGCAAGCTAGTTATTGCTTCTTGATTTAACGTAGGTGTCCACATTAGGAAATTACAATCCTATTCTGTGCTGTAGGTTCCCCTCTCTCTCCTGTCTCTCTCAGGCACAGTTTTATGTTCTACCTATTTCTTTTTCCATGTGTCATGCAGAGTCGCAATAAGGTGTTGTTATGGTGACTGGGCCGCTACGAGAGGTCGTTGCTAACCCTGCTGCCACCCCAGAGGAGCTTCTTTTGTGTGCCGTGGTCATTTTTCACTTCCCATCTCTCAGTGAGCTTTGTGGTTGTGAAATAGTAGTCCAATATTAGGTAACCTTCAAATGTCAAGGGACAGATATGGCCCACTAGTTTTACGGAAACCCAAACACACACCTACGCTTTCAAAGACACACAAACACACACAGTCTCACTTATGTAAAAGCCTCTATTTAGTCTATCCACTGCTTTTCCTGGGGTGCTTTTGGTGAAAGTACTTACTGAAGAAGTGAACAACACTTCAGGTTATCAATGTTTTGTCTTATGGTCTGTACACTGTTTCAATGCATTGCATTTCTTTTTGTCTCTGGCTCTTTCCACACAAAGTTTTTATTTTATTTTTGTGATGTTAGATCAATTGTTATCTAACAAAATTAACATTTTGTGAAAAGTAGCTTGTTTTAAGATTGATTTCCATAAATTAAATCACAAAATAATGTCATATTTTTGTATATTATCTATTGAATTATTATTTTATGTATCAGTAATTACCAAAACATGGTTTAATAATACTTTTAGATTTAAATATTATTTTTTATATTTTATACCTCCTGAGGTTGGCAATCAACATTTTCTTATTAATAATACATATATTTTATATATTATAAATTTTCCTTTAAGAATTTCCAGGCCTATTTTGTGTCCTGTTTGTGGAAAGTGGCCTCTATAATCTGTAACACTGTCCACAGAGCCAGACGCAGATTACTTTACTATATCTGACAGGTCTTTTATTGAGGGTGAGATATATTACCTGTTAAGTCAGTCTGCGTAAATAAGGGACAAACACAAACTGCTTTGTTGCAGGCTGTGATAAGATCAGAAAGTCAGTAAGGACGATACAGTCAAGAAGGCCTAGAGCTATTGCAAAGAGACGCAGGTAGACAGTGAGGAAAAAGAGACAAGATGTAAGAAAAAGAGATGGAGACAGTCCTGGACATGAGACTGAGCCAGTAGCAGCTTGCATTTTGTGATTATGATCTCAGATGTCCTATTTTCTGAAGTAAGACAGTAAAGTTAACAGGCTTGATGGGTAACGTAAGGCTGAAGACTTGGTGTCGACTGCTCTGACGTCCAACATTCTGTCAGTTATGTTAAACCACTAGTGGAGTCACAACCCGAAAGTTGCTCTGTTAAACAGTCAAAAAATAAGCGTAGATGACATTTTAGAACTTGTGATACTGTAAATGACGTTTAATTCAGAAAATGTTGTCCTGAAGGTAAACAAATTATCAATGAACTTGTAATGTCCTATAACACTGTGTCCTATCTGGGCAAAACACTAAAAGGTTCCAGCAACAAAAGTGTTTTTATCACTTGTTACGTTGTAACGATTAGGGCACGGTGCAATAGTACGATGTAAAATGTGATCAGTGCTTCATAAACAGTCCTATTCTATAATCTGACAATCTGAAAATGAGTTATGACATGTATTTATGTGCACACCCAGTACCAGATGTGTTGTAGTGATTTTGCAGTGCCAATTCTGAGTCACAAAAGATTTGATCATATTGTACTTTTATATAGTCAGTAAAGTGACCAAACTGGCTTGCTCATTCTCACACTGTCTTTCATCATTTGTTCGGTTTAAGATATTTTTAGTTAAAGAACCTAGGCTGTGAAGAGCAGGCAGGTTAATTTGCTGCTGTGTTGACCTTCACCTTAATCTTGACCTTATTCTTTGAAAGCCTATTTCAATATAGTAATGTTACTCTTAGCTGAGGGAAAGAGGAGTATATGATTTCATGAATTGGGAGTGTGTTTTTAACCATGTTACTGTTAAGACATCCCATTTATCTTAAGGGGCGTTCACACTGGTCCATAAAATAGCAACACCTCAACAACTGGGTAGCTTTGAGTTCTTTGCAAAGATTGTGGTGCTTTTGCTTTTGCTGCTGGGTTTTGTTGTGTTTGAATCATTGGGAGAGGACAGGTGTATAGATGGATATAATGGTGTGACAAGTGTCTAGATAGATATACTGTTTACCTGGATGTGACACTGCAGTTCCTGTTTGAGTAGAAAGCATGGTGTTCTTCAATAACGTTGTGTATTAGCGGTGACGGTGGCAGGCGATATCGGCCTGGGTGTGGGGCTGCTGATGATCCCACGTTTCCATTCATCTCCCGCTGCTTCACGGGAGAACCAATGCTGTTCTTCTTTTTGCGAGGCAGTGTGCCATGGATGGAGACGCCCTGGTAGCCGCTGACCGGCATCTCTGCTACGGCAGCCCGTGAGCTCAGCAGATCCATGGAAGATGCGAGCGGGCACTGCCGCCCAACATGCATGTTCCTGGGCAGACTGGAAAACCTCCCTTCTGCCATCATCCTCAGCTCTGTAAAACAGAAAATAAACATTACATTTAAATGTAATTATTCCTGTGATGGCAAAACTGAATTTTCAGCAGCCATAACTTCAGTCTTCAGTGTCACATGATTCTTCAAAAATCATTCTGATATGCTTATGAAACATTTCTTATGATTTATTAATGTTGAAAACAGTTTAGCTACTTCATATTTTTGTGGAAATCGTGATACATATTTTTCAGGATAACATTTTAAAAGAACAGCTTTTATTTTAAATAGCATGATTTTCTAATAATATAATAGTCTTAACTGTCATTTTGGATCAATTTGTTGTGTCCTTGCTGAATTAAAGTATTAATTTCTTTCTTTCTTTAAAAAAAAAAAGGAAACTTTTGTCTGTCTGGGCATAGTGTTACTCTATTTCCATAACAGGAAGGTATATATAATACTGGCAGTAGTCTGTGTGTATACCTATTATTGACCACACGGATAAGGTGAAATGTTACTGGGTGTTATTTCTTCTGACATTCTTTCAGGTGGTATCAACAGCTAATGTTTATACGAAACCTCCTGCCATGTGTGCCCTGTGGCACAGGTAAATTGGAACGTATCACCTTTTGATAGACCTGTCTCCTGGCAGCAAAAGAGAGAAACAAAAAAACAGAGACATCTCTCTTAAAGAGAGGGAACTCCGTTCAGTCTGACCGCAAGACGTGCAGATATGTTATGATCTTCCCTTGTTGTCTCCAAACTCATGTTTACTTCAGCATTCCATTGCCACACGAAGACCACTAATTGGTGCAGTGAAAGTGGAGACAGATTTTATGTAATAATGGATAAGATACATTTGAAGGTATCACACTTTTTTTTTTCAAAGGGATAGTTCAATTGAAAATAAACAGTGGGTGTGTGAGTTCACTGACCCAGACTCTGGATAAGTGTGTGTGAGTGTTGACCCCATTATTCGAAGCGCACATGCACGCAGCAGAGCTGGTGTTGCCGTCACCATCTTTTGTCCCTTTTGTGATGAGTGAAACTCAATCTTGGACCCTGACAGCGCCTCTGTTTAAGGTCTGGCATGATCTCATTCTCTTCATAAAGAGGGGGAGCTGATTTCATACTCAGATTCATTCCACAAAGTTCACAACCATTCCCCAAATGTTCTTCCTCTGCTACATATAACTGTTCATTTAGTTCTGGGTTTGCAGTTCATATTGTTTGTGTGTTCCAGGGTCAAAAATGAACACTCGCCGAGCTGTGACTGAAATTTGGCCTTGGTGAGTAAATAAACTGCTTGTTTTATTTAAAAAAAAAGAAGATGCCCAACATAACAATAGTCTATCCTGGTCCCTTACTGTTTATGTATCTGATGTAAGTGAATCAAATTGTTATAGGAATGGATTACGTGAGAGAATGTTAAGAGAAGGCTCTTACTTTTAGCATTATATAACGCTAGAACCTAATATGGCGGCATTCCTGAGATTATGAGCGGCACACTCGTGATATCTTCATTGTGATATTATTATTTTTGTGTGAGGTTTTACAGACTGTTTAGGATTTGATGAGTCAGAGCTGCTCCCATCATGATCAACAAGGCGTAGACACAGGCTTACGATTTATTTTGCAGTTGTAACGGTTATGCTCAGTTATGTCTTGTTTTAGTTTCGTTTCCACTCTGTTTGTTTGTTTCCCGATTTCCCTGGTTAGTTTCTCTGGCTGTTATTTGTTCCCACACCTGTTTCTGTTCTACTCATTATCTCCCTGCTTTATATACCCTTAGTTTTCCTTAGTTCTTTGTCCGGTCTCATATATGTTTTATGGTTGTGTTCTACTGAGTATTCTCCGTGATTGTATTGTTAAATTCAGTTTATTTCAGCAAATCTCCTGTGTCGTGTGCTTCCCTGCAGCCTAATGTGACAGCAGTGTAGACAACTTAGTTGATTATAGTGATTATAATAGGAGTGTTATAATATTGTCACATTGCTTGATTATAATTTATTTAAATTTTGTTATCTGCTGCAAAGGTTAAGTATCTTAATTTACTGAAGCATAAAATAACAATTAAATGTTTTTATTATTAAATATGTAGCCTATAGACTAAAGACAATGCCATATATAAACAAAGAAAATAAATATTTTAAATATGAAGAAAATGCAATGTGTATATATATATATATATATATAATATATGGGGGGGGGGGGGGGAATTGTGACTTTTTATCCTACAATCCAACCTTTTCTCGCAATTGTGAGTTTACATCTCATAATTCTGACTTTTTTTCTCTCTCGCAATTGCGAGAAAATGTCAAAATTGTCAGCTGATTTTTGTTTTTCTTAGAATTGCAAGCTCATATCTAACAATTTGGATTTTATAACTTTGTAGCAGTTGCGAGATACTGTATAAACTTGTAGCCTAATTGCAAGGGGGAAAAAAGTCTGATTTCCAAGTTTATATATTCTGACTTTATTTCTCAGTTGCTTGTTTGTCTCACAATTCGGACTTCATAACTCACAACTGCAAGTTTATATTTCGCAATTGTTAGAAATAAAGTAAACATGCAATTGTGAGGGAAAAAAATCAGAATTGTGAGATAAAAAGTCAAAATTACCTTTTTTATTCCGTAGCGGAACCAGCTTCCATAGGAATTACGGTTTTATGGTCAGTAAAAATTATTCATAAGTTTTCTCAATTTATCCACCAGTGCACAGTGTGACAGAGTTAATTTTGGTCCATGAGTGCATCAGTGGAGAATGGAAAGACATGGAAACTCCCTGGTAAAGCCCTGTCGGGGTGTTTGAACCTGCAAACTAACCACAGTCACCTCCGCCCCCCCAAAAATGCACTTATCCATGACCACCAACGTCCTGAATCAGTTTATCATGTGACTGTGCTCTTTTAATGCTGTTCTTCAGGATAATTTTAGATTTAACAAACCCTAAGATAACAGTTGTGCTGGTCCTTCTGTTCTTAAAGAATAAGAAAACATATGCGCTTAATCAGACTACAGCTGTCACACACCTGTAAATACTCTTACTCTTTTCATAATCTGGGTGTTCTGGTGTATAATGACTAGATACACACAGTGGGTTTTTAATGGTTTGATCAGGGCACTTTGCAATGTTATGAAATCCCTCTATGAATACCTCAGCTGTATATTTATGCACCTGGAGCACCTGTGCGCTGTCCTGGGGCCCTGAAACACGAGACACCATTCACTGGTGCTGTTTTCATGTGGTGTGTAATGGCTAGGAGACATTAAAATCCACAGATCAGTGTTACTGAGTTATCATCCTGGCTAGTCAGGAATCCCCTTTTGGTTTCAGATTAGTTTGTCTCACATGTCTCAGAGTGTGAGGGATAGTCATGCTCCTCTGAGAAGGCAGATCTGGACTTCCTGTGTCAGGGGAAGTGAGGGGTCTGAGTCATAATACTCATACACTGGTGATTTTAGGAGGGCAACTGTGACCTTACTAAAAATAAAAATACAGTTGAAAAAGCTGGCATGCTCATATCAGATTTTTTAAGGGATCAGATTTTAAAGGAGGCAGACCCTCCAGGTTCCTGAGGGAGGCCATTTATATAAGTATGATTATAAATCTTTCTTCAGCGTACATATTTCACAGGTGATTGTGATTTAAAGGGATGGTTTACCTAAAACTACTAAATTACTTCAGCATTTATTCACGCTCGTGTCTTACGAAATCAATCTTAAAAACATTTACTGTATAGAAGAAACATAAGAAATAAATACAGGGATTAGAATGACATGAAAGTGAGTAAATGATGACCATTTTAATGTGTGGGTGAATTTTTCTGCAAGACTTTCCTCTAATAAATAATAAGGCCTTACTGAGGTAACAAGGCAATCAAATCACACTCATGTGCATTTAAACAGCCAATGTTCGGTGTAAAATGTAATTGGCTTCAGCTATGGACTTTTTTTTGTGTGAAGAGACGTCTCATCATTGACCACTACAGTCTTAAACTTAAATCAATGCTTTTTAATTATACCCATCGTTGAGGATCGATGAACTTGAGTCGGGCAAAACTGAGAAAATCTCTAGTCTTATTGATTTCATCAGTCTATTTCTTTACTTTTAAACGACTAAGAACAATTGATTTTTGCTTTACTTTGGTTCAACTACTTTTGGCAAGATCCTTTAAGTTTTATTTTAGTCAAATTCTGAAAGTCCTCAGTATATTTTCTCTGTACTTTATACACCCCTACTGAAAGAAGAAAGCTGAAAAGTTTTAAAAGTTTATATGGTTGGTGAGCACTGTCTAATATTGTTCAATATTTTAATAGCAGCAATGTGTAATATGTGTAACATGGACACTATAATGTAAAATATCTTGTAAATATTACATAAACAAACTACTCCTTGTAATAGGAATCTTAAGCACAAGTGATTTCCCTGCTCCTGCTCTCAGCCCAGGTCAAAAGGCCACTGTAAGCTAACTTGGTGTCTAAGAGCTCTGCATGGTGTAATTTTCAACATTTCAGCACCCAGTGAGGCAGAAAGACAGCTGTCAGCACTGCAGATATGCAGAACGGGTCCCCTGTGGCTCTGGATTATATATGCTAAACAATTAAACCGTTTACTTTCACTTCCACCCCAGAGATCATGAATATGCAAAACGCTCATTAAACGGTTCTTAATCAATGCTTTGCTCTTTTATTTTCTCTGTAGACTCCCTATTGATTATCCAGTTCTTTCTCAAGTGCTTGTTCTATTCTAGACTGACATGCCATCATATGACCTCACTTCAAAATGTCAATCACAGTAGCCCATTCTCTCTCTCATTCAATCCTGAAAGCACAGCTAGTTTCTGGCTGACATCACCCCCTATATCAAACACACTTGTTTGCCTCTGGCTAATACAATGTCATGTTTAAGAATGTTGAATTGCCTTTGTTTTCCAGGAAAGCATATCTTATTCTTTTTTTAGGCTGGTTTATGCACAGATTACAGGGATAATTTGCCCCCGAAAAAGTATTCTGTCACCACTTATTCACCCTCATGTTGTTCCAAAACCCTATGACATACTTTCTCTTGTGGAACACCAAAAAAAGAAGTTTATCACAATGTCTGAGCTGCTCTTTTTAATACAGTGAAAATTGATGGCGACCAGGGGTTACCGACTAATAGACTAATAGCACTAAAAATAGTGCATAGAAAAGGGGTATAGAATTGTACTGGTTACAATAACAATCAGAGACAAGGTCACACTGGGTGTTTTTCATACTCAAAATGTGCATGTAATACAAACAAGACTCTCACAGCAAAAAGGTTAAATACATGAAGGAGGAGAATTCTCTGCGCATTTCAAAACAACAAGACAACTATTCTCACCCTGGCCCTTTCACCGTCCAGCCATCCCCCACAGGAGTTGGTGGGAGTCTCGTGAATAATGCAGTTCTCCTTTAATTAATTCAAACCTGCTTACAGAACACAAAGACCCGAGTGAGAGGAGAGCAAGTGTAGGGTTTAAAGAGCTCTTAACACACAGCCATGCATCAACCATGATGGCCTGAAGGAGTGGAGAACACATTCTGTAGTTCCGATAGAATCAACCAATGAACTGCAGAACCAAAGTGCATGCGGAACAAAGTTAGAAGAATGGAGCAGCTTCACTACAAGTTAAGATGTTTGACATGGTGTCGATTTCCACAGAAAGTTGTTTAGTTATTCATGCTGTGAAGTTGTTTGAATTGTCCTTTTAGTGGTGTGATTATTATAGGGAGATCACCATCTGGTTATTCTGGCATAATTCCTGTGGTCACGTCCTATAGGTCACATTCCTGGTATCCCTGCTGCGTGGTTTATGTGAGAGTTACCAAGTGTGCCGACTTTAAATGGTCATGGCAAAAGTTGGACTTTGGACAGACAGGGTTAGTATGCCATTTTGGCTCCATTGACAGCTATTTAATTAACACTTTGAAGGCCCAGAAAGGTAGGAAAAATACTGTGGTTCAACCTTAATTTTATGAATCGACGAGAATACTTTTTGTGTGCCAAAAAAACAAAATATCAACTTTATTCAGTAATTTCTTCTCTTCTGTATCAGTCTCCGGCGCTCGTTCATGAGAGCACGATTCTCGTCGTATATGAACCAATGTAGTCACATGGACTATTTTAACAATGTCTTTCCTACCTTTTTTTTTTTATTCATTTTTGTTAAATAAATAGCTGTCGATGGAGCCCCCTCCTGAGCCATCGGATTTCATCAAAAATATCTTAATTTGTGTTCCGAAGATGAACAAAGGTCTTACAGGTTTGGAACGACATGAGGGTGAGTAATTAATGACAGAATTTTCATTTTTGGATGAACTAACCCTTTAAGCATTTTTAAAAGTTTTTTGTTTACTTTTGTATGTTAAATGATTGTGATCTTTTGTTGGGTTACCACTTAAAGGGATAGTTCACCCAAAAATGAAAATTCTGTCATTAATTACTCACCCTCATGTCGTTTCACACCCGTAAGACTTTTGTTCATCTTCGGAATACAAATGAAGATCTTTTTGATGACACTTCAAAAAGCTCATAAAGAGATTGTAAAAATATGAATTGTGCAGTTTAGTCCAAATTTTCTGAAGAGACTTGATCGCTTTATATGATGAACATATTTAATTTAGGCTTTTATTCACTTATTTATTCATTTAAACATTGATCAGCGAACATTAACAGAAGCTCAACCGAACCTGCTTGACACACGAGAATGAACCTCATTGGTTCTTGCGGAAGCTCAAACGTGCTGCGTAACACAAGAATGAACCTCATTGGTTCTCGCACGTCACGCGAACATTCCGTTTACCACAACTGATGTGTGCGTTGATGAATGTTTCTATGTGAATATAAAAGCCTAAATTCAATCTGTTCATCATATAAAGCGACCGTGTCTTTAGAAATTTTGGACTAAACCGCTCAACTCATATAGATTAGTTTTATGATCTCTTTATGAACTGTTTGAAGATTTCACCAAAAAGATCTTCATTTGTTTTCCAAAGATAAACGAAAGTCTTACGGGTTTAGAACGACATGACGGTGAGTAATTAATGACAGAATTTGGATTTTTGAATCAACTATCCCTATGTAAAATGTACATTACAATTCAAAAGTTTGGGGTCAGTAGGATTTGTAAAAAAATAAAACATAATAATACCTTTGTTTATTCAGGTTGCATTAAATTGTTTAAAAGTGACATTAATGACTTTTACATTGTTATTGTTATTATATAATCCTGAAAAAAATGCATCACAACATCCACAAAAATATTAAGCAGAACAACTGTTTTCAACATTGATAACCAAGCCTATTAGAATGATTTCTGAAGGATCATGTGACACTGATGGCTGGGGTTATGGCTGCCGAACATTCAGCTATGCAATCACAGGAATAAATTACATTTTGAAATATATATTTAAAAATAAAACAGTCATTTTAAATTGTATTAATATTTCACAATATTTTTGCAATTTTTACAGACCCCAAACTATTGAATGGTAATGTAGGTCTTGAAGCAAAACAATCTGAGAACTACTAGTCTAGATTTTGTAGAGTGAGAGTTCTAGTACTTCCTGTATGACATCACTGTGTTTGTCTCATTGATTGAGGGTCCCATTGTCACTGACAATAGCAGTAAAGCAAAAGGAGACAAAACAACCAAGAATGCACCATAGTTCCCTCAATGCGGACCACTCGGCTGCACACAGAGCGAGGAACATATGGGCAACAATACATCAACATCTCTCCTCCGCCCCCCATGACAGACACAACACTTTCTACTTCAACTCGGACTCCCTTACCAGTAGTCAACATCCACAAATCAGGCCTGAGTGGTTCATTACGCAGTCCCATCGCTAAGGCTTATCAAAATAGGAAGTGTGGAAATCCATGCAGACTTGTGAACACACCACACGCCCATTCACTGAAGGCGTGGAGTCAGCGGTCACATCCGTCTCTCTCAGCTCTATGTGCTAAAAGTAGATCCTTTAAGATCTACCATTCCAATCACATGCAACACGACTGCTCCCTAATTACTGTAATGAGCATGTTGAGAGGAAAACACTACACACAAACAAACGGCAAGAGTAACGAAGGGAGGACAGAATGAGACCAAAACAGAAAAGGGTGTCAGTTCCTCTGCTGTATATTTTATTTTTTAATATGCAAGTTTTTAATAGTTATTGAGTGTGTTTACATGCACAATCCATTGATTATGCTAAATAAGATGACAAGATTTTATCAAGGAATGGTCACATCAACACCTTTTCTGCGTTTTAATGTCCTTATTTGATATGTGCATTTCTGTGAACATTTTGGCCAGACCAGAAACAATTTCTATATGTACACATTATTTTATTTTTTAATGATTAAATATTTTTTAATATTTAATTTTCTAATAATAATACTAGAGACTAGTCAAAAATACTAATTTCATAGCTTTCTCTTTTACAGTCATCTACAGTCACACAATAGTCAATCTTTAATGGACCCTTCTTTTGTTGAGCAGGAAGGGGTGAGCGGAGATGTCAAGCCTCAACCCTCTTGCTACCCGATGTGACCCGCAGTGCTGTATTCAGCCTGTGAGTCGACTAGTGAGATTTGTGGCATGTTAATCACAAATGTATTAAAGTCCTCAGCAGTGGCTGCTACTGTTTTCCACATGAACAACTCCAAAGACAATAGATGCTGCTGCTGCTGCGAAACTTTATAAAACACACACACACACACACACACACCCCTCCTCACAACAGCTACTGAATCTAACACACGAAGTGTCACAGACAGTTTACAAGCTTAGACAATCATAAATGGCATTTTTTGTTGTTCAAAGAGCCAAAGTTATACTTAACTATATATATATATATATATATATATATATATATATATATATATATATATATATAATTCAAAAAAAAAAAAGTGTTACTTTTCTTACCTGGCTTAAGGTTATGGTTTCTCCAGGTATGTAAAAACCGAATATTCTCCTTATGCAGTCTGTAAGAGTTTCACAGTTTCACACCAAGCATAGCGATCTAGTGCACAGATTCACACTGATGGACAACAAGACGTGCGTGAATGACAATCCTGTTATGTTGCCACTGACCTCCCACTATGAACTGTGCCGGTGTTTTTCAAGCAGTCTTACAATCTCCTCCAAGTCTCTCTCTCTCACACTCTCTCTCTCTCTCTCCTAAGTTCAGCCCCCAAGGGAGTGATTTAGGATTTCCCAGACACACCCTCTCCAATGGGCGGAACTTGAGGAGTCATCTCATAACCGACTAGCCAGCCCCTGCCCCCAGCAGCTCTCTCCTCTGTCATGTGTCCAGTCCGCACATTACTGGCCCCTTTTTGTTCAAATTAACTTTTTGTTGTTCTACATGTAAACTAACTCTCAGAGTATTAGTAGACTGTTAGGTTAGGGTTAGGAGAATAAGTTGACATGTACTTGCAAATTTACTTACAGTCAGTAGAGTGTTGGGGGACCATCAAAATAAAGTGGTAGCAGATATTAAGCAGACAGTCAACTAATACTCTAATGAGTGGTGGTTGACATGCAGCTACTTATGTCTAAAGTGGACTATCAAAATGCTGCGTCACAATTTGCATACTGTCCGTCCTAAATGGTCTTCGAAATTAGAATTAATGTGTCCCAAATCGTAGTATTTTAAAGTGAGTTTTCCAAAGTATTCAACGTGCTACTACATTTCTCTCAGATATGGTTGTAAATTAAATTAAATTGAATGTGGAGGATTTTAACTGTGGATACTTTTAGGGCATAGTATAAGTAGGCAAATTGGGTCTCAGCAAAAGTGTTACCAAATGCTTTTTCAGAAATGGCTAATCGGAATAGCTAAATGTTTTTTTTTTTCTGTTGTCTCTGAGGAACAGAATTTCCCGTCTCTTTGTCCTTGGATTCCTCTTCATTGTCAGTGGGACGATAACAAATGACAAAGGCAGGGTTCCTTCCCCAATGATTCAGGCAGAGAGATGGGGCGCGGTGTGATCTGACTAAAGGCTAAGGAGAGCGTGATGATCATGCAGGTGATTCAAAGGTTTGTTTTGTCACTCAGTTACCACCTGAATGTTGTGCAAAACATTGGAACACCTGCCAATGCACTTCCAAAATCCTCACATAACAATAGATACACATAACATGCATAACAATAGCTATCTTCTATGGGTGCTGTGCAGTTATATACACAGTTAGCTAAATGAACAGATGTTTCATGTCTATATTGTTTTTTTAGGATGAGTGGTACTTTTTACTGACCAATCAGTATCTGAAACCAAAACTATCCATTTTATAATAAAGATTCTAGTGTTGTAGGGTTACATTTACATACCAAAAGTGCATAAACACTAGTGCCACAAAATGAACCCTCTACTAACAAAGTGTGAGCACTGAAAAGGAGACATCTGGATTGAAATAGGCCTCCTTAAGTTACAGCACACCTGCCTAGAATACCATTTGTCAAAGTGTCAAAACATTGTCATAAAAAAAATATATATATATATACAAATATATATTAAAGACACCACTCAAAGTGCTATTATCAATCTTTGGCTCTGTGCAATTAAACATGCACACTTTGAAATTGAGCGTTTATTATGTGACACAGGCAATAGATCACTAAAAGGGAAGAGTTATGGTGAGTGTGTCAGCATGTCTGGCTTGTTCAGCCCTGGTGTCCTCAAATACGGTAGACACAACCAAAGATAACAATATCCGTAACAAATGAATGGCAAAGTCTGGCAAAACACATTCACATTAAGTAAATTCGGATTGGATGAGCCACATTTGAAGTCCTGGTAAAATAGCTGTGGCCGCACATCAACTGAATTCACATTAATGCAATTGCAATGTTGCTTAACAACAGTAATTAACTCTGTTTTAACTTGACAAACAACTCGCTATAATAACAAGTTCTTCTTCAACTTGACTTGTTTTTTCTCCTTACTCCATGTTTCTTTGTCACTCATGCGTGTAACATAAAGCAGAACTGCCTGCTGCTTGTGATGTCAATATCTCTACTGTGGTCAGAATTGCAAAATCTCTAGCGCTTGACACATTTCCACTATTGCATGGCATTTACCTTTATGAGGGCCAGCCCGAATGCCAATGATTGAGAGCAGACATTCTTTGATTTAATCTGATGATCTCATCTCCTTAGGCACCTTAACATGGAGTCAGCTTGCCTGGCCGGACCACCTTCAGCCCCCAGCAGAGCAGAGCAAAGCAGCTCCGAGTGGAGGAGGAGGGATGGTCACAGAAGACACAAGTAAAGAGCAACGATACATAGCGCTTTGTTTGTAACCATGTGTCTGATGTAATCTGACATCAATTATTACAATGTTAGCTTTTTATTTTTACTTTTTATTTTTTAAGAAAAAAAATGAAAGTATGTCCTCATGACTATGGAATTTTTGCGATTTTTGTTTTCCTCGCAGCATCAAATATGAGATTGTTATAAGTGTTATGTTGCAGTTCCCAATAAAGAAACAAGCAAACTAGTAAGTAACTGTTTTTTACTTACCAAAGCTAATTTTTCTATTATTTGGAGCTTGGTGAATAGTTCTTAATCATGTGGAACTATTTTTATATGTACATAAAAATAAAAGATATGAAAGATGGAAACACATCTTTGACTTTGTGCTGCCAAATGTCTTTCAGAATGCCTCAAGATGGACACTCAGTGACACTCAGAAGTGTCGCTCAGAAGGGATCTATAGAGCTGGTCTAATTGTTTTCTTCTTATCTCTGTTTTTGTGAAAGGGAACGTGTTGCTTGTCTTCATTCTACTGGTTCCACTCAAGGCTGAGGGTAAGAACAGTTATCAGAGTATGAAATGTAAACTGTCTCGCCCAATTCCACAACATGTAATCACGTTTCAACAGGAAAATATTAATTTCCTCTCATGACTGATTTTCTGAATCATAAAACCGTGGACTGTATACGTGATGTGATAATCATTATTTATACACTGACTTTTACAAACTTTACCACTAAGCTCAGACTTTTAAGAATCTTTATAAAGTCATTAAGAGGGTAATGGTGCATGCATAATTCCATTGTATACCCTGGGAGACTAACTATAAAGCCTTATTAAACTGTTACTGGATAAAACCCATGTTAAAACTGAGCAACAACTTGCTCCAGTCTTATCAGCTTTATCTTATCGTGCCTCAGATAAACATAATGTGGAATCTGCTTGTCATGGCTGGTATTTTCCAACACCGACACCATCAGCAGTGAGCAATGAGCATCACTACATCTGACCTCTCGGTTTACAGTCTAGCTGTCATCAGGGGGAGTTTAGCTGCCACTTACACATGGACAAGCAGAGTCATACTGATGGACTAAATGGCCACTGGTGGCTGGTTGTCCGGTTCCTGCATTCTTACTTGCATAAGTGTAACTCTATTCCAGGTCGCTGGATAAATATGGAGTGAAAGTAAAATTATCTTTACTAAGAAAAAAACTTCATATAGACTGTGTATTCTAAGTAGACGACATATTTCAAATTCATATGGTAAGCTCACATCATTTTCATGACTTTCTAGAGATTTTGTCAAAATGACATTTATTAAGATTCTATAATTTTCCATTGGGGGAACAACTGATACCACATATTAAAAAAAAGGTAATCCCATGTGATGTTTTCCATAGTAAAATGGGATGTTTAATAAAGAAAATAGAAAATAGGCCGAACTTAATTTTATCCATCTGGATTGTAAAAAGTGATCTCTATATGACAGGTGGTTGGACAGCTTAAAAATTAAGAGGTCTTGACCATGTCAGCTAAACAAGAAAAGCTGTGTCAGAGGTGTATTTGAGGTGGAGTTTTAATTATACATAATCCAAAGATTTTTTTCTCTCTTTTTTTTAAATTTGTCTTCAGACTAACATGCATTGATAAATCATTCACAGTAAAACCAGGAACATGCACTAAGAAAGTAAGAAATCAGTCATTTTTGATTTTATAATGTCTTTTATAGTATAATTTTATAATGTATAATGCAATTTGTGTTTTTGCATTAAATCAAATATTGCGTCAGCAATATTATACTAGAGACTTTGGGCATGTTGTCGAACTTGGCAGAATGCCAACACAACCCTCCTGCTAAACCTATTTAAACATTGTTCAGAAGAGTAATGAACACTTTCTACAGGTGACATTTGTCTAGCAGACAAGAGAGCTTAATGCAGGTATCTGAAAAGCTTTTCACAGAGCAGCAGCAATGGCTACTTTATGCCCCAGTATCATCCGTCATGATTTATTTTGGACATGTATTAAATTTCAAAACAGAGTTTTTTAAAGAGGGGGCCCAGCTGTTCCTTCTGGCTGGGAAATGTGTTTACATTTATGAAATGCTGGCACTGAGCTGGATGTGACTGAAGGGTGAAGGAGCAGAATGCCAGCTCTACTCTCACACCCAGTGTGAGCACAAGGACAGGAAAGAGTTTTCTCACAAAACGCCCTAGAAACGCCCAGAATATATCCAAGAGACACCCTGGGCTTTCATCTGACTGTGATGAGTTTTCTCACGTTTTCTCACAGGATCAACCCTGGCTCTCAAAATATTTACGATTCTGCTGCTTCTTTTTTTCTAATGCTTATGCAGGATTAGGCTTTACAAAACACCCAATGTGCTTAATGAAAGAACTGCATAACTGGGATTTAATTTGAGCATATATATACTCTGTAATTTAACCATTTTCATGTGTAGCCTTCATCTTAGTTTCTGCAAAAAACTAAAAAATGAATTACATAATAAGTAAAATAATAATAAATACAATTATGAAACCTACCTAGAATGATTAATTGCTAACCTTGGCTATTATGTAGCTCAGAACTGCTTATGTATGGACTTTTTTATATGTGGTGGCATCCCTTTGAATGAATCTGCAGTCTGCACTGAGAGCAGGGAAGGCAGTGAGCCAACCACCCATTTAATAGCATGCTTTATTTAATAGTATACTCCAGCCTTCTACACAAGAGCAGCCTGTCATCATTGAACATCACTGCAATGCCGTGCTCCAAATACATGTGAGTACTGTTTATGCACTGACACATTTTTCAACTACACAAAAGGCTCCAACTAAAATACAGTAGTGCCTGAAGTGTCTTTTACACTAAACATCTCTGTGTTCAACAGATGACACAGGTTTGGCATAAATAAATGACAGACCATTTTTGGGGGCAACTGGATTCTTAATGCTTTTTAAATATGCACTTTTACAGGTAGAAATGCTTGGGACATTGACATTGAAATAGTTCATGTAAACTGATTTTTATGGGAAATTGTAGTGTTTTGATGAATAAATAAATAAAGCTGAAATAAAAAAATATACTTTTTGAATGTAGTATAAAATTTGAAAACAGCTGTACAATAATTTTGCTAGCTGTCTCATGAAACTATCAAGATCTCTCACAAGGCCGCAGCAGTGGAGACTTGTACCCCTCTTTGCACGGAGCATGGTGGTCTATGAAATTGCATGTGTAACATTTGCATTTCTCACAGGAAGTGAGGACTACAGGGGTTGAATGGAGACACTACTAGAATAGGCTGTTAAAGTTGTTGAAACTGGTTTAATCAGACCACCTATTGAGTCCTCAAACAGCCCAAACTTTTTAGGAAAACAATAGTTATTGTCCTCAAGCACGGGACCATGCCAGTCGAGACCAGACATCTTTTAACCACTCACTATACCAGAATACTAAGTTTTGTAGACTACTTAAAACTATTGCCTGTGTTGTAAACAAAAGTTTGTGTTACAGACTGCTTGATTTGTAGTATAAAATAATCCATGCATTTGTTCAAAAGCTGTTCAAAACTATTCCTTAACGTTACAAAGCTTGGAGACCATTTTATTTGCAAGCTCGCTGATCCAAGATATCTAATTCAACAGCCCATTTTCAAAAGTGTCAGAGTCTCTATAGCAATGGAGTCGAGGTAGTATGTTATGCCTGGGAAACGAGCCTCAGCCTGTCAGCCCAGTGTTTGTGTGTGTGTGTGCCTTGACATGCTTTTTAAGGACTTAATTACACACAGTGGAGGGGTGCCCCCACAGCAACTCTGACTGCCGGGATTACGGGATGGGCGAAAGAGTTTATAATCACCTGGCAGCTCCTGCACACAGCAGCGTGTGTCTGCTCCTTCTCTACATAGACACGCGTCTGTGTCTGTTTGATGGAAGGTTAGGGGTGGCAGTGTTGCCAGATTTTGCTAAAAAGAAACAAGCAAATTGGTATGACAAAACAAGCCCAGAATAAACAACCTGCCTCATCCAAAATAAGCGACAAGTCATTTTTTCGTGCTCTCGTGTGGGTGACGCATGATAATCTTATTTATTATAGAATAAACTTGGAGTTAAGACTTATTTTTAATGCATCATGCTGCAAATTTCTTTCTTTTTTTTTCATTAAAATGTTTTAATGCATACAACGGGCCAACGAAATAATTAATTAAATCTTTTTGTATTTGTTTATCAGTGGGTTAGAAGAGGGCCTGAGAAAGGCAGAAACATGGAAGAAAAGGAGAAGCAAACTATACGATTAATGACACAAAGTAAAACTTGGCTCAAGTGGCAGGTGGGAATTTTCTCATGATGGCTATTATTGTTCGTTCATAATTGTGGGGCAAGCACTATCAACACCAAATACGTGACAGTATTTTGTAAATAAACCCCATAAGAATGCAGCCTGCAACTGCTCATATAAGCGACCAGAGTCCAAATTCAGAGTCACTTATAATAACTAATTTTAACTTAACATTCCATGTTTTTTCAAAGCAGCTTTGCAGAAAATTTGGACTTAATGTCTAAAGCCACACATGATTGACACTGGTGAGGGGAAAAATGTTTACACTGAATGTACTTGTGCTAGTGATACCGTTTTCAGTCTGTTAGTAAGACAGTGTCTAAACTGTAAGGATAATGATTAGGCCTAGTTTAGTTTTTGAAGTCCATCCTAATATAAGCAGACATGGCAACACTGAGAGGTGTATAGTCAGACAGAAGGTTGTCTGTGTGTGAGTGTGCGGAAACAAGTCCATTCGTGACTCACTATCAGTGTTGACAGTAAATGCTTCTTATGTTTCTGAGTGTTCTCTGATGAACCGTAATCTCTATAATTTCAGCACACCGACAAGGTGCGTATTGCTTTCAAGGCTTCAAGGTGACTCCTCGGAGATCTTGAGGATAGCATAATTATGTTTATCTCATATGAAAACTTTGCCACCAAGCTGAGTTGGCGTCAAGCTTATATAGACACTACCATTACACACACACAATACTCGACAGGGGGATCCGTCCTGCACTCCAATGCTTCGTTTTGTGAACTAATCCCTGTTGATTTGACCCTATATGTATTTGTCCCTGAGCATAATGTGCCTGTGGCCTTGTCCTGAACTCTTCTCCCACATGCAGGCTAGCTGTGATTAATGAAGCTCTTCAGTGCTGGTCTCTACGCATGGACAGACATAGTCACAGGCTGTCCAGTACAAGCAGGGCTTCAGAGACAAGAGGACAGGAACCGCAGAATCAGCCCAGAGAAAACATCCATAAAGAGATAAGCTCCTGCTTCTGTTTTTACACCACTGGTTCATGAGGAGGTGTGTGCATACTGCATAGAGAGGGAGACTTTAATGACTGGTTTAGTCCTTGAGTTTGATGTTTCTGTTACACCTTTTGTATTTTAAAAAGCCCATAAAAGTAGCAGAAGGCCAGTAAGTTCAGTCAGTGGCCATCTTGGTGATGCCCTATAGGCAGCTATTGTCTATGGGTCTATGTGGCTGCATCCCGATTTTAATAGACATACAAGTACAGCTTCTATCTACACAGCTTCAAAAGTTTTTAGATTTACTTGGCCCCTAAACGTCACATGAAAATTAAGTGATTTGCCACTTTATATAAGAACTATTCCTATCTAAGCAGGTTGATAGTCAAAAACCTGGCTTTACAAGACAAGTGGAAGTTCAAATCTGTGTATACACACATTTTATAAATGAGGCCCCATGTGAGAATAAGAAGGACTAACCTCTTTTTGCTT
Source organism: Squalius cephalus (assembly GCF_949319135.1). NCBI lineage: Eukaryota > Metazoa > Chordata > Actinopteri > Cypriniformes > Leuciscidae > Squalius > Squalius cephalus. Next base: position 8,559,144 of record NC_137137.1, read on the forward strand.
CACGCTCTTGCAGCACTTGGATGCTAGAGAGAATGTGGATGCGATGAAGACGGCTTTGGACACCCAAACCCAAGAGATCCATCTCTGTGAGGTGCAACAAGTCCTAAAGAGAGACAGAAACATGGAGAAGAAGTGGTTTAATGTGTGGTGAGAATGACAAGGGCTAGAACTAATTGCTATCTATCATTCACACACGCAAACAAACATCAGAAAAGTGTACGGTTTAAGCTAACACTGTGTCATTACGGCCCCATGCCTCACCACTCCTCAGAGTCCGGCCTTGTGTGGCTTTCACAACATTACATTCCTTCTGCTTCTGACACAACAAAAACACACGGCTATGTTTTAGAAAGCATCTCTGCTTTCATTGTTCCCGGCAGGACAAAAGAAGAGCTGTTTAATTTAAGGGTTATGTGCTATTTTCTGCTGTTTAGCATTTACAGCGCACATGCCAAAGCATTCCTTCCTAAATAAACAGTAACAAACATGCACTGCCACAACATATTGGGTTATTTGGGACTGCCCATAGTTTGTCAATACAACTAAAATGAGTTCACTCAGTTTTTTGTGGCTACATCCCGATTTTAATATTATCTGTTCGAAATAGTATGCAAGATTTTAATGTGTTTGTGTGTTAGCTATTTGTTTAGATGTTAGCTATTTCTGTGGATTGCATATTTAATTGTACATGCTCATTTCCCCCATCTAATGTGCACTTAAAATTATTTAACCTCACCATAAAGTTATTTTACATGTTATTTTCTGCTGATCTCAAAATTAGTATTCACTGTAAATCCTAATGTTGTGATGCCCACTTTTTCCTTATAGCATTTAAAATGACTGGTTTTAATCTATCGGGGGTTTTTTTATTCAGATAAAAGAGTAAAAAAATATAATATAAAGCAAATTCTACTTTTTATAACATGTCCTGTTAATCTAAGTGCTATTCATTCTTATTCCAACCGCCTTGACCAAGTCATTCGTTAAGCGTGACTCAAGGTTCAGTGTGAAATCTGTTGTACTGAATTGGTGCAGCGAGGTGAAGTCGTGTTGATCTAACACTGGAGAAACAGATGCATGCTGCATTGCTCTCTTTGTGTGTCTTATCTCATCTGCCTCATCCAATGTATTCAGAATCCCATACATCAGCAGCAAGCACTCTTTCCCACTGCCATGTCTCTGTTTTTACAGGCTAGCTTGGGGAAAGAGAAAGGGTGGTGGACAGGGATGGACAGAATGGTAGACACAAAGAGAGTCAGTGAATGACAGTGTGGGAGAGAGAGAGAGAGAGAGAGAGAGAGAGAGAGGGCAAAGAGATGGAAAAAGAGGGGATAACATATGCTGGTAAGGGCCTATTGTTCAACTGCCTTCAACCCACAGATGAATCTAACAAGCCATGGCAAAGTCTCTGCTCCCTCAAACTCTTCATTTACCATGTGTGGTCTCATATCAATCCCTCATGCTGAAACTTCAAAAACATGTCACTGAGGAGCTATTCAGACACCTCACTTTGAGTGGGCTGGTAGATATAAGAGATGTGCTACTTTGTTGTTTTGTCAGTAGGTTTGTTGATCTTACACCAGTGTCCTAGGAGGTGGGTACTTTAAGCGTTTGTGTGTATGTGTGCCCATATATACTTGTGCAAAAAAAAAAAAAAAAAAAAATGATATGGTACAGTGATGGTATCAGATGACACATATATGGTACTTTGATGATGATGGTGGTGGTGGTGGTGGTGGTGGTACTGAAAGCAGGGTTGCAGAATTGAACTGAGAATACTTTTTAAATTCTAATCAAATTCCTGGATTTGAAGTAAGGTATAGCAAACAGGACGCAGAATTGAAATTCTAAATTGAATTTAATGAAGCAGAAAAGGAACATAGATCCAAAGAAATTCTGAATTAAGAGAGTGCAATAAGTGTAATTTTAAGGAAAAGGCAAGTTCATGAAGACTTACGTTTAAAAAGTGTTTTTCTTTTTCTTTTTTAAATGTATAGGCATTTTTTCTACACACACACACAAACACAATGGTATTTAGATTTGGTGGAGCATGCTGTCATACTATGATTCCAGTTGATTTTTCAAAATAGATTCTACTTCCTGCAAGGAAGATAATTTTTAAATGATGAATTTTTCCCAACCCTGTCTGAACGATTACAGTATTCATGCACTATGATAATTTACCTGGTACTATCATGGTACCATAGTATATGCGTGGGCAGCTGTAGATTTCAATCGCTGATTGTTTTGTATGTGTGTGGGACAAAGATATTAGTCACTCAAATCAGTTGTAAAATAAAGAGAAAACATCTCTTTAATCACCAGTTTAAGTGGAAATGGATTCTCAATAGTGGTTTTATTGGTGCTGTTCTTAATCCAGACTTTACCCTGCGCTCCATTAGATGTAATCAGTGAAATACGATTCAGCATTAATGGGCATTACACAGTGTAATCAGTAAGCCTATAATGGACATTTGGTCATCTCAGTGTCAACACTACTGTTGTTTCTGATTGCTATGGTCATTTCATTCTTGACAGTTGAGTGTCTCTTTTCCTATTTTTTTTCCCTCTTTCAAAGGATGGGGACCTGGTTAATGGATAATTGTGTGGAAGACAGTGACTTTTACTGCTTTTACAAATGTTTTTTATGGTGTGTACAATAAATAATTTCAGAGCAACTGGACTTCTTTATAGGGCACTGAAAATGAGCCACCTGGGGCTCATCTTGTGTGCAACAAAACAGGTAGTTTTCCATTACATACAACTATAATGGTTAAGACTAGAATGCAAGTGGAAACTGTTTTGATGTGCAAATGTATTAATGCATGGGTGTCCGATCCTGCTCCTGAAGGGCCACCTTCCTGCAGAGTTCAACTGCAACCTGCTCCAACACCTGCCTAAAGTTATAGTAGCCTAATCCTGAAGATCTTGATTATCTGGTGCAGTTTGATTAATTATAGGTGGAGCTAAACTCTACAGGAAGGTGGTTCTCAGGAGCAGCATTGGAGAGCCCTAATGTAAATGGAAGCACAAAAAATATATCTAAAATGATTTGATGTACGATTTAGGAGTATTATGCTTTGCTGGACATTAACCATATTTCTTTCGCTCTCCTTCTGAGTTTTTAGACATCAAACAAACTCCTTGAGACACTGGGCACAGTTAATTGTATAGCCCAAGTTCCAACAAATATTTCTGTGTAAATGTAGAGTGAAGTTTAAAGTTTAGGATTATTCGTGTAATTAAGCTCTTTTGTTGGCAGTAGCTGAAGTTTAGCGCTATGATCAGAGTCAAGCGTGCATACTGGCATCTGTAAACCACAAAAATGCTTTCAGAATCTCCAATTTGCTGCTGTTCCTGGACGAACTTACATTCCAGGTGGAATGTGCTGCCAAGAAAAACATGGCTGAAAATACAGATGTCAGATCAGCTGGTCTACATTCAGTAAGATGCTGTGAAAGGAATCTCAGCATGCTTTCCTGAGTTCAATCACAAAGTTTAGATTTCACTTTTCTGCAATGTTTACTGATTTTCAAAGCTCACTTTGAAGAGCTCCATCAGTTGTTTATGATTATAAATAAGACAGAATCACATGCAGTCATGGAATTTCAAATGACTGTTTGAATAATTGCATGGTAGTTTAAATACTGTATGTGGTATGCAGCACTGTGTGCATGTGTGTGTCTAAACTCACAGTGTGTGCTGACTTTACCTCCACTCCATCATATTCTTCATCGAATAGCGTGCAGTACTGAGGTAAGCCCAGTTGACTTAGCCATTTTGAGATGGACATGTGCTTCATGATAGAAATATATCCAAGTGTTGCCTCAAAGATTCTCCGCATGGAAGGCTAGGAGAAAAGCAAAGCATTATTTGCGTTAATAAAGTGATTATTTGAGCCTTTTTAAATAATAATTAAAAAAAACTAGATGGATAGATAGATTTAAACTTTTTTCATGATCAACTATTCATGGCATGAGTTATTTGACTGTTGACACATGACATTTGAGTCATTTATGAGCCTTGTCTTCAGATACAAATAAAGCAAACTATACAGAATCATCTGCCCTCATATTTGACAGCTCATAGAAGCAAAAAACATTAGCCCACAATCCAGAGGTTGCAACATACTGTCTACACATGATTCTTTCTCTGTGAGCCCTGAGGGTCCGCAAAATGCAAGCACATGGTACTTAATGTTCACTCCTAAGAAATCTAATAAGCGGTTTGAACAGTTTCATTATGATTAAGAAGTGATTCACAATGCCCTGTTGTGCATGAGTGTGTGCATGTGTGATGGGTGGAGCACATGTGCATACATGCATACTGTATGTGCATGTTTGGATGCGTGTGTGCATGATTCTGGATATCCTCCCTCAAACTGACTGTGAAACCCCACTATGGATTTATGGTGTTAGCGTACTATACAATCCAGCTTCCCTCAGTTTAATAGCTAATTTATGAGAGGGCAGCATTTCTACTCCCTTTCTCCTTCAAAGTATGATCGGACAAATCCCTAGAAGTTTCTCTTCCATAAGACATTCTGTGTGGGGGCAGTTATTCACAGGTCAGAAAGATGTATGTCTTCTTTTTAGATTTGGATTCCAACACAAAAATGCAGAGGAATTGAATTAATTAAAAAGGCTGGATGAGGTGGCAGTGTTTTTTTTTTATATCTTGGCAAGATATGTCCTATCATTTAAAAGAACATCCAGAGGGAAGACCATTACAGTTATTAGTGTGTGTGTGTGTGTGTGTGTGTGTGTGTGTGTGTGAGAGAGAGAGAGAGAGAGAGAGAGAGAGAGAGAGAGAGTGTGTGTGTGTGAGTGTATTTATAGACTGTATGGGCTCCACTAGAGAGCAGAAGACCCTGTCACCTTGCCTAAGAGAAGTGCTTTGTCAATGGTTATTCCTGCCAACAAAATAATCCACTTCACAAATCATAACTAATCATGCCCTAAACATCATCTCATGCTTTATTTAGTGTTTCATCATGTCAGGGATGTAGATTCAGACCAATCGTATGATAGCTTGTGATATTGCTTTTATACAGCAGTTCAATAAACAAAAGGTAAATAATCAGTAACTTACATTTTAGACACATTTTATTAAGTTATTTTATCTGTTTTTGCTCCACCAACGAAAAAAGTTTCAAAAGATTTAATCCCTGCACGTCTCTGAGCAACATACAGTAGTGGTGTTCGTGAATGAATCAGTGTCACAAAGAGAATGATTCAATGACTCATTCACTTGTCTCATCCCTGAATGACTCAGTGTGATTGAACGAATTGGTTGAATGAATGATTCAGTGACTCACTCAAAAAGACATTTGTCGCCGCCTACTGTTGTATCAATGTAACTTGTGGTCACTGAAAAATCTCCACCATGTGAACCAGAACTAACTGTTGGAATTATTACTTAAGTATGAGGCATAAAAATAGTGATGTTTTCTTTAGCAAGCAGCATTTTCTGTATGGTTTCTCTACATTGATGAGTCCTAAATTACTGCGCCTACAATTTGACACCAAATTAAAACAGGTTTTGGAGTGGAAAGAAAATATTTCATTAAATCATGTTTCAGTTTCTTAACTCATTTGTCATCTACCCCTTGAACTTGATCTCGTTTTTATGAGCCCTGCAGTATTTCATTTTGCAAATGCAGACATGCACCAGTCAGGAAGATCCTGACGTCCCTGTTTTCCCAGCAATCAACTCCCATCCACTCTCACACAATGGGCAATAAAAGCAGCTGTGGAAGAGGTGGAACATGGCTCATAAAACTGCTGGGGCAATACAGCAAAAAATGTTGCAGTTAATTCAATATGGGTTGCAGGCCCAGCTGTGCTCACAGTCAGTGTATAGCCGGGGTGAAGCAATCAGAGGAGTAGCTTACACAATTGCGGGGAGGTTTGTTCCTGTCGTGAATGTCAATGCCCCTGTGGCCACATGGAGAGATATACGGTGGGGCTCACACATCGGAGGACAGGTTGTTTGGGTGACAAGAGAAAGCTGACCACCCTTGCAGCACTTAAATCAAACAAGTGCCTTTCTCTTTAATCAACTGATAGTTGATTCAGTTTAAATGATATTCAAGCTATTAGCTTCACAGTTTAAATTATATTCATTCCATTAGGTACAATACACATAGTTTGATGTTTAGTTTTCAAGTCCAGTGCATTTGCCAATTTGTATGCATTTGTATAATTAATTAATTCAGTAAACAGACTAAAAGCTCCTAAAAGTATATATACTATAAAAGTATATATATATTATTGCTTCATGTGATGAAGTTGAAGGTGGATGCTGATGATGAGGCACAGTTGTGTGGCTGCTATTCATTCAGTGGGCTCAAGCATCTCATGATCCAATCTCTTTAAAAGCCACATTGCACAGATACATCCTGACATGGCTTAATCACATTTAGGGTTTAGTATGCACATGCACCCACATATCAATGTCATATATGATTGTGAATCTTAACCATTGATAGTGTGCTGAACAAGATCATGTTCATCATATTCAATATATGATTCATCCACTTCTTCAAGCGTTACTGCATGTTTTAGACTGACATCAAATGTGCTACAGCATTCACTGTTACTGCGGGGTCTATATACTGTACATTCTGGGTGGAAAAAAGCTCTGATGATTTTAAAGCATGCAACAGGAACTAATTACTGCACTCTGTGGGCTGGAGACACGTGAAGTCACACACTGTGTTGCTTTGAACATCCTGTTTGGGATACAGAAGCCCCCTTCCTGTTTCCTCTGTTGTGGTTGCAGATTCATGGTTTTGGAGGGAAAGAAACAAGAGACTGCCTGGCTCCTTTGCACTCTAATGCCTTTGACCATTAATTCTTAATTTACTTCTGTTAAAATTATTATTATTATTATTTATTTTTGCCTTTATGTTTGTTTATTTCCTGAATTTTCTTTAATATTGATATCCGTTTTTAGACACGTGACTAGACTAAAATAGTGCAGTCGGTGAAAACATGTAAAGAAGATCTTTATGGTGTATAGGCAGAATATATGTATAGACATATATTCTGCTATATGCACATATTCTTCAGGGGCCCAAAAACTGTTTTTGAATGGTCCCATTTTAGTGAATGTACTAAGGGCATATTTCTCAATACTTAGGTCATTTTCTCAAAACTCTTTACACAGTTCTCATAACCAACTCTCAGCTTGGCACAGCAGTTAATTTCACATTCAAAATGCACTAGTACTACCAAAACACTTAATTCATGTCTCAAATCAACTCATTCTTCCAGAACACTATAAGGTTGCCAACCAACAAACATACTTTTGTCTCTCATGTTCTAAAAGCATTACACATTGATTTATTTTGTAAAATTTCTTTATAAAACAAGAATAGCACTCTCTGCCGTTTAGAATTCACTGCAGTATATGTTATAGAACATGTTTACATTACAGTACAAAATTATAAGTTTTCCCCTTTTGTATAGATGGTAATGACATTGAAATACTAACATCTGTGAAGGTGTTCAGCTACTTCTAACTGTTTTGATAGCATTTAATTTTTTAGATTCATAATGTATTTCAATATGTTATTGCTGTAGAAATGTACAGAATTGCTGGCTTATTCAGTTTTGTATTATGTTAGGTTTTAAACTTAAGTTTATCAGTTGAAAAGAGTATGTAAACTTGCAAATTGGCCTGTAGGTACATATATTTTTTTGCGGTGGAAAAGAATTAATGTAATATGAAAGATGTAGAATGCATTTTGTGCCAAAGCAATTATAAGTGATCCTCAGTTTAGCTCATATAGACTGCTGTTGTGCTGTGTGAAGAGTTTTGCAAAAACGTGACCCAAGTATTGAAAAAATTGGTCCTAGTGACTGCCAAAAATTGGCTTCACAGTTCTCACAGTTCACAGATATCCTTGCAGAGTAAAAATCACTATGGACATGTTCCACTAACATCTGAGAACCATAAAGTGTACATATACTTATAATCTATACTAAACCTGGGTTATCTTGCTTGATATTTTACACCGCTCATAATTTACCAAGGGTTAACCATTCCTGGCCCTGGGTATTCATAAAATGACATTTCACACTGTAGCTACATTCCTAAACCCTGGGTTAACGTTCTTATCTTCACATTTGCAGTGTCAGTGTCACTGATTGGACCAACTGAATGGATTGGTCTCTTCATCACTCCAATTTTCACGTTTTCCGTCACCATTTGACATTTTTCCTATCAAATGCTGACAACTGTTTATACAACTCACAGTTTCCAAGACCGCCCAAAGCACACGATTGGTTGTCAGTTGCCAAGCATCTAAACGTAACGTTCTAACACCACATTGTTTCACACTGCAAACATTTGGCACCACAATGCGGGGTTCACACCGGTGATAACCTCTGGAGCAGGGTTTCATAACCCCGGGTAAAACTTCTGAATTACAAATGTGAAACGTTCTTTTACCCAGGGATAAAAATGAGGTTTAGAACGATGAAAACCTGGGGTTGACCGCACTGTGAAAAGCCCTTTGTAAAAAAAAATGCTCAAATAGTTTTCTGGTACAGTACACAAATGCGCAAAATTTGCCAGTCTAAATACTACACTTACAGCTGTTAAGCCTGTAGAATGCCAACAAACATGCCACAGAGAAGAGCTAAAAAGTGCAGTAAATAAGATGAACTGAGCTATTTAAGCTATTTTTATCTTGATAGCACTGATTAAGAATGACATGATTTGATTGGACGTCTGCATTGAACTGTCAGATTTCAGGATAAGAGAGGAGAGTGAACCCAGAATCAGTGATATCATTGTTCTGAGTTAAGCATTCCAGAACGACACATGTGGGAGATCTCACAAGTCAAGAGCACACGCAGCACTGATTTATTATTATGTTGCATTATCTTGACTCATGCATGTGTGTGTGGTGACAGGCAGGATTGAGATCATTACATGTGACCTGTGTGACTTGAAAATGTGGGTGTACTTATGAGTGTGTGTGTGAGATGATATATGCTTTGTCAGATCAAGAACACCCTCTGAGATGAAGATGCAGGAATGTATTTGCCAAATTTTGACTCTTTAAATCAACCTGATTGCATGTGTGAAGCTCTTTGACCAAGAAACTCTTGCTAGTTAAAAAACCTGATGTAGCTTTCAGCATCCCATGCACATCCCAGCATCCTATAAACCCTCATCCAAAACACTACATATGCTGGTCTTTTCCACAGGGTTCCAACATTTTAGCAATCAGTCAAGATAGTGTGGGCATTTTGTCAGTTCAAGTGAAGTGTGTGAGCAGATGTTTTGTACAAAATGTTCTGTCCTGCTAGTCCTCTCTATCTTGTGTTAACGTCTAATAGTGGGGAGTTTAAGAGGAGGCAGGCACCACTCTCTCCCCATCCACCCTCCTAATCTCTGCTTTTACCATGAGGCAGCTCACCTAAAATACATTTAAAGAATTCTAATGCAACAACAATCATATTTCTTTTAAACATCAGATGCTTGTATTTGAACTTCTGCAAGATGAACACAGATTTTAATATAAAAAATAGTATGCAAACTAAATATTGTGTCAATATGTTAATGATTGGGTTTTAAATGAAGCAAACCAAGTAACAATAACCACAAAATACAAATAACAAACTCTAATGTTTACAGTGTATCTATGAAAAGTTGCTTATTACTTCCTTATGAGATTAGTTTTGATTATCTAATGCCTCTTTCCTCTGTACTGCCCCTGTATTCCCCAACATGCTCCATTTCATAGTTCTGCCTGGGGAGGAGGATGGTCTCCCTGATTCACAACATTCCGGCCGTGCCTGAAGTCCTGAGCTCACGCCACAGTTAGGCTAATAACATTCCCTGGCAAGGCTTGACTCATCCTCACAGACAATCTGCCAGATACTTTTGCCATTACAGCTGTTTGGGATACAGTAAACAGTGACTGGAGGCTTCTTCTTCAAGGTGTTGAGAGAAATCTTGTTCATAGCAGTCTGTATGGATCGCATTTAATGATGCTTTTTTATAATGCTTCTGCTTTAAACATTTAAAATTGTGATGTAAAGTCAATGTAAACTGTCTTTGATAAAGGCCCGTTCACACCAAGGATAATACCTATAACGATAAAGATATAGTTCTAAAAATAAAATAGATATTGGCCTAGATAGATATAGTTTTAAATATAAAAGTATAGCAGAGTCCACTCCACACCACAAATATAACGATAAAGGCACAGAGAAACAACATTGCTGGAATCACTTTAAGCAATCCGAATCCATCCTTTTTGAATAGCTCAAGCTTTTAAAGCAGCAGACGACTATACTGCAACACGCTTGGAATAAACAGAACGATATCATATAGTTATCACAATAGTTATCGTATGGTGTGAACTGGCCTTAACTCTGTTCAGCTTTATGAAATGCAAAATATCCAATTTCATTGCACATCACATTCCTGTTTGATATACTTTAAAAGGGAAAGTACACCCAGAAATTAAAATGCTGTCATCTTTTACTCACCCTCAAGTTGTTCCAAACCTGTATGAATTTCTGTCTTCTGCTGAACACAAAAGAAGATATTTTGAAGAATGTCGGTAACCAAACAGTTGATGGGGCCTATTGACTTCCATAGTATTTGGTTCCCCATATTCTTCAAACTATCCTCTTTTGTGTTCAGCAGAAGACAGAAATGGTTTGGAACAACTTGGATGAGTAAAAAATGACAGAATTTTCATTTTTGGGTGAACTATCCCTTTAAGATACTTGCTTGTATAGATTTATTTTATTGTGTAGATTGTCTTGCAGAAATTGGAAACACACAGTGTAACTTGGTCAGAGGTCAGAGGTCAAGTGGAGCTTTCTAACTCCAAAGTTCATTCAGAGTTCTATCTCCTCCTCAAACAGACTTTCTGGGGACAGTTGTGGGAAACTCATAAAAATAGCAAACACGTTGTGCCCACAGACCATTTAAAACCATGGTATTGATTTGTTTGCTCAAAGTTAAACTGCACAGGTCCATCAATATCTCAAATTGAATTTAAAGTATGAAAAATGAATAAGCCGTGAAGTCATTATGCTTCTAAGTTAAACACAAAACACTCTTTGCTGAGTTTTATTATTTTAATGCAATATCGATCAGCTCTTTTAATAAAAAAATGATGAATCAAATGATTTATTGTGCTGTTTAATGTATGCATTCATTAGTGACAGCACATAGCATGAGTAAAAAGTGTTTACTTTTCTTTTTTCATTTGAGAGACATGATCTCTGTTTAGTTGCACACACCTGGCTGCTTGTGGTCAAGAGTTCAGCATCCCACAAGCCACTGCATGTTCAGAGCATGCTGGGTTCTAGCCTGTTTTAAAGCATGGAAAACTCCATTGCTAGACTGTCTGCAAAAACTAAGATGCCAGATGCACTGCATGCCTTCAGTGGCATTTATCAGGATGTGAATGACCACATAAGAAAGCTCTCAGCATGCCACATGTAGTGTGTGGTGTGGTTGGGAGCTAAACAATATCAGGGGCTCTTAAACTCTTTCTCTCTCACTCTCTCTGTCCTCCATTTACCTCTAGGGTAAGAGTCATACTGAAGCCAAATAACTTGGACTTTAGGTTCCAGTAAAATTGCACACACATATTTCAATTTCTTTAATGGAAGTTTGCTGAAGCTGCGTGCCATAAATGCAATTTGCATCTAATGTTATACCTTTGATAGAGGGCAAGCACTCATCCAACAAAGTTTTAAGAGAGTCTCTTAATTGACAGACAAACCCTGCGGACAGATGATTTAGTTTCAAAGCACGTCACTAAACCTGTGAGGCATTTTGTCAGTGTCAGAAGATTCAAGGTTAAGAGTGTTTTAACTCAAGAACCTGAATATTCTCTGAATATACCAGAGAATTCTGTATATTAGGTATGTTAGGTTAAGCTATTTAGTTATTGGTAAATATTCCAACTTTAATAGTACATCATTATTAGATGCATGTTTACTCTTAATAAGATAATATAAAGAAGATATTCTGACAAGTCATTGAATAAGACAAGTATTGGCTAAATAGTAAGCCTACTTTTTAGGGGGATAGTGACTAGCCTTAACCCTATAGTGACTAACTGAATAAAGTCACTAATGAAAAACTTACAAGAGATAAGAAACATAATGATAGATTGTTCAAACGAAAACATGTTAAATTGTCGTAACTTTGCTATACTCATAATTACTAAACGGCTTTATAAATTGTTATAGGCTACACAAAATCTGTTGGTCACATTTATTATTAAAAAAAGTAAGCAAAACTCACCTTAAAGGTCGCACAGGCGTTTTTACTTAAGTAAAAGATGTTTTCCCGTCCAAATTAACCAACTCCTCAAGAGAGTAGACGCTCAGATGTCAAACACACATTCTGCATGAATTGTCCCTGCTGTAACTGCTCTCCCCTGTGATAAAAGCGTAATGATGCTCACTGGAGACAAATCCCGCAAGGATGCGATTACTACGCGCCTGAAGTGAATGCGCTTTTACTGGAATGCGTGCCGAGATGCTGCGTCGACAGGTCTGCACTCCACGCGCGCGGCGTAATATTGTTGTGACTTGTGAGTGATTTCATGCGGTTGTTTGAGCCCAAAACAGTCCCATGTTTGAGCTCTCTGATGTATATATTAAATATGACACCTATAAGCAATAGTAGAAAGACCGAAAAACAGATTTGATTCAGTGAGTAGGAACAAAGTTGACCGTTAATCTTTAAATTGTGCGTGCGCGCGAATTGCTGTGAAGAAGGACTGGATAAACGACCCCGTGCAGAAATTACTTTCTCTACTTTTCTCGCACGGTGTAACATTTCCATCTGTGAAATTGGGGTCATTAAAAAATCATTTTAAAAATGACTGATGTTTGTTGTAGGCATGCGTTGTTAAATTGTCCTATAACATTTGAGAAATTGGACCAAACCTATATGAAGCATGGACACTAGGACCAGCAGCACTTAAAATATTAGTCTGCTTTTGGGCGGTCGGCCAACACTTATTCAGCTCTGAATATTGTTCTGCAGAAGATGTGACCTTAGGCTGTCATTCCCCCTGTATCATAAAGCTCCTTGCCAGACAGAGAAATATTTTATGCTTAGATATTAAGTCACGGCTGATGGACTGATGACCGATTCAGATTTAAAGATGAAGTTGTGTTTTACAATTGCATTTATGATGGAGCCTGTCAAGGCTCTATGAAATGATCAACATTTCAGTCCTTACTGAACCCTTCTTATAGGCTAGCATAACCCAAATATTTTAAATAGCCTACTTGAACTCCATAATTAAATTTATTATATTCCTTATTAAATATATTCACTATCTGATTAACTGATTGTTTACTTAATATTTTACCAAGCAATTTATTCCATTGCTTATTAAATTAATATTCCACAGGCCTAAATGTATGTATTATGTATTATAATGGTAACATAATCATAATAATGTTTTACAAATCATGTGCAAATATACAAAAATAAACATTTAATTTGTATCACTTAATAGTAAGAAAGAGTGCAAATTCTTTGGTGGTCGAAATTGTATGCCGTTTAGTTTAACCATTCTGTTAATGAATGGTTTAAATATGGTGAAGCATGTATAACGGAGTCCTTTGAGATTGAGATGAGTTTCTAAAAAAAATGTAAGGGATGAGTTGCCCTGTTATCACTGTCTAACGGCCTTCCCCTGTGTGAGAAGATGAGAGCTTTTGGCTTGCCGTCTCACATTTCCTTTTGATTCCCCTGCCCTGGTAGACAGGAGCATTGAGGCATAATGATTACATGAGTGAACATAATCATGCTTTTCTCTCAGCCATGCTGTCATTAGTCTTACAAATACAGCCATGCCAGGCTGATTCTGAAATAAGCGGATGACATGACTGGCATACATACCCATCACTTGTATCAGAAGACAGGACAGGCGCGGCTTGGGGGACCATTCACCCATTGTGCCAGGAGAAACTGATGGAGAGCTCACCAGCAGGCGCACAATGGGCTCTCTGATGCGCAAAACAAATGTGGTATTGTTTGGGTTACTTTTTGCTGTTTACTGTGCTGGGAGAAAGTTGCACCCACACAGAGCTCTGCAGCTTCTGTCATCTTTGGTCGATAATAACACCAACTTAAAGACCTACTACATCCTTTTGTATATGATCAATGCATATGAAAAGATACTTTTTTATCATACAATTACTTTACCTAAAGATTTCAATCAATGTTCAATATTGTTCGTATTGGCCAAAAAGTATGGACACTTAAGTCACATTTAAAAATTGGCAGAATTGTATTGCTTTGATTAGAAACAAAATATAAAATCAAGCAGCATCTGCAAACAAACAATAATAGCCTACAGAGTTCTCAGAACAAACTTCACTTTCCCTAAACCATTTTCTAAAACTATTGATACTGCTAACTATTAACCTTAATTGAAATCAAAAAGCTGTTTTAACTGAACGCAAACCAGTAATGTTTTTTTTGGTTACACTTTATTTTACAGTACGTGTACTTGCAGTATACTTATCCAAGAAAATGCTGGTAATATAAGGTAACTACAGTACATGAGTTAAAGGGTTAGTTCACCCAAAAATGAAAATTCTGTCATTAATTACTCACCCTCATGTCGTTCATCTTCGGAACACAAATTAAGATATTTTTGATGAAATCCGAGAGCTTTGATCCCCCATAGACTGACACGTGATTGCCACTTTCAAGGCCCAGAAAGGTAGTAAAGACATCATTAAAATAGTCCATGAGACTACAGCGGTTCAACCTTAATGTTATGAAGCAATGAGAATACTTTATGTGTGCAAAAAACCTATAAAAAATAACTACTTTATTTTTGCGCGTAAAAAGTATTCTCATTGCTTCATAAAATTAAGGTTGAACCACTGTAGTCACATTGACTATTTTAACAATGTCTTTACTACCTTTTTGGGCCTTGAGAGTGGTGATTATGTTGCAGTCTATGTGGTGGGGTCAGAAAGCTCTCGGATTTTATTAAAAAGATCATTTGTGTCCTAAACTAAGGTCTAATTCTGGCTTAATCTAAGCTCGGTCTGTAAAACCAGGCCCAGATCTAAACTTCATAAACTTCATTTTGTCATTTTTTGTAGTGTGCTTGTGCTTCATTTCTTTAAAATAAATGCCATTGTTTTGATACGTAATGCAAAGATATTTACATTGTGTCTTAAGTACCCAAATATTTTTGGGGCCACTATATAAGGAATTCATAAGAAAAGACAGGACAGATTTTCTTAGAAAGTGTAAACTATCAATGCACATGCACAGTTGTATATACTGCAGATATAGCATACATTGTGTCTAGGGGGCTTTGGGTTTTTGGGGTGGGACTGTCTGTCGACAAACAGATGATACAGCCCATTGCCCCTGGACTGTCCTGCCCTGACAAGTTATTTCATTATAAAGTGAAAACGGCACCATGGGAAAAAGTACTTATACCTTCTCAAACCAAACATTCTCCAAATCCCACAATATCCTTCAGTCATCATCTAATCATCTTGAGAAATATGATCACATTGATGTTTCCAAAACACTCATATTTATGTGACCAACAACAGATTTATGATAATTTCTTAAAGATAAAAGCACTTAAACCGTGTGTTGCGTGTGCAAAGCATGAAAAGTATCTTTTCAGGGGCACATTTCTGTCACAATGATAAACAGCTATCATAATTGTCCGTACATGCAGTCACTGGCCGTCCAAACAAAGATAAACAATGAGAGTGGAGGGCAGTGTCACTCCCCCTGAGTGCAGCAGAAGACGTCTGTTGTTTGTTGGTGTAGTCTTTTCACTGAGCTTTTTGTGTAAAAGACATGATTTCACCCCTCACCTGCTTCTCGCTGGATCAGATCTGTTCAACCCTGCTTTGAGACAAAGCACAGATTATTGAAAACTAAGCTGCATACAGTGCCAAAAGATGATAAATTACACCGATGATGAATTAATGCCACAATAAGGTCACTGATTCATCCGAGCCTGGTTGAACAAAAGGGCGGCTCGTTTTGTGACAAAAGTGAATGGCTTGGTTCTCCACTGGCCAGACTCTGGGTGTTGAAAAGTGTCAGCTTTGGAAAGCAGCTGAAAGTGCAGATAGATGAATTTAGAAGACACTGATTAAAAATGGGCATTTTGGCTGGCTTACTATAGTTTTGCATGAAGTGTTTCTGCGCTCCAATACATTTGTTTTAAAAAATATTGTCTGAGAAGAGAAAGCCTAAGGGCAAGACATTTTATCATTAAAGAAAAGGAAGTGCACCTCTTATTTAACCCCATCATGAAAACATGTGCACTTTTTCTTTTACATTTTTGTTTTTCTATGTCACTTGAATGGATCAATCCTGCTGAAGTTTATTTACAGTTTTTCAGAATTCTAAAACACATTTCTCGAAACCATTACCCACTTTCCGAAATCGCCCCCTAAACCCTCATTCCCTATGTTAGTCCACTAATACTGTTCACACAGGAGTGAATGAAAAGGAGTGGGCGAATTCGGACAGCTGTTGAGCGTACATCGGTTGTACACTCGTTAGTCGTTACTGCAGTGCAATGTGCGTCCACTATGGTTTCGGACACCGCAACATATTGCTGTCTCACATTGCAAGTATAGTGTTGTACTGAATATTACTGAATGTCTGTATATTCAGTACTTGCATACTGTAAAATACTGTAGTCCAACTACAAAAGCCAAAAAGTTTTTTTTTTTTTAAAACAACTCTAAATGAAAAGCATGTTACAGTACACTCAGTTGTAAAACTGCAAAATCAAAGTCAGTGAAAGATTCATTCTGCCTCAGCATCACATCTTCATGTCGGGTCCAGCCTGAGGACTTTGTCCACATCACAGGCAATGTCGTCTCTTGCCAGGCAAAGAGAAAAATCCTCTAGTGTGCGGGATTCAGCCTTGACAACACTGTCCACACCTTGCTCTTTCTCATCCACCATCTCTTACACATACTCTTCCTCCTCTCCTTTTCAAATTGTTTCCCTCTATTGTTCATATCTACATTCAGTGCACCTGTGCACTGTTATTTTGAACAGATGGTTTGATCACATCATTAGAAATAAGTGTGAACAAAGTTTTGCAAAAAGAGTGCATGAGATTTTCAAATGCTTGAACTGCCTGAACTTGTTTAAGGTTTTACAGAAAGAGTGATTTATTCAACTTAGGGGTTTAGAGTTTCAGCAACTCAGAAAAACAAAAAAATGCTGGGTTGTTTTAACCCAATTTTGGGTCAAATATGGACTAACCCAACGTTGGGTTAAAAATGCAATTTAAAAATGGACAAACCCAGCCGTTGGGTTACATTTTTAATGTAACCAATGCAATTTGTCCATTTTTTAAATTACATTTTTAACCCAACGTTGGGTTAGTCCATATCTGACCCAAAATTGGGTTAAAACAACCCAGCATTTTTTAGAGTGATAATTTTTTTATTATAATAAGACAAATATAGTCCATCCCAGGTGTTCAAAATTAGAATCAATTTCTTAGGAATTTCTGCCCTCTATTGGACAACTGTGTATACAACGACCCGAAGGGGAAGAAAACCATGACGACGTGTTTCTTCATTGCTTCAGACAGTCTGAGTCAGAACAAACTAAACACCGCCTCTGAATCGATATGAAGTCATGGCAGGAAAAGAGGAAGTGGAACTAAGCAATGCAACTAAATAAAGGTGGATAGTCAGCATTTAGCTCCGTTACAAAGTAAGTAGCCTAACGATTTCGTTATAGCTATTGTCTAACTTTAACTTCATATTTCGTCTAAACCAACAAATTAATTCAGAAAGCTAAAAAAGCTGGTTGTGATAGGAATACCATGTACTGTCTAGTAATGCATCTTGTTTGTAGTAAAGCTGCTGTGTAGTTAGGGTTAACGTAATACCTTCTTCAATATTATAGATGGCACTCAGAAACCCATGTATCGTGGTGATTGGTGCTGGTGTGGCAGGACTCTCTGCAGCCAAGAAGCTGAAAGAATACGGATTTAATGACGTCACGGTGCTGGAAGCCTCCGAGAAGGTCGGAGGAAGAGTAGCTTCTGCAACTTTTGGTGAATACATTATACCTCATATAGCATACAATACATTATCATTTGAATACCAACACGAATTCAACACTTGACAAATTATAAGAGTATTATAGTAAAAAGTTAATATATAGAAAATGTTTATGCTAATAAGTGCAATAATATAATAACAATGAAATAAATGATTTATTATGTATTATTAATAATAATAATTATAACCGTTAATTATGTTTATTATTTTAGCATTGTTTTAACTTATGATAAATAAAAGTAGGGTTGTGTGCTAAAAGTAGAGGAAACTGTTTCAGGAAACTGAAATCTGTGGACCCATGACTTAGTTTCGCTTCCATTAAATAGTCCTTTTTTTTGCTGTCAAAAGAATGTAGGCATCACACGATTTTAAATCCAGTTTAAATATGATATTTTACCCTACGTATTTTAAATATCTGGGGAATTGTTGTCACTTTACATTTTCTTTTTTCTTTTTTTTGCCTGTTCTGATCCTGTAATGAAACCATATAGAAGTGTTTAGATTATATGCTGAATTTATATCTAACAGTCGGCTATATGTCAATGTCTTTCTTTTTTCATGTCAAAGGGAATGCATGTGTTGATACTGGAGCTCAGTACATCCATGGGGCGTCAGAAGAAAACCCTGTCTACTGTCTACTAAAAAAGTCTGGCCTTCTTAACCAGGTCCCTGACATGGGCACAGAAGCATTTTACAGTAACAAGGGACACAAAGTGGATGCAGACTTCGCCAGACGTGCATATGAAGCTGGGGAGGGCATTATTCAACACCGTGGCTTCAACACGGGAAAGAGTTTAGGTGAACACTATGCAGAAAAAACCCAAGGTGTGATTGACAGCTTGCAAGACAAGGATAAAAAAACGAGAATGCAGAGTGTTTTTGCTTTGGTTGGCAAAGACATGCTGATTGACGTTGGAGCTTCAGACCTCCACAGGATCTCTCTTGACTCCTGGCAGTATTATACCAACATGGGTGACAGTCTCAATGTTGCAGGGTATGATGGGTTGAGAAGATGATCTGCATTCATTTGCAATTATTGCTAAGTAAATGATTCATTTAGTGTTAATTGTTATATGTCTGTCAGTTTAATGTTTCAGCTTGTAGATATACTACTGGAGGATTTCCCTAAGGATAGTTTGCTGCTGAAAAGAGAAGTTAGTAAGATCAAATGGGATGGAACCTTCTCTGTAGCCCCCTCTCCGACTGCTCACACTGAAGCTGCTTCTGATGAAAAAGTCCGTCAGTACCCAGTTTGCATTGTCTGTGAGAATGGAGAAGAGATTCTAGCCGATCATGTAATAGTGACCATTTCTCTGGGTATGTGTTGATAAGGATTGAGTATTTTGAGGATGATCATGCTGTCTGAAGTGAGACTGGCACATTTATGTGTGTGTGTGTGTGTGTGTGTGTGTGTGTGTGTGTGTGTGTGTGTGTGTGTGTGTGTGTGTGTGTGTGTGTGTGTGTGTGTTTGAAGGTTGTCTAAAAGCTCAAGCTTCCAGCCTCTTCATCCCCTGTCTCCCATGCGAGAAAATGGAGGTCATCGATAAGCTGTGCTTTGGCAGTATTGCCAAGATCTTTCTGGAATATGAAGAGGCATTCTGGGAGAATGAAGTTGGTACTATCAGCCTCATTTATGAGGATGACACGCCTGCCTCAGTATCCACCAATAAAATGCAGTGGCTCAAGAACTTGCAGTGCTTTTCTGTCCTGAGACCCAAAGAAAGGTTAATGTTGCATTAAATGGCAATTTTTTTAAAATGTTAATGTTAAATTAATTCATGCACGTTTACAAGTATAAATGCCATATGAGAAATCTGTATATGAACTATTAGTCCTAAACAGCAGAACTATTATTAATAGTAAAATGTAGAAAAATCAGTCAAAGCCTGTGCTTCAAAAAACATATTATTATTATTATTATTATTATTATTATGTAGTAGTGGTAGCCTTTATTATGACTGTTTATGGGGCAAAATGGTTTAGTAACATTATTCGTGTACCTCAGGAAAAATATATAATATGACTCCTTTTACATTGTTACTTGTTAACGTTTATTAATCTTTCATTTTCTCTTTTCTAGGTTTGGTAATATCTTAATTGGTTGGTGTCCAGGAGACATTGCTGACCTGATTGAAACCATGACAGATGACGAACTCTCAGCTGCTGTCACTGATCATCTCAAAATGTTCTTTGGTAAAGAAATCCTCTCTAAAGAAATATCCATATCATTACTTGTATTACTTTTTAATGATATGTCAGTTACTGGAATTCAAATTAATTAAGTTTTTAAAAAGTTTACTTAAAAACTTTTTGTCATCGTGTAATATTTTCTGTATTCCCAAGGACATTCAAACATTCCTCAGCCAAAGTCCATTCTTAGCACTAAGTGGCGCAGCAACAAATTCGTAAAGGGAACTTACGCTTTCCTCCCTGTTGGTGTTGATGGGCAAGTTATGGACACTTTGGCACAACCTCTAGTGGGTTGCCGGTGTCCTAGTGAAGTATGTGATATTTTATTTTATTGCCTACCATTATGTTGAATTAAAATTAGTAATGGTTAATTATTTTAATTATTGAAATATGCATTGAGATATAGGCTATAAGGAGGAGGTTTTCATAAACTAGAAGTATGTTTAAAAGAGGCCCTCCTTTGATTTTGATTTTCTTTGTCATTTAGCACTGAAGTATTAAAGTGATTTTCACTTCATTTATTTCAGGATCTTCAGGTCTTGTTTGCAGGTGAGGCAACGATGAAGACTCTTTATGGCACAGTGCAAGGAGCTCTACTCTCAGGACACAGAGAGGCAGACAGACTGGCAGCACATTATAAGAAGACAGCGGCTCCCACTTCCACTACTTCATTGGACAAACAAGTTTAGAGAGTTAAAATCTATTATCTAAAATTTAGACAAGCATCCAATAACAGGGAAGTTACCGAAATGATGATGTGATGATAATGATTGCGTGATCTCAACAAGCCTGCCCCCATGAGGCTGCTGCATGTAATAAAAACAACTTTAATCATATTTCTTTTGTTACAGAACCTTTTTATGAGAAAATGACTGAGGCTTTTAGATTTTTACTGATGTATACTGTTCCTTTTTATATTATATAGCTACCTACGTATAAATCAACTAAACGCTTTTACGACAGGCTGTGTTTCATACATTATTATTTAATAAAACATTGCATGCTAAATTGTGGTTTAATTATTAATTGTGAAAGAAGTTGGCTTTGGTGAATCTATTTTATGCACAATAAGAAAAAAAGGTTTTATTTCTAAATGTGAACTAAAATCCAAAGAGAACAGACAGCGGAACTATTGGAAGCTGCAGTGCAAGTTTCCAGGGGGAGCATTTGATTCTGACACACATCCATGCTGTTTGTTGATGGTGACCTTCTTCATTTCGAAGAGTTGTGCTATTTTCTTCTCACATTTATGAAGGCATTTACTATATAGCCGTTTCCAGGGTTGCAAATATGATCATGGCTTTAAATGCAATTGGCCAGCCCTGCAAGAGTTTATTTAGGTAAGTAGTGAACCGATTACTCCTTGAGTTCGCCCGTCTTTTGACATAGTGTTGTAACGTTAGTCATTGCATTTACAAAGAATTTTCGGGTTTATACATATAGGTTAAACAAACATAAGTTTTATGCGAAGCCAAGACACTAATTTACCATTCAATTACCATTGAAATACCATTCAAAATACCTGTTCGTGGAAGGATTTTAGTGTCTTTACTATTTCCCTTTATAAATAACTTAAAACCTGAATCTATCTGACTTCGCAAATGGATGGCATCAAGTGAGTAGGGTTCTGAAGCTACAATGTTTTCATTATTTTTCTATTATACTGCAGCTTTTTGAAGCGTAATCATTGATGTTCAGAAATATTTAGATGTTTAATGTCCTTTTTATTGTTTTGCACAGGTGTCTTCAGGCTGTTGTCACCCACAGGTGTTTGCAAGCCACATCCACATTTCACACCACAGTCTTTCAGTCAAACTCCAACAGAACCTGTGTGGTCCGCTTTGGGAGGCAGAAGTATGAGAGGATGTATCCAGTTCTGTTAGTGAGACCTGACGGGTCCACCATCAACATCAGATATAGAGAGCCCAAAAGAATAATGAAGGTTAGTGTTTTATATATATCCAAGCAAAATGAAAATCCTGCCTTGAAAATTATGTTGCTATGCTGTTATTTTCTCTGAAACACAAAAAAAGGTACAAAAAGAACAAGTACCTTCGTTGTGTGTGTTTTGAGTCAGTTATCATTGACAGCTTTTACTCTTTTGCCAGATGCCCGTGGACATCACCACCCTCTCTGAGGAGGAGAGGAAAATCAGGATGCGGAAAAGGGAACCGAAGAGGGCAGCTAAACAGAAATTGGAGGATTTTGAGGATGATTTCAAAGTTGATGATTACAGCAAATTCTGGAAGAAGAAATGAATGGACTGATGCAGTTGAATGTCACATTGAGTATTTATGATGTCTCACATGTACAAAATTAGTTTTGTTTTTATAAGTCACTCTGCAATTAAAAAAAAAAATCTTGCAATATTTGTAGTGAGTGTGTCTTTTTATTGAATTTAATTCATTTAGGATTAGATTAATATGCAAAATAACTCCAGAATCCATATATATATATATATATATATATATATATATATATAGATATAGATAGATAGATAGATAGATTTATATAGAATATATATATAGATATATAGATATCCAATTCATTTATGTATATGTGTGTGTCTTCAAATATAAAAAGTAAATTAGTTTACAGCGTCATCATGTGGTGATTTGTATCTGTCATATAATGTGTAACTCGTGCATTCTCAGCATTCTCTGAAACAGGCTGATTAATTATTAATGAAATCAGCACCTGCTTCAAAGTTCACACTTCGGCCCCAGGCATTGTAGAAAATGCCAGCTTTACCTGAGCTTGTAACGGGCACCCCAGAGCCCGAGGTGCCTGTGAAGTTTGTTTTAGAGGCTGCTGATATTGCTGTGGTTGTAGTCTACTTTGTGTTTGTGTTGGCAGTTGGAATATGGGTAAGTGAAAGTTTGCAGCCTCTCTGGCAACATTTGCATTGATGTAGAGAATTCGGTATGTATAATTTTTGATGCTAGAGATTTCTGATTTGTAGTCCTCAGTCAGAGCCAACCGTGGGACAGTGGGAGGATACTTCTTGGCAGGACGGTCCATGACATGGTGGCCAGTGAGTTTTTGTGTCTTTCTTTATAATAAAGCTGGAAATTATATTTATTTTGTGCATGCCTACAAGGAAGACTTTAGATTTTCAAAGCCTTTGTCTGGAATTACAACCAGGAAAAAGGAAATGACATCTCTGCAGTCTCATAAAAGAATTTATTACGTGTAAACATATTGAGTGAATGTGTAAAGTTTGAAACTAAATGAAATCATATATACAACACTTACACATACTGTACTTTAATAAGTAATATTTTGACAGCTGACTTTGTGTTTAGTCAGTGTGAAGACATGCTTCTTTCAGCGTGAGTTATCATACTTTCCTTTAGTTTTGAGAGTGTTTTTTCAGTATTGTGTTTCAACAGATTGGTGCCTCTTTGATGTCCAGTAACGTAGGCAGTGGCCTGTTCATTGGATTAGCAGGGACAGGAGCCGCGGGGGGACTTGCAGTCGGGGGATTTGAGTTGAATGTACGGCAGACAAATTAATCCTCATCTTGCAAGCTTTCAGTGTTGTTTCAGTAATTACTGATTTCACATTGCAGTTGTCTTGGGCTAAACAAATGTTTGACCGCTTTATTGCATCACATGCTGAAACAAAACCTCGTGTCAGACCTCAAGTGTGATTGTTCTGTAGGCAGTGTGGGTCCTTATTGCCTTGGGCTGGATTTTTGTGCCTGTGTATATTTCTGCTGGTGTGGTCACGATGCCAGAGTATCTGAGGAAGAGGTTCGGGGGTCAGCGCATCCGAATCTACATGAGTGTGCTGTCTCTCATCCTCTACATTTTCACCAAGATATCAGTAAGACTCCTTGTTTAATAAATTAATATATATGTGTAATTATTAAATATTTGTTATATATTTAATGAAATATATATATTCATTAAAACAAACAAACAAAAACCATTGGAAGGAATGCTAATCTGATACATAATTAGAAAAAAAATACTGCTAATATATTATCATAAAACATGTTTTTTGATGATATAACTACGCCAAGGAGCAGCAATACAGTATGCTATATGGTCTTCAATAAGAGTAAACAGCAATGCTGCATAGAAATGCACTACATATATTCAAGTTTATTATAAGCAACTGTGTTCTTTTCAGACAGACATTTTTTCAGGGGCTTTATTCATCCAGGTGTCACTTGGATGGGACCTGTATGTCTCCACCGTTCTGCTGCTAGCCGTCACTGCACTCTATACTATAGCTGGTAATAAAACCACACTAATATTTTAGATAACTAATGTCTAAATGTGATTCTAGTTGAAAAGCAGCAACTCGTGGCTTGTCTTAATGCAGGTGGGCTGACAGCAGTAATCTACACTGATGCCATACAGACCGTCATCATGGTTATAGGAGCATTTGTCCTCATGTTTATAGGTATAGAACCCTTCTTCCTGAAAAGGTACAATTATATAAATTATTCCTGGGAAAGTCATTTCAAATGAATTTTCCCCGGCAGCATTTGACAAAGTTGGATGGTACGAGGGTCTGCTGGTTCAGTATGAGAAAGCTGTACCTGCTATCACGGTCCCCAACACCACTTGTCATCTTCCTCGGTCTGACGCCTTTCATATCTTCAGAGATCCAGTGACAGGAGACCTTCCTTGGCCAGGCCTGATCTTTGGACTCACAGTTCTTGCCACATGGGTGTGGTGCACAGACCAGGTGAAACAGAATTAGAAGACTATTGGTGCATTATGACTTTACAGTTTAAATTACAAATAGGTCTCTTTAAGCTTAAAAACTGTTTTACATCAAGCAATTGCTTCTATTTATTGTTTGAAGGTGATAGTGCAAAGGTCTCTGTCTGCCAAAAACTTGTCCCATGCCAAAGGTGGTTCGGTACTCGGTGGCTACCTCAAGGTCTTCCCTATGTTCTTCGTTGTTATGCCAGGAATGATCAGCAGAGCTCTTTACCCAAGTACGCTCAGTCGTTCTTGCATTTCCCCTATAGATTTATGGTCTGGATTCTAAAAAGTTACGAACATTTATTAAACCAATGAAAAGGGGTTTATGTTCTTTTAATGAATTATCCCCACCATTCATTTGGTTGATTGTGAAATCTCTGTTTTCTTGGTTTTATGTGATGATGTCTGTGTATTTTCTAGATGAAGTAGGGTGTGTGGATCCTGATGAGTGTCAGAAGATCTGTGGGACCCGTGTTGGCTGCTCTAACATTGCTTACCCAAAGTTAGTTGTGGAGCTCATGCCAGTGGGTATGACAATCTTTTTCATTTAGTTGAAATTTTCCTTTGTCACCTATATAAGATCATTTGTCAAAAATGAAAAGCTAACATGTTAACAAACTAACAATTCTATTTTTTAATAGATTATATAGTATCATAATTTTATATATATATATATAATGTACGGCTCAGACGGTAGTAATGTTGTCTCACAAGAAGATCCCCAGTTCGAGTCCCTGTGTGTGTGTGTGTGTGTGTATTTGCTCATGTTTCTGTGATAGGTATGTTTAGGGGTATATCATTAACCTGATATAAAATCAATGGAAGTCTATGCAATGTCCTCACTAATATAGTGAAACAAACGTGTGTGTATAATTATAATAAAATATTTAAATTATGTATCTATCATAAATTATAATATTATAATGTAAATATTTAAGCCTCTATATTTACGTTTTATCTATTTTGAAAAGAAATGTTAATGTTACTTTTGCCAGAATTTCTCAATTTTATGCTTGTTTCCTACCCATATCTTTTATCTTTAGATATGATGTTGATGAGCAGAGGCAGAGTGGCACTTTAAATCAGAAATCAGAAATTACTTTTTATATTCAAAGTCTATATTCTTAATAGACTTAGTAATATTATATATTCTTAAGTCTATAATGCTCCTGCAAAAAATTAGTGCATCACTTAGCAGATAAGTTGCTGTACAACATCTTGTTTCTCTGATATTCCTATTGTTCTTGTTATACTTATCTATTCTTTCTTTCACTGTCATTGTTTTGTAGGTATGAGAGGTCTGATGATCGCAGTAATGATGGCAGCGCTCATGTCCTCTCTCACCTCTATATTCAACAGTAGCAGCACTCTGTTCACCATGGACATTTGGCAACGAATCCGGCTCCGGGCCTCTGAGAGAGAGCTCATGGTAGTGGGCAGGTACTTACTGTTAAATGCTTTGTGGAAAAACATTAGAACACTTTCATTTTGGACACATTTGTACACAAGTATCTAAAAGAAATGAATGTTATCGTTATATGCATGCAAACTAGTTTAACGAAAGTTAACATTCCTCTGCGGTTTACCACACCAGGTGGATAACCACATCGTATAGGTTTTGCTGACCTGTTTTTTGGGTCATAAAGGCACAGCACATGTACAACACAGCTCAAATCAATTAGATATACTTTGTATGCAAACTGAAAGTGAAGGTAATGAAGTATAACCTTTTCCAAAATATAAACTGAACAGCCTTAGTCTCCTGACTTATTTGCGGTCTTACTAATTGCTGCTGTTTATTTACATCTACAGGGTGTTCATTTTATTCCTAGTGGCCCTGAGCATTGTGTGGATTCCTATCATTCAAACATCCAGTAGTGGACAGCTGTTTGACTACATTCAGGCCATCACTAGCTACCTGGCACCTCCCATCACCGCCTTGTTTATTATGGCCATCTTCTGGGGGCGAGTAAATGAACAGGTGAATTAAATATGTTTTAGCTGATTTGTGCTCATGCAATAAAGTGAAAGGTAAATATCTTATAACATTCAATGCATTTCTTTTAAGAAGGTTGTAAAACATCCAAGCGAAGCTGCTTTCTTTTATCTTGCACAGGGTGCTTTTTGGGGTCTGATGGTGGGACTTGCAGTTGGCACAGTGAGGATGGTAATGGAATTTGTCTATAGCACCCCGTCATGCGGAGAGAAAGACCTGCGTCCCGCCCTGCTGAAAGATGTGCACTACCTGTATTTTGCTCTAATCCTTCTTGCACTGACAGCTCTGATCATCACAGCCGTCAGCCTCTGCACTGCACCTATTCCAGAGCAACACGTAACTATCAACTGCAAAAACATTTAAATATTTATTTTTATTACACGGCTCTCTGAAATTATTAATTCTGATTGTTCGGTCGCAACATTATTTCCTGATAATGACCGCCAAGGCCGTAGCTGTGGTATCAGGGTTGCAGGTTGTTACTCTGGCTCCCCTTGAAATCGCTTTTTTCTTCCCCTTCAGTTGAAATTGTGCTCCGGGTCCCACTCGGTGTCCACCAAGGTGTCCACTCCAATCTCCATTGGTTGAAATCGCAAGACCCCCCCCCCCCCCTAAGGCCCTTAGAAACTACATATTTTATTTTATTTATTTATTTATACTGCAACAATACTGCATCAGTATTAATAGTAGGTCTACAGTAATATTGTCGAAGTGTTCGTCTTGTTGCTAGAATGATTGTTTTGTACACTTAATAGATTAGAAAGAGGTACGATTTTAAAAAGGTTTCTACTCAAATCAGTATTGATGTACATTATCCCTTCCATATCCATTTGTATAAGACGCTTACAAAAAGGAGATAAAGGGCATGTACCCAGACCATTACCTATCTAAAAGGGCATTTCCGTGTTTTTATATTGGTTTAAAATTAAGAAAATTACATATAACAGACTAATCCTACACCTAAGAACATTTTGCATTTAATTATTTTGCATTTTGCATTTATTAATGTCCACAAAAGGAGGTTCTGCTGCCCAAAACAGCCCAAATTATCTAGGCTATACCAACGCAACATGTGCACTAACAAAGACTACCTCGATTTTGGAAATTAATTTATAAAGACAAGACTATTTAATTTCTTTATTAGTATAAAAAGCAAAGAAAGCATGTATATTTTTTATTTATATATTTACATACACAACATGTACATCATTTATGATGATATTTTATCAGTAACACACACTGAACATGAGCTAATATAACACTCATATTTCATTTCAGCTTGTTCGTTTGACCTGGTGGACGAGACACAGTAAGAAGGAGCGTGTAGAGCTGGAAGACCCCTGGGCTAGAGGCTCTGAACCAGCAGGCTCTGATCCCAGCACTACTGAGTCAGAGGGGTCGGATGAGGACATGCCTGCATGGTGGAAGCGTGCTGGAATGTGGCTGTGTGGTCTCTCCCATGTGGCTAAACAAGAGATAAGTCAGGAGGAACGGCAGGCTCTGGAAAAGAAACTCACAAGTATTGAAGAAGACCACACCTGGAAGACTGTCTGCAATGTCAATGCCCTCATTTTACTCACTGTCAATGTCTTTCTTTGGGGGTACTTTGCTTGAATATACTGTAAAGTTCTGAATAGCATTTTTTTCTGTAAGAACCTCAGCAATTAAAACACATGTAGATGTTTGCTCTCATTTTATATCCTGACAGTGTCTTTATTCACTTTAATGTACAATTAAACTTATATTTTGTTTCAAAGAGAGTATTTAACTCAGATTTTTAATTTTAAAAGTTTATTAAAAGCAGTTTAATGGCACAATTATAATTAGATGTATAGAAAAATATATAACATAATAATTTGGGGTTTGTAAGACACTTCATTTTATCGATTTGCTTGCACTGACACTATTGGATGAGAACAAAACTGGAAATGACTTCTCATATTTGATGAAGTTTGTGTTATTTTCCTGTTTAAAGCTGCTTGAAACAATCTATTTTGTATACATTGCTATATAAATAAAAGTGACTTGGCTTGACCTGAATAATTTCTGCTGTGTCATAATGACAAAATTTAACATGGGTAAGATTTCACTACATCAAGATCTCAACCAGGGGGGTGGGGCATGACCAGGCTGTAAGATGACTTTAAATTATATACTTATTTATTATCATTATTCAAAATAAGTCTTAAGATAATGCAATTTTTTTTAAAAAGGACAACAAAAAAAGATTATATATTTTTTATTTTAATTTGTTCGCTCATGCAGTGTAGAAATGAAAAGAAACTTGAGACTCCATTCGGGATTCATGCTTCACTTTTGGTTTCTGTTAATGAAGAATCATTACTGTTATCATTACTGCAGAAGCGCCAGAGGAAAGATCTCAGCCTAACGTTACATGGGATCCTTTGAATATTGTGTTGGACAATGGGGGGCCTTTTAGTCAAAAAGGTTGAAAGTTGCTGTAAAATGAATTATATATTATATATTCCAATCCACCTCCGGTTGATCCTTGCCAGGGTTTCCCATATTCTCATTGTGGGCGTGAGTCTCTCTGCTCTAACCTCCTCTCTCTACTTGAATGAACTACAAGTGCAAAGTCATACTACACTGTTTAGTGTATGCAAGAGAGAAGGAAACACTGTCCCGAGGGTATTTTATTGTAGTTAATAGTTTCATACAGACAACACATTTTCCAGTCACCGATTTTCACTGAGTAATGGAGTCTCATGTAAACGCGAAACGGCTTTTTAACCACGCAACAACCCTGAAGCTTCACACTGGAAATTTAGTCAACCGCAGTCGACTTAAGAAGAAATGTCCGTCTTCGCCTAGTGAGGAGGTAAGTGACATGGGTTTGCAGTGCTTATAGTGCATCTTGGTCCACCTTGGCAGCACAGGCCTGACATGTTTTGCAGTATGATGTTGTTCGGTCAATGAGTTTAACCACGGTCACCCCCATTATTTATGTTTATAAGGTCGTCGTTGCTGTTGGAAGTCCGATTCTTTTTTGCGCATCGGCTCCTTCGAACGGTTCAGTTTGCCGAACCGGTTCACGGATTCATTTTATTTTATTTAAGTGTGTGTTCCTCACACTCACACGGCAGCCATTTACGAAGTATTTTTTAAAGTAAATATGGTTAAATACGTATATGTTTAATATATATTCTAAATTATGGGTATCATTTTGTGTACATTTGTTTTGTTGTTGGATTCTGTCATGATTAACCTAATTTGACTTTGACTTATATGTTTATTCCTGCTCGAAAAAACTGGTGATATGTTTCTTTGTGTATGGCTCCAACATGACACCCACCTACAGTGGAAATATTTGCGCATCGGTTCGATCAAATTATTAATAAAAGAAGAATCGGCTCACAAGAACGAATCCTGGCCGAGAATATGTGATCTTTGGCCTGCTTCCATTAATGACGTCACTGACTAGTTTGCCTCGTGCTGCTCATGACATGAAACTATGCAAAATGTGGCTTAAGCCATATGCATCTCACTGTTGTTGCATAAAAATTCAAATAATCATGTCTTTGTTCTGGCATCTCTTAATGTAATGTTAATCTTTGTGTGTGTGTGTATATATACTACTCAAGGCCACAATGGTGCTGTGAATTTCTATATGTAATTCAAAGAACCATTGTGGCCGTGAGTAGTAGTTGTGCACACAAGCAATGCATCTGCCCATTCATAGACCTATTAAAGAAAGTGTACAGTATGTGACATGACCTGACATGCTGGAATGAAGTATACATTGATTCATGCCTTTAACCTCAACAGTTGACAGACAAATGACTGTGCATTTTTATATACTGGCCAAACCCTTTCTGACATCCCATCATAAAAATTAGGCCTATTCATCAAGCCCACGCAAGTGGATTAGTAATGTAGCTATATGATAATGTGTTTTTATGAAATATGTAGGAAATAAGTTCATGTCTTGATGTAAGAGTTGATGCAAATATGACTTCCTTCTTATATATATATATATATACATATATATATATATATATATATATATATATATATATATATATATATATACACACACACACACACTTTTTTAATTATTATAATTTTGCATTTAATATACATTTGCATCATATACATTTAATGGTTTTCATTTCATTTTTATTAATTAAATGATTTCATACTTAAACAATATATTGAAAAATATTATTATTTTAGAATATGAAAAACCATCATAAAATATTACTATTAGCTAATAATTTATATTATGCCAAAAATCCTACAGGGCCAAAACTTAGTATGTACACCTGTGTTTGGAGAAACACCCAATAGTTAGTATTACAGATAATGTAAATGTCTTTTCTCAAAAATTGAGAAATGATTCGGAAAGGGAAGTTGCCACGATGTTTTTTTTTTTTTGTGGGTTAGGTTAGGGTTAGGGTTTATGTTTCAAAATATTTGGTTTGTTGCCTGTTCTGTTTTTTGTAATGTTGTCTAACTTAATCCACAGCTTCAAGACTGCATCCAAGGCACACTGAGCGAGTGGTTTGCCGCATTGCCGTCATCACTTGACTCGGTAAGACCTTGCATGACACTTATTATGAAAGTGAAAAACGAAACCTTGAGAACTTTTAAACAAGCCATTTTAAACTAAACATATGTCATCTTTGACATATTAAAGAGTTTGGTTGCATGAAGAAGTAGCCAAAATGTTGTCAGACTCACTGAACATAAACAGTTGAGCACTCTGTGGATTGTGGGAAAGCGAAACGTCTGTCTCACTGCACCAGTAAAGCATACATAGGCACTGGGATGAAAAGACAGTTGTTATGGTGATTGTTCATGGCATGGGGCCGGTGTGCCTCTGCTCTGGCTTATTCTGCTCAGTGAGTAGAGAGTAAAGGTCTTAGCACACAAAAGCTGAGGCTTATTATTGACGCATTCCTTTCATGCAGTCCATTAACAAGGTGTCTAATGTTCTCACATGCAAAGTAAAGTGACCAGGGGAGCTTCATAGACGCAAGAGTGCAAAAATTATGCAACTATAATGAATAATCCAGTTACTGACTGGATACTTTCCGTGAAAGCATGGTTGTGCAATTCAGTAACTGCTGTTTTTCTTCCTCAGGAGCTTCCCATTGTTCTGGACTGCACCATTCCAGAAAACACAGAGGCCATCACCCCAGAGGAGAGAGAGGAGCTGAAGGTGTCTGGTGAGGATTACTGGTCCTTAGTGCGTTCAGACAGTATCGCTGTTGCCATGCTTGTGCATGTTTGAAACTATGTTTATGTTTATCTTTACAGTCAAGCTTTTTCTCACTGAGTCGCACTGCTCATCAATTAGAAGTGCAGTAGACATGGGTAAGTTCTGCTAAATATGATGAGCTATACACTATTATTATTCATATGTTTGATGGGTAAAACTGATTATGGATAAGGGTGAGTTTCTTACCCGAAACTAACTGACGTTTGAAAGAAAATTTCAAAATGTAGAGTGCCCCTATTATGCTCTTTTGAATATTACCTTTCATGCAGTGTGTAATATATAGGGGGTTTTGTGAATGAAAGGTCTGCAAAGTTTTAAAGATCAAAGTGCACCACAAATACAATTATTGTCTCCTAAAAGAAAGAATCGATTCTGAACTGCTGAAACGAGGAGTCGGCAATTCCAGCCTCACTTCCTGTTGCATACCTACGTAACCCTAACAATCAAAGCAGAAGAGGCTCTCGGAAAGCAGGGGTTTAAAGAGACTGAATCTTCAAATGAACCGTTTTCAGAATATTTGAGAAATGAGGTGATGTGCAATGTATATTATGAGAAAATTAAAGTGTTTTTTGATCTTGGATGCATGTAACGTATTGTAGGAGCCCTCCAAAACAAAATTACAAACCTTTAAAAAAGCTATTAAAAACCTATTATTTCTCTTAATAGGGGCACTTTAAGAGAAAATTAGCAGTCTCCAAACAATGAGTTAAATGGGGTCACTTATAATCATGGTAAATTATTATTTACTTTAATTAGTTTTTATGATCCCTGTCTGAACCTTAATTGTGATTATACTTTAATTTAATAATTAATGTTGTCAGACTCATTAAAGTTTGACTCATTATTTTTGAATTATTCTTTTTTAAATAATTTTTTCAACTAATAAATTGTTCACCCCCTTAGAATGTAAAATCAGCAACATCCTCATGATCAGACTAATTTGAGAAGTTTAGCAATAAATGGATCAATAATGCCAGTCATTTTTTAAAAAGTGGCATCTCATTCAAATGTGCTTAAGTTGCAGTATTTTTGATCATTATTCAATATATACACTTAGGCTGCATTTATTTGATAAAAAATACAGTAATATTGTGAATATTTTGCTTGCATTTTCAGCATCATTACACCAGTCTTCGGTGTCAGAAATCATTCTAATATGCTGATTTGCTGCTCAAGAAACATTTCTTATTATTATTATCCATGTTGAACACAACTGTGCTGCTTAATATTTTTGTGGAAACCATGATACATTTTTTTTTTCTCGAGATTCTTTGATTAATAAGTTCAGAAGAACAGCTTTTTAACAATGTTAGTCTTTACTGTTACTTTTGATTAATTTAATGAATCCATGCTGAATAAAAGTATTAAATTATTTAAAAAAATTACTGCGTCCAAACTTTTGAACAGTTAACGGATAATTTGACTAATCCACCTCTGTGATGTTCAGCTTGTCTTTCGTTAGGCGTATCTCAGCTGGACTCTGTGATCATTGCTCCACCTTCTCTCCCTGAGGGTGAGGCACAGACGCTGACCCACCTTCAGCCGCTGTGGGAAGAGCTGGAGAGTCTCGTGCAAAGCCAGAAAATTGCTGCCATCGGCACGTCGGACTTGGACAAAACCCTCCTAGAGCAGCTCTATAACTGGGCTCAGGTCTGCAATGAGTGTGTATTTTGTGATAAACAATGTACAATGGATTTGAAAAGTATTGAATTTAAATTTGTACTCTTTCATGGTATGCAGATAAAGCCGAGCAGTAATCAGGTGAATCTGGCCTCGTGCTGTGTGATGCCTCCAGACCTCACTGCATTTGCCAAAGAGTTCGACATTCAGTTGCTAACGCACAATGACCCCAAAGGTGTGTATTTTGTACTGAGTCACTGAGCCAATGACTGCATGCATGAACTGGTTCTGCCTTGTTATCATGAATTGGCATTTCTTTTTGTGTCTAGAGCTAATCAGTGCCGCAGGCTTCCAGGAAGCAGTCCAAGGGAGCAGTAAGGACCTGCAGGTGGCCGACTGGAGGCTGGAGTGGGTCTTACGGTACTCCATCATCGTCAAGAGCAGAGGCATCATAAAAGCAAAGGGCTACATTGTTCATGCTAAAAAGAGCAGCGACCATTAACATGTCCTGTTTGAACAGGTTTTTTTGGTTTCCTGAAATGTATTCCACTTAATTTAGGGAGCTACTAAAGCACTGATGCATATTTTACAAGGGTGTTTTCTCAACACACTAAAGCGAATTAGAATTTTCCAAGGAGCAAACATTCACTCCACCCACCCACATAACTGATTTTTCCTCATGATTAAGAATATTTAGACGGCTATCTGTTCTTGTAGATAAAAGTGCCTCTTTTTCCTGACTTGGCCTGGTTGAATTCCCAATATTTATCCAAAGGGTAAAACATTTATATAAAACAATGGGATGGCAGATTAAGGAGCTTCAAATACCAAAAGGTTGTTTTTGTTTATTATACAAGTACGTACATGGGCAGAGGCACTTGTTTTCAGAAAGATTTGTAGAAGAGATACACCTTGGAGAATTTTTCCATTTTATTTAAAAATGTTTACCCCAATTTTTTTTTAAAGAGTGGGCCACTTAGTTTTAGATTTTTTACTTTAATTTTAAATGTCAAATTTTTAATCTTGCTGCCATTTTAAGTTTGTATAATTTATTTTGACTGGTGCTTTGCATGGAATGTTCAATAGATGTTGCCTGTTGTCAATGGGTGATTCTCTTTTGCACCCCTTTGTAACTAAATGCTTTGCTTATTTGAGGTAAAATAAATGTTCAAATATGTAACTGTATGGGATGCTGGTAACATGCATGGCATGGACGGCATTAATTCATTGTATATAAAAACACTGGAAAATTCCACACTTGAAGGAAAATAATGATTATAGTTCCAGTATCTAACGGATAGTCAGAATATATATTTTTACTTGTGTTATTTATTCATTGTAATTACAATTCCTGTTGGATCCAATCATATAAGAGAGTTTTTTCATGTACCGTACATCATGTAATTACTATTTTCAAATGACTATAATCCCATATTGTGTGTTAAACATATTGAATTTGGTTTATAAACTTGGAAATTGAAAATGAACATGGACTGGCATTGAGTTTTCATTTATTTCAATGTTTTATGTTGGATTCAGACAGCGAAAAAATTAAAAAGTTGTGACATTTCGATTTTTTTATTATAGTGTTTGAATCTCGATATAGTGTCTATCAAGATCACAATAGGACTTGGTTAGAAGGTTAAACCAAGACACAGATCCATATCAGTACTTGCAACTCACTCAATTCTTGCATCGATTAGTCCGGTCTGCGCATTCAGAGGACTCGGCTCGCAGGCGGAAGTGCGCGCAGGGCGCAGCTTCATTAGCAAGATGGTGGCCACCAGGAGAGGAACACGCGTGGGCTCCCCTTTGAAAAATACTAGCGATGAAAAGTCTGGAGCCACGGTATGTAGGGTACCTACGTAGTTTATCCATTTAGTTAACATGTTGCCCGGAAGTATGAGCTTATGTTTATAATTGTAGTGCTTTATTTACTTTAATACAAAAATCAATCGCCGTATGTGTCCATATATGTCTGAGCAGCTGTAGAAAACTTGCGATACTCATGAATCTAGTTCATATTCAAATATAAAATGTTGTCCGTTCGTATTTTGTATAGTCTGTTTTGCGTTCTTTCTCGAATAAACAATTATATACACAGTCATACTCTATCTGTAGCCTTGAACTCGAGGTGGGACATGATTGGATCAACATTGGATCAACTCGCCACGTGTGGTGTTCTTGTTATATATTTGTTAAACAGTTCATAAGTATCCCCTATTAGTATAGTATGTGTTTATATATATATTTATATTTATTTATTTATTTAAACTCAATGCTGCAATATTTGCCATGTCATTAGGTTCTATACACTTATTTCTATAAAAAGAAAAATAGTTTTTTGAGGGTTTTCAGCATTGGTGAGAAAAAATAAAACCTTCATTTTGTGTGAATATTTCTAAAGATGATTAATAAAACATCAAACCTAACCTTAAATGGACACCCTCCTGTAAGATAATTGTCAATCCCTCACTGAGCAGTGGCTATTTTATTTCTTTTAATTGTATTAATTATCCAGGTATAATTATAATTTTTGACTAATAATACATGCCTATTATTCTACAATTTCTAAATGGTAGTAATAAAGAATGGATAGGTATAGCCAAAGTTTTGACTGGTTGTGTAGCCATGTTGCCAAATATTTGACTTTTAGTGCATATCAACATTTGTATATGTAAATATTACACTATTCTGAAAAGAAATACTCAAATAATCTGGAGCATATGTTCTTGTTCTCACAGCAGCCTACTCCTTCAACTAGAAGAACACGGCGCAGAACGCTAATGGAGGAAAACCAGTCCCAGTCTGAACTAACAAGCGACTCCCAGCCGGATGAGCCGAAGGACGACAGTACCGCCTCTTCCTTAGCAGCAAGTCCACCTAAGCGAGACACAAGAAAATCCATACGTCTCCTTGCTGACAAAAAGCAACCCGACTCTACCCATGAAGCTGATGTGTCCGAGTCAGAATCTTGCTGCTCTGGAGTTTCTGATGTGCAAGCAACACCTAGAATCCGACGGAGTACTGTGGTCCTGGAGAAGCGCACTGCACAGGATGAGTTATCCGAAGCCGAATCCTGCTTGTCCACAGTGTCTGAGACCAATTCTCGTAGAGCCCCTCGCAGCCTGAGGAAACGTGTTCTGACTTCAACGGCCTCAAAAGATGCTGAAAAGGAAGATGATGATGATCCCTCAGGGGCCGAATCCTGTAGTTCTGCTGTATCCCTCACAAAAGTTACTGACACTCGTCGGATAACGAGGAGCCATCGGAAGACTGCTGTCCCAACCACTGAAGCAGATCCATCTGAAGCGGAGTCATGCTCCTCCAGTGTTTCCGGCCTTCGCGGCTCTGTGGTCCGCAGATCTGCACGAAACCAGAAGGTAAAACCGATCGAGCCGATCCCTTTGAGTTTAGACGAGACCACAGACACCCCTTCTTCTCCAATGCCCAGGAAGCTGAGAGGTCGTAGTTGCAAAACAGGAGTTGAAGATGGTGAATACGACTCTGATGCATGCAAGTCCGGTCCCAGCATGAGTCCCTGGAGAGCCTCAAGGCGTCAGCCCAAACGCAGCACTCTGGTTGGTGAATCAGATTCAGAATCAGTAGCTACTGACGTCTGCACCTCTCAGGGGAGCCCAAGCCCTCAAAGAGGAAGAGGGACTCCTTGTAGTAGCCGAACCGGGTCTTCCAGTAGTGCCCGTGCGGTTCCTGTTACCAGGACAAGAAGTAAAGCAAGATTGACTTCTGATGCCGTTGACACTGCTCCTGCCATGCCTGAGGAACAGAAAGAGGGTGAGCAACTTGAACTTCATCATGAAAGTATACCAGTACCTGATGGAGATAAGGCTGAAGACACAGTAGATCAACTGGACAGCACCATCACTACAGACACCAGTGAAACCCAAGAGTGCACCATGATTGAGGAGAAAGCTGAAGATACCACTGTAGTTCTTGATCAGGATGAGCCCTTCGAGATGCTAGAACCTCAGAGCAGCATGCAAGACATCAAGCCAGCGGAGGACTGTGAAACCGAAACTCTGATGCCTCAGGAAGAACCAGTGGCTGAAACTCCTGCTACACTAATTGAAGATAAAGAACCAGGAGATATTTCCATGGAAAATAATGAGCCAGAGTTTGTGGAAACAAGCCATGTTTTTGTGGATCAAACATGTATTGAGCAAATGGAGAAGGATACGGTAGAAGCAGCTGCTGAAGATCCTGTACTACCTGTGGTTGAGAAGATCATTGAGGATCAGAGATGTTCTGAACCTGTGACGGAGGATACGGTAGAAACAGCCGCAGAAGATCCTGTACCAGCTGTGGTTGAGAAGATTGAGGATCAAACATGTATTGAGCTTGTGGAGAAGGATACGGTAGAAGCAGCCGCAGAAGATCCTGTACCAGCTGTGGTTGAGAAGATTATTGAAGCCGTGACTGAGTGTGAGAAGAAAGGTGTAATAGTTAGTGAGGAAGCTAATGACACTAAGACAACTGAGGATGACTCTGTAACATTGAAGGACCTTGAAGGCCCTTCTACAAGCTCACATTCTCAAGCATATTTGACCACCACAGAGAAAACTTCTAAGGACCTGCCTCCCCAGAAAGAAATGATCAGTTTACTCGACAGCAGTGAGGATGAAGACAGTGCTGATGAAGGTCTGTCTTCAGAGGAGGCTTGTTCACAGGAAGCTGTAGATGTGGAGAGTGAAGATGTGATGTGCCCTGAGGGAAACCAGATGTCAGAAGAAGCAGAGGCTCATGGTAACGGACTGTTTGTCATAGACACTAGACCTGGACTACAGCCTGAAGAACAGTACTATATTGATGACAAGCAAACTAAGGAAGAGGATGAGGATGATTTTGTTGATGAAGAGGGAGATGACTATGATGACGACGATTCAAAAGTGCTCTTTGCTCCCAAAAATCCTCTGTAAGTTCTTTGTATTGCTGCTTTTGTATTGATAGTATTGACTTTATATTAAAACCTCTTAAAGGGTTAGTTCACACAAAAATAAAAATTCTGTCATTAATCGTTCCAAACCCGTAAGACTTTCGTTTATCTTCGGAACACAAATGAAGATCTTTTTGATTAAATCTGAGAGCTTTGTGTCCCTCCATTGACAGCTACGCAACTGACACTTTGACGCTTCAAAAAGTTCATAAATAGATCGTAAAACTAATTCCTATGAAATAAGTTGTTTAGTCCTAAATTTCTGTTTGGAAAATTTGGGGTTAACCACACAATTCATATGGATTAGTTTTAAGATTTCTTTATGAACTTTTTGAAGTTAAAGTTTCAGTTGCTTGGGCTGTCAATGGAGGGACAGAAAGCTTTCGGATTTCATCAAAAAATCTTAATTTGTGTTCCGAAGATGA
This sequence comes from Squalius cephalus, assembly GCF_949319135.1. NCBI lineage: Eukaryota > Metazoa > Chordata > Actinopteri > Cypriniformes > Leuciscidae > Squalius > Squalius cephalus. Next base: position 8,598,390 of record NC_137137.1, read on the forward strand.
AAGTCTTTTGTGTTTGGATTGGAACGACATGAGGGTGAGTAATTGAGTGAACTATCCCATTACATTTTTTCTTTCTAAATATTTAGAGCTCTTCATTAAATATTTAAATGTAATATTTAAATGATATTCAATCTGAAAACATCATTGTTTTCTCTCTCTCTCTCTCTCTTAGGATACAACTATCTAGTTCCATTGACCCAGGTCTGAAAATGAAGGAACTTGGTGGTTTGTACATCAGTTTTGATGGTAACAAGCCGAAGAATCCTTTCAACAGTTCGCAAACCCACAAGAACCCGAACAATCAGGATGAGGTAATTACCATTTATTTTGTCATTTATTATCCTGGATGAAACAGTCTTTATTTGACATTTAAAAGCATTTTATGCAGATGTTTACTGTTCAGTGAAGTTAAAGTTCATGAAAATTGTTGTATTTTTTGTGTAGTTGCTGAAGAAGAGTGTTATTGTTCCGGATTTTGAGAAGAAAGATGCTGTGCCACCTTACAAGGAATCAAAGCATGCTGCTAAACACAAGCGCAAGGTGAGCAGACCGGTTCTTGAAATAGATGATCCTGTTGTCTGTTCTGCTTGTTAGGACTATTCTTAATAAATCCATCTAGTTAAAGGTTATTCAAATCCTTTAACATTTTGGCTGCATTTACACTTGGCATTAACATGCGATCCAGATGTTGTCCTCATACACATTGAAAAGACAAGTGTAAAGCGCTTCTGAACGGAATGTCATCCGATCAGCGTGTCCAGGTTCGGAGGTAGTCAAGGACGCGTTGTGATCGGTTCTCAGTGTAATGTAAACGCAATCCAGCCATCGTGTCTGCATTCACAGGTGGACGTCACACCCACTGTCATCATTCCCCCTCCTCTCTCCAGGAATTGCTGCACGTAGCTGTGTGGTTTTGTGATGCAGTCGAGTGCGAAGTACATCTCAAATATACTGAAATGTTTGCCTTCACACCCAAAAGTTGCAGAACCATTCATCTTCTGTAAAGAACGCGCATTTTTCCCACCACAGTTGGCAACGTTCTCAGACCATATTCATACGTTCACACATCATACATTTCTCTGTACCGTTTCCATTATGGGAGATTTGTAAAATGTCCCCCGACTGAAAACTGTTTTTAAAAGAAAACCCACCACTTCAGGTCGACTTTGCACCAGGGCCATTTTTTTTTTTCCCGCGAGAATGCGATATCCGATTTGTTATCCAGATACAGAAACCACTTGATGTGGACGGGTATAAATGCACCGTGTCCTGATTTGCTTATGATCCGATCTGCTTGATCGGATCACGGTAATGTTAATGTTACTGCCAAGTGTAAACGCAGCCTTTGTATCTCCTTGAAAGTATTCATTGCTTCAGGAATTAATTTCTCCAAACTTAATTCTACATTCTACCAATCTAAAGTTTGGAGAAATTAATTCCTGAAGCAATGAATACTTTAATACAGCAAGAATAAATTATTAAATTGATCAAAAGTGAAAGATATGTTATAATGTTACTAAAGATTTATATTTAAAACTGCATTTTATTTCTATTCATCAAAGAAGCCTGAAAATTCTTTTCACAAAAATGTTAAGCAACATGACGGTTTCTTGAGCACCAAATCTGCATATTAGAATGATTGCTGAAGGATCATGTGACACTGAAGACTGGATGTTTTTTTGTGTGTATTAAAAAAAAATATATATTTATTTATTTATAGTAAAGGCAGCCATGGTGAATGTAAGAGACTTTCAGATAGACTCCAAACTTTTGAATAGTACTGTTATATGCCACTTTAAACCTTTAATACTCAGGATATGATGTCTGTGTTTTCACTCAGATCATTATAGCAATAGTGTTGAAAATTTAGGTTTGTAATTTCCATGCTTTTGATCACATTGTTTACAAGCAATATCTTGTGTCTCATCCAGGTGGAAAGAGAAAAGACATCTGGCGATGGCTGGTTCAACATGAAAGCTCCTGAATTAACAGAAGAGCTCAAAAATGACCTGAAAGCACAGCAGATGCGCTCAGCCATGGATCCAAAGCGCTTCTATAAGAAGAACGATAGAGAAGGATTTCCCAAATACTTTCAGGTCGGTTTGGGAGTCTTTATCAGCAGACTTTTCCCTTCAAACAATTTTTCAAAAAGCCATTATTTCTGAGACAAAAAAACTTTGTGAAAACAAAAAACAAACAAAAATTGAGAATTGTAGTGTTATCAAAATGCTGACATTGCAATTAACCACAGGCATGCCTGTTTAAAGAAAGCAGACAATGCCATATTGTTCTGTTCTTTTGAGTAAAGTTTAGCTCTTTTTTTCAGGTTGGTACAGTGGTTGACAGCCCAGTAGACTTTTATAATTCACGAATCCCCAAGAAACAAAGGAAAAGAACCATTGTGGAGGAGCTTCTTGCTGATGCAGAGTTTAGAAGGTAAGTTAAAGAAACTGTGGCTCATTAGAATGTAATAAATTATTTATATTCTCAACAATGGGCTTTTATTATTTATTGTTTTAAATTAATTGTCATGTTCTAAAACATCTTTTCTTCTCTTTTAGCTATAACAAAAGGAAATATCAAGAGATCATGACAGAAAAAGCGGCACAGTCTGCTGGCAAGATGAACAAAAAGCACAAGTTCCATAAAAAGAAAATGAATAAATGATTTCACAAGGCAAATCAGATTTTTTTTCATGTCTGTTTTTTTTTTTTTTTACACAGGACTTGTTGGCCTTTGTAAATACACAGAAACTAAATTCAGCAGATTGAAAAGGCTATTTTAGTGTTAATCATTTGCATTGCATGTTAAGAAACATGCAACTTGTACAGAGAAAAAATATTTTATAGTTTTTAAAGTTTTTCCTTAATTGGATTGCGATTGAATGAAAGACTGATTACTCCTCTTTGACTGTGGATTCACAATAAATCAGGTTCAAACCAAACGTACTACTGTTTTTTTTTTTAAATATCATTATTAAAGTTAAAAAGTGTATAACATATAAAGCCCCTGAACAGAATTTTATTTTTGGGTAACCTATCCCTTTAAATAAGGGCGATACACAAAATATTCAGAGAAGTGGGTTTCCAGGACCATGATTGAAAACCACTGCATTAAAAGACTAGTTGAACATGTCTTTGGTCATTGTTTCCAGGTGCTTTGTCCACTGTGTCCTGGCTGTGAAGCGTTTCTGTAGAGGTTCTTGTAGATTTTGCTCAAACTGTCCTCAAACACAGCTCTGTGGGGCTTCCCAGTGTGCACGGCCGCTCTGTTAGTCCAAAATGTGCCGTTGTCTAAATGAACAGATGGTTCTCCAGGAATTAGCCTGCAGTATGGACAGAGCACAATATTTATTGAAAGTCAAATTAAAATTTATAACTGTATATTGCAAACTCAATTATAACAAATTCACATTTTCAAGTATTTATCCATAACTTTTGAAGGCACTTTTTTATGTTATTTGTAACATGTAGGAATATCAGTACAAAACTTAGTATTACACTTATTATTATAGTAATATACTATAATTTTCTTTAAGTTACACATTAAAGAAAGATTCTTTAAAGCTGCAGTCCGTAGTTTCTCCTCTTTCTCGCCATCTCTGTTCGAAATCTGCAATTGCAGTTATTCGCACGGCACAGCGTGGATAATCCAATGTTTTGAGGAGAATGTGCGGCTGTCAGTCACCGCACCGGTGTGGATACTGTCATTCGGAATCACAGATTATACTTTTTGGAAGTATGACCAACAAGAATTTTCACCGGAAAATCATCTGAACAAGTAAACATCCACTGTTCTGACCAACTAAGGAAAAAAAAAACTGCAGTAAATCGCTCTGATTAAATCTAACGATCACTTATCAGTTCATGTCAAACCGTGCAAATTATACTTTGTTCTCAAATTGTTAATGTTAACATCAGCATTGTGTGACTACATTTAATGAGTATTAGGGCTACTTGTACTTAAGTACTCCGTAACTATAAGAATTAAGCAAACAAGTGCGCTACTGTTACATAATTGAACCATTGAAATGTCTTATCTGTACAGCAGAAAAAAAGCCGTCTCTGCGTTTGTTTTGAACCCCTTCAAAACACGGAGTTCACGCCACCTTTAAAAAGCCCTTCCGATATATATCCTTGTTTTCGCATGGGCCCGGTTGCAGTCTCTTTTTTTTTTTTCTGTAGCCATTTCTTTTGCATTTTACAACAGGTGAATCTCCAGTTGTCACTGGTGATTGTCATTTGAACCTTTCTGGATCCGCCATCAAATTGAAGTGTTTAATATCAAGTGCTGCGAGAAAAGGCTATAAATCTCCACCTCGAACATCTTCACACGCAAAATAGCCTACTAGCCGAGACTCCTTATTTATGTGTACAGATGTGACGTAATGTCTCAAAGACATGCTCGAATTTACCGCGGAAATCCACCAGTACCACTGGATTTAAAAACATTATTTACAAGCTTACCGTTTTGAATTGAGCTACGGCATGCAGATAGTTTTGTACTTGCTCAAAAATTTATTTTTGATCATTTTTAACCCAAAAAAGTTACGGACTGCAGCTTTAAATTTGAAACGAGGTGCTGTTCACCTGTCCTGCAGCAGCCAGCTGTCAATCACATCATGGTGGGTGGAAGCACATGAACTCTGTCTGACTCCCTCCTCCTCACTCTCTTCATCCTGACAACACACACACACACACACACACACTTTAGTTGTGGAAAATATTCACTAAAAAAACACCACAAAAAAATGTTTAATCACAATATGAAGTTAGCACAAAGCAGTGTTGCTGAATATCCCAAACTAATTAAATTTCTCCAAAATCTGCTAATGCAACGTAGAGTGAAACTAATAAAAGCAGATCCTTTGAACTGCTTGATTAATTAATCCTAGTCCTTCTCTACTTTTAACTCTGAAGTGGATTACACATTTCCTTTCTCGAGCTGGGCTTCAGCCACGCGGAGCTTGGCACCCGACTGCCACTGTGGCATCTCTCTTCTCTCTCTCCTGTCTGTAAAAGATGAGCCTGTAAAGACAGCCGTCAGCCTGTAGACCTCCCTTCCAGTGAACATGCGCTCCTTTTTTCCTCTAAGGGAGGATTTGGGGAAGCTTTAGAGTAATTAGAACTCTTTCGCTTTTCTTTCTCGTCAGGGTGTTCCAGCAAAACACGGCGTGGGCGGTGATGCGTTTAAGCGGCCCACGACTCGAGCGAACAGAAAGAATGAGCACGTAAGGTGATTACCTCGTTCACTTCCTGGAAGACAGTGGCAGCACATCCTGACACAATGGATGTGAAGAATACAGAGTGCCTGACAGAATCAATGGAGGACGTTTGAAACACTGACATGTGCCGTAATGAGTGTTTTGGAGAATCATTTTGCATGGGTTAACGTGCGCATAGAATGACAGCATTACATGCGGTTGCGATCTCAGGGGTGACGTACAAAAGAAAGCTTGCAGCGGGGACCAGAGCTGCTGAGGATTCTCTGCACTCGTTTGTGGATCTCCTTTGACTGTGAGGAACTGGATGAACTCTGGAACCTGTAGAAAATGGAAAACAACATGGCTGAAAATACATCTCAAAGGCACCAAAGTCTTGACATAAATATGAGCAATGAAGCCTTGGAACTTCACCGGAAAATCAATTACAAATGAATGGTTAGAGGCACCAACTATAATTAATTATTTTTAAAAACTTTTTTAAAAGTCATTTTATAAACTATATGTACATATATATATATATATATATATATATATATATATATATATATATATATATATATATATATAGATAAAATCACAAATATAAAATAATGGGTAAGATGGACTGAGCATACCACTCCCACTGATTCCTTTTTTTTTTTTTTTATTAATTTATATTTATAAAATTAATATTATATTGTGAATATATAATGTTTCATCTACTGTTTATAAAATATGTAGTTTAAATATTTATAAAATAATTTTTTTTTAAAAAGCATCTATAGTATACTGAAATAAATCCTAACAGTACCAGCTCTGACCACTAGTCTGTGCTGTTGCCCTTACATTGGAGCGCAGTCATCTTGGGAACTACAACTTGTAAATTTCAGACCAGTTAAATCATGAAGTTAAATCACAAATACATATACAGAGACATTTATCTCCAGCCCTGTAGCAAATGCTGATATTTTCATTTTATGCATCTAAATATGCCACAAGAGAGAAAGAGAAGCTCAGATGAGGAATTACCCAGGCATTTGAGCTGTGTCCTTGGATTTAGAATATCAAAGCCTGCATGTGAATAAACTTGCAATATAATACTAACTCACTGAGCTTGTATAAAAAGATAAATGGACAGAATTAATTAGAATCTATATTAAAAAGAATATAGAGGTAAAGAGACCAGCAGATCTGTATGAAAGGTCTTTAATGGCCTTAACGCTGGCCGGCTGTAAGATGGTCTTTAGAATTAGCATAAAAGAAGGCCAGAGAGGGCCAGCCTGAACTTTAGAAACCGTCGTTTTCTTTAACTCTCCCCCCATCAGCAGCTCAAAAAGACGTGCCTGATCTCTCATTCTGCGAATCTACGGAGCGAGCCTTAATCTCCGGGCCTGTGACTCCGGTCATGCTTTCAATTGACAGAATAGTATCACACATTTCCCACTATTTACTCTCAAGACTTAGATTGTCTATTGATTTTAAATGTTTGCTCATGCCCCTGCGGAAAAGGAGCCGACGGTAGAGAGAGACTAGCAAACAAACAAACAAACATTTGCCGGTTTCACAGCCGATGTTCAGATCAATGACAAGGGTCTCTTAGAATTTATTAAACTGTGCGTCGGGTCAAACGCATTAGATCTCACTGAAACACAATCAATTGCATTTCCTCTTGTTTACTTAGCAGCTCCCCCCCTCCCTTCTCATAAGTAATGAACAAACATGACCAAACATCAGATTCTGTCATTTGAAGGTGAGGCAGTAAATTCATCTTGTCTGTTGTGTGTGATCACAATATAGATTTGTGGAATGGACGTTCTGTTTACTGGGCTTTGTTTTTATGAGCCGTCAATATCATGTAATTGGAAATTCATAGGAAATGGGCGAAGGGGTAGCACTTTTAGTTTTGCTCGTTGCACGTTTGCAGGTTCGAGAATGCATATCATGAAATATGGATTTTAGGAAAGGCACAAGCATGACATATAATAAACACATGCAAGGATAAATAAGTATAATGCTTCTCTATGTTGGTCTTTAATGAAAAAACAAATCAATCCAATGACAGGAATCCGAACAGAATGACAAGAACAAAAACGGTTAAATTGCTCTGCAGCAAAACTTGTGTTAAACAAACCGTTCTCTCAGGGAAGAGCGGCTCAAGACTGGACTCTGGTCTCTGAGTGTGCTGGACACAGGTGTGGAATGCTCTTTGGGGGATTTATTTGGGGAACTTCTGGATGCCTGCTTGTAGCACAGAAAACGGGATCAGAATAGGCAAGGAGTACCTTACTGATCAAGCCAATCACTTTGTAACTCACCTGTGAGGGCTTTGATCTAAAACTTCCAAGGAGAGAGGGATCTAGAGAAGTTTTGTGGGAAAATATGGTGAAATGCATCCTCCACAACACATCAAAAAACATCTTATAATACTTGATGAAAAGGTTTTAAAGGGACAGCTCACCCAAAAATGAAAATCATTTAGTCACTGATATGTCGCTTCAACCCATGACTTACTTTCTTCCCGCAGAACAGAAAAGAAACCACGCTATTGGGTCTTTCCGTGTCAAATCAACCAAATTTCGGATACTTCCTCTGCTCAAATGCTCTTAGTTTTTCTGTTTGTAGGTTCGAGAATGTGTGTCATCGTCATGAAATATAGATTTTAAAGAAGGTGCAAGGCATGTGGGGGATTCCATAAATAGTGATGAAAGCCAAAATATTAAATGTCATAGATGAATATTTATTAAGTAATCCACTATTCTGTGAAGGGGATCAAAATTTTCACCTGAGATCTGGAGCCAAATTACAGGGGAGGGGTAAAAATGACTTAAAGTACGGTGGCTGAGAGAGCTCAATGCGCTGCAACTGAAGAAAACACATGCAAATAGACAAACATCTCAAAGGGATACTTCACCCATTTGCATTAAGTTTTGTATTGTTTGAAACCCAGTCATATTTTTGAATGGTCGTGCATTATTCCCTCATTTTCCTCTGAGACGGGAGAAATACGGATTTCAGTGTTGCAGTTCCTGCTTATAATGATGTAAAAATCGTCATTTTGCGTCATTCTAAGCAGGAAGTCCCATATCTTTGTAGAGGGGTTGAGACTACAAACACTCGTTCCTCATTTTTCCAGGGGGTGGGACCCACTCACGCTACAGACCTATTACAGATCAGTGGGTGGGACTTCACTTGCAGAAACTAAAAGCAATATCCGCCATCTTGTTTGGAAGCTAAGCTACCAGGCGCTGTGGAGCCAGATGTGAAGTTACGACAATGGCGGAAGGTACTCAATATGATATGGAAGAAGAGGATTTCAAAAGTCTGATGCTCGAATCAGATGTTCGTGGCTATCTTTACGAGCCGCAATATAACGAAGAGCAGCTGAGGCTGATGGAGGAACAGGAGGTGGCTGTTGCGGCTGCGCAGAAGACCTGCCTGTCGCGGAGGAGGAGCCCGGACTGGCTCGAGCTGGGTCAAGAAGGCACCAAATTCGAAATTTATGTTACATTTTGACTACATTTAGACTCACTTTCAATAAAGATTAATATTCACACGGGTGAAATGCTCCTTTAATCAATTTTACATCACATGTGTGCTCCAAATACTCACAACACAACCAAATACAGAAACACGCTGCAAATAGAACAGAACACAACTGTTCAGATTTCCTAGTAGGAAATTATTATAATTTATTTCCTTTTCTAGTAGGAAATAGGATTTGAGAGGGAGTTCATTTCCAATTTCATGGAGCAAAGGCAATAAATTAGAATAATTTCCAACAAGGAAACCCGTATTTCCTAGCAGGAAATTATTATAATTTATTGCCTTTGCTCATGGAAATGGACATGAACTCCCTCTCAAATCATATTTCCTACTAAGAAACTCAGATTTCCTAGTAGGAAAGTATGAGTTTCCTACTAGGAAAATACGAGCTCCCTAGTAGGAAATTATTATAATTTATTGCCTTTGCTCATGGAAATGGACATGAACTCCCTCTCAAATCAGATTTCCCACTAAGAAACTCAGATTTCCTAGTAAGAAAGTACGAGTTTCCTACTAGGAAAATACGAGCTCCCTAGTAGGAAATTATTATAACTTATTGCCTTTGCTCATGAAATTGGACATGAACTCCCTCTCAAATCATATATCCTATCAAGGAACTCGGATTTCCCAGTAGGAAACTCAGATTTCCAAGTATGAAAATACGTGTTTCCTAATAGGAAATTATTATAATTTATGGCCTTTGCTCATGAACTCCCTCTCAAATCATATTTCCTACTAAGGAACTCAGATTTCCCTGTAGGAAATTAAGATTTTCTAGTTGGAAATTCAGATTTCCTAGTAGGAAACTCAGATTTCCCAGTAGGAAAATACAAGTTCCCTAGTATGAAATCATTATAATTTATTGCCTTTGCTATTGAAATTGGACATGAACTGAAATCATATTTCCTACTAAAAAACTCAGAATTCCCTGTAGGAAATGATGATTTCCTAGTAGGAAACTCAGATTTCCTTGTAGGAAAGTACGAGTTTCCTACTAGCAAAATACAAGATATTTAGTTGGAAATTATTATAATTTATTGCCTTTGCTCATGAAATTAGACGTGAACTCCCTCTCAAATCATATTCCTACCAAGGAACTCGGATTTCCCAGTAGAAAATTCAGATTTACTAGTAGAGTTTCCTAGTTGGAAATTATTCTAATTTAATGCCTTTGCTCCATGAAATTGGACATTAACTCCCTCTCAAATCCTATTTCCCTGTTGGAACCTCAAATTTCTCAGTTGGAAACTAAGATTTCCTAGTAGGAAAATGCGAGTTTCCTAGTTGGAAATTATTCTAATTTATTGCCTTTGCTCCATGAAATTGGACATGAACTCCCTCTCAAATCCTATTTCCCTGTTGGAAACTCAGATTTCCCAGTTGGAAACTCAGATTTCCCAGTTGGTAATTCAGATTTCCCAGTAGGAAATTCAGGTTTCCTAGTATAAAACTCAGTAGAAAAGATCAGTAGGAAATTTCCAATTTCCCAGTTGGAAACAAAGATTTCCCGGTAGGAAACTCAGATTTCCTGGTAGGAAACTCAGATTTCCTAGTAGGAAAACTCATATTTTCCTACTAGGAAATCTGAATTTCCTACTGGCAAATCTGAGTATCTTAGTAGGAAATATGATTTGAGAAGGATTTCATGTCCAATTTCATGAGCATATTATTATTATTAATGTATTGCCTTTGCTCATTAAATTGGACATTAACTCCCTCTCAAATTATATTTCCTACTAAGAAACTCAGATTTCCTAGAATTGTCATTTTGACCCCCTCTACAAAATAGTGGATTATTCAGTAAGTATACATTCATGACATTTCATATTTTGGCTTTATTCTTCATCTATGTTTTTATGTTTTTTTCACCAGACAAATAATTATCAAAATCAAAAATTTTTAGCCGGGGACCTCTGGTTGAGTTGACACTGAATGCAAGGTTTTTATGCCTTGCTAAAATCTTTCTGACCCAAATAACAGTTTTTTTTTTATTATCCCTATACACAATGAAAGTCAGTAAAGGTCCAAAACAACAAATTTTTCAAAATATCTTCTGTGTTCCACAGAAGAAAGTCATACAAGTTTGGCGCGACATGAGGGTGAGTATCAACAGTATCATAGTGACCTGTGAGGTTTGCTGTGTAGCTCTGTGTTCGCAGTTGTAGCGGGCTTTTTTTGGTAGCAGATGTAAGACCACATGTCGTGGGGGACATCAGCGACGTGTTTGGGCTTCGGGGCACCTGCAAACAGAAGATTCAATCAGCTACGTTGCCCATTAAAAGATAAATAAATCGCTCATCTCTGATTTAGCAGGTGAAGCGACATGCATCAACACTCCATTGACACACAGAGCATTGATTATTCAAATGAATTTGACTTTCATTTCACAGTTAATCACTTCTCTTGGAAGGTGAAAGTGAGTAGAAACTTAAGAGGGAAGTTACTCAGACTCAGGTGTCTGTATAAACTCAACTCTCAGACTTCAATTAGTCCATTTGCACTTCATCTAAATAGTAAAGTGACCATGCAAGTTAATGAAACAAGCTATTAAGTTTTCATGCAAAACAAGTGTGCTGACTTTAAACACACATAAACCGAGCGAGCTAATCTGCTGAAATAAGAGGGAAGAATTTGCTAATCACGGCCTGACTCTTAATTACTTGGGTTAATTGTAGCCTGGGGATTTCCTTTGAAAAGGCTACCCAATTTTTAAAAGGCCTGTGACAGAAAATGCCATGATGATATCAGACACAAATCCAAGAGCTGCCTTTTATACAATGACAGCTTTGATATTTGCACCCCAGGACGTACTGTTGTTTTTTGAAAACACGGGAAAAGAAACAAGCGGGAGAATTGATGTTTTTACTTCAGTCAAGAAAACGGGTGGAGATTTTGACACGGCTGTCTGTCTCCTGTAATCAACGCCTTCACAGAGGAAATATTGTAAATAATAAAAGTTTGACAGGTATAAAACTATAATAAAAATATAACCACATACATGTTAGTTAACCTGAGCTAATGTTCTGTATCCCCATGAGCACTCAATAAACACTGCTTCCGTTTTAACATTCAACTTCACCCACCACGAATGGAGCCTGAGGGACCGTCTCTTTCTTAAATGTGTAGGGCCCCAGTTTGATGTGACTGAGTCGTTGTCTGGCCTCCTCGGACAGCTGACACATCTTGCGGTGGGTGTAGGGTGAAGGAGCACGGCTTTGGGATGCCACCGTTGGCTTTTCGTATCCACAGGATGGCGCTGTGACTGGTTTCTTCTTTGCATTTGCAGGGCAAGTTCTCACACGACAGGGCTTAGTAGAAGAACGATTGCTTAACTGGATAGGAATAAAGACATATTCACTTAATTTGTATTAATAGTTGCAATAATTTGCTAGAAATTTCAACTTAAACTATTAAAAATCATTTTTGGCAATTGAAATAAAGCTGAAATAAAATCAAATATAAATGTTAGATGAAAAATTCAAACTAAAGCTAAAAAACTTAAATGAAATTTAGGAATTAGCTTATGTTAAAGTAATAAAATTACAATTAAAGTTGACATGAAACTATAAATGTAAGGCGGGACTTGATTTTGTCCATTAGGAAATGATTGGATGTTGTCATTTGATGTTATGTGAGTGACAGGTTGTGCCGCCCTCACACTAGTAAACACGTCATCAGAGAAGATAAGAGATGCCAGTGCAAAAATGTTGCACGGATAAACCGTTTATAATAAATACAGCAATATTCCATAAAAAAAAAATAAGAATGATTGGTGACTTTAAAGCTAAATAGAAATGTAAAGAAAAAATCTAATAAAGATGTCAAAAGCACATAAAAATACTAAAACGTAAATTAAAATAAAACTCTATAAAATAAAAGCCAATTCAAAACATCAATAAATACTATAAAGACACACTGACAGTTGCACATGAAGCATAGTGAGATCAAATGATTTTTAAAACATGCAGAAGCTCAAAGACTAAACAAACAGAAAAATAACTACATTTTGTGAAGAAGACATAAAGGTGAAAAAAAAGATTGTATGGTTGCTAAGCACATGTTTATTAGCATATTTATTTGCTATGCAGTTGCTATGGTGTTTTTTAGTAGTGGCTAGGCAGTTGCTAGGACTACCCATACCTGTTTATATATTATTGTGTTTCCCTAAATGTTTTTTATTGCCCATTTTATCATCTGCCAGGAATAAAACATTGATTTGATTATTAAAAGAAATAGTACACCACTGAGATATCATTCACGTCCATACGTTCGGTGTCTGTTCAAATCACTTAATAGTACTGCATGGCCCCCATATTTTTGGAAACAATCATAATTTTTCTGTCTGGTGCCACTAGTGGTACAGAAATTACACTCTTCACCTTTAAAATAAACGAAAGAAAAGAAGATCCCAGAGGAAGCGAGTATAAGGTCACGCTTTATTGTAGGGATATTGCGAACGTCTTTCTGTTCGTACGGCGCTAATCCACTAATTTCCTTGTTATGTACACATGTAACCTGATGCAAACCTTTCCTCAGTGTTCCAATCTTACCTTTTGCAGGCAAATGACTTCAATAACTCTAATCTCAGCTAACATAATTCTGAGCCCCAATAACTCTGTTCCTGCAGGCGCTGCCTGGGTAAATACGTTTTTAAAAATGTTAATTGCATTTGATGGCCGGCCTCAACCTAATATGATAATGGCATTACATGGATGTAAAAAACAACGATAATTTAAATGCTAATTGGAACATCCTGGCATATTAAGTCATTTTTAAAAAACAGAGAAAGAAAAAAGTAAATCCTGATAGCGATTGCTGTTTGAAGAGTCGAGATTTAATGAAATTAAACTAAGTGGCTTTTTCTCCTTTTATTCTTCTCTCCCTCGCTCTCTTCTTCCCTTTTCTTTGGACGGAGGGACAAAGAGGCCGTTTTAAAGCAGGAGTCGCGCTTGTCTGATGTGATTAGTGGCTCGGCTGGTGTTGGTAATGGGAGATAAAGCCGGATGTCCTTGAAACAACAAAGCCAGCACCACAAGTAGCTTATTAAACAAGAAACAAGCGGCGTTCAAATGCATGCAAATCGCGCCGAGAAAGCCCGCTTTACAGAATGCCGTGTCAAGTCCGAACTAGAGACATCCACAAAGGGACGACTGAATCGCACATGAAACGGGCCCGACGAGACGGTCAACAGCAGAAGCGGTCTAACGAGGGTCTGAGAAACTTGACATGAAGGATGCAGACTCAATCAGCGATTCTAAATGGAACGAGGGGTCTGCGAGCATGTAATGGAAGAAACAAATTGGACCGGTCAAGTCCAACTGATCAGCGCCGATCCGGGTAGAAACGAGCCAATTCTCTGTAATTACCTGCATTGTAAAAAGAACATCCTGAAAGGGGGTGTGAGGCCACTAGAAGGACAGCAGCAAACAGAACAAGTGGCACAGATGGCAGCAGGCAGTTTGATTGACAGGGAGACCCATCATACTCCCACATACATCTAAGAAAAGCCTCGTTACGCGAAAGTCATTTGATCCTTTTCGTTTAAACCTCAGCGTTTCTTTTCATTTAGCACCACAGATAATTGCTCTGTTCCAAAACATAACGAGCGGCAGCATCATGCGGCCGTTCCAGAAGCCAGGAGCCTTAAAAGGCAGCTGCCTATGTAGGCAGGCGAGGCAGTACGCTAGCTTTTGGAACGGAGCTAATACCAGCTGCAATGTAATGGCAATAACAAAAGCCCAGAGACTTACAGACATGGCAGGCTGACCATGTTTCACATCACACTCCTCAATAATAGACGTCGTTGAGAACTCCACTTTGGGAGAGATTCCCTGGGGGAACGAGACAGAGAGCAGAAAAAGAAAAGAAAAAAAAAAGCATCACAAAACTTTACGGATGATGAAAAGACAGAGGGCAAATGCAGATAATAACACTCTTGGCAGATCAATTTACCAAAACAATCTACGTCTTCAAGCAAATATCGTGAAAATGGGACCGGCTTTTAAGATGCATCAGAGATATGACAAAAACGCTGAAAGGAAGACACACGCACGGGAAAGGAGATGGATCTCTTCATCAGAATCTCTCTCTCTGGGCCGGGGCTTCTGGGACTCAAACGAGGGCCTGGATACAGAAACTCCCGGGTGTCGTCTTCAAACGTGGCCAGGATCTCACCCTCTGCACGATCAAATGAAAAAAATACATGATGGAATGGTGAATTCTGTCCTTTTTCTTGACAGCTCTGGGTATTCAAGTTGTTTCAGGGTAATAAAGCTGTTTCTTTGCGTTTTAAAGCAATAACGCAGCAACAGAAACGAATGAGTGTCAGATTGTGTGCAAACTAAAAATATCAGCCCAAGAGACCTCCATCGAAAGCAGCATGATTTATGCATACAGTAATGGGAGTGCTCGGTCCAATAATGTATGTATTCCCTTGCTGATGCTGTTTAATTTTTGAAATTGTACTAGCAGGTTTGGGAATTCAGCCGTTGCATCGACTGCAAAAGCTGGAGCCTTCAGTCAAAGCTGAGCTCAAATGTAATGTTTTTTTGTTTACAGCACTATGGTGGAGAACTCAATCAACAGACTCAAATATCTGTTAGTGTTACAGCTGGAATGGATGTGGGATCTTACCTGGAGGAACCAGTTGAATGAGCTCTAAAGATGTTGTATCATCTGCAGTGGAGGAAACAAACATGATGGAAAGGTATATAAGTTTATTGATCTGAGGCTTATGAAAGAACACAGGACAAACTGAAAACAGCCCAAAGGATTCTTACTCTCCAGATGCTCGGCTACAGCACCCGGGTCAACCAATCCCACAAAGGTCTGTTGAAGAGAATGGGAGAGGAAAGAAAACAAAGAAAGACAAATAGTTAGTTAGATAGCATATGTCAAAGGCTAAAATTAATTAAAGTCATTCTGATAAAGTCTCACCTTCACAAACACCATTTTTTCATGCAGCAGCAGAGGGAAAACCGGAGGAACACACTTGGACTTCTGGTACTGGCCCATTATCCGAACACTAACATACATGTCCTCTTGGGATGGTAACACCACCCCTGGACAAGTGATCTATAGGAGGAAACACATTTTATACCTAATTTTACACCGTTATATAATCTTTCATGGAATGTGAGGCATACATTTTGTCATCTGCAGGTTTCGCAACTCATTTTCTAGTTTTGTGCACATTTAAGCATTTTACTTTGTCCACAAAAATATTAAAGTCGGCATGAAACAGAAGTTCGATCGTCATCTCTATTGTGATGTATTTCAGAGTGAAACAGCTTCTGGAATGAGAAACAATGTAGGACGGGACTTGATTTCATCTTTTGGGAATTGATTGCATCGTAGGAAGTTGGGCTTTACTAACTAAATGGAGGCAGATTGAATGCCAGTTTGCAGTCAGTTGTGGAGGATATTTAGGGGAATTTAGTTTCTACGGGAAGGGGAGGTTAACGTTTTTGATTAAAGATTACGCAGGCACAAAATAATGATGTACATGGATAAATCATTTATAATAAGCACTGCAATATAGAGTGGTGCAGGTATGATGCCAAACCCCGGAAGAGTAATTCGCTGCTGGTTCCTTCAAGATTTTCCTATGCGGTTTTATAATGGGGTTTTTCGATTTATGTGTAAAATAAAGCCTGTGGTAAATATTACTTGACGATATTTCGATGTTTTGTTCTACAACGTACACTGCACACACTTACACCCCAAACTGTCTTATCTAGTTACTTATTAAAAACGTAATTTTTCAAAAATGAACGTAAAAAAATAAGAATTGATTTCATTGCGACTTTAAGCAGAACTACTGTTTTCAACATCAATAATAAGAAATGTTTCTTGAGCACCAAATCAGCATATTAGAATGATTTCTGAAGGAACATGTGACACTGAAGAGTGAAGTAATGGATGATGAAAGTATATATATTTATACCATGGTCTTTCTGAATACTCGATTGTGATTGGCTGGAAGGTGTGCAATAAAACCGTTTAATGCATAGGTAGTTCCAAGTCAGTTTAATCACCATTCTATATTATTGCGCTGCTTTCATTTAAGCACACACACATACGCACATGCTCTATTTTCATGGAAGCGCACACCGCTCCCCCGGGACTTTTAATAAAATAGCTACATTATATTTCTCAGCAACAAAGGAGTAACATCGCTGGTTTTGAAGTAATTAAACTCACAGGTTTATATATATATATTTCTCCTTGAGTTAATTTAATTTAATTTACACTATTCATGTAGTAAACACAGTACAGCGCTTCTGGGTTCTACGTCAGAACGTGGCTCATTATTGGCTCATGTGTCAGCATCTGCCAAAATGAGCCAGCATTCTGGTGTAGAACCCAGAAGCGCTGTACTGTGTTTACTACATGAATAGGAGATCTGACACAGAAGAGAAGAAATTGTTGAATAAAGACGTAATTTTTGCGCACAAAAAGTATTCTCGTCTCTTCATAACTTTACATCTGAACCACTGTAGTCACATGGAATATTTTGACTGTCTTTACTACCATCCTGGGCCTTGAAAGCTGCAACGACATTGCAGTCAATGGAGGGACAGAAAGCTCTCGAATTTCATAAAAAAAAAATATTAATTTGTGTTCCGAAAATCTGAAGATCTTACGGGTTTGGAACAACATGAGGGTGAGTAATTAATAACAGAATTTTCATTTTTGAATGAAATAACCCTTTAAGTAGTGATGGGAACCGAGGCTTTCTGAAGCATCTGAGGCTTTCATCAAATTGTGCCGAAAATAGGTTCATTACTGGAAGCTTTAACACAATGACACCTGTGGTCACACTTGTTTTCTCCACCATATTTAACAAATCACCACAGAGCAGACAAAGCACGTGACCAAACAAAGCTTCGGAAGTTGGTGACATACAAGAGTGGGATCAATACAGTTCTATCTAATCTCATCTAAATTAATTTGTGCCAATGAGACCACAAATCGTGTCATGTGTAGCCTGGTCAACAACGGATTCACATATTGATCAATAATATAAAAGTATGTGATCATAAATATAGTAATTGTAATTGCAAAAATATTTTGTGTTCTGTTATAAAAAAATATAAATTATGTTATAGGTAAGTGTTGTGTTAAATCGTTTAAATAATGCCTCTTCGATAATAATTTCCCTTTTATGCATCAGATGAGGTCGCGAAGCGCCAATTTTTTTCAAACCAGCTGTCCCGACCTTCCGATACTGCATGACTGTTCGAAGCTTAAACATCATCAATCACGTGGTATTGTCATTGCGATAAAGGCATCAGTGTGTGATTCAATAGTGCTTTGAAAACTGCGTCGGAGCATCCCCAGACAGCAACATAGTGTCGGCCCAGATCCGGTCCACATCTGGTACACGTAGATTCCACACGGCCCAGATGTGGGCCGAAACTATGTTGCTGTCTGGGTCGGAGCCCCGGTATCAGTCGTCCCATCTCTACCTTTAAGTCAGGGTTCACCAATCTCGGTCCTGGAGGGCCGATGTCCTGCAGAGTTTAGCTCCAACCCCAATTAAACACACCTGAACCAGATAATCAAGGTCTCACTAGGCATACTAGACACTTTCAAACAGGTGTGTTGGAGCTGGTTGGAGCTAAACTCTGCAGGACAGCGGCCCTCCAGGACCGAGATTGGTGAACCCTGGTTTAAGTGATACTTTTAAAAATGTATGGAATGTATATGAAACCAACGTTAATAAAAAACAACAACAACTACATTTTAAAATAATTATTCTTTTTTAATCTTTTTTTTTTTTTTGCCAACATCCTTATATCTTTCTTTATTTTTGTCTGCCAGATACACAATAAAGCCTGCAGATAAACAGTTTTGAATATCCACTTTATAGGATTTACCTGATAACGTTAAATATTATCAATTCGTTTTCATTTTACATTGTCTTGCTTCTCTCCGAAAGCAACCACTTCCTATTCCTAGTTACGTTTTAGTATGAATGTCTGTCGTGTGATCGTTTTGATTACAGAATAAAAAAAATCCTGCAGAAGATAATTTCTCTCAAAATTATGCGCTATAACGTAATGCAAAACAAAACCAAAAGATGCTAACAGCTTGGCTGAAAATCAAGGATCTTTGCTTGTGCATTGTTTTTAATGAACACTTCGGAGGCTGGAGTGAATGCAGCAACATGTTTATTAACATGTTTCTGCTAGTTGCAACTTTTGATTGATGTCTGATGGACTGACTTGGTCCTCCGTGATAGCAACTTGTTGCTAACAGTATGCTAACACGAAAACTCCTATCATAACACATGCAAATTGGAATATTTTTGTTTCTGTTGAGAATGGGACGCGTGCTAATATACTCACAGCTTGGATTTCCAATTCGACCGTGCATTTTAGCGCTTTTTGTCGCATTTGTGAGGCTGAAGGCTTCTTGGGCGGTGTCAGTCCACCCATGTTTTTTAAACTTTGTTGCTATGACAACACACACAGCGCGTCAAACTGCGAGGAAATGACGACACTATCAAGTGACAAAATAAATATGGGGGAAATAAAGCATTGCTTTTAGGCAGAACTTCAACAAAGTTTTTCAAAGTAGAAAAATATGCAAGTTGTAAAATGATTTGTAAGCATGTATGTTATGAGATATTTTTAATACAAGATGAGATGTTTTTAATTTTTTTTTTTTTTTTTTACTGTTCACCCTAATGTTTAAAACCAACATGAAAAACATCTTCACATAAAAATAAATATATAACAACATAAAACAGTTATAAATAAATAAATGTGTTTATGCATATAAACAGTTATGTATATAAAAGGTTATGTAAAAACATAACCTACATTTCATCTCTCTATAAATTACAGGAACGTCTGTCTGTCTGTGTGTCTGTGTGTGTGTCTGTATGTCTGTCTGTGTGTCTGTTAACCACATATCTCTCGAACCGTTAGTCCGATGGATTTCAAACTTGACAGGTGTCTCGCTACGGTCACGAGTAAGTGCAGTGCCAAGTTTGACGTTGTTTGGATGAGAAATGCTAAAGATATCGTTAAATATATCATTTTTATAAGGTTGTGGTTTAAAAATAAACATTCTGACAATCTGTCAGCTACACTGTTTACTTCTGAATATTATAGTTTGGTTCCAAAACGTGATAAATCCATTTTGATTAATTGGAGTAAAAATGTGTTTTCTTTACCAAGAAACCAACAATTACTAAAAACACACACAAAAACTGATTTTGCACGGGCACTTTGCACTGCTCCCTGAATCAACACGCTTATTCATTTGTGGATGTTAACTGAATCTATATGTCAGCTATGCTGTTTCTGAATATTATATTTCATTCTGGTGCGCTTAACGTTATCGCTACTGTGTAATAGTAGCCTATGCTATTCACCAACTAAACATATCCTATTCAATGCGTTCACAGTCTCTTTCACGGGCATCATTTGTAGTGGCCTATACACAAACTGTTTACTCAAGCGCAGCGTTTTCTCGGAGTTCACTGTGTGCTTTCTACCATGCACAAAAAAAAATGTCACTGAACTTTTGCTGTGTAATTGTAACAATGAGCACTCAAACACACCAAACCAACAATTACTAAAAACACACACAAAAACTGATTTTGCATGGGCATTTTTTGCACTAGTCTCTCTATAAATTACAGAAACGTCTGTCTGTCTGTGTGTGTGTCTGTCTGTCTGTGTGTCTGTGTGTGTGTCTGTCTGTCTGTGTGTCTGTTAACCACATATCTCTCGAACCGTTAGTCCGATGGATTTCAAACTTGACAGGTGTCTCGCTACGGTCACGAGTAAGTGCAGTGCCAAGTTTGACGTTGTTTGGATGAGAAATGCTAAAGATATCGTTAAATATATCATTTTTATAAGGTTGTGGTTTAAAAATAAACATTCTGACACTAGAGAGTTGTATCGGTCAAAGAAGCCCCAAGAAGGTTGTGGTTTAAAAATAAACATTCTGACAATCTGTCAGCTACACTGTTTACTTCTGAATATTATAGTTTGGATCCAAAACGTGATAAATCCATTTTGATTAATTTGAGTAAAAATGTGTTTTCTTTACCAAGAAACCAACAATTACTAAAAACACACACAAAAACTGATTTTGCACGGGCATTTTACACTGCTCCCTGAATCGAGGCACTTATTCATTTGTGGATGTTAACTGAATCTGTAAGTCAGCTATGCTGTTTATTTCTGAATATTATATTTCATTCTGGTGCGCTTAACGCTATCGCTACTGTGTAATAGTAGCCTATGCTTTTCACCAACTAAACATATCCTATTCAATGCGTTCACAGTCTCTTTCACGGGCATCATTTGTAGTGGCCTATACACAAACTGTTTACTCAAGCGCAGCGTTTTCTCGGAGTTCACTGTGTGCTTTCTACCATGCACAAAAAAAAAAAAATGTCACTGAACTTTTGCTGTGTAATTGTAACAATGAGCACTCAAACACACCAAACCAACAATTACTAAAAACACACAAAAACTGATTTTGCACGGGCATTTTTTGCACTAGTATTATTAATAATAATGATTGTAACTATTATTATTATTAATAATAATAAAAGAACAGTTTTAAAATAGTTTTAAGTAGGACAAACATTGGGGCTGAATGGTCAGCCTAAGATTTGTGCCAACTTTTGACAAAAGTGAATCTTTTAAAGAGTTGGTAAGAAAATGCAGCGTTAACAGTGTTTGGTCCTAAAAACAGCTGCATTTAAAGTGACAAGTGATGACACATTCAGTATTACTATTGAAAAGTAATGACTGTTTCTCAAAACGTATAGGGTGAACAGAATTAGAAATTTCTAAAAGTGGAGGACATTACAGTAGTTCACTAAGACTCTAAGTTTTAAGCAGCTTATAATGCTGTCCAGTGAAGGATCTGCCCTCGAAGTGAACCATACCACCGCTAGTGCTGAGAGACAGACCTCACAGAGAATCACTGAGGCCAGTTAACTTGTGCACAGGAATGGACCATGTCAATGTTTAAGAAGGGAAATGCAAACAATTCACATCAGCCTGAGGGCAATTAGGATGTGTTTGTGGCAGTGAGGTGAGCCAAGCATAAGGGACTAATGGTTCGAGGCTCTGGTTAAAATGACAGCGCAGTGGGGAGGTGAGACTCTCCATAAGCACAAAGGCTTTTAGGTATGACAGCGCCATTACCTGTGTGTGTGTGTTTGTTGAGATTCTGTAGATGGATGTGTTTTCTCATTCACATTAGCTCTCGCCATCTTCCCTTCTACCATCTAAAATGCAAGTAATTTGTTTTTGCCTTTTCTGACGGATTGCCTCAGTTATTCCGAATGACTGGCCTGAAAAATACATGCTGCTTTTCACACTTCTTGAATGATAGCTTGAGCCATTCTGTATTTTGGCCCCCTCACACTATGTTGTGAGCGTTTGTTGAGTGTGGACAGATCAGACTTTGTTTGGAAACACTGGTACAGGCTTAACAGACTCCGTATTAGAGAACTTTGGTGAACAGCAGAAAAATATGTTGATGCTTATCGCCTTGAGACTATGATGAGAGGATTAAAAATGCATTGTTTTTTAATAGCATTTCAAAATGACTTCGGCTGGTTCTCAATATAAGCACTTAAGACACTGGAAAGCAATTTTTATCAAAAAAAGAAATAATAAATAAATAGATAAACATTTTTTATCACTTTATTAAATGCAAATTACTGAACACAAAGCATGAATATAATAAAACATTACAGGTCAATTGCTTTATATTTAAGCAATTTTCAAGCATTCAGATTTGAACAAACAACTAAAGATGACTATCTAGACAATTAAAGAATTCATAAAAGTAATCACTTTATCAGAATGAGTACAGCTGAGTGAAAAACAATTTCTGCACTTATAATAGGCAACTCCAAGAGCAAGGCAAAGAAAATAGTTGGTATTCAACAAAGCACTGAAAAAGCAATAAATGTAGCCGGTGGGATAATTTACATTTGATATTTTCTCTGTGCAATATCTCACAAGTGAGAATTAATACTGAAGACTTATTCACAGTCGTTGAGTCCTATCATCACATAAAAACGTACACAAAAAAATATCTGGTAGATTGCTGTGGGCTGATATGAAAATGTAATTTGCAAGAGGACTGTTGTTCACAATGTCTCACCGAGGAACCGTATCCCGTTCCCACATGTGTGTTTAGTAATCCCTGACTCCATGGGGCTTTCTGTCCCCTTTCACCTTCCCATTTCCAGTAGTGTTTCCTTGATGACTGGTGGATGTTCCATCGGAAGTGCTGAAAGACATAAAGTATGTTTATTAGAGTTTTGTCAGAATCAGAATTGTTTCTAGACTCAAATCTGGGTTCTCATCTCATTTTTGTTTAGACTACGTCCGGATCAGATCCATAACGATGGTCAAAACAGATGGAGTAGATCAACACCCCCAAAGCTTCACAGTCCCATCCTGTGACTGTGACTGGGACTGTGAACCTTCCTGTGAACCTTCACAAACTTCCTGGGTTCGACATTTCGGTAACGTTAGACAGTTTTGATTTATATGCTGTTTAATGATCACGTGAGCTTACATGTGCATAAGCAATGCTTCTATCGCTTGTTTCTGCATCTATTTTTCCTTTTTTTTTGGATCTAGAGATTCTGTACTCTTTCAGAAGATGTGTAACACCACCCCCTACCTTATAACAGTGAAAATAACCATAACATTTTGTCAATGCCAGGGAAGCGTTGCCATAGACAGTAAAAGAAATGGACACTGCGACCCCGTAGACTTCGACGGAGACCCGTGAAGTCAATTAGAAGCACTCTCTTCCTGATGGCCGAGCGTACTGCGCAGACTCAAACTGAGCTTGATGACGTAGATGTGACGTGAGCAACCTGTCTGACAGTTGTAAGTCTTCTAGTAGCTGTGCCAAGAGAAATCTGAATCATTCCCTTCCGAATCTTGCAGAGACGGAGAGTGTGAGTAGGAGCTGTCCATGAGCTAGGAGCAGGAGCAACTTTTGGTAAGTATTCTTGAATTTATCTGACTTTATGCCTCCACGTCCCCCCGATTGCCCGCGAGCTTCTCCTCCTGTCTATACGGTAATTTCTCTACTGTGCAAAGTTGCCTCTACAAAGTTGCAAATTAAGCTAATAAAACTGCATAGTTCCCCTTTAAATGACGGAAAATTACATCAATGGCGGGGAAAGAGTTTAATATCTGCTAACACTTTATTTTGATGGTCCCCCAATACATTCTATAAGTAACTTTGCAAGTACATGTCAACTTATTCTACTAACCCTAACCCTAATTTAACATTTAACTTATACTCAAATGAGAGTTAGTTGACATGTATAGTTGACATGTAGTTGCAAAGTTACTTATAGTTAGTGGACTGTCTAAAGTGGACTATCAAAATAATCATGGTTTTCAGGATTACTAGAAAGCTTACAGCAGGCGAGTTTGATCTAAAGTATGCAGTAAAGTGGACCTCGAGGGCCAGAGTTGAGAACTTCTGTTCTAGACAACCATACACAAAATAAAGTGTGTGACAGGATTTCTAGTAAGAGACAATCATTTAATTAATATGCGGTGAAGGACTGTGCGTGGCGAATATAGTGTAATATGTTTTAAAATAATATGTTTTTCCCAAGTGAATCCCATTTATATGATCATTTAAAGCAGGAACCCCTGGTTGTTCATGAGGAAACTGCAGGGGGTTTGAGAGATAAAAAAATAAAAATAAAATTTTATATATATATATATTTTTTTTTTTTTATAAAGAAAACTGAAGTAGGAGAATTTTCAGAAGCAAAACAGTTTAGTTGCTCTCATAAGAGATAATGTGAACACTAAAGGAAATCATGAAAGTTAGCCATAATTGGTATCAAACAATTGAAGCTATTTAAAAGGAGATGTTCATATGAATAAGGAAACCAAACAAAAGATTAGTCACCAGTTAATGTGTCCTGTTTGCTTGCTCTCATCTGTCAGGTTGTTCAGCTTGTAGTAATCTAGGAACGTCCGGGCCACGTTTCTACCCAGCTTCATGTCTGTGAGAGGAAATTAAGGGGCCTTCCAGAACACTTTACACAGATAACACTGATAGATCTACAAAACTACACAAGTTGTTTTTTTGATTAGAAAAAACTAAATATAAAGTGACCTTCATATGCATAGATATTAGTCTTTTGACAGTTTTATAGTCATTGGTAAAAACTGTGCAGGAATTTTAGAGTCAAACACCTTGATCCCACTCCAGCAGCCTGTCTCTGAATTCCTAAAGAGACAGTCGACAACAAAGCAATATTGGAATGCCTCCAAGGCCCCGGCACGGTTAGAGCGTCGGATCCCTCGGAACCTTTAAATCTCTGTTCTGACGTGCCACTTTTAATTGAAAAATAAATAAATAAATAAATAAGAGCCCGATTTTCTCCAATCTCGCACCAACGCGACCATTTGCAGTAAATAACTGGCCAATACCCAGCAGAGCAATGCGGAGAGTAAATAAGCGGGACAGGCGAGCCAGCGCTCAGCTCCTCGTGAGGATAAATCAAACGCCTCTCAGTCAAGTCAGCCAAAAAGAAAAAAAAAATGCATCTCATTCCTGCAGTTACTTACATCCAAAGCTTTATTTAAATTCATGCATCTACTCCACAACACCCCCCCCCCCCACCCCAAGCCTTTTTTTCCACCGTGCCCACGTTACAGAGCACATCAATTACCAAAAGCACTGCATCAAAGAGCTGTGAGGGCACTTACAATGCAGCTGAAAGAGTGGGAGCCGTTTAAATCCAACAACCACAAGCCAGGCGAACGTTAAACGGAAATCATTTTCTTTTAACCTAAAGGAATAGTTCATCCACAAATGAAAATTCTGTCATCATTTACTCCCCCTTTGTGTCGTTCCAAACCAAGACTTTCTTTCTTCCATGGAACACAAAAGAAGTTTCAAATAATGCACTGGCGTGGCCATTTTTTCCATGCAACTACAAATAATGCGGACTGAAGCTTTCACAAAAGTAATTCATATGACTCCTCTGATGCCATAAAAGAACAGACTGAACCAAACATCTTTATAGGTTTTTTTTTTTTTTGGCAATACATGAAAAGTGATGATGTCCAATTAAACAAATTATTGTTTTGTGGAGGTCCTTGTCCACAAAAGTGGTCTGAATGATTCACTAGGACTGATAAGGTTTTCGAGTTTGACTCACTGACTCATTGAATATTATCATAGCTTACATTTGTGTATGTTGCTCACAAAATATAGGAAATATAATGCAGGAGTCATATAAATACATTTGCTTTAGCATGTTTTTTTTAAGAATCCATTACTTTTTTTTTTTAAATATCTATATTTGGTTTGGATCAAATGACAGAAGTTTCATTTTATAGGCCTTTAAACTGTGCATTTGAAGATTTCAAATAAACGCGTGATTGTGTGATGTGTGTTATGGACTGTGATGGATCTCTGTGTTGTGGGACACTGGCTCAGAATAGATGTTCCATCATGATCTGATAAGGAAGGTTTTCTCCAGCTGTGTGTTGTGGTTAACCGTCTGCTCTTTTGGGGCCGGACACTGTTGATGAATGAACAGAGAGGTGTTATTTTTCACCTTTGGCTGTCAGCCTTTAACCGATGTTCTGAGATGACATGTCTGACTGTCAGGGCTGTTGGAGTGAAACAAGAGCCCTGGAAGAAAAACAAGGTGCAAAGCGATTCAGTCGTTTTTTATTTTTATTTTTCCAATTTCTTCCAACAGTCAAAAATCTCCCTGGCCACATAAATCCCGAGGCCATGGCTGGAATCCTATTATCCAAAGCTGTTAACTCATAAACAATCCCTCTTTGATGGGAACGCACCCACCTAAAGACTTTGTCATGTCTCATGCATGTAAATGACACGCACATATTCGCACCCTAAATGACAATTCAGTCCATATTCGAGACTGATTTACTTATGCACTACTGAGTTATTCATAACCGCATCAATCGCCAAATATAATATGAACATTTGTCAGTGAAATAAACAGGCGCTCAACATGACCTTGATTAGCAGAGAGGTCAAAGCATCTGTGTTTAAACCTTCCATTTGGGCTCTCGGATCCAGCCGTTTGCTCATCACCCCCCTGCTCTCTGTGGCCTTGACAGCCACTGCAGTGTATGGAGTCATTCTGGGTTCCATCCCTCACCCAGCGGGATGATGGGAACTCTCTCCATGACTCCAGCCCATGTCTTCACACCCCATCTGGCCAGGGCTGCAAACACTCCAAAAACAACAGCTATTTTTGGATGCCAGGCAGGGAAGATGGCACGGTTCACTTTGAAAGGATGACACAGAAGACATGGCATGACATGGCATTTCAGTTATGTTTCTAAAGTGCACCATATTGATTAAGAAATAGCATAACAAATATCAAGAAAATGCTCAACTGGTTTTGCCTTTTATGCAAAATGTGAATAATAATAATAAATTATTATAATAATAAATAACAATAATAATAATAATTCAAATCATATTATTGAGAAAATGTAAAAAAAAAAATTGAAATATTGAAAAATATAATAATAAAAATTTAAAATTAAGATAATACTCAGCTAAATTGAAGTCATTTGTTTTAAAATAGCAATGCAATAATATTATGATGCAAAATTAAAAACAATGTTGAAATAAAACTAATACTACTAGTACTAATAAAGATAATATGAGTTATGCGCTTATTGTTAAAAAGTATTATTAAAAGTGATTTGTTTTAAAATAATAATAATAATAAAATAATATTTTCATGACAAAATTAGACAAATCTATTTTAAATATTAAAATAATAATAATGACAGATAATATTGATAAATGAAAAGTTGTTTGTTTTAAAATAACAATAAAAATTAATTTAAATAATCTGAATAATATTATTATGAGAAAATTAAAGAAAAATGTTGAAATATTGAAAATTATAATAATAGTAATAAATAATTACAATAATACTGTGCAAAATGAAAGATTTTTTTTGAAATATTACAATAATAATAATAATAATAATAATAACAAAGATACTATTATGATAAATGAAAAGTTGTTTGTTTTAAAATAATAATGCTAATAATAACAATCGTTTTTTTGTTTTTTTTTATAACAGCATTGTTTTAGAACTTATCAGAATAGAACAGACCAGCAAAACCCATTTTTGGTTTGCGACCCAAGTCTGGCAGAAGTATTAAACATTTACGCCAAAGCCTCAAATCTCTCTCAACCATGACATCTTTGCTTTGACCTCGTGAAAAGTTTCATGCTTCCCCTCTATAAACAGAAACTCTTCCAGCCTGTGTGCGTACGTGGAGCCCTGACAGAAATAGCCAGAGACCCTGCCGTGTGCAGATGGCCTCTCCACTTGTGATGTCACATCATACCCATTTTAAAAAGGAAATATGTGATGAGGAAGAGGAGAAGACTTCATCAGCATCACAGCTGTGAGCGGGACTCTCCTGCGCTCTGATTGGCTGTTGGCCACATCCCAGCAGCAACCAGAATGCCTAGAACAACTTGGAAGCAGGGGGAAATGCGAGGTACTGCCAGAACGTGGGATGTGGCTTGTGGAGGGCTGGAATTTTTTTTTTAAATTCACCGTTCCACCTGGACGGTAGACGAGAGCTGTTGCATAATAATGAGGCATGAAGGTTAGGCATCGTGTGGTGAAGTGGTCACGATTGCAAAACAGAAGCCAGACTGCAAACATCACAAGGCAGAATTACGCTTCACGATTAATCACTGATGTGAGAGGAATTATAATAAATGGGAGGAAGTAAACAGTTTAACAAAATGAAAATAACCATATAACCACATGTTTTCAGTCATTTTGTATATAAAAAATTACATGCGTTCTCAAGAAAACTAACATTTGACTATTTTGTCAGGGGTTCCAAGAGGTTACAAGCCGTTCAGTTAAAAAATCTGAAAGAGAACATGTCACCCACATCTCCACGCATCTCATCCAACGTGAAACGTATTTGGCCTTAATGCAATCAAGATAATAAATAAATAAGCTGTTTTAGGGCACTCAGTCAGTGATTCTTCTGCGTATTCACTGGCTGAGTTCACCATTGTATCTGTTTTAGCCTACATTTCACATCATTTTTTAAGAGAAGCTGCATATTTTATATCTGGGAGTCGCTATAAAAATATGCTAAAAACATTTAATACCATAAACAAAAAATCTCGCCCCAAATTTGATAACCTCTGCCATATTTTCCTATGTTTTTGTCATCTGCATAATTAAATATAAAGCAGATTATATATTTTTACTATACGCATGAATAAAAATACAACAGTTCAAAAGGCTTTACAGTCTAAAATCTCAGCAGGGCTCTTCACACCATGTTGCAAAAGTCTGGCGGTTTCAGTTAACATATTAATATGCCCAGATTTTTCCCAGATATGTCTTCATACTGTGCAGCATATTGTGCAATTTTTAAGTGTTTTTCATGTAAACCTGATTAAAATACGGCTAATTCAATGAAGTCTACATAGAAATTCCATCAGAAACTGATATATGCATTGAGATTAGTTTTGCTCTTGATTTCAATATTGCATGCATGACAACTTTTCAAAAGCTTTTCCTAAAGACAGCTAAAAAAAGTATTTACAAATTGAGGTATAGAGCCTTCTGCGACTTCAGTTTCCCGTGGGCTTAAATGGGTTAAGCAGTCCGTGTCATTGGTGCGTGTGAGGTTTTTAATGTCATCGCCAAACACTCGGATGTTTGGATCGATTGTCGTCTTTGTTGCGACTCAAGGACGGGTCTCCAAGGGGCTGATGAGATGAGAAGGAGATGGACGTTTCCATGGCCTGACAAATAATTTGTTTACCGGATTGTGTATCTGCACGCAAAGGCTCTCACACAGACAAACGGACAATGATGGCCCAATGACAAGGAACAAGGCACCCTGGTCTGGAGCCGGCCGTGTGTTAACAAGCAGACAAATTAGGGACAAGAGTGGCATCAATACAGTGGAGTGACAGGCCTGTCACCAGGGTGTCACAAAGTGCCAATTAACAATGCTAATTAAAACGGTAAACAAGAGCACATAAAGCACGCAGGCATTGTCTCCCCGCTGCTCAAACTCCCAGTAAGGACCTTTTGTCCGGCCTTTGTAGGGCGAGAATGAAGTTAACTGCTGTAGAGGACAAACACAGGCTTTGGAATTTCATTTGGCAGGAATCCGAGCAGGAAATTTTAATAATGCTTCATAAGTGCATCAACACTTCAAGTGCATCTATGAATTTAATCAAATACATCAATGTGTCTCACACACACATGCATCTAGACAGTCTGCGGTATACGCAATGTAACTTGGCAGACCACTCACTGCCATTTTCCCATCAGAGACGGCCCTGTTGTAGTGTTAATAGGGAGGAGATGACCATGGGCAGTGGTGCTAAAGGGCTGAGATAAGCACTCTAGTATGAAGTATTGGCTTTAAGAGCAATGCAGAGGTTCAGTGGCTGGATTAGCCACAGGCCGGATCCATCTGCACCCACACAATCAAATCCATTTCATGCCATAAAGCTCTCAAAGACCAGAACACTGCTCCGATATCTGATGACCTCTCAAGACAATCTACTCCACAGATAGAGAGCGAGAGAGAAACATATCCATTCCTTCATGACCATTAGAAGTTTCTTAACTCACACTGGAAAACACTGAATCCATCTAAGCCCATCTAAACCATCAGCCAAAAAGTATAAAAACAATGATCTGCCTGAAAACAGACAACATTTTTCCAAACACTGAAACCAAAAATGAAATTTCTGTCATTGTTTACTCTTACTCATGATGTTCTATGACTTTCTTTCTTCTGTAACATCATTTTGAAAAGCTTTTCAACTGTTATTTGTCCATACAATGAAAGTCAATGGGGTCCTAAAAGCATTGTGGTTGTATGGACAAATGATTTTTTTTTTTCAAGATTTATGTACGACGTCAGTCATACAGGTTTGGAACAACATGAGTGAGAGTAAACAATGACAGAAATTTCATTTTTGGTTTCAGTGCTTGGAATGATGCTATAATGCAATCATCGGTTGCATCAGGAACATCAGTTGTCTGTTTTCAGTCAGATCATTGTTTTATACTTTTTGGCTGATGGTTTAGGTGGGTAAATGATGAGTTAATGATGACAGTTCTATTTTTGGGTGAACTGTCCATTTGAGTGTTCATAATAGTAAGTAATTAAAATCTTAATTTATCACTGCTGCAGACATGCTACAGTTAATGAGGCATTAAGTGCATTGCAGAGAGAAAGCAACTTTGAAAGCTATTAGCTACTCACATTTTTAAGTAATTTAAATACAGTCAAGTTTTTAAATGAAAAAAAATTCTCAATACAAGATAACAAAAAGTAGCCAACTACACTGAAGCTGACGTTTGAAATGCTATTATTTGGTATTCAGAATAAGCCCTTCTCTTTACTGCACTTCTGCCAATCAGGCTATTGTTCGGCTGATCTCATGTCAGTCATTGGCAGTTAACTTGAGGATCAACAGGCTACGACTGATGTTTAAGGCAGCTGTCTGATCTGACATTGTGCTGGATCACTTCATATGTACGGGCCATTCTCAAGACAGCACTGCAACATTTAAGCTTGCTGGGTCCAAACCGAAGCGTCTGACATTGAAGGGCGGTGCTTGATTGAGTGGGACTTTTATAGCTTAGCCCAGGGATAACAGCTCTCTCAGTAGCCGTCTGTAGCCTAAAGGACAAAAGAAAATGGCACAGTCGCCATAACACAGCGCGTTTTTTCTCTCTCACGCTCCTTCTCTCTCCTTTCATTGATGACGAGAAGTAGAAGACTTGTTAACCTGTCAGACGGCAAAGGGCAGAGGCAAGATTATTGTGAATGTCTCTCTGAAACATTCTCCATGTCAGGTGTCTAGCATTAAGCCTAATGCTAATCTTTACCTAAAAGCTAAGCTTTAATCTTAACATGTTGTTTTGTTCAAACACCAAACCCTTAAATGCCATCGCAATTCTAAAGCACAGCTTTGATTATGTCATGGAAATTTTCACACAGACGTGATTTTGCCAATAGGAGATGTTTTTGGATAATCCTTTGTTGGTCCTGGAACAACATTCCTATATAGACTATCTGAGAGAAATTATCAGTTACTTTGATCAGTTTGTCAGGTTTGGGCTGGTTAACATGAGAAGTTAGCCCTTGCTGGTAGATAGCTTACCGTAATTAGGCACATAGAAAGTTAACTGATTAATCATTGAACAACAAACTATTAGTTTTTCAGACCAATGCAAGTGGTTCAAAATAGTAGTTTTAAAAATAAACAAGTGAAACTGATGAGTTTACTACGTACAGCATATTACATATGTACACACAAAGGCGCAATATCCGTCTTCCTCTCGCTTATGACGTGTACAGCTAAAAAATCCTTAATTTCATCCATTAGATGACACGGTCTTGCTACTGTAATTTTAATAAATCCCCAAGCAAACTTTGATTATGCCATGACAAACATCTTCAGAAAAGGGCAATTAAAATGGATTCCAGCACGGACAGCGCACACCAGCCATAGCATGTCTGTACCACAGATGTCTGCTAAACTCAACAAACCAAACTTTACTCAGCATTTTCTGAAGTTCTTAGGACGGTGAGCTCTGAGACATCCGTACAAAGTGATTTGAAAGTCACAGAGTGAGCTCGCTCCATCAAAGCATCCAGCTGGGTGTTGAACGAGATCCCAGACTCACTCGGCGCTCACCTGCTTTCGACACTCTAATGATGAAACGTCATCAGAACTTCTCTCCCACTTTTTCAAATGAAATTGGAACAGCAAGACTTGGACAAAAAGCATCCCATTATCCCTCATCAATTAAGTTGTTTGGTTGGAGATAAGTGAAAATGATTGCAGTTAAAATGAGGAAAGTGAGGTTACTAACAAAAGTAAATATCTTTCGTTAAACTGATGGTTGACAACAGTTCGGGCTGTCCTATAGCTCAGTGATTCCCAATCAGAAGTAATTTAGAAATATTTTGGATTTTAAGAAACAATATAAATTAACAACAAAAAAAATGTTAGGGTCACATTAAAATAATTTAAAGGGGTCATGAACTGAGAATAACATTTGCCATGATCTTTGGACAGTTAAGAGTTTGTTAATGCTATAAAATTACCCTGTAAGTTTCAAACCTCTGCAACCAAGGCCAGAAAATGACAGGATCTAAAAAGTGGAGACGTCACAGGGCAGCGAAAGACCGCCTTTGCAGAAGAAAATCAACGCCTACGTCTACATCACCGCGTCTTTGGCGCCGCCCACTGGAGCGTTCGTGAATAGTTACATGAGAACAAGTAAAGATCGACACAGGATCAATACCATTACCTTCCAAAGGATACTAATTCTAGAATAGTGTTTGTTTGTTTTTCAACTATGTGAATGTCTCAGCAATGCATTATTTGTTTGTATTCGGTACATTTCACTGTGGATTATTTGGTAATTCGTAGTTTCAGCACAGGCTTTGGAAACAGACTTTTACGATATGGATCTGCCAGCAACGCCACAAACATGTAAGTAATCATGTTTATTCTACTGCCTGATCTGTGATCAGTGATTTCTGATGTATAACTATTAAAGTTCAGACAGATTATCTCTCAAAATCGTTCAATACTGTTTATGCATTAGTAAATGAAATCAGTGACTTCACGTCGTTTCTCTTAGTAGGATGAAAATAATCTTATTTAAACTGTGATTAAATTATACACAGAAAGCGATCAAAGAATGCTCCCTTTCCAATCGCCCAAGCTGTCAATCACACAGTGCGAGTTTATCTGGACACTTGCCAAAACTCGTTATGAAATCAATGACGCTGTTACACAGCACAATGAAGCTCTTATAGTATTTACATCGTGTTTGCATTGTTATTTGGTGAAAGCATTCGTGAGAGTGCAGAAATTGCGTTGCAATGATGAGATCTCTTCATTCACGCGATCAACAGACTGTCATCTGATCAATGCTCATCACTGCAAACTTTCATGTGATGGAATAGATCTAAATACTTTAAAAACTTCTCACGATTTGGTAATCTCGATAGCTGTAATAGTAAAAACATAGTAAAAGTATTTGAGAGATTTCCACATGTAATGCTAGCTATTTCATATGCAAACATGCCAGCCAATCACAGCAGTGGGCGTTTACACTGAAGTCTCACTGCAGACACGCCTCTTCAAACAGAGCGTTCAAATCAGAGGCTAAAATCAGGCTTGGAAAAATGCCTTTTATTTCTAAATTATGAAAAAATTGTATGTAAAAATCATACTAACATTACTAACAGGGCACCCCAGGAAACATTATAAAATAATAAAATAATCCAGTTCATGACCCCTTTAAATATATTATGTACAAAATTTTGATAAATTAAATAATGTACATATTATACAAACTATAATAAGTAGGTATATTATTAAATATTAATTTTCAAATTTTTATGATGTTTATTTTCACAAGTTCAACGCTAAGGTAGGCCTATTCAAGTAAATTATGAGTGTAAAGTAACAACTTGGTTTAGATCAGTGGTCTCAAACTCTGGAGGGCCACAGCTCTGCACAGTTTAGCTCCAACCAGCTCCAACTCACACCTGCAAGGAAGTTTCTAGTAATCCTGAAGACTTGATTAGCTGGATCAGGTGTGTTTGATTAGGGTTGGAGCAAAACTGTGCAGAGCTGTGGCCCTCCAGGAATTGAGTTTGAGACCACTGGTTTAGATAATACACAAGACCTTATAGTGCTATAGCAGATGTACACATATTCATTCAGGGCTTGTCTTACTAAAAGGTCATTTCAAACCACTCTCTATGCTGTCAATCTAAATTCATAAGAAGTCATAACCACCTGCAGCTGTTTCTTACAGAGGTACCTTGCCGCCACAGGCATTAACCAGCTTATAACGCCTGGGGGATGCTGTGACGATGATAAAAAAATCGGTTACAGGTTAACAGCGACCGAGTCAGGCATCCATCATAAATTTCTTCAGTTTCGCACGACATTACAGGTGGTTAAATCGTTAAATGTGCAAAATTATTCCCTCAGTGCCGCTGCTCAATATTCCCGATATGCTCAGTATTCTATAATGAGAAAAAGGTGAAGCAAAAAATGTGAGAAATTGAGCCATTTGACTGAAGGATCTTTCAATGTCTTTTGTCATGAATGCCGCATTATGGTACATGGTGAGATCTCTATCCAGGTGGTGCCACTGTCAACATTAGGAGTACATTATGCATGTGTGTATGAGTGCGTGTTTGTTTAGTGGGGTTAGGAAAGGTGAATTAATACCTTTGCAGGTAATTATAATGTTGTCAGTGTTTTCGTTTTTACCGGGGAGTGAAGTCATGTCTGTAAAGGTCTCTGCTGATAATTTGCACGCTCCATAGACCTGCCAACCGGCCTGTAAAAAGTGGCATGTCACATTCTGGTAACCTCTTTGCCCCCAATCTTTGCACTACATGCCACGGCAAATACCCTTCCACTACTGAAGGCAGACACCCTCAACCCTCACGTGCCCCACACACAAACTAACACACACCCTCTCCCAGTTCTACAACGTAATAACCTTTTAAAAGTCACACCATGTACAGTTTTTCCTCGATTGTTTGGCCTCTAAAATCCATTCTAGTCTAGACTAACATCTTAAACCATGCAGGAGGTTTCAAACTTTTTAATGCCAAGGACTCCCAAATATGACGATCCTCTTAAAAAATAAAGGCAGTTTATTGAAGTTGTCATTTTACTAAAGCCAAAAGAAATTATTCAAATATTATCTGGAAAATATTATTATTATTAATTCAAATGAATTTTTAATAAAAAAAAATATTTTGTATAGTGCTTTTCACAATAAATACACTGTAAAAATTGATCAGTTGACTTTACTTAAAAAAATGAGGAAACCCGTAATAAACCATGCGTAAGAAATAATGCGAAGTTATGTGAACTTGACACAATTTCAATTTTTTTTACTTAATCATTTTAAGGCAAATAGTTTCCTCACTTTTAAGTCAAGTAATCACTTTTTACAGTGTAATGGTCTCTCTGAAATCTCTGAAAAATTCAGCAGACCCCAGTTTAAAAACCGACTTTAAATACAAAGTTCTGTCATGAAACTCTAGATGGCGCAGATACGTCCTCTCTATACTTCAGAATCAGACAGGTCCTTAACTCGACATGCTTGCAATCACATCATTCTCTACAGGGCACAGCTGATTGGTAAAGGTGGGCAAATCGAGGCTTCGTGGAACACTGAAACAGTTGAAGCAAATGTGCCGTATTGTGTCGAGGCTTCGAAACAATCCGACACCCGTCTCTACAGTGACCCCTAGTGGTCAGAACAGTGTAAATGCAACAAAAACCCGGGCCAAACATGCATAAAAACACCTTTTACAAATCTATTGCAAATTTTTTATTGAAAGTAAAATCTTTCAAATGAAAATATCTAATCATCTAATAAGATTATCAAGTGTCTATATGTTCTTTTATCAATCGTCAGGGTTTGTTCTGTTTGTTCTATGAATGGCTCAGCTAAACAGGCCATTAAGAGACTATTAACATTTAATTATTTTACTAATGTTTAATTAAAACATCTACAAATGTATAAAACTGATCAGAGATCAGGTAAAACCCACAGACACTTGTTCATTGACTCCTCATGATTCATGGATTGACAGAGATGATCCACTGAAATTTCAAAGTGTTTCGAAAAAGTTATGACGTAATAAAGCCTCATTTATTGAAATCACGTGACTCTGGCAGTTTGATACACGTTCCAAACCATTGATGCGGAACAAAAGATTCTTAAAGGTTTCGAAGCTTCATGAAGCAGTATTTCGAAATTGCCATCACTACTGATTGGTTTCTGCTGTACGTATGAGTAGCCAATGAGCTCACAGCTCAACCTTCAAATACTTGGTTAGCATTTTCTGTAGCAGTTGCAGCACGCTTTCAGAAACCCCCCAGCTTCTGCAGCTCCACCTGTATAGATCTGCTATGGGTAATTCATGTATGCTACTGTATATTGTACAGCAGCAGCATGTCTTACTTGCTCATAGCAGCGTATCGTTTGTGTATTGGCAGTAGCAAGTCCCAGACTTGCTTTGCAGCAGCTTCATAGCAGATCTATTCCGCCAAGACCAAACATATCAACATTGTCATATCCATTAACATGCCAAACACTCAGGGATCTGTCATGACAGAACTACCTGGTGGCAAGATATTTTCCTCAAACATCCATCTTCCTCAAATAATATCGTAAACACAAAATCAAAATGGTACATTCAGTAAATGTTTGAAAAATTGGATTGGATTATTTCTTACCTGAAATTTATGAAGATTACAGTAGCCCTGCTTCCAAGTTTAAATATATATATATATATATATATACACTCACCTAAAGGATTATTAGGAACACCTGTTCAATTTCTCATTAATGCAATTATCTAATCAACCAATCACATGGCAGTTGCTTCAATGCATTTAGGGGTGTGGTCCTGGTCAAGACAATCTCCTGAACTCCAAACTGAATGTCAGAATGGGAAAGAAAGGTGATTTAAGCAATTTTGAGCGTGGCATGGTTGTTGGTGCCAGACGGGCCGGTCTGAGTATTTCACAATCTGCTCAGTTACTGGGATTTTCACACACAACCATTTCTAGGGTTTACAAAGAATGGTGTGAAAAGGGAAAAACATCCAGTATGCGGCAGTCCTGTGGGCGAAAATGCCTTGTTGATGCTAGAGGTCAGAGGAGAATGGGCCGACTGATTCAAGCTGATAGAAGAGCAACTTTGACTGAAATAACCACTCGTTACAACCGAGGTATGCAGCAAAGCATTTGTGAAGCCACAACACGCACAACCTTGAGGCGGATGGGCTACAACAACAGAAGACCCCACCGGGTACCACTCATCTCCACTACAAATAGGAAAAAGAGGCTACAATTTGCACGAGCTCACCAAAATTGGACAGTTGAAGACTGGACAAATGTTGCCTGGTCTGATGAGTCTCGATTTCTGTTGAGACATTCAGATGGTAGAGTCAGAATTTGGCGTAAACAGAATGAGAACATGGATCCATCATGCCTTGTTACCACTGTGCAGGCTGGTGGTGGTGGTGTAATGGTGTGGGGGATGTTTTCTTGGCACACTTTAGGCCCCTTAGTGCCAATTGGGCATCGTTTAAATGCCACGGCCTACCTGAGCATTGTTTCTGACCATGTCCATCCCTTTATGACCACCATGTACCCATCCTCTGATGGCTACTTCCAGCAGGATAATGCACCATGTCACAAAGCTCGAATCATTTCAAATTGGTTTCTTGAACATGACAATGAGTTCACTGTACTAAAATGGCCCCCACAGTCACCAGATCTCAACCCAATAGAGCATCTTTGGGATGTGGTGGAACGGGAGCTTCGTGCCCTGGATGTGCATCCCACAAATCTCCATCAACTGCAAGATGCTATCCTATCAATATGGGCCAACATTTCTAAAGAATGCTTTCAGCACCTTGTTGAATCAATGCCACGTAGAATTAAGGCAGTTCTGAAGGCGAAAGGGGGTCAAACACAGTATTAGTATGGTGTTCCTAATAATCCTTTAGGTGAGTGTGTATATATATATATATATATATATATATATATATATATATATATATATATTTGATAGATAATCATATAAAATTATTATAATTATTATTATAATATGTAATGTTTAATAATATCATTCTAATCTATATTCCTCTGTTTGTGTGTATGGCTGTACATGTGAAAGTCAAGTTTAAGAAACTGTCATTATACTGAAACATGTCGAAAACTGACTTGTGAGAACAACATTTAAAGTGGTTCTCACAGTATTAAAGATTCATAAATGTCTGTGTGTGTGCCCAGATGTGTACGACAAAGAGTGTGCAAATGATCTCCCACTAAAACATGCAAACGGTTCCAGGTTTGTACCGAAAATCTCCCATTTTGTTTTTTGTTAGCTTGTGTTTTGCATACACCTAATAAACATCACAGCCCACAATCAGCTTTAACCTGTCGCTACTTCACGGCACAGATGTTTTAAGTGATGGGTAAAAAAATGCTGTTTCAAGGAGAGAGGCCTCACAGGTAAGTTATGACTTTTTTGTTGTTTCTATCTTTTCTCTGTCACTAAGGGAAAATAATCTGCAGGGCTGTGGAGTAATTCTACATGGATGGGTTTCTTATTACCGCGACTAGAGCGGCTGGGCCTTGGAGATGACAGCCCAGCGAGGCAGCAGGCAAGCGGAGAGAAACAGTGAAAGCGATGAGGCATCAGTCAGCAGCTTTACTGCTCGCTCTGAGATAAACACCCAACAAATAAATAAATTCATGCAAGAGAGGCCTGTAAATATGAGCGTCTAGCAGCTGGGTGCATGACAGAGTGATACAGGGGTGAAATGCTCACACATATGACCGCGCGCACACACACACACACACACACACACACACACACACGCTCATAGTAAAGTTCAGCGAACCCTTTTCCTATCACTAGAGGGCACTTAAGCTACACACATCTCGGGTTTGCACAAAGAGACCTTTTAGTCATGGAATTCACTCCTTCATATAGAGCAGCTTTCAACCTCAGATTCAGATATGAATCTGCACAGAACACCCTGAAAAATCACCCACCATTTCCCAAAAGCTCTCTGGTTCTGTATTGCTGTAGAAAGTATTATCTTAAAAAAAAAAGGCATGGCTATTTAGGCCAATATCTTATAGTTAATAGTTAATATCTTAGCCTCTGTTATTAACTTAGCTGTGAATCCTTCACTAATCATTCGTTGAAAGTACTCATTAAATATTATTCCTTCATCTGGTCAGTGCTGGTTGCTGTGCAGTTGCTAGCCGCTAAAGTGTTCTGGGTAGTTGCTATGGCATTACTAAGCAGCTACTATGAGGTTGCTAGGGTATTCTGGGTGGTTGCTAGGGTGTTGCTAAGGAATTCTTGGTGGTTCCTTAGGCATTGGTTGTTAAGTTCTTCTGGATGATTGCTATGCAGTTGCAGGGGTATTATGGGTGGTTGCTAGGGCATTCTTGGTGGTTTCTTAGGCAATGGTTGTTAATGTGTTTGTGGGGTGATTGCTATGCAGTTGCTGGGGTATTCTTGGTGGTTTCTTAGGCATTGGTTGTTATGATTGCTATGCAGTTGCTGCAGTATTCTAGGTGGTTGCTTGGGTATTGCTAGTTGTTTGTTAAGGTGTTCTGGGTGGTTGCTATGCGTCTGCTAGGGTATTTTTTGGATGGTTTCTAGGCAATTGCTAAGGTGGTCTGGGTGGTTGCTAAGCAATTGCTAAGGTGTTCAGAGTGGTTGCTAGGGTATTCAGAATAGTAGCTAGTCAGTTGCCAAGGTGTTCTTGGTGGTTGCTATGGCAGTTACTATGAGCTTGCTAGGCACTGATAGGGTATTCTTGGTGGTGTCCTGAGCATTGCTAAGGTGTTCCAATTAAAGGAAAAAAATATTCCCTAAATGAGTCCAACTGGTACTAAAGTCCTAGAATTTCCCCTAATCAAAAAAACAGAATGTACATCTGCTACATGTAGTGTTTGCTCAGACGTAGGTTTTAAAGCAGGATAAACCTTAACCCTTAGAAATCAACCTGATTGTTGATGAAATTTATTTTCACACTGAAATATATGCATTATGTTCTTATGAACACACAGATACTCACATGGACACGCTCACACCACATCCTCATCGACACGACTTGGCCAGTCGACGTCTCATACGTCTAACAACCAACTGGGTCAAAGCCTTGCTCTCTGATAATGATTCCCAGAATAATTAAGAGATCAATGAGTAAGCATTGCTCTTGGTAAATAAAGGGATGGAGTTGTACGACCGGCATGCAGCTTAAATGCAGGGAAGAGAGCCGAGCTTCAATAGTGTGACATAATCACCTCAGCCTTCATTATCGAACCGTGACACCACCCAGTATGTCGCTCGGTGCACCAACATTGGAGAGATAATTTCAGAAAGTAAGACGGCAGCACAAGTCATTGGCTTTTGTCTACGGAGCTGCAGCATCGATTCAAGAAAATCGGGTCTTTACACCAGCCATATGTTCCTCATGAAGGGGAAAATTCAATGAGAGTGGAGTTCTTGATCGTTCTAGTTGAATCAAGACTCTTTAGGGAAGATACAGTGTAGTGAGGTGAGGTGTTTGTTTGTCACTGAACAAACCAACTCACAAACAACTTGTAACCAACAGGATCCAGTTCCTCTTCAACACCTCTGTCAATAAAACGACCTGTGGTTCCTATATCTAAAGACCCAAAACCTGATCAGTTCACTATGAAACAGAACAAATTTGGAGAGGCAAAACAAAATGAGAAGTTCGTCCTTCATCTGTTCATTTTATCTTTCAGACAGCAGGAGGTTTCAGGGTCAGAGATACCTGAGGAGAACAGAGAGAAACAGAAGTGTGCAAAGTCTATAAAAACTGGAGAAAACTATCTGTTAGAGTTCCCATTCATCTCAATGCACACTGTCCCAAATCCTTCACTAGTGACTATTTTGAGATGTGACGTGAAAGGTAGCAGACCTCGCTCAAGAAACATTTCTTATAATTAATGTTGAAAACAGTTTTGCTGCTTACTATTTTTGTGGAAACCATGATACTTTTTTTTTTTTTAATGATTTTTTAATTAATAGTAAGTTTAAAAGTTAAAAAAAAATGTAATAGTACACTAAACAAACAGTGTAGGATTTACTTTGAAACCATTTTCACTCAGAAATTGCTATTAAATTTCAAGTAACACACTGAATTAAACGTATATATATATATATATATATATATATATATATATATATAGTGGGGAGAACAAGTATTTGATATACTGCCGATTTTGCTACTTTCCTACTTTTCCTACTTACAAAGCATGTAGAGGTCTGTAATTTTAGGTACACTTCAACTGTGAGAGACGGAATCTAAAACAAAAATCCAGAAAATCACATTGTATGATTTTTAAATAATTAATTTGCATTTTATTGCATGACATAAGTATTTGATCACCTACCAACCAGTAAGAATTCCGGCTCTCACAGACCTGTTAGTTTTTCTTTAAGAAGCCCTCCTGTTCTCCACTCATTACCTGTATAAAAGACACCTGTCCATACACTCAATCAAACAGACTCCAACCTCTCCACAATGGCCAAGACCAGAGAGCTGTGTAAGGACATCAGGGATACAATTTTTGACCTGCACAAGGCTGGGATGGGCTACAGGACAATAGGCAAGCAGCTTGGTGAGAAGGCAACAACTTTTGGCGCAATTATTAGATAAAGGAAGAAGTTCAAGATGACGGTCAATCTCCCTCGGTCTGGGGCACCATGCAAGATCTCACCTCGTGGGGCATCAATGATCATGAGGAAGGTGAGGGATCAGCCCAGAACTACACGGCAGGACCTGGTCAATGACCTGAAGAGAGCTGGGACCACAGTCTCAAAGAAAACCATTAGTAACACACTACGCCGTCATGGATTAAAATCCTGCAGCGCACACAAGGTCCCCCTGCTCAAGCCAGCGCATGTCCAGGCCCGTCTGAAGTTTGCCAATGACCATCTGGATGATCCAGAGGAGGAATGGGAGAATGTGGTCTGATGAGACAAAAATAGAG